>NC_064924.1:120285681-120910681 GCF_023897955.1 Schistocerca gregaria | reverse complement strand
TTCTCAACAACAGATTCGGTGACCGATGGATTGGTAGAGGCGGACCAATTCCATGTCCTCCACGCTCTCCTGATCTCAACCCTCTTGACTTTCATTTATGGGAGAATTTGAAAGCTCTTGTCTACCAACCTCGGTACCAAATGTAGAGACTCTTCGAGCTCGTATTGTGGACGGCTGTGATACAATACTCCATTCTCCAGGGCTGCATCAGCGCATCAGGGATTCCATGCGACGGAGGGTGGATGCATGTATCCTTGCTAACGGAGGACATTTTGAACATTTCCCGTAACAAAGTGTTTGAAGTCACGTTGGTACGTTCTGTTGCTGTCTTTTCCCATTCCATGATTAATGTGATTTGAAGAGAAGTAATAAAATGAGCTCTCACATGGAAAGTAAGCGTTTCCGGACACTTGTCCACATAACATATTTTCTTTCTTTGTGTGTGAGGAATGTTTCCTGAAAGTTTGGCCGCACCTTTTTGTAACACCCTGTATAAGGGAGGAATCTACATTTCACGTGAGAAATTAGAGGAGTATTGAGATTATAACATCCCCGTTTCGAATTTTTTTATATTGAGTGGTTCATGTAAGTAGTTGGACTGCATTTAGTCCAACCAGCACCACATTGTGCCACGGTCATATCACGAGTGGTGTTGGGCGACCAGAAGTGGAGGGTTCAGAGGGCGGTTTCTCGGCTGACTGGCTCTTCAGGTACACAGGACACTCGGTACATGGCACCGGACTAGACTGGAGGTGAATGGTCAGTTCAATTTTTCTTCTTGGGATGCTGAATTCAGGCAGATAATGGGTACCACATCCGTAAAAAGTATGGTACGCTGCATATCCCATGTTTCTGTTGGATAGTATACGACTTGCAAGTTGTAAGTACGTATAAGTGTGTTTCATTCCCAAATAATGTTACTACAAGAGTCCTGAATATACGGACGCACTGGGACAGTGAGTCAAAGTTCTAATATTATACCCCATCCTCATGTTCCTCCCAGCAGCCGCTATTCACTTGTCGATCGGCAGGAGGCTGCTCACCTGTACTTCAGTGATAGCTTGCTCTCCTCTTATTATTACTCATCTGTCCTATATAGCATGTTAGCAACATACTACAGGTTACTGGACTGCACATAATAGTGTAGCAGGGTTCAAGAGTGTAAACCCCAACTAGTTACAACTAATTACAGAATACTTACGATAAAACATTCTTTATTAGTGTTGGTGCCATTACAGCTTCACATCTTGAAATGACAACATGCATACATGATATAATTAGAAAAATCATCACTCGTGGCAACTGTAATTGGACAATGGTCATAAAGCGGTATTTTTTTTCATTTGTATTGTCTCACATTTGGCATCGGTTTCATTATTGTATAATCTGTTGTTATTACCTATTACCGTTATAATGACGGGAAAACTGAAATTATGTGTCATTAGTCTGATCTCATTTGTGGCCCATAGTATTGCACGATGGCTATGTTCCTTGTAATTTGGTTCGTGTGTGGACATGAACTGGAGTAGAAAGATTTTGAATCAGTGTCTAGGGGCGGAGATCCATTGCAAAGTACCAGTATTATAAAGTATTACATAAAATTACATCGTTTGGTTTACATAAAGTCAGCTGACCTCTTTCGTGGTATATACACTCCAGGAAATGGAAAAAAGAACACATTGACACCGGTGTGTCAGACCCACCATACTTGCTCCGGACACTGCGAGAGGGCTGTACAAGCAATGATCACACGCACGGCACAGCGGACGCACCAGGAACCGCGGTGTTGGCCGTCGAATGGCGCTAGCTGCGCAGCATTTGTGCACCGCCGCCGTCAGTGTCAGCCAGTTTGCTGTGGCATACGGAGCTCCATCGCAGTCTTTAACACTGGTAGCACGCCGCGACAGCGTGGACGTGAACCGTATGTGCAGTTGACGGACTTTGAGCGAGGGCGTATAGTGGGCATGCCGTAGGCCGGGTGGACGTACCGCCGAATTGCTCAACACGTGGGGCGTGAGGTCTCCACAGTACATCGATGTTGTCGCCAGTGGTCGGCGGAAGATGCACGTGCCCGTCGACCTAGGACCGGACCGCAGCGACGCACGGATGCACGCCAAGACCGTAGGATCCTACGCAGTGCCGTAGGGGACCGCACCGCCACTTCCCAGCAAATTAGGGACACTGTTGCTCCTGGGGTATCGGCGAGGACCATTCGCAACCGTCTCCATGAAGCTGGGCTACGGTCCCGCACACCGTTAGGCCGTCTTCCGCTCACGCCCCAACATCGTGCAGCCCGCCTCCAGTGGTGTCGCGGCAGGCGTGAATGGAGGGACGAATGGAGACGTGTCGTCTTCAGCGATGAGAGTCGCTTCTGCCTTGGTGCCAATGATGGTCGTATGCGTGTTTGGCGCCGTGCAGGTGAGCGCCACAATCAGGACTGCATACGACTGAGGCACACAGGGCCAACACCCGGCATCATGGTGTGGGGAGCGATCTCCTACACTGGCCGTACACCTCTGGTGATCGTCGAGGGGACACTGAATAGTGCACGGTACATCCAAACCGTCATCGAACCCATCGTTCTACCATTCCTAGACCGGCAAGGGAACTTGCTGTTCCAACAGGACAATGCACGTCCGCATGTATCCCGTGCCACCCAACGTGCTCTAAAAGGTGTAAGTCAACTACCCTGGCCAGCAAGATCTCCGGATCTGTCCCCCATTGAGCATGTTTGGGACTGCATGAAGCGTCGTCTCACGCGGTCTGCACGTCCAGCACGAACGCTGGTCCAACTGAGGCGCCAGGTGGAAATGGCATGGCAAGCCGTTCCACAGGACTACATGCAGCATCTCTACGATCGTCTCCATGGGAGAATAGCAGCCTGCATTGCTGCGAAAGGTGGATATACACTGTACTAGTGTCGACATTGTGCATGCTCTGTTGCCTGTGTCTATGTGCCTGTGGTTCTGTCAGTGTGATCATGGGATGTATCTGACCCCAGGAATGTGTCAATAAAGTTTCCCCTTCCTGGAACAATGAATTGACGGTGTTCTTGTTTCAATTTCCAGGAGTGTATTATCTTTAAAGTCCCATTGCTCTAACTATAAGGCGAGCTGTATTGCTGTCAGCTACGTAATTTTAACTACATTTACGTCTTGATCGTTTAATTCTTATTACAGCATGTAGATTTCTCAGTTATTAAAATTTAACGGCATAACGCATTTAGCAAGACGATAACTTTACATTTGGTAACTTTAGTGGATAGTTACTGATGAAAATGTTGTTTTATTTTCACTGATTTTTCCGATTTAGGACTATCGTTCAATTACACTGGCCACGAACGACGAAAAGCTGTCTTTATTTGTCATGTGTGAATAGAAAGATATCAACGACGTCTGAAGCCGTATTGGCACCAACAATAGTCAGGTATGTTTTATGGTATGTACGACGTGTGTATGTACTCTTGACCCCTGTTACAGTGCTACTTGCACCTGTATAAGCTGTTGTATGTTGTTAACATGAGAAGAAATCTGCATTGTATCTCAAACTGGTCGAATGGCTAGATTATCAGACGAAATTCGTAATCCATTGAGATAAAGAATATTTCTTATATGATCTGTACTTCATGAATTTTCAGTCTTCAACATACAAAAAAAAATTACAACAGACGCATATCCCCTGGTTGACAATGTCAACAAACTTGAAGGTTACTAGGCCGGTCGGGGTGGCCCAGCGGTTCTAGGCGCTACATTCTGGAACCGCGCGACCACTACGGTCGCAGGTTCGAATCCTTCCTCGGGCATGGATGTGTGTGATGTCCTTAGGTTTGTTAGGTTTAAGTACTTCTAAGTTCTAGGGGACTGATGACCTCAGATGTTAAGTCCCATAGTCCTCACAGCCATTTGAACCATTTGAAGGTTACTAGAGATTAATCTTAAGGCCCTCGTTCGGGAAGGATGGGGAATAATTCAGCCTTGCCTTTTGAAGCGAACCATCCTATCATCGGCCTTACGCGTTTCAATAAAATGTACATATGGACTACCGGAAGGGGATTCGATCGGCCATACTCCCGGGAACGCGTGTAGCGTGTTTTACCATTGCTTCAGCCACACTATTCGGTTTTATAGCTGGGAATTTGCCACTCACTAAGCGACAGCGCAAAGTCAGCGTTACGAAGCAAATGATAACCGTGAATCGGAGATATTAAGCTGAGTGAAAACCGTCACGTCACGTTGACAACACTTATCTCACTGGCTGCGTTGTGCGACACAAAGGTTTCGCTGATTGCCGTCTTTTGTTCTTCAGTTTCTTTAAAAATAGACTCTGCTTGAGCATTGTTGGTCAGCCTAGACCTCAGTTACTTAACGGCTGTAGTCAGAAGCCGTTACGGTCTGTTTCTGTCGTTCCATAGCCAGGCTGTTAACTTTTAGCTATTAGATAACGTCTTTAACGGCAACTACATTCAGCATATCAGGAACTCTTGCCTAACTAAAAATCTTCCTACAAGAAAACTACTATCACCACCACTCAGTAACTAAGTGATACTACAAGAAATGACAAAGCACATCTCTTGAAGTTCTAATGAATGAAACGAAATGATCGTATGTCATTATTGGCCGGGAGACACCACCTACTCCGCAGGCTAGCGCAAGTCTTTTTATTTCACGTCACTTCGGTGACCTGTGCATCGTGTCCGCAGGTTACAAAATTTTAATAGAGCGAGACAGTCAGTTTTAGTTTTCCTTTGTATTACTTTGTTAACATGAATCACTACAACAGAAGGCGTCTGTCTTTCAGAAACGTAATCATTTTTGCCACGGATGTAACAAGACAATAATTTAGTTGTTCATTAAAAATATCAGTGGGTCCATTACTAGGAAAGATGCTAGTTCCCAACATCTTCTACGTCATGTGTTGTCGTGCCTGCTTGTCAAATGTTATATTAAGTTTCGTTTATTCACTTTGTTGTTCCCCTGCGTGAATGAACAACCTGGAAAATTTTACTCCTGTAGGGTAAACGACCCTATTAATGGCACCCGAACAGTAATTGGCACCCTGCTAAGAAACATTTTGTAATAAGGAAATGTTTAAGTTGGTAGTGCTGTTTCAGAAACAGATGAAGACCTCTGTTTTCGCTTGTTGCTCTGCATTTGTTTCAACGCCTTCTGGGAACTGGTTTGGTGGGAAGCTGACCTGAAGTCGATAGTTGTTAAGTTCCCTGTGCAAGAAAGGATTTTCTAAGAGGTAAGTAAAGAAATAGTGCCATATATTAAGTGCTGTAATTTTGTGAAGATCTCATATTTGAGAATTATGATACCATGGTTATCAAATACAATCAGTATGGAGTTACTGGTATAAATTGAAACATTCTAACCTCAAAAGTGTAGAAGTTTAAGCTGTGCCAATAACTGGATTTTGCAAAGCCTGTAATTCTAATTATTGCCACCAGGTGCCAACAACTGGTATTTTGCATTGATTCACTTTCACAGTGAAATTCATTTTAATCTTGATAAGGAAGGGAAATAAATGTAGCTGTAAGAACAGCAACTTCAAATGATAACTGTAACCAGTAAATGGCACTGTGCCAACAACTCGAAAATTGTGTGCCAATAACTGGAAAATTATGTACAAATAATTGACAGAGCTGACATCCCAAGCTAAGCATTCAGAGGCTGAGAACGCTCCAGCTTCTACAAGTGGTTGCATGAGGAATAAAGAAAAAGTGTTACGTGGAACGTGCTTCAAGTGTACAAGAAGTGTTTCTTCCAACAAGGGATATGAATGTAATAGCTGTAAAAAACTTTTCCACTCTATATGCATCCCCAGTGGGCATCAAATACATATCCCAGATGATACAGATGATGATCGCTTTGTATGCCATAATTGTTATGTGGTACATGATAGTGACAATACTGATGCATTTGATGACGAAAGTGATTTCTCCGAATCGGTGGAATAAATTCTTACTGCTTGCATCATACAAAGGCCTATGCATAGCAGTTCTTTAGGAATAGTACTCACACAAAGGAAAGGACTGAGAACAATCTCAATTTGGTGTTTCTGTAATTCATAGTTGTATTTGTATAGTGTGTTATGTAATTTTACTGAATTAATAAATTGATTCTCAGTTTTTCTTTATTTTCTTAATTTTCACCTTCTATTGCATTACCAAGTATTAGGAACAGCTTGTGAGAGCTAGTTGTGAGTAATAATATTATTAATAATAAGTAAAGTCGTTATAAATTGCGGGTGCCAATGACGGGTAATGTTCATGCCAACTACTGGAAAATTGTGCCAATAACTGGTAAAATTTTAGATATTTTTAAGCAACTTATTTCACATGGAAAGTAAAGTATAAAACTTTTGTAATTGTAGTATAATGTTACTTTAATATTCTAGTATGTTTTGTGTTAGAATTATACTTCAAGCAAGTAAAGTATTGAGGATTCATAATTTACCCTACAAACATGTTCTTAAAGTGCCAATAATTGGGTGGTTTACCCTATCTCTTAGTTGTCAAGCTGTGAATGTGTTAGTAAAATTTGATTCTTCCTTCCTCGAACGAGTCCCAGATTCTGCCTTTGTGTTTCGATATTTCTGATACCTTTGTGTCTCCACATTTCCTATAATTTTCCCTTTATGCCATTTCCTCCCCTCTTTGTTGGTCCAACAATTGTAACAATTTTCATTATTTTTTCACAGTTTGTATAATTTCATATACGCTAAATCCGCTCTTCCTACTTCATACAGTGATTCGGGGAGCGCGGCTGTGTCATACTGATTTATTTTACGATGATGGACGTGGATCATTCGTTGTAAGGCGTCTACGAGTGTTCAGATTACGTTCGTTTATCCCTGACTTCCAGTGATTGCTCTTATGTGCACTCTCCACTCAATAAATAACTGGAAGAGCCGTGCTGTCCTAGAACTAGAACTATTGTCAAGTGGAGCTGGCGCTCTTGCCTCGCGAACGGGATGCTGGGAATCACTGAAACAAGATGGCAGCACTCTTGTACATTTGCGCCAACATGGAGCAGCTTGGCGTCGTTAGATTTCTTTTAGATGAAGGGTTGAAACCAGTTGACATTCAGCGCCGGATAGTAGTGCAATATAATGAAAATAGTTTGAGTCGAACACAAGTGTTCGAGTGGGTATATCATTTCAAATGACCTGTAACACGTTCTCAAGATTCCTACTATCCAGGACGCTCTGTCTGTGGAGTCACAGAGAACATGATTGGGAGAGTTGATGATATGATACGGGAAAATAGGCGTGTGACAAACGATATTGCAGAAACGATGAACATTAGTGACAGATTAGTCCACTGTGTTGTACATAACGTACTGATATTCAACAAAGTATGTACCAGATGAGTTCAAAACATTTGACATAAGAAATGAAAGGAAGGCACATGAATGTGTGAAGGGAGCACAGAAGTTCATCTGCTTAGCGCAGCCCACTTATGACCGGAAATTACACCTCCAGATTACCACATTTTTAAGCCACTGAAAAAAGCTCTTAGTAGCTCAAGGTTCGCTGATGATGAGGATGTCTAGGGAGCAGTGCATAACTGGTTATGCACTTGCCACCAAGAATTGCTTGCACCTGGAACTAAGAAGCTTGTCCAGCACTGGCATAAATACTTAGGACCTAAGGGAGATTAGGTTGAAAATTAAACGTGTGTTGTATTCCATCCTCGTAATAGAGTCCATAATTCCGTTTTTTTTAAACTGAATGACCTTTTATTTCAAACGAGAACTTCCACAACATTGACTATGTTGTGAATATGGGTAGATACTGCCGTGACAGTCTCTCCAACTATTGAGTATGCTCTTGCAATTTCCTGTCGTTGTTTGAATTATGTAATTTCTAGTTTTTATTTTGCATTCTGTATTTTGGGCTCTGAAGGCGAGAGTGCGGTCAAGCTTTACTCCCAGGTATTTTGGTTGGTTTATCTCAGTATTTGGTATGTGAAAGCGGGTCTGGGTGCATAGTGTGCCTGATTGTTGTTTAGGTGGAAGCAGGCTGTCTCTGTTTTCATGCCGTTGGATTTTAGTCGCCATACTTGAAAATATTCATCCATCTTTTTCAGGTCGTTTTCAAGAGCAATCTCTGATGTTTCGAAGTAGACTTATTGGCTAATTAACCATATGTCGTCGGGGTAAATGAACTTTTTACAGTGGGTGTTTGGTAGGTCAGATTTGTAAGTATAGAAGAGAAGAGGTGAAGAACTGATCCCTGGAGAGATCATATTGATAAAAGCACTCAATATTAGTGAATATCATTGTATTCCATGGAGAATATCACACCGCCCTGAGTGTAATGCGTAATTTATAATAAATGTTCACAAACCTTGAGTCTTCTATAGCTGTTGTCCCCTGCGCAGAAAACAGCACGTAGGTCGTGAATCCGCCATTTTGAGGCTGTAAGAAACTCTTATAGAGGAACTGTTAATTCAGAAATTATTACATTTCCAATAAATTTGTCTATATGATATGATACTCGCTCCAACTCAGTCACTCGTTGACCAGTCTGGTTTGACGGTAGAAGACAGCAAACGGTAGCCTGGAGTTTGAAATTCCACGTTTCAGAAATCGTTCACTCAGGAGAATCGTACTAACGACACCGTCGTTTGACCATCGCACTGAGTTTTGTATGGATGATATAACAATAAGAATCTTTGGCATAGAGAAACAACTCAAAGGGTTGAAAACAAATAAGTTGCCAGGTCCGGATGGAATTCCAATTCTGTTTTAAAATGGGGACTCTACGTCATTGGCCTGTTACTTTGAATTTATCGTGAATCTCTCCACCAGCGCAAAGTGCCAACCAACTATCAAAAAGCGCAGGTCACGCCTACATATAAGAAGGATAAGAGAACGGATCCGCAAAATTACTGACCAGTACTCTTAAATTCGCTTTGCTGTAGAATTCTAGAGCATATTCTCGTTCATTTATAATGAATTTCCTGGAGACCGAGAAGCTGATGTCCACGTATCAGCACGGCTTTAGAAAGCACAGCTCATCTGAAACCCAACTTACCCATTTCTCACATGATATACTGCGAACTACGGGTGAAGGGCTACAGGTTGATTCCATATTTATAGATTTCCGGAAAGCATCCGACACAGTGCCCTCTGCAAACTGTTAACTAGCTCGAATACTTCTTAAGTAATACAACCCAGTATGTTTCCCTCGATGGAAAGTGTTCATCCGAGACAGGGGTCACATCAGGAGTGCACCAGGGACTCCTGCTATTTTCTGTACACATAAATGATCCGGCAGATTGTGTGGGCAGCAATCTGATGTTATTCGCTAATGATGCTGAGGTGTCCAGCAGGGGTGTCGAAGATAACTGACTGTAGGTTGATAGAAGAGGACCTAGTCAAAACATCTATTTGGTGTGATGTATGTCAGCTGGCTCTTAATGTAGAACAATGTAAGTTATTGAGGATAAGTAAGAAAAACTAACCCGTAACGTTCGGGTACAGCATCATTAGTGTCCTGTTTGACACAGTGACATCGCTTCAATATCTGGGCGTAATGTTGAGAAGCGATATGAAAGGGAACGAGCATGTGAGGTTCGTTGTAGGGAAGGTGAATGGTCGACTTCGGTTTATTGGGAGAATTTTAGGAAAGCGTGATTCATCTGCATAGTCAGCATACAGGACGCTAGTGCGACCTATTCTCGAGTACTGCTCGAGTATTTGGAATCTGCACCAGATCTGACTGAAAGAAGACATCGAAGCAGTTCAGAGGCGAGCTGCTATATTTGTTGCTAGTAGTTTCGATCAGCATGCAAGTGTTACGTACATGCTTTGGGAGCTAAAGTGGGAATTCCTGGAGGAAAGAAGATATTCATTTCGTAGAACACCAATGAGATAGTTTAGAGAACTGGCATTTCGAGCTGACTTCAGAATAATCATACATTGAAGCCCCAAAGAAACTGGTATAGACATGTGTACAGAGATATGTAAACGAGCAGAATATGGCACTGCGGTCGGCGAGGCCCATATAAGACAACAAGTGTTTGGCGCAGTTGTTAGATCGCTTATTTCTGCTACAATGGCAGGTTATCTAGATTTAAGTGAGTTTGAACTGTGTGTTATAGTCGGCGCACGAACAATGGGACACAGCAGTTCCGAGGTAGCGATGAAGTGGGGATTTTTCCGTTCGACCATTTCACGACTGTACCGTGAATATCAGGAACCAGTAACACATCTAATCTTCGCGATAGCTGCAGCCGGAAAAAGACGACTGAAGAAAATCGATCAGTGTGACAGAAGTACAATCCTTCCGCAAATTGCTGCAGATTTCAATCCTGGATCGTCAACAAGTGTCAGCGTGCGAACCATTCAACGAAACGTCATCGACATGCGATTTCGGAGGAGAAGGGCCACTATGGTGCCCTTGATGACAGCACAACACAAAGCTTTGCGCCTCGCCCAGCCCCGTCAACACCCAATTTGGCAACTGATGGCTGGAAACGTGTTGTTGTTGGACGAGTCTCGTTTCAAATTCTATCGAGCGGATAGACACGTACGGGTCTACATCTACATATCTACATTTATACTCCGCAAGCCACCAAACGGTGTGTGGCGGAGGGCACTTTACATGCATCTGTCATTACCGCCCTTTGCTGTTCCAGTTACGTATGGTTAGCGGGAAGAACGACTGTCTGAAAGCCTCCGTGCACGCTCGAATCTCTCTAATTTTACATTCGCGATCTCCTCGGGAGGGATAAGTAGGGAGGAGCAATATATTCGATACCTCATCGAGAAACGCACCCTCTCGAAACCTGGCGAGCAAGCTACACCGCGATGCAGAGCGTCTCTCTTGCAGAGTCTGCCACTTGAGTTTGCTAAACATCTCCGTAACGCTATCACGGTTACCGAATAACCCTGTGACGAAACGCGCCGCTCTTCTTTGGATCTTCTCTCTCTCCTCCGTCAACCCGATCTGGTGCGGATCCCACACTGACAAGCAATACTCAAGTATAGGTCGAACGAGTGTTTTGTAATCCACCTCCTTTGTTGATGGATTACATTTTCTAAGGACTCTCCCAATGAATCTCAACCTGGCACCCGCCTTACCAACAATTAATTGTATATGATCATTCCACTTCAAATCGTTCCGCACACATACTCCCAGATGTTTTACAGAAGTAACTGCTACCAGTGTTTGTTCCGCTATCATATAATCATACAATAAAGGATCCTTCTTTCTATGTATTTGCAATAGATTACATTTGTCTGTGTTAAGGGTCAGTTGCCACTCCCTGCACCAAGTGCCTATCCGCTGCAGATCTTCCTGCATTTCTCTACAATTTTCTAATGCTGCAACTTCTCTGTATACTACAGCTTCATCCGCGAAAAGCCTCATGGAACTTCCGACACTATCTACTAGGTCATTTATATATATTGTGAAAAGCAATGGTCCCATAACACGCCAGAGGTCACTTTAACGTCTGTAGACGTCTCTCCATTGATAACAACATGCTGTGTTCTGTTTGCTAAAAACTCTTCAATCCAGCCACACAGCTGGTCTGATATTCCGTAGGCTCTTACTTTATTTATCAGGCGACAGTGCGGAACTGTATCGAACACCCTCCAGAAGTCAAGAAAAATAGCATCTACCTGGGAGCCTGTATCTAATATTTTCTGGGTCTCATGAACAAATAAAGCGAGTTGGGTCTCACACGATTGCTGTTTCCGGGATCCATGTTGATTCCTACAGAGTAGATTCTGGCTTTCCAAAAACGACATGATATGTGAGCAAAAAACATGTTCTAAAATTCTACAACAGATCGACGTCAGAGATCTAGGTCTATTGTTTTGCGGATCTGCTCGACGACCCTTCTTGAAGATTGGGACTACCTGTGCTCTTTTCCAATCATTTGGAACCTTCCGTTCCTCTAGAGACTTGCGGTACAGGGCTGTTAGAAGGGGGGCAAGTTCTTTCGCATACTCTGTGTAGAATCGAATTGGTATCCCGTCAGGTCCAGTGGACTTTCCTCTGTTGAGTGATTCCAGTTGCTTTTCTATTCCTTGGACACTTATATCGATGTCAGCCATTTTTTCGTTTGTGCGAGGATTTAGAGAAGGAACTACGGTGCGGTCTTCCTTTGTGAAACAGCTTTGGAAAAAGGTGTTTAGTATTTCAGCTTTACGCGTGTCATCCTCTGTTTCAATGACATCATCATCCCGGAGTGTCTGGATATGCTTTTTGGAGCCACTTACTGATTTAACGTAAGACCATAAGTTCCTAGGATTTTCTGTCAAGTCGGTACATAGAATTTTACTTTCGAATTCACTGAACGCTTCACGCATAGCCCTCCTTACACTAACTTTGACATCGTTTAGCTTCTGTTTGTCTGAGAGGTGTTGGCTGCGTTTAAACTTGGAGTGAAGCTCTCTTTGTTTTCGCAGTAGTTTCGTAACTTTGGTGTTGTACCACGGTGGGTTTTTCCCGTCTCTCATAGTTTTACTCGGCACGTACCTGTCTAATACGCATTTTACGATTGCCTTAAACTTGGAGATAACCTCATGAATTCACGGACCCTGAAGATCAGCAGGGAACTGGTCGAGCTGGTGGAGGCTCTGTAACTGTGTGCAGTTTTAGTGATATAAGACCCGTGATAGGTCTAGATACGACTCTGAGAGATGACACGTACGTAAGCATCCTGCCTGATCTTTTGCATCCATTCATGTTCATTGTGCATTCCGTCAGACTTGGGCAATTCCAGCAGGGCAATGCGATACCTCAAACGTCCAGAATTGCTACGGAGTGGTTCCAGGTACAATCTTCTGAGGGCAAACACGCCCGCTGGCCACCAAACTCTCCAGACATGAACATTACTAAGCATACCTGGGAGGCCTTGGAACGTGATCCACCCGCTCATCCACTTACGGGTTTATGGACAGCCCTACAGGATTCATTGTGTCAGTTCCCTCCAGCATAATTTCAGACATTGGTTGAGTTCATGCCACGTCGTGTTGCGGCACTTCTACGTGCTGGCGGGGGTCCTACGCAATATTATGTAGGTGTACCAGTTTCTTTGGCTCTTCAGTGTATTACCGCCCACATACATTTGACTTTGAGACCACGAATAAGATTCGAGACTTTGGAGGTCATACGGAGGTATGTAGATAGTCGTTTTTCCCTCGCTCTGTCTGCAAATGGAACAGGAAACGAAGCGACTAGTTCTGGCGCAGAGTAACCTCCGCCATACGGTGGCTTGCAGAGTATGTATACAGATGTAGAAGACGGATGTCACAAACTATGTTAGCATGTATGGAGCCAATCTGTATTCCAAGACAGAAATGGAAACACTCGTAACCAATGCTTAGAGTTCACAGACCGTGGATATCAGAGAGAATGAAAGCAAAGCGTGTAGGTGTGGTGGAACAGAATCTCAGTTCCCATTACAGGGACCAAGAAACGTAAAATTTCAATTGTCAACAAAGTCAATAGAGACGAAAAATTTAATACGAAATCTCATTAAAATTTTTCTACTTTGGATGCAAAACGAAATCATGGTAATAAAGTTAATGTTTGTTTAACGGTAATGTATGTCTTACAACTTCCTTCCACATAATGAGCCGTTCGTTCTTGATGAATAGCGTAATAACAGCGTGATCCGCGAAGTTCCTTCAGTGAATTTATGCTATGTGGTCCTGTTACTCACCTATTTACCCATTCCTTACGTTGGTCACTACGGTGTGTCTATGGTTGGGGGGGGGGGTCTCTGAATCTATCCAAGAACATTATTGGATTCACCAGTTAATGTTCTTTAACTGTCTGGGATCTTATTATCTGTGAACTGCTATTTTTTCTTAACGCTCTCGATTCAGCTGCGCTGCAGGTGTACCCTCATGGTCCATGATGTAACCCCTTGAGGCCAGAAACAGCCCTGATCGCTCTTCCCTTACAACTAAGAGGCATACACTCCAATTCAGGACTTTTCAGCATCTCTAGTCCCTTTTTACGACTGTGTATTGGTCTCCGGCATACAATGATGAATCCACGTTTCATCTACAGTCCCATGACAACGTCTAAAGTCCTTCGCTCAAACTCTTTAGATTCAGTTGTTAATTGCCCTTCTTTCAGTGAACTTTATCCACTGAAAGCAAAAACTAGTTATCATCACTATTACATTCAGATTCTTCACAATCACTACTCAGTTCATGACGTACACTAATGGAAAATCAGATGCACTGCAAGCTGGGCACTTCACTTGTGGCTTCATGGCCTTAACACCTACTATGTATCGATGACATGTATGACTGTTTGGGGATATGTGTTTCATTTGTGAAGCATTCACAAGTTCACTTGCTTCTCTGGTTGCACAGGACGTGTAACGACCATTGCCTTGGAGACCCGGAGAACTGAACATAGTGAATGGTGGTGTACATCTTTCTTGCCATGGGCGAAACCAGGAAAAACGTCGCATCATTCTCCTTCATCACATTGACAAACTGTCTCATGAAATGTCAAGCAATCGATAATTTGACTCTTAAAAATATCGAATTTATGACTCATTATCGGTATTCACCTAACTAAAGACTTATTATTTTTCCCTTATGTTAGGCGAAAATGTGTGTGACTTTCATCCCCTCAAGGACTTATTGATCCTTCCAAAACCATGTTTCTGTAGCACCAACACTAAAGTAGATAGCATGGTTTCTGAACTGGATCGAATACAAGAAAAAATGTAAAAAGTTTTAAAGGCAAATGTTTTGAGAAACCATAGAATGATTTGTACCAATATTCTGCATATTTTTTAAGTTTTTACGTAAACACTACACAGAGTGCCTTCTTATCTCGTACCCGCTGAAATGAGATGCGTAACAGGTGTTGTTCTTCTTTATCACAGTAAGGGAAGAGACGGTGCTGAGGTTAGACAATGGACTCGCTTTCTAGAGCACAGCGGTTCACACCACCATCCATGCGTCAGTTTCCCGAGATTTCCCTAAATCGGTAAAGGCGAATGCTGGGATGGTTCCTTATAAACTGTACGTATAATATCCTTCCCCAGTCCGTACTTGTGCTCTGCCTCTAATGACCCTGTCGTCGACGAAACGTCAAACTTTAAACATCCTGCCTTTCTTCTAAAACAGTAATATGAATTTTATCAACTATTTGCTTGTTCGTCCGATTATACATTATTTTATTACGTGATAAACATTCGTACTGCGTGAGACGCGCTTCTGCGTATGGCCTGTGTGTCCCTACAACATTTTTGCAGAGGAGTTCAACCTCTGCCAAGACAGGGCATACTGCAACAGTAAGGAACACGGGACGGACGCTGTTTTGGCCAGAGAGGCCACTGACAACGGCGAAATGCATCATTTTGCGATCTCAGCTGTGGATTCCATACAAAGAGCCAGGGAAGCGCGACAGAAAAAAATTTTGGGACTCCGCCCGATATAGGGAAAGTGATTGCTTGCAAATGTACCATTAGCTGCAGCTGCATCAGGAGAATGTTTGCACAGCCTCGGAACCACCATCACAACTGGATCTAAGCCACTACTGCTTCAGAGAATATCTCCATCGCATTTGCACATAATATCCCTGCTGTGTGCGTACCCATATTGCAATCGGTTACGTCCGAGGGTCGTTCAAAATGTAATGCCCCAAATTATTTTTCTCAGCATTTATTTAATGTTAAGAGTCAGAATTTGTTGACAATAACCAGTAACATGTCTTGACCGTTTCCTATTTTTCAACGTAATCTCCATCACGTTCTATGGCCGTACGCCAACGCTGTGGAGGAGCATGTATTCCCGTCTGGTAAAAGCTCTTGTCCTGTAGGCGTAGCCATATTTTCACTGCATGACTGACACTCTCCGCATCTTCAAAGTGTGTTCCCTGTAAAGAATCGAGTTTTGACGGGACGGTCGGCACGAATAATGGCACCCGCATGATCCAGCACGTCTGGAGCAGTGGCTGTGACAGGACGACCCCGAGCGTGGCTGATCATGGGGCTCTGTTCCTACCTTTCCTGAGGCTGTAACTTTCTTTACCCATCACCCAACTGTACTCCTGTCAACTGCAGCATCGTCACATACTGCAGAGAAACGTTTATGGATGTTCACCACGGTTTCTTTATCTGCACACAAGAATTCAATAACGGCGCGCTGCTTGTAGCGTGAGTCATATGCAGACACCATTTTGACGCTGTACTGCGGCTCTGCCCACTGCGAGACCAGTTCGAAACTTCACCGGTGCACAGGACACACATGAGATGTGAAGCACCAACAAGGACATTTGACCATGTATATTAACGACTTTTAAAAAAAATGGTGGCTCATTACCTACTGAACGACCCTCGTATATCCTCGTGATTCCATACATATTCTATTCGCAGACCTGCAAAAATTGTCCCCTGCAGATTTTTATGCCGTTCTTACAGGAGAATAATTACGAAGTTCGCAGAACTGGGATTAACTTCACCCTTCAATAAACACAGTGTCACCTTTCTATCTAAACTACGCTTCAGGTCAGTTTGCCGCCACATCTTACATGCCAAAAAATAATGTAGGCACAAAAAATATTGCCAGTGTTTTGTTGACTTACCATGTGAGCATGTATGATATCGCAATATCATTACGTCACGGTATTTGGTATGTTCAGTTGACTCTAGAAGTGTATACACGTTTTGAGTAAAATAGGAAATCTGCCTTTAATAGTAAATCACATACATTGTGGTTAGATACTGATAACAGTTGGCAGATTGTTCATTTGACTAAACTGTCTTACAAGTTATCGTTATTATAATGCTGTGACAGACACGATCAGATGCAAAATATAGTAGTCCACTGCTTTCAATATAAAATACCTTACCCCTACACGAGTCTACTGTCCCCATTTCTATGAAAATGCAATACGGATCACATTAGCTGGCTGACTAAATCCAACGTCGCCTTTCGTATGTCGAAAACCGGAAAAGTAACTGTTACAAGTGTTGAGCTTATCAAAAGTCATCGATACCAAAAAATTTACTTTATTTAAAAAAGATTTGCCTGACTCTTTAAACATGCGTAGCAACTAACCGAATTAATAATAATTCGAAAGGAACCTGGTTTACTACTGAATGCACTACTATGTCTATTTCGTATCAAAAACGTGGGTGTAGAAAGCTGATCAAAGACGGAGACATGTAGTGCTTTCTACCGCTAAGAGGTAAAACAAAAGCCGTCATTAGGCAACGGTGACTCAGCTCCCGCACGACAGGAAGTCATGCCTCCTCAGAGATAAAGTAGCAGTTCAGAGCCGGCGGGCTTTCATCTGCGTGTCATGTAACTGCCGTCACCGATACGACACTCTCCTAGTCAGCGTGACACGCAATTTCTGTGCTCGCTATCTGGTAGCTTATCGTGCGACTCATTGTTTATATACTGTGAAACGTGTGGTTCTTCCCGCATAACAGTATTTTGTTAGCAAATATCTCGATGGAGTAAATGAGAGTTCGAATGCATGTCTTTGTATATACTATGACGTAATCTATGACTCATATTTCGGGATCTTCTTCACTGGTGATACGTAGCAAGAGACCTCGATAAAACTGCAACCAAAGTACATCTTCATCTACGTGACTGCTCTGCAATTCACTCTTCAGTGCGTGGCAGAGGGTTCATCCAAACAGCTTTAAATTATTTCTCTACCGTCCCACTTTCGAACAGCGACTGCGTAAAGTCAACACCTAGATCTTTCTGTACAAGCTCTGACTTCTCATATTTTATGACGATGATCATTTCTCTCTGTATACGATGGCGTCCACAAAATAGTGTCATATTCAGAGGAAAAAAATTGTGTTTGAAATTTCTTGAGAAGACCTCACCACAACGAGAAACACCTTCGTCTTAATGGTTGCCACGCCAGCTCACGTGTCGTATACGTGACTCTCTCACTCCTCTTTCGCAATAACAGAGAAGGAGCTTATCCATTTAGACTTCTTTGATGGCCTCCGACAATCGTGTCTGGTAAGGATCAGATACTAACAGCAGTATTCTAGCAGAGGCCGAACAATCTTTGTGTATGGTTTCTTTCAGTAGACCTAAGTGTTCCGCCAGTAAATCGCCGTCTCTAGTTTGCCTTTCCCACAACATTATCTGTGTGATCGATTACATTTAAACTGTTCGTAATTGTAATTCATAGGTACTTAGTTGAACTGACATCCTTTAGATTTGTGTGATTTAACGCGTAACCGAAATTTACCGAATGTCTTTTAATACTCATGTGGATGACCTTATACTTTTCGTACCATACACATATTACGTCTAATAAGCATTTCGCAATTGGTTTTACTTTTCTGATTACTTCTTAGACGGTATATGACAGCATCGTATGCAAAGGATTTCAGATTGTCTCCTAAATCGTTGATATAAACTAGGAACAGGAGGGGGCCTATAATACTTCCTTGGCGAACGCCAGATACTGTTTCTGTTTTACTCGAAGACTTTCCGCAAATTACTACGTACTGTGGCCTCTCTGACAGGAGGTCACAAATTCAGTCCCAGAATTAAGATGATGCTCCATGGGCATGCAATTAAATTAGATCCAGAAATATGGCACGAATCTGAGATATCCTGTCGATAGCACTCATTACTTCTTAAGAAAGTAAAGAGCTGGTTGTGTTTCACAAGGTCGACGTTTTCTGAATCCGTTATAGTCTGTTTGTCATTAAGTCGGTTTTTCTTCGACGTAATTCATAATGTTCGGACGTAGTGTATGTTCCGGTACCCAACTGCAAATCAGCGCTAATGATACGTGTCTGTAATTCAGCGGATTACTCCTACTTCCCTTCTCGAGTATTGGCCAGAGCTGTACAGTTTCCCAGTCTGTAGGTGGGGACCTTTTGTCGAGCGATTCGTTGTATGTGATTGCTAACTATGGAGTTATTACAACTCCGTAACGAAAAGCTACCTAATTGGTATAAAATCTGGACCGGAAGACTTTCCTTTATGAAGTTATTTAAGCTGCATAGCTAAAACGTAGAAATTTCTTTCCAAGTTACTCATGTTGGCAGCTGTTTTTCAGTTGAATTCTGGAGTATTTACTTCGTCTTTTTTGTTGAAAAAATTAAGTAAATACCAAACGCGCTGTAGTCTGATACTTGGAGACCATAATTTTACGTTCAGCCGGCCTTAAAGAGTTCGTGGAATCATCAGTTTATCAGATGATTAATAAAATATGTAGTCTGTCCTCGATGTCCACCTACGATTCGTCCCGTGCCTTTGTTCTGGTGTTCGCCTCTGTAACACAGTTCGGTAGTGTACGCCTGTGCGGTAATGCCCGAAATGGAGGTAACCGGTTCGAAATATGGTGTTGGAAGAATTTTTCGCAGCTAGTATTTGGCCGGCAAACCTGGGGAAAGTATTTGGACAAAATTAGTGATTGCTACACTTTATGCTAATGCCGTGCGCTAGACTTCAAGTCTCTTCTCAGGGTTTCATCAGGTAAGGATGTGTGGTACGTTTATGGTGATTCGACCATCGGCTGTGGACCTTAGTCGGTCGCTGTAGCCGAGTGGTTCTAGACGCTTCAGTCCGCAACCGCTGTTACAGCCCCACGTTCGAATCCTGCCTCGGGCATGGATGTGTGTGATGTCCTTAGGTTAGTTAGGTTCAAGTAGTTCTAAGTCTAGGGGACTGATGGCCTCAGATGATAAGTCCCATAGTGCTAAGAGCCATTCGAACCATTTCAACCTATCTGTTCTTTCATCATAAAACTCAAACAAGAAACCGCCCCACAGAGGCATCTATTGCAGTCACATATACTCAGCACATGCACGTAAGACACGACCCCACACGATGCGAGGGAAGGCACGGCTCTGTGAGATAAGACGACTGTGCCTGCCCCAATGGTCCTCTAAACAACAGTGCTTCACTACTCTTATATCTTCTTCTTGCTGAAGATCTCCAATTTTGTGTTTCTAGTTTCTTCTGTCTGTTAATGATTGCTAATCGGATGTTTTGACGACTACTATCGAAAGAAAACATCACTTAAGTGCTACTTAATGTGAGAAACCTATAGTAAGGCGTCAAATTACGCTGTTATTATAGTAGTATGGAGGGTAGTTGCTGGTCACACTGGAGCAAGAACAATGCTGAATATCTCCAGCAGCAGATGAAGTGACCTGCTTTGTGTCCTCAACTCGACGTTACAACATCTCAAACATGGTATTATTGGTTTACTGCTAAGAATGATTGTTGTTGTTGTTGTCTTCAGTCCTGAGACTGGTTTGATGCAGCTCTCCATGCTACTCTATCCTGTGCAAGCTGCTTCATCTCCCAGTACCTACTGCAACCTACATCCTTCTGAATCTGCTTAGTGTACTCATCTCTCGGTCTCCCTCTACGATTTTTACCCTCCACGCTGCTCTCCAATGCTAAATTTGTGATCCCTTGATGCCTCAGAACATGTCCTACCAACCGATCCCTTCTTCTAGTCAAGTTGTGCCACAAACTTCTCTTCTCCCCAATCCTATTCAATACCTCCTCATTAGTTACGTGATCTATCCACCTTATCTTCAGTATTCTTCTGTAGCACCACATTTCGAAAGCTTCTATTCTCTTCTTGTCCAAAATAGTTATCGTCCATGTTTCACTTCCATGCATGGCTACACTCCAAACAAATATTTTCAGAAACGACTTCCTGATACATAAATCTATATTCGATGTTAACAAATTTCTCTTCTTCAGAAACGCTTTCCGTGCCATTGCCAGTCTACATTTTATATGCTCTCTACTTCGACCATCATCAGTTATTTTACTTCCTAAATAGCAAAACTCCTTTACTACTTTAAGTGTCTCATTTCCTAATCTAATTCCCTCAGCATCACCCGATTTAATTTGACTACATTCCATTATCCTCGTTTTGCTTTTGTTAATGTTCATCTTATATCCTCCTTTCAAGACACTGTCCATTCCGTTCAACTGCTCTTCCAAGTCCTTTGCTGTCTCTGACAGAATTACAATGTCATCGGCGAACCTCAAAGTTTTTACTTCGTCTCCATGAATTTTAATACCTACTCCAAATTTTTCTTTTGTTTCCTTTACTGTTTGCTCAATATACAGATTGAATAACATCGGGGAGAGGCTACAACCCTGTCTCACTCCTTTCCCAACCACTGCTTCCCTTTCATGCCCCTCGACTCTTATTACTGCCATCTGGTTTCTGTACAAATTATAAATAGCCCTTCGCTCCCTGTATTTTACCCCTGCCACCTTTAGAATTTGAAAGAGAGTATTCCAGTCAACATTGTCAAAAGCTTTCTCTAAGTCTACAAATGCTAGAAACGTAGTTTTGCCTTTCCTTAATCTTTCTTCTAAGATAAGTCGTAAGGTCAGTATTGCCTCACGTGTTCCAACATTTCGACGGAATCCAAACTGATCCTCCACGAGGTCTGCATCTACCAGTTTTTCCATTCGTCTGTAAAGAATTCGCGTTAGTATTTTGCAGCTGTGACTTATTAAACTGATAGTTCGGTAATTTTCACATCTGTCAGCACCTGCTTTCTTTGGGATTGGAATTATTATATTCTTCTTGAAGTCTGAGGGTATTTCGCCTGTCTCAAACATCTTGCTCACCAGCTGGTAGAGTTTTGTCATGACTGGCTCTCCCAAGGCCGCCAGTAGTTCTAATGGAATGTTGTCTACTCCGGGGGCCTTGTTTCGACTCAGGTCTTTCAGTGCTCTGTCAAACTCTTCACGCAGTATCGTATCTCCCATTTCGTCTTCATCTACATCTTCTTCTATTTCCATAATATTGTCCTCAAGTACATCGCCCTTGTATAAACTTTCTATATACTCCTTCCACCTTTCTGCCTTCCCTTCTTTGCTTAGAACTGGGTTGCCATCTGAGCTCTTGATATTCATACACGTGGTTCTCTTCTCTCCAAAGGTCTCTTTAATTTTCCTGTAGGCAGTATCTATCTTACCCCTAGTGAGATAAGCTTCTACATCCTTACATTTGTCCTCTAGCCATCCCTGTTTAGCCATTTTGCACTTCCTGTCGATCTCATTTTTGAGACGTTTGTATTCCTTTTTGCCTGCTTCATTTACTGCATTTTTATATTTTCTTCTTTCATCAATTAAATTCAATATTTCTTCTGTTACCCAAGGATTTCTAGCAGCCCTCGTCTTTGTACCTACTTTATCCTCTGCTGCCTTCACTACTACATCCCTCAGAGCTACCCATTCTTCTTCTACTGTATTTCTTTCCCCCATTCCTGTCAATTGTTCCCTTATGCTCTCCCTGAAACTCTGTACAACCTCTGGTTCTTTCAGTTTATCCAGGTCCCATCTCCTTAATTTCCCACATTTTTGCAGTTTCTTCAGTTTTAATCTACAGGTCATAACCAATAGATTGTGGTCAGAGTCCACATCTGCCCCTGGAAATGTCTTACAACTTAAAACCTGGTTCCTAAATCTCTGTCTTACCATTATATAATCTATCTGATACCTTTTAGTATCTCCAGGGTTCTTCCACGTATACAACCTTCTTTCATGATTCTTAAACCAAGTGTTAGCTATGATTAAGTTGTGCTCTGTGCAAAATTCTACTAGGCGGCTTCCTCTTTCATTTCTTAGCCCCAATCCATATTCACCTACTATGTTTCCTTCTCTCCCTTTTCCTACACTCGAATTCCAGTCACCCATTACTATTAAATTTTCGTCTCCCTTCACTATCTGAATAATTTCTTTTATTTCATCGTACATTTCTTCAATTTCTTCATCATCTGCAGAGCTAGTTGGCATATAAACTTGTACTACTGTAGTAGGTGTGGGCTTCGTATCTATCTTGGCCACAATAATGCGTTCACTATGCTGTTTGTAGTAGCTTACACGCATTCCTATTTTCCTATTCATTATTAAACCTACTCCTGCATTACCCCTATTTGATTTTGTGTTTATAACCCTGTAGTCACCTGACCAGAAGTCTTGTTCCTCCTGCCACCGAACTTCACTAATTCCCACTATATCTAACTTTAACCTATCCATTTCCCTTTTTAAATTTTCTAACCTACCTGCCCGATTAAGGGATCTGACATTCCACGCTCCGATTCGTAGAACGCCAGTTTTCTTTCTCCTGATAACGACATCCTCCTGAGTAGTCCCCGCCCGGAGATCCGAATGGGGGACTATTTTACCTCCGGAATATTTTACCCAAGAGGATGCCATCATCATTTAATCATACAGTAAAGCTGCATGTCCTCGGGAAAAATTACGGCTGTAGTTTCCCCTTGCTTTCAGCCGTTCGCAGTACCAGCACAGCAAGGCCGTTTTGATTAATGTTGCAAGGCCAGATCAGTCAATCATCCAGACTGTTGCCCCTGCAACTACTGAAAAGGCTGCTGCCCCTCTTCAGGAACCACACGTTTGTCTGGCCTCTCAACAGATACCCCTCCGTTGTGGTTGCACCTACGGTACGGCCATCTGTATCGCTGAGGCACGCAAGCCTCCCCACCAACGGCAAGGTCCATGGTTCATGGGGGGAGGTAAGAATGATTACCATTTTCAAATTTTGCTCCAATCGTCCTACACGGCGTTCTCTATACTGTCTTCTCTCTTGAGATGCTCACTTTGTTGTATGGTTAATGATGTGATTTCAATTGCCTAGTGCATCCTCATATCTATAGCGGTCTTTCCTGTCCTGGGGACAACAATGTGCGCTGGGTCTCTGTCCGCTTCTCAGGCCTGTTTTGACAAACCGTTGCAGAAATTCCACGCCTCAGACGTTGACTACCTGTGACTGTACATTACTATTTGTATTAGAATTCTATACATCTCTCATCAGCTTTTGCCTTCTGATTGCCGCCTTCTCATCTTATCGCCCTTCGTTTGTTACAGTCAATAGTAAAACTCCCACATTTACCTTCCAAATGTAGGAGCGTACCAAGGATCTGCGCTCTCTTCACTACATATCTTCTTTGCACAACCGCCAAAACCAAAGTTCCTGCCCACCTCAAATATGCTCTAGTACCCCAACGATATAGCCTTCCTTGTCCTCATTTTAACCCTTGCCTCCTCCCAAAGAAATGTTCAAATCACCTTAACTATTTTTGTCATACAGCAATCTATCGCACCTAGTAATCACTGCCAAGAATACTAAGACACTACTAGCAGGAAGATCACCTACTGATTTCGCCTTCCTAACTCCCACCACGCCATATACAGTGTGACAACTGTTGAGCTATATGGAATAAAATCGTCATAAATTCTCAACGGTATGCGTTAGGACGTTCAAACTACATGGTTGGTCTCGGGTCATGGTTTAGTGACGAAGCCCACTTTCATTTGGGTGGGTTCGTCAGTAAGGAAACTTGGTGCATTTGGGGGACTGAGAATCCGCATTTCGCGTTGGAGAAGTGACTACCGAACAGTACGTTAAGGTTTTGGAAGATGATTTCATCCCCATAATCCAAAGTGACCCTGATTTCGACAAGGTGTGGTTCTTGCAAGACGGAAATCGATCCCATCTAAGGAGGAGAGTGTCTGATGTACTGGAGGAGCACTTTGGGGATCGCATTCTGACTCTGGGGTTCCCAGTGGCCAGTGGTATGGGCCTCAACTGGTCACCATATTCTCGGAATCTGAACACATGCGACTCCTTTTTGAGAAGCTATATTAAAGGCCCCCCCCCCCATGAACCATGGACCTTGCCGTTGGTGGGGAGGCTTGCGTGCCTCAGCGATACAGATGGCCGTACCGTAGGTGCAACCACAACGGAGGGGTATCTGTTGAGAGGCCAGACAAACGTGTGGTTCCTGAAGAGGGGCAGCAGCCTTTTCAGTAGTTGCAGGGGCAACAGTCTGGATGATTGACTGATCTGGCCTTGTAACAATAACCAAAACGGCCTTGCTGTGCTGGTACTGCGAACGGCTGAAAGCAAGGGGAAACTACGGCCGTAATCTATTCCGAGGGCATGCAACTTTACTGTGTGGTTAAATGATGATGGCGTCCTCTTGGGTAAAATATTACGGAGGTAAAATAGTCCCCCATTCGGATCTCCGGGCGGGGACTACTCAAGAGGATGTTATCAGGAGAAAGAAAACTGGCGTTCTACAGATCGGAGAGAGGAATGTCGGATCCCTTAATCGGGCAGGTAGGTTAGAAAATTTAAAAAGGGAAATGGATAGGTTAAAGTTAGATACAGTGGGAATTAGTGAAGTTCGGTGGCAGGAGGAAGAAGACTTCTGGTCAGGTGACTACAGGGTTATAAACACAAAATCAAATAGGGGTAATGCAGGAGTATGTTTAATAATGAATAGGAAAATAGGAATGCGGGTAAACTACTACAAACAGCATAGTGAACGCATTATTGTGGCCAAGATAGATACGAAGCCCACACCTACTGCAGTAGTACAAGTTTATATGCCAACTAGCTCTGCAGATGACGAAGAAATTGAAGAAATGTACGATGAAATAAAAGAAATTATTCAGATAGTGAAGGGAGACGAAAATTTAATAGTAATGGGTGACTGGAATTCGAGTGTAGGAAAAGGGAGAGAAGGAAACATAGTAGGGGAATATGGATTGGGGCTAAGAAATGAAAGAGGAAGCCGCCTAGTAGAATTTTGTACAGAGCACAACTTAATCATAGGTAACACTTGGTTTAAGAATCATGAAAGAAGGTTGTATACGTGGAAGAACCCTGGAGATACTAAAAGGTATCAGATAGATTATATAATGGTAAGACAGAGATTTAGGAACCAGGTTTTAAATTGTAAGACATTTCCAGGGGCAGATGTGGACTCTGACCACAATCTATTGGTTATAACCTGTAGATTAAAACTGAAGAAACTGCAAAAATGTGGGAAATTAAGGAGATGGGACCTGGATAAACTGAAAGAACCAGAGGTTGTACAGAGTTTCAGGGAGAGCATAAGGGAACAATTGACAGGAATAGGGGAAAGAAATACAGTAGAAGAAGAATGGGTAGCTCTGAGGGATGAAGTAGTGAGGGCAGCAGAGGATAAAGTAGGTAAAAAGGCGAGGGCTGCTAGATATCCTTGGGAAACGGAAGAAATATTGAATTTAATTGATGAAAGGAGAAAATATAAAAATGTAGTAAATGAAGCAGGCAAAAAGGAATACAAACGTCTCAAAAATGAGATCGACAGGAAGTGCAAAATGGCTAAACAGGGATGGCTAGAGGACAAATGTAAGGATGTAGAAGCTTATCTCACTAGGGTTAAGATAGATACTGCCTACAGGAAAATTAAAGAGACCTTTGGAGAGAAGAGAACCACGTGTATGAATATCAAGAGCTCAGATGGCAACCCAGTTCTAAGCAAAGAAGGGAAGGCAGAAAGGTGGAAGGAGTATATAGAAGGTTTATACAAGGGTGATGTACTTGAGGACAATATTATGGAAATGGAAGAGGATGTAGATGAAGACGAAATGGGAGATACGATACTGCGTGAAGAGTTTGACAGAGCACTGAAAGACCTGAGTCGAAACAAGGCCCCCGGAGTAGACAACATTCCATTAGAACTACTGGCGGCCTTGGGAGAGCCAGTCATGACAAAAGTCTACCAGCTGGTGAGCAAGATGTATGAGACAGGCGAAATACACTCAGACTTCAAGAAGAATATAATAATTCCAATCCCAAAGAAAGCAGGTGCTGACAGATGTGAAAATTACCGAACTATCAGTTTAATAAGTCACAGCTGCAAAATACTAACGCGAATTCTTTACAGACGAATGGAAAAACTGGTAGATGCGGACCTCGGGGAGGATCAGTTTGGATTCCGTCGAAATGTTGGAACACGTGAGGCAATACTGACCTTACGACTTATCTTAGAAGAAAGATTAAGAAAAGGCAAACCTACGTTTCTAGCATTTGTAGACTTAGAGAAAGCTTTTGACAATGTTGACTGGAATACTCTTTTTCAAATTCTAAAGGTGGCAGGGGTAAAATACAGGGAGCGAAAGGCTATTTACAATTTGTACAGAAATCAGATGGCAGTAATAAGAGTCGAGGGGCATGAAAGGGAAGCAGTGGTTGGGAAAGGAGTGAGACAGGGTTGTAGCCTCTCCCCGATGTTATTCAATCTGTATATTGATCAAGCAGTAAAGGAAACAAAAGAAAAATTTGGAGTAGGTATTAAAATTCATGGAGACGAAGTAAAAACTTTGAGGTTCGCCGATGACATTGTAATTCTGTCAGAGACGTCAAAGGACTTGGAAGAGCAGTTTAACGGAATTGACAGTGTCTTGAAAGGAGGATATAAGATGAACATCAACAAAAGCAAAACGAGGATAGTGGAATGTAGTCAAATTAAATCGGGTGATGCTGAGGGAATTAGATTAGGAAATGAGACACTTAAAGTAGTAAAGGAGTTTTGCTATTCAGGAGGTAAAATAACTGATGATGGTCGAAGTAGAGAGAATATAAAATGTAGACTGGCAATGGCACGGAAAGCGTTTCTGAAGAAGAGAAATTTGTTAACATCGAATATAGATTTAAGTGTCAGGAAGTCATTTCTGAAAATATTTGTTTGGAGTGTAGCCATGTATGGAAGTGAAACATGGACGATAACTATTTTGGACAAGAAGAGAATAGAAGCTTTCGAAATGTGGTGCTACAGAAGAATACTGAAGATAAGGTGGATAGATCACGTAACTAATGAGGAGGTATTGAATAGGATTGGGGAGAAGAGAAGTTTGTGGCACAACTTGACTAGAAGAAGGGATCGGTTGGTAGGACATGTTTTGAGGCATCAAGGGATCACAAATTTAGCATTGGAGGTCAGTGTGGAGGGTAAAAATCGTAGAGGGAGACCGAGAGATGAGTACACTAAGCAGATTCAGAAGGATGTAGGTTGTAGTAGGTACTGGGAGATGAAGCAGCTTGCACAGGATAGAGTAGCATGGAGAGCTGCATCAAACCAATCTCAGGACTGAAGACAACAACAACAACAACAACAACATATTAAAGGCAAGTCGTACAGCAACAGTCCCAATACCAATTCTCAGCTGAAATCAGCCATTCAGGAGGTCATCGACAGCATCAATGTGCCGACACTTCAGCAGATCATGCATAATTTCGCTATTCATCTGCGCCACATAATCACCAATGATGGCAGGAACAGCGAACATGTCATAAACTAAATCCGAATATCTGTAGTGGCCTTTACATGTTGAATAAAGTCTGTGCTCGCCGTATTTTGTAAGTAATTTACGTCTCTTTTCATATAGTTCAATGATTTTCGCTCTGTACAACCGTTTCGTGCAAGTTACTGGAACACCAATACACTTGGGAGTAATATGCTGCGGCATGCTATTGTGCAAACTCAGAGTTCAACAAAAATAAAGAACTAACTGCATCTGCTAACAGGCCAGAACGTGGATCACATCGTTCCACTACGACTCGCACCTACAAATACCTTACCTGACTCATTCGGATCTCTGCCAATGCCACTTGTACTTTCGCACATTACATATTTTAAAACTCACTAGAAGTTCTTGCATATTATGAAACTTTCTGCACTCCTCTACGTAAATATTTTACCAGTAAATTAAGTTCCTAAGCTTCAGACGTTTCGTAGATGTACCTTTGCAAATGTGTATGAACTGCACCAGAAAATTCCAACCGTGCTCACACTCATCACCCAGATCCGGCCACTACCTAGGCAAACCTCTTTGTCTTAACCTTCATACACTCCAAATCTTCTCTGAACGTGACTATTGCCGACTCGCTGCCAGACCCAAGAAATCCGTACATAAATCTAGCATTCCTATCAGCCAAGTGCTAATCTTCTGACCTTCCTTTATTCTCTTCTCCAAAAATCTAAACAGCTGCCAACATATCCTCGGAGTAGTGAATCAACTCAAATAATAAAAGCAAGTCTTCTGGACCAGACTGTATACCAATTAGGCTCCTTTCGGAGTATGCCGATGCATTAACTCCATACTTAACAATCATATACAACCATTCGCTCGACGAATGATCCGTACACAAGGACTGGAAAGTTGCACAGGTCACACCAATATTCAAGAAAGGTAGTAGGAGTAATCCACTAAATTACAGGCCCATGTCGTTACGTCGATATGCAGCAGGATTTTGCAACATATATTGTGTTCGAACATTGTGAATAAACTCGAAGGAAACAGTCTATTGAAACACAGGCAACATGGGTTTAGAAAACATCGTTCCTGTGAAACACAACTAGCTCTTTATTCACATGAAGTGCTGAGTACTACTGACAAGGGATTTCAGATCGATTCTGTATCCTGAATTTCCAGAAGGTTGTTGACACTGTACCACAAAGCGGCTCGTAGTAAAATTTGCGTGCTTATGGAATATCTTCTCAGTTATGTGACTGGATTTGCGATTTCCTGTCAGAGAGCTCGCAGTTCGTAGTAATTGACGGAAAGTCATCGAGTAAAACATAAGTGATTTCAGGTGTTCCCCGAGGTAGTGTTACAGGGCCTTTGCTGTTCCTTATCTATATAAACGATTTGGGAGACAATCTGAGCAGCCGTCTTCGGTTGTTTGCAGATGACGCTGTCGTTTATCGACTAATAAAATCATCAGAAGATCAAAACAATCTGCAAAAAAAATTTAGAAAAAATATCTGAATGGTGCGAAAAGTGGTTGTTAACCCTAAATAACGAAAAGTGTGAGGTCATCCACATGAGTGCTAAAAGGAACTCGTTCAACTTCGATTACACGACAAATCAGTCTAATCTAAAATCCGTAAATTCAATAAATACCTAGTTATTACAATTACGAACAACTTAAACTGGAACACATGTTGTGGGGAAGGCTAACCAAAGACTGCGTTTTATTTGCAGGAAAATGTAGCAGACCTACTAAGAGCACTGCCTACACCACGCTTGTCCGTCATTTTTCAGAATACTGCTGCGCGGTGTAGGATCCTCACCAGGCAGGACTGACGGAGTACATCGAAAAAGTTCAAAGAAAGGCAGCACGTTTCGTATTATCGCGAAATACGGGTGAGAGTGTCACAGAAAGGATACAGAATTTGGGCTGGAAATCATTAAAAGAAAGGCGTTTTTCATTGCGACGGAATCATCTCACGAAATTCCAATCGCCAACTTTGTCCTCCGAATGCGAAAATATTTTGTTAACACCGACCCACATAGGGCGGAATGATCATCACGATAAAATAAGGGAAATCAGAGTTCGTAGGGAAAGATATAGGTATTCAATCGTTCCGCGCTTTACGAGATTGGAATAATAGAGAATTGCGAAGGTGGTTCGTGAACTCTCTGCCAGGCACTTAAATGTGATTTGCAGAGTATACATGTAGATGTAGATGTTGTCGCATACCCCTTCAGCTCTTGTTTCCTTCCACCCACAAATTCGGCACAGTTACCCTTCACCTTCATTATCACGTTAGTACTGAACATGACCATTGTCACTTGTCCTTACTGATCGCGCCATTGCCTTTGTGTCATGGAGTGCCCAACTTGTGATCATACTTTTATGCAGCATTGGTGGCTGTTTTTCTCAAACCTGTATATTGTCGGGAAGGAGAGCCAAAGGTTGCGTTTCATTGGCAGGACACTTAGAAGATGCAACAAGTCCACTAAAGAGACAGCTTATACTATACTCGTTCGTCCTCTGTTATAATATTGCTCCGCGGTGTGGGATCCTTACCAGGTGGGATTGATGGAGGACATCGAAAGGGTGCAAAAAAGGGCAGCTCGTTTTGTATTATCACGTTATAGGGGAGAGAGTGTGGCAGATATGATACACGAGTTGGGATGGAAGTCATTACAACATAGACGTTTTTCGTCGCGGCGAGACCTTTTCACGAAATTTCAGTCACCAACTTTCTCTTCCGAATGCGAAAATATTTTGTTGAGCCCAACCTACATAGGTAGGAATGATCATAAAAATAAAATAAGAGAAATCAGAGCTCGAACAGAAAGGTTTAGGTGTTCGTTTTTCCCGCTCGCTGTTCGGGAGTGGAATAGTAGAGAGATAGTATGATTGTGGTTCGATGAACCCTCTGCCAAGCACTTAAATTTGAATTGCAGAGTAGTCATGTAGATGATGTAGATGTATACCATATCTCCAGAACGTAGCACTACCTTCTAATCATGGCGACTTTTCCGCACGGTTTGTGCTCCAGAGCATTTCTGCTCCCTCTTACTGCTCCGTTAGCTGAATCATTAGACGGTACCAAAGAGTAACAATAATAATGCAATGCACATTTTGCGTTAAATTGTAAATGCCTTTCCAATAATCTATATTCTTCCTTTCTGAAGATAAGGTTATATTTGTTTATAACTTCATCATAACATATGCGATATTAAGAAATTATAGCTCCATGGGATATAAAATCTATTTGTTGCCTTGAGTAAGTTCTTATCATACCTCGTGTAAATCTCTGCATATAACTAATGATTAAAAACAGAGTTACTGCAACGTACTATGGAAGCAGCATGTTGTACAATTGCAAGAACAGACGTTGAATGGCTGTATTTATTTAATATTTGTTCTTGACTAGTTCTACAGTTCAGTCAGCACCCACTTTTCTTTTGACATTTATTCTTTGCAATTTGAGCCGATCAGAGTCCACTTTCAGGTCAAACTTGAATGTAACTTGATAACTTTTTGAAATAGTTTCTAAAATTTGTTTCACTTTGACTTATGTTGCTGGACAGTTTTATTTCTTTCATTTCTATACATCCTTCTATGGAGTAGAAGGTGATGCGCATGTTGCACATTCGTAATATGTTAGATATTTAATCGGAACGGATAGTATGCTGGTATATTTTGAGTTTGTGATGCTATCCGTAATTTTCTTCGTTTTTTGGCTGCTGAATCTTTATTAATCTTCTGATGGAAGAATCATAACATACTTTACCTTTTGCTGTTGTTTTAATTTTTCACATTTCTTAATAAAAACTACACTGCTTTAATATATTTGTGTATTCTCTGGGCAATATAGTGAGTAAGATTCTTAAGATGTGTAATACTGTCTGATGATGTTAAGCAGCTGAGAGAGTTGGCACACTGGTATATCTTGCACTGCTGATTGACCTACCCATAGGGGTTGCGAGTTTTAAGATGATACCTCTGAGACCTGTGGATCTACTTATGTCTTTATCACCTACAGAAATAAAAGATTTCATTAACAACTTTCGTATTCCCTCCTGAGATTTTTACGGATTTATCTTCTCCCATAGAATAAACATAATTTTCTAAGACGAAACTCGTAACTTATAATAATCCTCGGCGCACATGATCAAACTGAATCTTATTTGTGAGCTATTGATCGTAGTTCCACACCAACAGTTGCAAATGATATCTCATCTGTTCTGCATTTTATGTCAAACTTGTTTTCTTGCTAGGGTTATTTTAATTCTTGTACTACTTTGCTTTCTTCAAACTGGAAGCTTAGCAATGGCTATTCTACTTTCTAGACCTCCTTACAGATTTCTCCGTTTGCCCTGCGTCAAGCAGGTTATTCATTTCATTCAACTGTATCTCGCTCACATTCAGCTGGTACCTTAGCATCACCATCTGTCCCCATGCACATTCATTCTCTTGTAGGACGTATGGAACATTTTCTGATCCGATGAAGGTAATGTTAATTACAAGCTCAGAAAGATCTAGAGCAAATCACAATAAAATTTTATTGCATTGCCTTACATACTGTTGCAGTGTTGGAGACGCTATAAAATCTCTGCAGCAAATTAATTTGTTGTTCAGTCTAGGTTTTAAAGAATCATCAGTAGTACTGCAATCCCATTAGGTAATAGCCAGAAGAAAGTCTTCAGTTAAATCTAATCTATTACCATAACAAGACAGAAGCTGATGAATGAGTGTTTAATCAATCTTGTGATTTATTTTAAAGATAATGTAGGATCCTACCCTTAATGCTGCTTGTGTAGGTTAATGCAAGAGGCACTAGCTTGACGTACACAAAGACAATTCATACCAAGATAGAATCTGTGGCACGTGTGGTACACAGTGTAATTTTTATGCCGTTGTATTGACATAATGCAAAGTGGTGGACTTCATCCATTTCCGAGGCATACTGTGTCAATTTGTCAGTATTGTTTATTTATTGTATTTCATCCCGTGTGGAATTGCTGGTAATGGTGCCATTTGCCACTCTGCAGTAAAATGAGTTGTATAAGTAGTAACAGATTTTTTTAAACGAATTATAAGGTACAAATTTACAGTATTCATGTGCATTAGCAAAAGAAACGTTTAGCATGGAGGATACGGAGCACATCAGAAATGTTACTACTTCCTGGACGTAGGGAATTACTAACTCCAGATACTAGACATTTTATACAACAGTTCCGTTATTCAGATTCTTTCATTTGTCTAAACATCTTTTTAATAAATTACCTCAAAATGGTTTTTTTACAAAAGCATACATCTCTGTCCTTTTGATGTATCATTTCTATACCATAGAAGCATCTGAACATCGCTACTGACATCTATGGAATAGGCACTCAACCGGGAGCCAGTTGTATTAAGTAGCCATTAGATAGTCGATGTGAGTTTCCTTTTTGAGAAAGTAACGATCATTGCTACATTGTTTAAGTGAAATAAGTACTAATACCTGCATCACAGAAAGTAGTGTATTTATTTAAAATAAGTGCACAAGTACAATGTATAAAGCCGTTGGGAAAGTTTTATCTGCGTCTCATAATGCTTAATTACATAGACAGCACAAACTTCAGGCATCTATATTGATCACTCTACTCCTGAATGTTGTTCTTCATTGTTGTCCTCCTAGAAACGCTTTATAAACTGAAGATGGATTCCACTTTTAAACAAGGGGATTATGGACCTAGGGTGGTAATCCACGTTTGCTACTGTCTTCTGCGTGGTTCGTACGCTATACTTTGACAGTATGTTCACGAGACCCACTTTGGTTTGCAACAGGCCCATCCTCATACCTGAAACATATATACAGATCAAATTATATAGCTGTGTCAAGTGATTCTAAAACAACATATTCTGTACGTTGTGGAGGCCGGCCTCCTATTCCCCGTTAGTTTGCATGAAATGACAAGCGACTTCCCGTTATGTCCAGAGCAACAGGTTCCGTGAGGAACCACTATCCCTAAACTGTAATCACTGTTGGACACAAGCAGAGGTATGTAGTTCATTATCGTAATCTCCAGCAGTGTCTCAGCTTAGATATGGAGTTAGGTAGAATCACCTGGGCTACTTCTTTCAGTCTGCCACCATGATTGAAGGAGTGTATTGAATTAAATATGGAGAAGGGGGGGACTAGTATTTCGAAAAAGTTCTTTATAAATTGACGAATAATTTGATTTTCGGTAAAACCATGCAGAATGTAAGAAATGAACACGATATTTTCATTAGGACCGAATGGGATGGACATTTTAAGTAGGTCACTATTTTCAATGAGAACTTTGTAGCTGTGCAGATGTCGCAGATGTCAAAGATTTCAGTAAAGTTCATGAAACCAATCTATTTGAGTATGAGTATATTGGACATGTACAACTCCAAATGTACCACTTGCACTATGAGTTTGCTAAAACTCATTTCCAGGAACCAAGGTTAATTTATGCTGATAGCTTCATCTACTGGGTGAAGAACTGCGATCCATATGAAGTAATTAGGTGTCATGGTAATGAATTCAACACATAGGTAAGACAGCTGATAATTCTTACGGTATTTTTCCTCGGAACAAGGTTATCGGTTCAATGAAAGCTGAGGCAGATGATTGCCGATTGTGGAGTTTGTGGTCTAAAATATATGCGTATCACACAATAGATGGAGTCCCCCAGAAGCGGACTAAGGGTGTGCGACGTGCAGCATCACGTGCCCTCGTGGTCCACGTCTTCTTGCAGTGACCGTACGGTGGTGTTCGCGGTGTTCCGCCGCAACCTCCACATTTCGTACAGCAAAGTGGTATTCAACGAGAGGCCAAGGGATGTACAATGTGCTGCAATCTGAAGTTGGATTGTCACCTAATGGCGCTAAAAGAGCCATTGATGGTGACAGGTTCAAAACCCTCCCATACTCACACTAATAACTTTAAGCGCGAGAGGGGGTGGGACACTCCGTTAGTGTGAATGAGAGAGAGTGAGTGAGTGACTGACTAAGTGAGTGCTTGCACCTAATAGTATGACTCTTCTATCATAGTAATGGGCTTAGTAATCACAAATTCCTTTCTTAAACATAAGAACATTCACCGGTATACCTGGGAAGGCAAGGGAACCAGATCTGTCATTGACTATATAATAACAGATCAGGAAGTCAGGAAGGCTGTGAGGGACACACTTGTATTCAGGGGATTCTTTGATGACACTGATCATTATTTAATCTGCAGTGAAATTGGGATTGTGAGGCCGAAAGTGCAGGATGTCAGGTCCATGTGTAGGAGAATAAGAGTGGAGAAACTTCAGGATAAGGAAATCAGGCACAAGTACATAACAGCGATCTCAGAAAGGTACCAGTTAGTTGAATGTAGTCAATTCAGCCGCTGGAAAAGGAATGGACAAGGTACAGGGACACAGTACTAGAAGTGGCTAAAGAATGTCTTGGAACAGTAGTGTGTAAAGGTAGGATGAAGCAAACAGCTTGGTGGAATGACACAGTCAAGGCAGCCTGTAAAAGGAAAAAGAAGGCGTATCAAAAATGGCTACATACTAGAACTCAGGTAGACAGAGAAAGTTATGTTGAAGAAAGAAACAAAGCCAAACAGATAATTGAGGCATCCAAGAAGAAATCTCGGGAAGACTTTGGCAACAGGTTGGAGACTATGGGTCAAGTTGCTGGAAAATCATTCTCGAGTGTAATTAGCAGTCTTCGAAAGGGTGGTAAGAAGGAAATGACAAGTATTTTGGAAAGGTCAGGAAAACTGCTGGTGAATCCTGTGGATGCCTTGGCCACATGGAGGGAATATTTTGAAGAGTTGCTCAATGTAGGTGAAAATACGATCAGTAATGTTTCAGATTTCGAGGGAGAATGGGATAGGAATGATGATGGAAATAGCATCACATTTGAGGAAGTGGAGAAAATGGTCAAGAGGCTGCAATGCAATAAAGCAGTTGGGATGGATGAAATGAAGTCGGAACTCATCAAATACAGTGGAATGTGAGGTCTTAAATGGCTACACAGGATAATTGAAATGGCCTGGGAGTCGGGACAGGTTCCATCAGACTGGACAATAGCAGTAATCACGTCAATCTTTAAACATGGAAACAGAAAAGATTGCAACAACTACAGAGTTATCTCTTTAATCAGCGTTGTGGGTAAAAATCTTCTCAGGTATTGTTGAAACGAAAGTGCGAGTATTAGTTGAGGACCAATTGGATGAAAATCAGTGTGGGTTTAGGCCTCTTAGAGGTTGTCAGGACCAGATCTTTAGTTTACGGCAAATAATGGAGAAATGTTATGAGTGGAACTGGGCATTGTATCTATGCTTTATAGATCTAGATAAGGCATATGACCGGGTTCCTAGGAGGAAGTTATTGTCTGTTCTACGAGGTTATGGAATAGGTGGCAAACTTTTGCAAGCAATCAAAGGTCTTTATATGGATAGTCAGGCAGCAGTTAGAGTAGACGGTAAATTGAGTTCATGGTTCAGAGTAGTTTCAGGGGTAAGACAAGGCTGCAAACCTGTCCCCATTGTTGTCCATATTATATATGGATCATACGTTGAAAACAATAGACTGGCGGGGTGAGATTAAGATATTTGAACACAAAATAAGCAGTCTTGCATATGCAGATGACTTAGTTGTGATGGTAGATTCGATTGAAAGTTTGCAAAGTAATATTTGAGAGCTAGATAAGAAATGTAAGGACTGTGGTATGAAGATTAGCATCTCCAAAACGAAAGTAATGTCAGTGGGAAAGATAAATAAACAGATTGAGTGCCAAATAGGAGGAGCATAGTTAGAACAGGTGGACGGTTTCAAGTACTTAGGATGCATATTCTCACAGGATGGCAACATAGTGAAGGAACTGGAAGCGAGGTGTAGCAAAGCTAAAGCAGTGACCGCTCAGCCACGATCTACTCTCTTCTGCAAGAAGGAAGTCAGTACCAAGACTAAGTTACCTGTGCACCGTTCAATCTTTCGACCAACTTTGTTGTATGGGAGCGAGAGCTGGGTGGATTCAGGTTACCTTATCAACAAGGTTGAGGTTACGGATATGAAAGTAGCTAGGATGACTGCAGATACTAGTAGATGGGAACAATGGCAGGAGGGTGTCCATAATCAGGAAATCAAAGAAAAACTGGGAATGAACTCTATAGATGTAGCAGTCACGGCGAACAGGCTTAGATGGTGGGGTCATGTCACACGCATGGGAGAAGCAAGGTTACCCAAGAGACTCATGGGTTCAGCAGTAGAGGGTAGGAGGAGTCGGGGCAGACCAAAGAGAAGGTACCTGGATTCGGTTAAGAATGATTTTGAAGTAATAGGTTTAATATCAGAAGAAGCACCAATGTTAGCACTGAATAGGGGATCATGGAGGAATTTTATAAGGGGGCTGTGCTCCAGACTGAACGCTGAAAGGCATAATCAGTCTTAAATGATGATGATGATGATGATGATGATTCTATCATAGCATAACTATTGCATGTGTGATGTATAGTGTACCTGGATGTGTGAGTGCTTGTGTGTGTGCATGTGCGTCTCTCTCTCTCTCTCTCTCTCTCTCTCTCTCTCTCTCTCTCTCTCTCTGTGTGTGTGTGTGTGTGTGTGTGTGTGTCTGTGTGTGTGTGCTTGTGAGTGTGTTTGAGTGTGAGTGTCTGTGTTAATATATATGCCTGTGTGTAAAGATATTCTGTTTATTTTTTTATTTTTCTCAAAAAGTAGCGTAATATCTATGCACGAATATATACGCAAGATGCCCTTGAACAAGTTTTTTTAGTTATAAAAAAGTTAAAAATGTGCAATTTATAAAGATTATAACATATAAAGATTAAAAATGAACTAAAATCATCAAAAAAGCAAAAATTTTCAAATGAAGGAAAAACATAGTTTACAAAAAAAAAAAAAATGTTCAAATGTGTGTGAAATCCTATGGGACTTAACTGCTAAGGTGATCAGTGCCTAAGCCTACACACTACTTAACCTAAACAATCCTAAGGACAAAGACACACACCCATGCCCGAGGGAGGACTCGAACCGCCGCCGGGACCAGCAGTGAGTCACCAGTGTGAGTTCCACCCAGTTCATTTTGGTGCAGCTGTTTGCGATGAACATTTCTTTAGCATAATCCGCGTCATTGTATTATTCAATTATTTCAACTGCTTGAGGTGGATAATGTGAAGAGCCACCTAGTTCAAACCATAAATTAAAGTCCTCTATTTTGGGTGGAACTTCACTAGTAATAATATTAGTACAGGGGAAACTATACCTCGGCAGTAGCTGTAGACAGTACTGAAATGCGAAGTAAAAACTTTTTCAACCATTACTATTATTTTTAGAACTAAGCACTAAATAAAAAAATTTCAAACAGTGACAAGATACTGTGAATTTAAAAGTTCCTATTCCTGGAACAGGAATGCCAAAGCGCTACATGTAAGCTTTGATCCCACTGTACGACTACCATCCTTTTTTTTAAAAAATCATCCATCCAAATATATGAAACTCTTGTATGTAGTGGGAATTAAATTCTAGTTTCAATATAAAAGAATATTTTTGAAATATTTTTCAAGAACGTAATTATCTTGCTTTAATTGACCATTCATTTTGCCCAAGATAATTTCAATTTGATTCAGAGTTACATTTGAGTTCAAACATGATAAAAGCCAGAATAATATAAAATTTAATAAGCGTCTTGGTGCTGGATGGCAGTCCTAATTTCATCGCTTTTGTTGAATGTCGTTGAAGATAAGGTTTATGCGAGAAGTATTCTTGGCATATGATTCGTTCATCATATTCCACGGGGTGAGATATACTGAGCGACGTCATTGCGAGTGTCCAGGCCTACTGATTTAAGAAACTCATAGTTCTGTAGTTTCCCCCAGTGTAAGCGGATTTCGGGCAGTAGCGCTGAGATGATTTTATCGCTGCCAATAGTCACTACAATTATAATGAAACTAATCTCGGTAATTCAATTATCTATGTAATTTAACCGAACAAGGACTCGCAACTTTTTGTTCTCCCTCTTCCATGTCAGCCATTGTCTGGTACGCTTATAAGATACATTGCTTAGGCTGTGTCACGTAGAAACATTGTTATTTGTGCTCATTTTGCATAATAACAACTATTTAAGTTCATTTGTTTGTTATTACGACTAATCATAGCTTTATTCCTCAGCTTTTTTCAAGAATTTGATAATTAAATGTGGCTTACTTTGTATGGGGATGTCTGTTACTGAATGATCGCATATTAACGGCGCCAATCAGTGTAATACGTTAGGTGTGCTTTCAGAATTGAACCTGCATCCAAAATTTCACTTTTCCCAAAACGAAGTGCTATATTTTTTAGGTGTCAATTACGTCCGAAAACTATACTCGCCAACAGACAATCCCAATAGAGGAGCAGGGCTAAAGAATATAGTGGGAATTAAATTCCAGTTTCAATATAAAAGAATTTTTTAAAACGTTTTTCAAGTACATAATTTTCTTGCTTTAATTGACCATTCATTTTGCCCAAGTTAATTTTAATTTGATTCAGAGTTGCATTTGAGTTCAAACATGATAAAAGCCAGAATAATATAAAATTTAATAATAATAAATAATAAAATAAATAATAATTTAAAACCACCATTAAAAATGGCTCCCTTAGTACAGAACTTATTTATGTATGTACAAATGTATGTATATGTATCATTGTAACTTTGGTACCTAAAAAAAATTATAAATTTTTGTTAATGAAAAACCACTTTAACGAAATACGAGTCAATTTCAACAAGCTGGGTCATAGGAGACGTGGAGTACGGTCCTCAAAGGAAAAACCATGGCTCGAGACATTGCTGAAGGGCATTACTGTTTTCCTTTGCCCTGGTGTGCACAAGTCAGTTAGGGAGCGTTAAATTTAAAAAAACGTTGCTCACAATAGCTTGTAAATTTTTTGGCGAATCTTGCGAAACGAAATGTCGGCAAGATGGCCGCTTTTTAGAACGACTGAGAATTGTCGCTAAATTTTTTGTCATAAATCGCTGCCCATTAACAGTAATTCCTATTAAATAACATTTGCCGCGTGTAATTTGAGTAGAATTAACGGTCAAGTTTATTAAAATCAGGGAAGCGTATTTTTTTAATTGATGGGCAAGGTTGGTGGAAATATTAAAATGGCTACACCGTCCGGGGTAGAGTCAGGCACAGACAATGACGAGCAAAATATGGCGAGTCACGAAACTCAAAATAACGAATTATCGGGGGGTGAAAATGCACCTACAACCGAACGTGATGAAGAACCCACCTAGACTGAATGATTACCTACTGATTTCTAGGAACAGTTCACATTTTTCAGAGGACGCAAGGTTTACATCGCGCTGTTCGTGAACAAAATTCACGCATTAAAGTAATTCACAAAAATGTAACATACAGTTTAGATGCAAAACTACAAGATGTGACTGACAATTTAGAGGCAAAACTACAAAATGTGACTATCAATTTAGAAGCAAAACTACAAACTGCAGCCAGTGCAATCAAAACTAGTATGACTGTTAGTTTGGACGCAAAACTTCAAAATCTGACTGTCAGTTTAAATAGAAAACTTCAAATAGAGGCCACTGAAATTCAAAATAATTAACCACATTAGTAAACGAAAATTTGAACGCCCCATCAGATACACGAAAATGATGCCACATAAATTCGTGACGACCTTGATAGAAAATTCAGTAAAATTGAAACTAATTTGAAAAATACTATTGATGGCTTTGAAGAAATGCGAAAAACATACAAGCACTATGCCGAAGCTGTCAATGATGTAACCAAGCAGGCCGCGCAAATTAATGCAGCACAAAGTACATTAGAAAATTCTGTGCAGCAAGTAGCGGCACAGGTATAGTCATCCGCTATCGAAGAGGAGAAATTTATAGAAGCGAAGTTTGTAGATAAGGCAATCAGTTTACTCTTGACTCTATAAACTGGATGAACATGAAAGACGAACAATTTCAAGAATGTTTACGGAACGAACTGCCTGTAACCATAAAGAAAACTACAAACGAAGCTTTGTATACAGCAAACATGTTTCTGAATGGAAACAGACATTTACACAAGAATTAACACGTTTAAAAAGTAGCTTTCAGCTATAAAAAGCGCAGCCGGTGAGTCTGATTTACGTGTCAATAAGTTGCTACAGACACGGACTGGGACATCTCGAGCAGCGACATCAAGCAGCTATTCGGCAACAATGCCCAGTCCGAAATCAGCTCACATAGCTTGTGAACGGGTTCAAATGGTTCAAATGGCTCTGAGCACTATGGGACTTAACTTTTGAGGTCATCAGTCCCCTAGAACTTGGAACTACTTAAACCTAACTAACCTAAGGACATCACACACATCCATGCCTGAGTCGCGTGGTTCCGGACTGAGTGCCTAGAACCGCTAGACCACCGCGGCTGGCAGAGGTCGTTGTTCTGGGTACTGACTTCTCAGGATAATGCACCAAAACTGCGTGAAAACGTAACCACATGTCAGTTCTAGTATACCATATTTGTCAAAAGAACACCCGTTTATCATTTGCATTTCTTCTTGGTGTACCAATTTTAATGGCCAGTAATGAATATAAATAAGACGAAATACTGGGGTGAACCAATGCCCAAACAAGAAATCGTATGGCTGTTCGTTTCGAAATTACCAGTCTCAATAAAAGAAAAACTACTTCATGTACCAGACTCAGACGTTGAGCTTTTTATGTCAACGCTTGATTCTATTAAGGTGTTGCACGAAGAAGCGAAATTGAGTGGGGGCAGTAATGTTCAAGTATCATCAGTAATAACTATTGCCAATATCACAACAAAAACGGTAATGGTAACAAACACGGGAATAGTTTGCCTCAATCTTACAACGGTAATAATAACCTAAGACAAAGCGATGGAAGAAATTGTCCCCGTTTAATAAGATGCGTCGCAAGACATCAGATATCATCCAGGTTACGGTAATTACAACAGTAATAACATAATCAGCCAAACCGCTGGCAACCACTACCACAGCAGTCAAACAGTAATTGGCATCCTAATACAGGAACCAACACAGTCAGCTGGCGCTGCTGAACACAATAGTTGTGGACAAAACTGGAGGCAGCAGCCACCAGTAAGCATTACAGAAGTGGTGGGAAAGACTACGCCCAGCACTTCAGAGGCGTTAAACTAGATGCGACCTCATACAGCCCTCATATGGTGGTAGCGGAAGAACCAGGGGGCAAATGTCGTGAGAACGTGTTTCACTAAGATAAAATCAGGACAAAAATCTGAGTCACGAACTTTGCGAAGAAAACTCTTTGTGTAAACTAACAGAAAAGGAAACAATCCAAACTGCATTTCACGCAGTAGTAGGTGGAATACAAACCACAGTATTGTGGACACGCGCGATGCTACAAATTGTATGGCTTTAGGATTCTATAATAACATTTTTAAACTTCAGACACCACATACGCTGCCGGTACACAAGTGTAGGATCATTGGTGCATTTGTAAATAAGTCAAAGGGAATATAAACGCAGACTCAGGTATTAGCTGAGTCAGGTAATGGAGCTATAGAGAGCACATTCCTGGATTGTGAAGGTTTATCAGTGAGCTGCATATGGGGAGCAGATCTCTTACAAGAAAGAGATGCAGTGATTGACCTTTCTTGAGGCACATGTATTAAAAGTAAATGGGAAGGGGATAGCCCTAACACTCATTAAAAGCAAGCCTGTTCACAGTAAGTTATGACAAGGAGTCCGAATCAAATACATAAAACCAGAATCAATTTTATGTGACAATCAATTTCCTATGTTGCCAGACCAAACACAGCCCAGTCAACAGCAATTTGATGTACAGTCTTGCAAACAAGGAATACAAAGCATCGTTTATGAATCAGTTTATTTAAATACTGTACAACAAAACGAACTGATTGACCTTATAAACAATATATGTCTGTTTTTGATGAAAATCCCCGTATAATTAAATTATAAGTGTAAACAATGCAAAATGAAATGAGATGGCCCTCAACTATGTACCCTCAGACTCAGTGTTGATATATTAAACGTTTTGGCTAGTTTCGTTGTCTAGGGGCTGGGATACATGGTTGCCAGATTACAAACCAAGTGCTGCTCAGTCTACAGTGTACAATATGAACATACACATGAATCGAATGGTCGAAGGTTCCTATCATTCGGGAATTGCAAATTTTTGACGTTACATAGAAATCTATAAATGAAAGATTGCAATTAAAGAAAATCTGCAGGGACTATCTTAACGACTTTGAATGATGAGTACGATAGCAGAAGTACCTTTAATAATGCCCTTTATTAGTGTAAAACACTTATTGGTGTCGATGGTGCAGGAATTAAATAAAATATAAGTTGAATAACAGGGAAACAATAGATTCCTACTTACGTAATTAGTTATAAACAACAACAGAGCTCGCGAGATATTCACGTCTAAACGCATACTACATCTTCGCTCGAGAAGCCACCGAAATCTCACAAGTGCACAAGTCGTCACTACGAAATATTCCTATCTCCGGTGACAACGCGCAAACTGCTCCAGGGCGCCACAATTCGCCCGTTACCTCACAAAATAAAGCCTCACGAAACATTTTGCCACTCTACCTATCCTGTCCTGTGGGCCAACAGAGAAGCTGTATCAAATGAAATTCGTCGCACGTTAGAATGGGATATTATAGAACCATCCATGTCACCATATAGTAGCCCACTTCTTGCAGTGGCTTAACCAGGATGTAAAGAAATATTTTGCTGAGTAAACATTTCCTAGAGTGGATGTACCTATGTAAATATTATGAGAATTTGTAAATGTGTTAATATGTAAGACATTTCACTGTGTACGTAGTAGTCATAAGACAACTTTATTTTCTGCATGTGCATAACTAGTTCTTAAGTAAACCTTTTTCTGAACAACTAACTTTCACATTAGTGGATGTAAAGTCATTTCATTAATATTATGTAGAGAAAAGTAACAAGGAACATGTTTTGATATAACCGTATAAAATTTTCATGGATGCAATTATTAAATTTCATTTGTTCTCCAATTCTAAGTAAAGAAAGCAAGGCAGAAGCCATACAGATGACAAAGTTTTTCTATGAGTAGATTTTAAGTTATGTACAGGTGCAATGATTTGTAGTATAAACAGCAAGCAACACAAACAGCAAGGTACTGTGGGTCGTGTTTTTAAATGCAAGTAATAAAAATACTAAGGGTTTAGTCCGATAGTAGGGAAACGGCAACATTGTGCCATAAGCAGATTTGTATTCTGCACTAATTCTCACGATTAATTTGTTTGTGTGAGGTAAAGACAGTCAGTGATGTCCTTATTTCCAGTAGTAATGACTAAACTCGCATTACATACTGAAAAAAAAAAACACTGTAAAGCTGGGCTTCACTACCGTAAACAGCCACACTATGGAATTAATGTCGCGAAGAACTTACGAGAAAAAAGTTAGAAACTTTACAGAACATAAACGCTTTGTAAATCATACAGTTAGTACCCACAACAGAGTACATAAGCTGTAGTATTTTTGTTTGAGCACATTTCTAAGGAACATGACACGTACTGACAGGGTCTCAGCAATAAGTTGTCGATGGCAAACAAAACTGTCAGTGGTGAAGTAGTGAACGTAAATTTCCATTTCACGGGAGGACTCTTTATACAAGAGCAAAGAGAAATATGTCTTATCAAGAGACGTTATATGAGTGATGCTACAAATGCTCCACGTGAAATAAATAGAAACAGGTGAAATAAATATTAACACTTTGCACTAATATCGAATTAGGTGGCACTTTTAATGGCAAGTGAACTTAATTTGTGTAGTCACCAAGATGACAGCATTGAAGCGATGTGATGATCCGCTGTAGTGAAACGGAGTGAAGTGTTGTTGCTTTAAAATGAAACTCAGATAATGTGCATCGCGCAATAAACTGTGGAACAGACTGTAGCGCTGGAACTTTGTGAATATGACGCTACGTGTGATTATTACACGCCGACGCTACGCTAAGCGCTAAAGAAACGACAACTTTGATAAACACTTTGCAAACATGTGTAATCTACGGTATTCTGAGGACACTGATGAATGTGCGAAAACCGAAAATAACATGAACGCGTTTGTGCAGTAACGGTGTTGATGTCAACTGACAATAAGGAGCACGAACAAAAAGCATACATTAGACCTTCTGCATCACAACGCTAACATGTATACTACGTAACCCACAGCTGTCACCAAACAAATTGATGAAAATTAGTGTTGCAAATGATTACAACTACGTACTAATCAAAATTCTTTTCAGGGAATGTGTGTTAAAAATTGTATTACTGGTCTCAATCTACGAATGTGTCATGTATTCCCTGTATTTTGAGCTGACTGGATCCCGTCGCGCGCAACCGGTCCAGAACTCCGTAATATTTTTGCTCCATCGCAGATCGTCGTGGCTCGCACGTATTCAGTTTTTGTCAACATCGCGTGCACGCCGTCGCGACCGCTCCACACAACAGCAACAGCGAATGCTGCAGCACGACTGACTTCGCCTACGATGCGTTGCCTTTGCAACCATCGAACAAGAATGAATAATGCTCAATGGAGAGATTATTGTAAACTGTTTCAAAAACCACACATATTTCTGTATCAAAATCCCGTACGATAATTCCCAAGTGTTTAATATGAACATTTCAAAACTCAGACTCAAATCACAGGACAAATAACTTTTAAAAATGCATATTCCTACCTTGATGTTTTTTTATAACGGTGTAATTTGTTCATTCTGATTAATTGTACTAAATGATCTGATTTTGCCAATGTGTAATATTTTTAAAATTTATGAGAAAAAATTGCATGCGAAAAAAGGAACTGGATGCCAATGGCTTTCCTGTCGTTTCACCAGGTTCCAGCAGGATTGCAACCGAATGGGAAGGCAAATTACATTCCTGGCAAACCTAAAACAGGCTCCAGCTCAAACGAATTAAGTGATAAAAAAGGACTATCTAAAGACTAAAAGTTAATGAAGCGATGAAAATTTTTAAAACTTTTCACAAAGGCTTGACAAACATTTAGAAATTTTAGAGTGCTGAGTAATCTTTCCCCAAGTGTTAGCGGATTTCGAGACTGAGTGTTTTCGCGTAGTAGTGCTGATATCATTTTATCGTTGACAATAGTCACTACGATTATAATGAAATTAATATCTCTGTAATTATATTATGTATATAATTTAAGCGAACAAGAACTAGCAACTTTTTTGTTCTCGCTCTTCCTGGTTAGCCATTGTCTGAAACGGTCATAAGATATATTGCTTGGTCTATGTTCCATAGAGATTTTGATATTTTTTCTCATTTTGCATAGTAATAACTATATAAGTTCATTGTGTTTGTTATTATCATTAATCATATCTTTTTCCTCGGCTTTTCTCATCAATTTGATAATTAAATGTGGCTTAGTTTGTGTGGGGATGTCTGTTACTGAATGATCGCGTATTAACGGCACCAATCAGTGTAATACGTTTGGTTTGCTTTCAGAATAGAACCTGCATCTAAAATTTCACTTTTCACGAAGCGAAGTCCGATAGCTTTTTGGCGTAAATCACGTCCCAAAATTATACTCGCCAATAGACAACCCGGTAGCGGAGCCCAACTAAAAAATATGGTGGTAATTAAATCCAATTTCAACATAAAAGGATATTTTTCCAAGTTTTTTCAAGTACGTAATTTTCTTACTTTATTGACTACTCATTTAGCGAAATATAATTTTAATTTGATTCAGACTTGCACTTGAATTCAATTATGTTTAAAGCCAGAATAATATAAAATCAAATAATAATTAAAAAATAAAATAAATAATAATTTAAAATCACCATTAAAGATCGTACGTGTTATCTATCACCTTGCCGTTTTGCTGCGAAGCGCGGTGCTGTGCGCTGGTTTTGTACCTTACGCCCATCTTGTCTTTGATGTAGCCGTACAATGATTTCCTCACCGCGTTAGTCAAAAAGCTGGTTATCCTAATCGGCAATGCGCACCTCCAGATAGTTCAGTCTCTAAACTGTCACTGGAAGGTAGGCGTATATAGCGTTAGTATGAGTCTCAACAATCTTATACACAGTTCCAAATGATGGGAAGAATCCGTAAACTGAATGAACCAATCCATCGTTGATATATGAGTTTGTTGCAATGTTACACTCAACACGGGTTGTACTGACAGGAAGAAAATTCTCTGTCTAAACAGATCTGTAAAATTTTCTGGGACCGTCTTCAAAACCTGTCCCTTTGTGAAACGCAGTAGTGGGTGTACTGAACCTTTCTGCTTAAAGTCAGTCAATGCATTGTCCGTCTTTATATCAGATTTTAGTATACTGATGTTTGAACGGAGCTCAATCCCAGCTCCAGACTGTTTTAAAACTTTGTTAAAATCGTCAATGTCGTATGCACTAGGTTCAGTTTCCACGATTTCGTTTTTACAATTAATTTCCAGCTGCAGTTTATGATTAGCCTCTGTGGTATTTAAGATGGTGCTGTATGCCTCCAGTCCAGTCAGCGCGATCTTCCAATCTCCAATGCTTAAATCAGTTGGATGGAAGTAATTCGCAAGTAATACAGACGATTGTTCTTTTGTAGTCCTAGTGTGCGACACTGCATCTAAACATCGACTTGTGAATGGATGCTTAATATCCGTCCTTATATATCATTCGTAAACGTCAGGAGGAACATGGTGCCTCGATGACCAAGCGGGTATGTATTAAAGTCTTGATAGCGTCGAAAATTGACCACATGTCTTCTGCCTACGAAGTAGCGTTGTAATTCTTCTGTGGGTTGCAGGTTGCCGAATGAGTCGAAATTGTAGACGTTATTTGTTTTTCTTTTTTTAACATATGCTACCTAGTGAGTTCCATGTTCTCATGCTATATCCAGATTCACAATTCCACTTTCTCCTGGTTGCCACAGTCTTCGGTAACGTATTCCGCATAAGTACACCTCGAAATCTCGGAACATTGAATTTCTTCTTAACGAACTTACGCAGACCTCTGTTTGTAAGCGCCCTGTCTGGTAGGACTGCTACGGGTCTTTCTTTTGCTTATGAAGAGACCTATTACTTTACAGCATACACCTTTTCCGATGGCTGCTGCCTTCATCATGTGCTTTTATCTTCGTGTCTCCTGCAGTTGCTCCTGAGAGTTTTGTGCATTCTTGACTGTCCTGGCAATAGCCTCTGCACCCCCAGCCAGTAATCTCACAGCTGAGACACCGGCTAGGGCAGAGATGAGGAAGGGAATAATTCCACCCGACGTCTTGGGTATTGGTAGAACCCCGGGTGGTTTAATCGACCTTTTTCTTCTCGCTCCTTCCTGTTTCAGGAGCTTTTAGCAGCATACAACGTTGTCCGGATACAGTTTTTCATACACCCTTTGTTTGTCATCTTCTTCCTTAGCGCCCTACGAGCAACCCTCATAACTTGGCTGAACTCCTTTATACCCAAACCCAAGCGAACTTATTCAGGCATAGTTTTTTCAACTGTAAATGCTTCAATGCTTTGACCTATACCAATATCCCTTCTTGTACGTATTTCCTTACGTATATCAACTAAAATTCGGTCGGCGGCGTGACGATATTTATTTGCTGGATATGCGATGTTCCACACACGCTTCTGCGAGCATATTTATCACCTTATCACCACGTGCCAATCGCTTTGGAAGTTTTGCTCCACGTGCACAGTAGTTATATCCAGGAATGTGTAATTCGACTCGTAGTTTGTAGAGAATACCGCCTCCTCCTCTAATACGTCTTCTATTACGCACGTTATGCTACTGCGGTGGTTGTGGCCTGCACACTGCACATCGTCAACGGCAGCCCAACTGTTCTGCGATTCGGGAAAACCGCGCCATTTAACTAACGCTCTATTCCCTTGACGTCCTATGGCCCTCTCTACAAGATACACATGTTGTTCCGAGCTCTTCTGTAACTCTTGTGTCGAAACGCATCCTGCAGTTTCAGTACCGCTGCTACCCTTTAACAGGTAGGTTTTAAGACTCGTCCTCTGCACTTTGGAAACTGTGAATATATCAATTGACCAGTTTGGCATTACAACTTCTCACATGCTGTCTTGTGTTTTGAAATACGCACTGAATCACCTACATTAAATTGCTGTTTGCGCGGCTCTAACATTTTAATACGATTGTATACTGTATCTAGACGTCCATTATCACAAAAAGCGATTGGTCTCATTTTTACTGTGGTATGTTTGGTTAGATTATACTGTGCAATTATTTGCAGTAGGATATGGGTCCATTTGTGTGAGCCACAAAAACTGAATTGCATCCACATCTGGGTTTTCACTGTTCTGTTGAGACGTTCCACGATACTCGCCTTCAGGTGGGTGGACATCGAGTAGTGATGTATTCCATACCGCTCCATCACAGTCTTGAAGCATCTATTGTAAAACTCGCAGCAGTGATCTGTTTGAAAGTTGTTTTGGCTTTCACGGGTAATGTCCAGACATATTTAGAATACCTATCAATGACCATTAAACTGTATCTGAATCCATTACTCACACGTATGTGTACTCTCATGTCGAGAAGATCCGGCTGCCAGAGCTCGTCCAAACATTTAGTCATAACATATTTTTTGCGGGCTAATTTGTGCAGTTCTCGAACTACAGTCCCCATAATTATTCGACTATATTTATCAGCCGGTCGCGGTGGTCTCGCGGTTCTAGGCGCGCAGTCCGGAACCGTGCGACAGCTACGGTCGGAGGTTCGAATCCTGCCTCGGGCATGGATGTGTGTGATGTCCTTAGGTTGGTTAGGTTTAAGTAGTTCTAAGTTCTAGGGGACTAATGACCACAGCAGTTGAGTCCCACAGTGCTCAGAGCCATTTTTTTGATACTTATCTCTCTAAGCTCAGAAATTAATGAAACAATTTCGTTCGAATGAGCTGTATTGCCAGCGGCATGAGCAGTCATAGTTGGTCTGTTAGCTCACTGAGGTCGTCGTAAAATATATTGTGCCGATGTCGATAGATCACTCTTTTTTGCTGAATGCCAATACCATCACCATTGCTGTTTTTGCACCATCCAACACAGGCTTTCTAATATATTTATATTTCACGTTGCTTCGGCTTTTTGTATTTTTATGCAGATCAGTCAAAACCAATATTTCACGATACCTTACCAGATCTTTATTAAATAATTTACAGTTCTTGTGGGTCTTAAGGAAAATAAGGTTCAGTAGACCGGGAGTTCTTTAAAACTGTTTACCACCGATCTGTATTGTTTTTCCATTTGAAGTTATAGGCGGTGTGCCCAACATACCGCATATGGTTTCTTATCATTAACAACGAATCTTTTGCCCATCCTAGCGTCACTGTGACTGTTCATGAAATCGGCAATAGCGCCATCGTCGTCGTTGGCGGAATTTCGCTGATAGTTCCCCGAGAGATTCAGTAACTGCTTTAAATGTTTCTCACAGTGTCTGTTCCTGCTTCAAATGCCCTAACCTCAGCAACCACAACTTCTCGCAAATGGCTTTCCGTGCATTGATGACTTTATGCTTAGTCGATATCTCGGTGTATACTAACCGGACTTCTGTGCAGTATGAGATTTTACTTATCGGTTCTTCTTCTTCTTATGCTGCTCCCCCTTCTCTGTAACAGCTATTTCCCCTTTAGTTAAGCTGTTTACTTGTTCTAGAATGCGTTAAAAATGTGCGTATGTGTGCGAAATCATATGTGACTTAATTGCTAAGGTCATCAGTCCCTAAGCTTAAACACTACTTAACCTAAATTATCCTAAGGACGAACACACACACCCATGCCCGAGGGAGGACTCGAACCTCCGCCGGGACCAGCCACACAGCCCATGACTAAAGAGCCTTAGAGCACTCGGCTAATGCCGCGCATTAACCCGATCATTCAGTGTGTTGTTCAGTCTCAGAAAATACGTCTCTGGTTCCTTGCGCGCGCCTCCAACTTTACGTTCCAAAGCTTGAATTTTCGTATAAGCGAATGTTTCATCTATGGACATCTATCCTGACATGTGTGCAAATTTGTCCATGGTGAAGCGTATACTGATTTACTCACCTTTTAGCATATATACGAGGGTTGGAGCTTTAATAGTGGCAACTATATACACTCCTGGAAATGGAAAAAAGAACACACTGACACCGGTGTGTCAGACCCACCATACTTGCTCCGGACACTGCGAGAGGGCTGTACAAGCAATGATCACACGCACGGCACAGCGGACACACCAGGAACCGCGGTGTTGGCCGTCGAATGGCGCTAGCTGCGCAGCATTTGTGCAGCGCCGCCGTCAGTGTCAGCCAGTTTGCCGTGGCATACGGAGCTCCATCGCAGTCTTTAACACTGGTAGCATGCCGCGACAGTGTGGACGTGAACCGTATGTGCAGTTGACGGACTTTGGGCGAGGGCGTATAGTGGTCATGCGGGAGGCCAGGTGGACGTACCGCCGAATTGCTCAACACGTGGGGCGTGACGTCTCCACAGTACATCGATGTTGTCGCCAGTGGTCGGCGGAAGGTGCACGTGCCCATCGACCTAGGACCGGACCGCAGCGACGCACGGATGCACGCCAAGACCGTAGGATCCTACGCAGTGCCGTAGGGGACCGCACCGCCACTTCCCAGCAAATTAGGGACACTGTTGCTCCTGGGGTATCGGTGAGGACCATTCGCAACCGTCTCCATGAAGCTGGGCTACGGTCCCGCACACCGTTAGGCCGTCTTCCTCTCACGCCCCAACATCGTGCAGCCCGCCTCCAGTGGTGTCGCGACAGGCGTGAATGGAGGGACGAATGGAGACGTGTCGTCTTCAGCGATGAGAGTCGCTTCTGCCTTGGTGCTAATGATGGTCGTATGCGTGTTTGGCGCCGTGCAGGTGAGCGCCACAATCAGGACTGCATACGACCGAGGCACACAGGGCCAACACCCGGCATCATGGTGTGGGGAGCGATCTCCTACACTGGCCGTACACCTCTGGTGATCGTCGAGGGGACACTGAATAGTGCACGGTACATCCAAACCGTCATCGAACCCATCGTTCTACCATTCCTAGACCGGCAAGGGAACTTGCTGTTCCAACAGGACAATGCACGTCCGCATGTCTGCCGTGCCACCCAACGTGCTCCAGAAGGTGTAAGTCAACTAGCCTGGCCAGCAAGATCTCCGGATCTGTCCCCAATTGAGCATGTTTGGGCCTAGATGAAGCGTCGTCTCACGCGGTCTGCACGTCCAGCACGAACGCTGGTCCAACTGAGGCGCCAGGTGGAAATGGCATGGCAAGCCGTTCCACAGGACTACATCCAGCATCTCTACGATCGTCTCCATGGGAGAATAGCAGCCTTCATTGCTGCGAAAGGTGGATATACACTGTACTAGTGCCGACATTGTGCATGCTCTGTTGCCTGTGTCTATGTGCCTGTGGTTCTGACAGTGTGATCATGTGGTGTATCTGACCCCAGGAATGTGTCAATAAAGTTTCTGCTTCCTGGGACAATGAATTCACGGTGTTCTTATTTCAATTTCCAGGAGTGTATTTACAGCTCGTACAAAATAGTACGTGTTTCAAAGTTTTGATGACCTTCAAATTAGTCACCAGCATTGTTATAACCCGTTTCCAGCGATTTGGAAGTCGTAGGATGCTCTTAGCTGAGACAGTTCTGTTGACAGCTCGAGCGGCGCGGTATACTGCCCGACGAATTTGTAGCAGTGCTGAAGCGAATACCGTGAAATGTTTCCTTCAGTTTAGAAATCGAGTAGAACTCACGATGGCTTAAGTCAGGGGAGGGGAGTGGTATAGCACTTAGCAGCCCCATCAGTCAAACAAATCAGTAACTGCTTGCACCGTACGTGCTTGAGCATTGTCCTGAAAAAATGATGCTCAGGTCCTGCAAAAAGTGCCATCACTTCTGTCTCTACGCTGTTCATTTTTGGAACTGATGTGCTCACCTCTTTTTGCACGTAAAGAGGTGAGTACATCGGTATACCTGCCGTCATTCAGTTTCTTGGTTTATCAATAACGAACGAGAAATATATACTATGAGTGATTCCAGCAATCTGCATCCAGTACACTTCCATTCGCCTTTTTGTTGTAATAGTGTTACAAATTGTTTTGTTCGACAAAACCGGCAGTCTTTCCTGAACGTCTGAGGCCTTAGGCACTCAGGTACGGTAAATAGCTGCAGCATGACACCTAGGCTATAGGTCCATGTGGCATGGAGGTGCCGGCCGCTGTAGCCGAGAGGTTCTAGGCGCTTCAGTCCGGAACCGCACTGCTGCTACTGTCACAGTTTCGAATCCTGCCTCGGGAATGTATGTTTGTGATGTCCTTAGGTTAGTTACGTTTACGTAGTTCTAAGTTTAGGGGACTGATGACATCAGATATTAAGTCGCATTGTGCTCAGACCCATTTGGACCATTTTTGGCATGGATGTCGACTGTACTAACTATGGAAGACACGTGTTGCCTGCAGATGATCAAACAAATTGGCTTTCGTTGCCGTTTAAAACCTCGACACTCAAAGGAAACAGTCGACTGTCGAGGCAGGATCTACCTTCTAGAGCCAACCTAACTGTATACATCTTCACGTCTTTGGGGAAGTTGCTGAAAGCCGTCAGACTGCAAAAAACGGAGGTCTCCTAAAGGCTGAAGCGCGTTTCTTGTGTGTTCTCACGCGTACCCCATTCAGGTTCCCATAAGGGCACACATTTAACGGAGAACGCCGAATTCACGAAGATTACTAACATCTTACTGAAATAGAAAACAATCAGAAAAAAAAACTGCAAAGCATCTCCATATGTACGAATCGTAGTCATTAAGTGTTCAGTATTCTGATAATCATGCAGGAAATTCAAATGTATGTGTGTTGTTTCCAGCTGCAGAGGCTTTTCGTGCCTTAAATACCCTAATGAGTCTTAATTACTTAATTTCCTCCGTCCTTAAGGAGTGTGGTATCACGGACCTCTTCCTGAACAAGTATATGGTTGCCTAATGTGACCATTCAGCTATGAACCACAAATATTTTAATTTTGACACGTCTGTTTCAGCTGGGGCTTCCAGTACAGCCATAGATATCTTAGATTGTACGTTTACGAGAAGGAAGTGGTAGATCAGGATATATCTTTAGGCACAAACGTTTGTCTTTCCAGATTGCTGACATTCTTGTGGCTTTCACCAGGGTTATTTGGTAAGCGTGATAGCGCTACGGAGATGTTTCGCAAAATCAAGTGGCAGACTCTGCAAGAGAGGCGCTCTGCATCGCTGTGTAGCTTGCTGTCCTGGTTTCGAGAGGGTGTGTTTCTGGACGATGTATCGAATATATTGCTTCCCCTTACTTATACCTCCCGAGGAGATGACGAATGTAAAATTAGAGAGATTCGAGCGCGAACGGAGGCTTTCAGGCAGTTCTTCCCGCGAACCATGACAGTAACACCTAAAGCGCCCTTCGCCACACACCGTTGGGTGTCTTGCGGAGTATAAATGTAGATGTAGATGTAGATGTAGATTGATATGCACCTACTTTGAAGTTACCCTCATGTTAAATGGGCTAATTCTTTTTTTATTCCAACTTCCGATTTCAAAGTGAAAGTCAAAACTGTTTCATTTGCAGCATTTAGCTACAACTTCCGGCTACTTGTCTACATAGCCGCCGTACCGCCCTTTGTCGTAGTGTCGTACTGAATTTTCAATATCGTCGTCATAGCAGACAGCTGCCTGCGATTTCCGGAAGTTCCCTATGCTGACCTGTAGCTCGTTGTCTGTGCGGAAAGGCTATCCTCATAGCTAGAGGTTCATGTGAGCGAAGAGATGAAAATCAGTCCAGGCTGTACGGTGAGTAGTCGAACACCTCCATCGAAAACGCTGCAGGAGCGTCTCTGTTGCACGTGCAGTATGCGGCTGAGAATTGTCGTGAAGAAGGAAACGTTGTTTGAGCGGCACGAAATGAAGCAAAACCCTTCATCAGGACTTCACGCTCGGCGGGAGACACTATTTTCTCGCTACCTTTACGCGCTCACTCTGCGCTTAGCTCTCAGACGTGCAGCATAATGCGGCAGGACGAGCGTAGTACAGGCACTGTGCAGCACATTTGTGCAAAAATTCCACTAACTTCCACTGTGGTTTAAATTTCATGATTTATCGGATGCTGAAAATAATTCCTCTCGTAGATCTAGCTGGCTGAGGTAGTGTCACGTAGTATAAGCGCAATGTCTCCCGGAGGTGTCTGACTTTTTTTTCTGGTTTGCATACATACTAGGTAACAGCCGAACTTATTACAGAACGAAAAGTTGAAATTATTTGTTGCCTTACTCTTTTCTTGTTTACTTCATCAAATGAACATAGTACAGTCGCTATTAATCTTGCTTTTACTGCCGATTCAGATACTGAACACACCAACCTAAATGATGTAGCCAGAAAAGATCAGTTCACCAGTATATCAACCATAATCAAACTTCGCGATAATATATGATATATAGTATTCAGTAGATGACACTACGGTCTGCTACCATTTTCGAGACAAAAATAAATTTTTAGCATCGTAGCACAACGCTTAAAATTTTTACCTTGCTTCACGCATGCCAGAAGGTCGGTACGCACTCCTCGCTTGGTATGCAAGTGTTGAGGAATGTTTAGCACTGGCGACCAGCTAAAAAGTGAGATAGTTGGGGAAGCGGCGGTCATTGCACTGCTCTGCACATTGAGTGTAGCTACGTCACCTGACATTTTCATAAATGTATTGTCCAAGTGACAATATGATCTGTTTCGTATGCACTGGAGTCTGGTGGAACACTGAACTCTAAAAAATTGTACCTCTGAGTTATAGCTTGTCTCAATTTTGTCGTATTTCTATCAGAGACATCTAAATATCGCGGTAGTGACATGAAATTGTTCATGATGTATATTAATGGTCTTGCAGGAAGTATTAACAATAATATCAGACTTTTCATATACGATACAATTACCCATAATGAAGTAATCTCTGAAAAAGTTGCACACGTATTCTTCGCAAGATTTTCAAGTGGTACAATGACTGGTTGGTAGCTTGCTTTAAATTTTCAGAAATGTAAAATTATTCACATCAGAAAACGAAAAGAAAATAGTATCCTATGTCCACAATATCAGTAAGTCATAGATGGAATTGGTCACTTTATACCACTGTACGGGTGTAAGAATTTTTAGGAATATGAAATGGAATAATGACAGAGGCTCAATCATAGGTAAAGCAGAAGGCAGACTGTGGCCCATTGGAAGAAATTTGGAAATTTGTGGTAAGGTCTTATGGGAACAAACTGCTGAGATCATCAGTCCCTAAGCCTAGACATTATTTAATGTAACGTAAGGTAACTTTCGCTAAGGACAACACACACACTCATGCCCAAGGCAGGACTCGAACCTCCGACGGAGGTCTTTGGTAGAAAGCAATCTGTCTACAAAAGAGATTTCTTACTAATCACCGTAGAATATTAATAAAGTGTTTGCGACCTGTAACAAGTAGGTGTAGAATATTATAGCGAACATATGCCAAGAAGGACAGCGTGAATAGCAAATAGCTTGTTTCACCCATGAAAGAGTGAGTTGCAGACGGTGAAAGAACTGAACTGCGGAGCGCCTAAAGACACAGGCAAACTATACCATGAAGGATCACTCGTTAAGTTTCAAAAAACAACTTTAAGTGATCAGTCTCGGAAAAAAACACAATTACCTACAAACTGCTCCTGTAGGATTCATGTAGGATTAGACTAATTTACATCGCGCTGAGAGACGTGTAAGCAGACTTTCTTACCTCGTTCTGTATGTGGACGAAACAGGGAAAAGCTCTATAAACTGGTACAGAGTACCGTCTGCCATGCACTTCAAGAGGTTTGCAGAGTATGGATGAAGATGGAAGGGTAGCTCAGAAAACGGTGTGTATAGCAATGAAAGTTTTACTGAGACAGTCCACATGTAGTATATCGCATCTCTTCTATGACCATGGAGGGAACGACATTAGAAAACACTTCAATACAGGACGGACAATACGAAAATTTGTAAAAAGTGGTCACTCTGGCAATTTGTGCTACCATGAGGTGACAATTAACGTAACGCAGGCATCATCCAACAATGTACTCACCTATGCAAATGCGTGGTCCCTCCCCGAAAGGCAGGAAGACATAGGGATGGCGTCTAGCTTTGGCCTCTTCGGAGAACCTCTCAGGGTCGAAGCGGTCGGGGTCAGGGAAATGCGTGGGGTCGTGGTGGAGGCCCAGCACAGACAGCACGACTGCAGTACCCTTCTCCAGAACGACGTCGCTGTCTGGAATCTTGTAGTCTTGGTTGCACTCTCTGTTCAGAACTGGTGCTGGTGGGTATTTCCTGAGAGACTCTGGAACGGAAACGGAAGAAAAAACAAAAATATATTGAAAGCGAGACATGTGCTGATATGAAATGAGAAAGTGGTGGGGAACTGTATCAGGGCGGTACTCGAGTCGACTACTTACGATTTGAGTACCACCGGCCTGTGCGTCCACAGAAATATCCGAGAGCTCTAGCCTTAAAATTCAGTATCGCGTTGGCGAGAGAGACTTACGAATTCCTCCCAATTGTTGGTGGCAGCCACTGCCTGTTTTTGTCATCGAGTATGAGGGGCTTCAATAAGTAATGCAACAATTTTTTTTCTGAAATCAGGTTGGTTTTGATCAGTATTCCAATACACTATATTATTCCGCACACTTCTCGCTACGAATCCTTAAATTTCAACATAATCTCCGTTCAGTGCGACGGCATTACTCGACCGTACTGGGAGCGCTTGTATAGCCGCTTGGTACCTCTGTAATAGTCGACGTCAGGGAGAAAGTTTTGCTGCATCAGTAACTTCCCCATCGTCCATCTACTGCATCAGTGCGTGCGTCCTTCATTGGGAGTCAGAAGGTGCGAGATCCGGGCTATAGGGTGGATGAGGGAGGACGGTCCAATGATGATTTGAGCTCTCGTCTGTGCAGACTTGTGTGAGGCCTTGCGTTGTCTTGGAGAAGGAAAAGTTCGTTTCCATTTTTGCGGCGACGGCGCGCTGAAGTCGTTTCTTCAGTTTCCTAATGGTAGCACACTACACTTGAGAGTTGATCGTTACGCCATGGCGAGACACAGGTGGAAACGGCCAGCACGTTACTTCTACAATCGCAGATGGAGTAAAAAATGCACAACAGTTCTACTTAACTAGTCTTGACGCAGTTGACAGCTTTTCCTGTGGAGAGGAATAAGATGTGCCGTACCTGTACATGATGTAATTTGAAAACGATGGTGGAGAGGATCAATGAAATTTCCATTTGTTTAGTTCTCTGGATCTTTAATGTACATTAACATTTCCTTCTGAAGTACGCTGTGATACCATGAAGTTAATAAAGTAGAATTACCGCAGCTTCCGTGCCTTTCTGTTCTAACCCAGCCAAATTTTACGACAAAAATTTCGTTTGAATGCGGGAACTGTACATAGAAAATAATTCTTTGTAGGTAGAGGGGAAGGTAATGTAGTACATTGTAGTAGTGTTTTATGCACGCCCATAGAAATATAATTGAGAACAGGACTACATACAATAATTTACAACCTTCTTCCTCTTTCCTGTTAAACGTAAATTTTTGAAAATTTTGTCGGTACTCTAATTGTTACGGCTACGGGAGCGGTGCGAATCTATGAATAGAAGTAGGGTACAAGTATCTGTCCGCAAGAGTCTCTATACTAACGAATTGGTACGCAAGTTACTGTCATTTTAAGCAATATTTCGGCACCTTCTTTAGCTGATTTTCTTAAATGGCACGAACACAGTTTAATTCAAAACCAAATTTGAAAATTTCCTTATCTGACTTTCTTGGATTGGTCGAGTACAGTCTGAATCATAATCAAAAATTTCGTTGCAAAATTAGGCAGTAAATTCGAAAATTTGCAAGGTTACTGAAATCAGTTTCTGTTGTTTCTCTTAATCCGTTTAATTTGGGACCATGATGCTCCCTCAATCAAGAACAAAGGTGAAACCCTACTTCAAGCATTTCAATTGGAGTTAAAGTTCAGTCTCCGAGGACTTCTATGTTCGCAGGATTTTAATTAGTGATATTTCTTCCTTCTAAATCTACATCTACATCTACATGACTACTCTGCAATTCACATTTAAGTGCTTGGCAGAGGGTTCATCGAACCACAATCATACTATCTCTCTACCACTCCGCTCCCGAACAGCGCGCGGGAAAAACGAACACCTAAACCTTTCTGTTCGAGCTCTGATTTCTCTTATTTTATTTTTATGATCATTCCTACCTATGTAGGGTGGGCTCAACAAAATATTTTCGCATTCGGAACAGAAAGTTGGTGACCGAAATTTCGTAAATAGATCTCGCCGCAACGAAAAACGTCTTTGCTTTAATAACTTCCATCCCAAGTCGCGTATCATATCTGCCACACTCTTTCCCCTATTACGTGATAATACAAAACGAGCTGCCCTTTTTTGCACCCTTTCGATGTCCTCCGTAAATCCCACCTGGTAAGGATCCCACACCGCGCAGCAATATTCTAACACAGGACGAACGAGTGTAGTGTAAGCTGTCTCTTTAGTGGACTTGTTGCATCTTCTAAGTGTCCTGCCAATGAAACGCAATCTTTGGCTAGCCTTCCCCACAATATTATCTATGTGGTCTTTCCAACTGAAGTTGTTCGTAATTTTAACACCCAGGTACTTAGTACAATTCTCAAGGCTGTCAAATCAACTATTTATCGAGTAATCGAATTCCAACGGATTTCTTTTGGAACTCATGTGGATCACCTCACACTTTTCGTTATTTAGCGTCAACTGCCACCTGCCACACCATACAGCAATCTTTTCTAGATCGCTTTGCAACTGATACTGGTCTTCGGATGACCCTACTAGACAGTAAATTACAGCATCATCTGCGAACAACCTAAGAGAACTGCTCAGATTGTCACCCAGGTCATTTATATAGATCAGGAACAGTAGAGGTCCCAGGACGCTTCCCTGGGGAACACCTGATATCACTTCAGTTTTACTCGATGATTTGCCATCTATCACTACGACCTTCCTGACAGGAAATCACGAATCCAGCCGCACAACTGAGACGATATCCCATAGGCCCGCAGCTTGATTAGAAGTCGCTTGTGAGGAACGGAGTCAAAAGCTTTCCGGAAATCTAGAAATACTGAATCAACTTGAGATCCCCTGTCGATAGCGGCCATTACTTCGTGCGAATAAAGAGCTAGCTGCATTGCACAAGAACGATGTTTTCTGAAACCATGCTGATTACGTATCAATAGATCGTTCCCTTCGAGGTGATTCATAATGATTGAATACAGTATGTACTCCAAAAATCTACTGCAAACCGACGTCAATGATATAGGTCTGTAGTTCGATGGATTACTCCTACTACCCTTCTTAAACTCTGGTGCGATCTGCGCAATTTTCCAATCTGTAGGTACAGATCTATCGGTGAGCGAGCGGTTGTATATGGTTGCTATGTAGGGAGCTATTATATCAGCGTAATCTGAAAGGAACCTAATCGGTATACAATCTGGACCTGAAGACTTGCCCGTATCAAGCGATTTGAGTTGCTTCGCAACTCGTAAGGTATCTACTTCTAAGAAACTCTTGCTAACAGCTGTTCGTGTTTCAAATTCTGGAATATTCCTTCTTCTTATAAGTGTGTGGGTGAACCCATTGACTCCTCTAACGTGAATGATGACAGTCCATGATGTGGAAGGCACGCACAGTAAGCGGAAACCTGACATAAGAGGTTCTGCCTTTAATGTGATTAAAAGTGGAGCTGAAACTGAAGGCTGATTTTCCTTACCGGATACAACCTTTTCGAGGTAAGTCATTTTGCCGATGGTGTCGTAGGAAATTTCACCGCCGTTTTCCTCGAGCGCGGCGACGATTTCATCGTGCAGCTTGCTCTGTACGTCGGGGTTGAGCGCCAGTTCGTGAAGCGTGAAGCTCGTCGCTGTTGAAGAAGTCTCGAAGCCTGCAGCGAAGAAGGCGAACGCCTGCGCTGCCATGTCTTCCATCGACAATTCTATAGAAATATAAAAAGAATATTAAGTTTGAAAAGAGTTAAACGCTAAATTTGTCGAAGACTGTATATCAAAACAGCGGGGAATGTATTTGGAGTCTGAAACTGTACTCTTCAACATATTTAGTTAACTAAATCAGACATGCTACTGCTGCTAGCGAGGTAGTAAACGTATCAAGTGTCTCATTATTTGGCATTAGTCTCTTTAAACTTCCACAATTTCTTTAAAATCTGTGTTCAACCATAAAGAATGAGGTAGTCATTTGGCATTGTTGGCAGCGAGACACTAAGTGGTAGGTTCTGCTGACTGATTGTAAAAGGTTTTCTTTCTCTACATCTAGATACATACTCTGTAAGCTATCTATGGTGCAGGGCGGAGGGTTTTTTCACCAATGTTTGTCTTTTCCTTTAGTGTTCCACTCGCAAACTGAGCGATGGAAACGACTATATATATGCCTCCGTAAGAGGTCTCACTTTACTCATTTCTTCTTTTAGGGTCGTGTGCAAAAGATCTGTTGGTGGCAGTAGAATCGTTCTGCAGTCTGTCACAAATTCCGATTCCTTAAATTTCCTCATAGTGTTCTGCAAAAAGAGCGTTATTCTTCCCTTCAAGGATTCCTATTTTATTTCTCAGGGCTGTTCCGTAATACTTCCGTGTTCGTTGAACTTACTGGTAACAAAAATAAGAGCCACTCTCTGAACAGCTTAGACTTCTTTTAATCCAGTCTGGTGGTGATCCCAAACCTGCTAGCAGTACTCAAGAAGGCGTCGCGCTAATACTCTGTATGTGGTTTTCTATAGAGGACGACCCACACTTTTCTAGAAATCTCCCAATAAATCGAAGTCTACCATTCGCCTTCCCTACTGCCTTCCTTATTTGCTCGTTCCATTTCATATCGATTTTCAACACGCAGTCGTATTCAAGCCATCATACCATTTATGTAAGTAGAGAGCAAGGGTGATACTATCACAATAAGAACATTACGTGACACGGTCCACATTTATAACTAAAAGACAGTGCTTTGAGCAGGGTAGACAGATAGGCGAGCGGCGCCATGGTAGAATGCTGTGATAGTGCCTCGCAAAACAACAAGGGGTGCACGCGCCCTCCACGAAAAACACGACCACACATAACATCACAACCTCCGAATTTTACTGTTGGCAGTACACATGCTGGCAGATGACGTTTACCGAGAATTCACCATACGCACGTCCTGCCATCGGATCGCCACATTGGGTTTCATGATTCGTCATTCCACACAACATTTTTTCCACTCTTCAATCATCCTATGTTTACGCTCCTTTCACCAAACGACGCGTCGTTTGGCATTTACCGGCGTGATGTGTGGCTTATGAGCAGCCGCTCGATCATGAAATCCAGGTATTCTCACCTCCCGCCTAACTGTCATAGTACTTGCAGTGGATCCTGATGCAGTTTGGAATTTCTGTGTGGTGGTCTGGATAGATGTCTGCCTATAACACATTACGACCCTATTCAACTATCAGTGGTCTCTGTCAGTCAAGAGACAAGGTCAGCCTGTACGCTTTTCTGCTGTGCGGGTCCTTTCACGTTTCCACTTCACTGTCACATTGGAAACAGTGGACCTAGGGATGTTTAGGAACGTGGAAATCTCACGTACAGACGTATGACACAAGCGACACCCAATCACCTGACCACGAGTTTCGCGGAATGCGAACTCTCATGTAACAAAGTCGTTGTACTGTCAGTAAGAGACCTGCTACCCAGATAGCTACGCACGTTACAGCGTCGATACCAGGATAAAGAGGTGCTGCGGCCTCTGATCGATTTCGCCTGGCGGATTAGTGACGAGAGTTGGTGAGTCATGGAGCCTGGATCTGGTTTTTGGGCCCTTTCCCACATTCATCTAGGTGAATAACGGGCTTCAGATGAATAACACTACAAACAGACAGTTGAAGCGCAAATATTTCGTCCTGGAGGGGCAATGGGCTGGTGACAGGAGGGACATATGGCAACCACTCCAAATCCGTAAATACATATACCGTCCCAACACTGATCGGGACAAAAGCACAAAAAAAGAACGCCCTCATGAAGGGAGGGCACTGGGTGTAGATAAACACTAACGGGGAAAAGAAGAAAAAGAGGAACTTACTGTCGGTGGTGCCGGCTCCTTTCTGCTGCCCATTCTCCACTGCCTCTCCTTTGTCATGGTCTACGTATCCCTTGTTTTTGAGCTGAATGAGGAGGTCCATGAAGTCTTTCCTTGTAAAGTTGTTCTTCTCCCTGTAAGCGACAGTGTCTGCAACCATCTGCTGGAAATATTTGCTGATATTCGTCACTCCTCCCTTGACCCTAGAAATGAAATGTGACATTAATTTATTACGAAAGCAACTATTCTGACATCAATTCCCCTTTTCCACTGTGGGAGGAGATTACTTATCTAACATATCCCACATTTTATGCACACTGGCCAGTGCAAGAGACACGTTATCTCGTTTGTGCAGATTAGCAAGGAACGAGAAAAGACTGTGATCCATCCCCAGTACAGAGGCAGGAAGAACGATGTGTGCTGGCACATGGCTGCTAGCAAGCCTCTGTCAATTTGTTCCATAGTGTGGGTTCAAGAAAAGTCTAATCACCAGATGGGCACAATAGAAGCAGATTTCTGTTGAAATTTCTGTTTTCAAGTAATGTCTATAACAGTAAACAAACGTTGGCTAAGTCTTTTCATGGACGGTTATGGTAACGTCATGTGCCATTTTTGTTTCCTTTAGCGATCTCTTAATACATTTCTGGCCATCAGAAAGGCAACACCAGGAAGAAAGGCAAACGTACTCGGAGGAATACATGATTAAGTTTGTACGTACTCTGTGTGTACAGGATGAGAAATTTGGTGCACGAGACTAGTGCCTTTGCTAGGGACAATGGCTCTAACTGAGTCAGACATTGAGTCGAACTGATCTAGCGTGACAGATAGAGGTACATCTGTCCCTGGGTCTGTCATTTCTTCAGCTTCAATTTAGTGCCGGATTTCATCAGTTTTAGGGGCAAGTGGAGTACCATTCTCTCTGAAACTCATGACCAGATGTTCCCAGTGGGTGAGAGATCTAGAGAACATATCGTCCAGCGCAACACTCGAACACCCTCTATATCGATGTACACTACTGGCCATTAAAATTGCTACACCAAGAAGAAGTGCAGATGATAAACGGGTATTCATTGAACAAATATATTATACTAGAACTGACGTGTGATTACATTTTCACGCAATTTGGGTGCATAGATCCTGAGAACAACCACCTCTGGCCGTAATAACGGCCTTGATACGACTGAGCATTGAGTCAACAGAGCTTGGATGGCATGTACAGGTACAGCTGCCCATGCAGCTTCAACACGATACCACAGTTCATCAAGAGTAGTGACTGGCGTATTGTGATGAGCACGTTGCTCGGCCACCATTGACCAGACGTTTTCAGTTGTTGAGAGACCTGGAGAATGTGCTGGCCAGGGCAGCAGTCGAACATTTTCTGTATCCAGAAAGGTCCGTACAGGACCAGCAACATGCGATCGTGCTTTATCCTGATGAAATGTAGGGTTTCGCAGGGATCGAATGAAGGGTAGAGCCACGGGTCGTAACACATCTCAAGTATAACGTCCACTGTTCAAAGTGCCGTCAAAGTGCACAAGAGGTGACCGAGACGTGTAGCCAATGACACCCCATACCAACACGCCTGGTGATACGCCACTATGGCGATGACGAATACACGCTTCCAATGTGCGGTCACCGTGATGTCGCCACGCATGGATGCGACCATCATGATGCTGCAAGCAGAACGTGGATTCATCCAAATAAATGACGTTTGGCCATTCGTGCACTCAGGTTCGTCGTTGAGTACACCATCGCAGGCGTTCCTGTCTGTGATGCAGCGTCAGGGTAGCCGCAGCCATGGTCTCCGACCTGATAGTCCATGCTACAGCAAACATCGTCGAACTGTTCGTGCAGTTGGTTGTTGTCTTGCAAAAGTCCCCATCTGTTGTCTCAGGGATCGAGACGTGGCTGCATGATCCGTTACAGCCATGCGGATAAGATGCCTGTCATCTCGACTGCTAGTGATACGAGGCCGTTGGGATCGAGCACGGCGTTCCGTATTACCCTCCTGAACCCACCGATTCCATATTCTGCTAACAGTCATTGGATCTCGACCAACGCGAGCAGCAACGTTGCGATACGATAAACCGCAATGCAATATGCCACAATCTGACCTTTATCAAGGTCGGAAACGTGATGGTACGCATTTCTCCTCCTTACACGAGGCATCACAACAACGTTTCACCAGGCAACGCCGGCCAACTGCTGTTTGTGTATGAGACATCGGTTGGAAACTTTCCTCACGTCAGCACGTTGTAGGTGTCGCCACCAGCGCTAACCTTGTTTGAATGTTCTGAAAACCTAATCATTTGCATATCACAGCACCTTCTACCTGTCGCTTAAATTTCGTGGCCAGTAGTACAGGTCAGTAGAGCACAGGCAACATACATTCTTGCCATATCCTGCTGTAAGATAAATACACAGAGAACTTGGAGGTAAGGCACAGTGAAGCGCATATTTAATATGTCAGGAATATAATGCCTGCCGTCCAAATTGCTCGGTGTGCAAACCAGAGGAACCAACTTCACCACATACTGACAAGTGTATGGTGATGGTAAATGCATTGTACCATCTTTCACTCTCCTCACAGCCCGTGCACATCGATCAGTCCGTCGTGGCGCTGTAAACAGACAAGGAGATTCTGTCTGGAAAGACGACACGTTGGCAATCCTGCGTCCAGTGTTGCCCCAGGGAGCCTCACTGCCAGTGCCCACCCTGTCTCCACTGCCACCTCATGGGAAGTCACAACAGCGGTGACTGTGTGACATTACCTGCTGCACCTGTGGGTATCTGAGGCGACAAAAGCTATAGGGTATCTCTTAATATCGTGTCGGATAGCCTTTTGCCCGGCATAGTGCAGTAACTCGACATGGCATGTAAGGTACTACTCTTGGGAAGACCCCTGCAAAATTACTGATCCATATTGCCTCTATAGCCGTCCATAACTGCGTGGGTGTTGCCAGTGAATGATTTTGTGCACGAACTGCCCTCCCGATTATGTCTATAGGTAGCCCTAACATTCGCACGAATTGTCCAGAACGTTCTTCAAACCAATCACGAACAATTGAGGCGTGGTGACATGGCACATTGTCATCCATAAAAACTTGTCATTGCTTGGTAACATGAAATCCGTGAATGGCTGCAAATGGTCTCCAACGCGGAAACGGACTCATTTCACCCTCTTGCTATGTTCAGTGAGTGCGTGATGTTAACAACAAAGTATAGAACAGATGTACTAATTGCTTCATACAAATATAGATTTCTAGATTTTAATGTTCCACAGGCTGAGTTATCCCTAAACTCTTTTTGACTATATAACTTTCGACTTGGCTGTTCGTAAAACTTCAAACTGACCGGCTTACTCTTGGCAATGTTCTTGAATGTTTGGATCATTATCGCGAAAACACCCCATAGGCTGAGGTACACAGTGAAGTAATTCAAGGCCATAAGAATTCATTTTTTCGAGAAAGACAGAATATCCACGATAAGTGCATAGAAGTATTGAGAGTCCATGAAGAGATCGTGGAATTGAGATAAGTTCAAAAGATTACTTTTGAGGCCCTGAGAAATGTGTTCAACAGCAAGGCATTGGGGACTTGCCTTGTTTGTGGTATGCAGGGTGTTTTGAATCACATTAAAGCTCTGAAAGAGGACTATTAGGATTGAACGCTCTACTGACGAAGAAGACAAAGACAAAGCGCAAGCTTGGATGGGGAAACGATTCAGAGTTTCTTTCTAAAGGAAACGTCCTGACGCCTGCTCTAAGGGATGTGGGGAAACCACAGAAAAGCTAAATCTGCATAGACTCTTACCCATTGATCCTTGACGCTCCTCACATCGAACTGATTTCTCTGGTGGAACGGAGCGTTGCAGCTCTCACCTTAAATACTCCATTAGTGTTGGGCTCACAAAGCTCAGAACGAAAGCGTTGCTTGATTGCCAGGTGGGTTCAAAGAACTTGCGCCCCCACTGTCGGAACTCGTGCTCCGGGTTCCGCTGGCAGTTGCACTCCTGACCGAAGGCGACGGATGAGATGACGTCAGTGGTGAACCGTGCTATTAGCTCGCGCACCTCCATCGACTCCCCGCGGTCCACCATCTCTCCAATCACGTCCGCCATCTCTTGCCCGCAGTCCTGGATCGTCTGTCACAGACACAGATACACTTCGTCAGAGTCCATAATAGAGAAGAATGCTTCAGCAAACTTGCAGGTTTTTGTGACTTTTTATAAGAAAGAATTTAATTCGTTATTCTTAAAGGTACGAAATCGACAGAACTGACAGTTATTTTTGTAGTATCCCTGAAGAATATTATAGGATCAGTACTGTTACCAGTATACAGAATGATCTTGCTAAGTGGGGACAAACTGCAGAACACAATCCCTGGGAATATAAGGGAAAAAAAAGTAATGTGGGTATAAAGCTGGAAATGGATTCTGATGGAGGTATAGGCACTTGAAGGTGGTATCTGAGAGTGACCACAGTATCAGCACACAGGCACGTGGCCCATCAGCAGCAGCATGGGGTAAGCCAGACGGCCATGTAGAACATTCTGAATGGCAACTGGCGCTATCTGTAACACTTATAATGGGTACAAGTGGTACTACCCACAGCCTTTCCTCTGCAACATGGTTTTGTTGCTGATTCGTTGCACAGGCCACCATAGTTCTGTAACCTCTGTGATCCATCTCTCCCCAACTGAGATCGTCTGGAGCATTACAGGCAGGGCTCTCCAACCATACCAGGATTTTGACTATCTAATGAGCCAATTGGACAAAATTTGGCACAGTATCCATCAGGAGGACACCCAACAACTCTGTAAACCAAGGCGAACAACTCCTTGGATGAGAGCCAGAGGTGGACCAATGCTTTATTGAATTACTCAGTTTCTGAAGCCCTGTCTTTTGAATAAATCCTCCAGTTTTTCTGAAATTATAATCGACTGTTTGTCTCTATATATGCATCACACCTACCAATTTCCACCCTATTTGAATAATTCCCTCATGGTGCATCGTTTAGGTATACACATATATATGCATATGTGTATGTGGATACACATAAATACATACATTTAAATACATTTATATGTGCATACACCTCCCAAAATGGAAATAAAAAACATGCGTGCAATTTAAGAGTCAAACTGATAAAGAGCTAAATAGGTAGCTAGATGCCCGCTGGAGTATAGCAGGCGACAGTTATAACCATAAAATACAAATTCAGACTACCTGTAGGGCAGTTGTTATTCATTTGCTTATTTTATAGAGCCAGCAGCAGTTCGTTTCACACCAGTCAGGATTCTACACTCGGCTGCCACATAAATGTGGCGCATCAGGTTATGTATGTAGCTCTTCCTGTGTTTTTTTTTAGCAATGTTGGGATGGAAAAGACGTCTTCATGCTGTGTTGTGTGTGGATGCAGGTCGGGCTGGCCATAGTGGGTGAACAGCTGAAGGCGCTTTTGGCTAAGGTCACCAATCTTCAACCTGCTGTCTCGAATGTAGCGGAGGCGGAGCATATGGCACATCACATGGGACACCTTAAGCGCCGTTTGTCTAGACCATGGGCTCTGCCATTGAGAAACCTTCCAATGGATCGAATAGGGCGATCTGCTATCACTGAAGGGTGATTGATGGGTTGCAATGCATTCACATTGGTTGAAGTGGAGGGTCAAAGCAGGGTCTGACCAGCCACAAGGGATCAAGGGTTTGTCAGTAATTGGGAGCTCCAACATTAGTTGCATTATGAAGACTCTTAGGTAAATAGAATTTAAGGTCAGAAACAAAGCCAGTGTGCGCTCGATACATCTGTCATGGGGCCTCACCTGATATGCATACAAAATCCTGCCTGTTGCTGTCAAGTGCACAGGATGCATCATGTCCAACTTGTGGCTCACTTCACCACCATTGATGCCAGCTGCTTGGATTCTAAGACCATTCTCAGTTTATATTGGGAGCTGGCGGAAGCCGTGAAGGCTGCTGGCTTCACACGCAGTCTTCAAGCAGAGCTAGCAATTTGCAGCAGTGGTCTCAGAGCTGGTCGAGGTCCTTTGTTTTGGCACGGATTGGAGGGTCTCAACCAGAGGCTTTGTTGACTCTGTGAGGGTCTTGGCTGCAGTAGGCCCGTCTTCATTAGTCAAGGGTGTACTACCTAGAGGAAGGAGCTACTCCAGTAACAGAGTACTTGTGGAACGCACATGTGGGATTTTTAAGCTAGTGGTGAGTTAAGGCACTCTGATGAACACTTGCCACTCGACACACAGATAGCGAAATGTAACCAGGTTTAGAGTAAAGATGCGCAATTGTCAAAATTTTATCAGTAAATTGTCGAAGTGTTCATGGAAAGTACTACAGTTTACTGACTTCCAGGATATATGTGGCCCACAGATTATTCTCAGGAATGATATCTGGCTAACACCCAAGGAAAAAAGCTCTGAAATTTTTAACAAGTCATGAAACGTACATCGAAAAGACATATTAGATGGATAGGAGGACGAGTGTTCATTGCAATGGACAAAAACAATGTCCCTAATAACATCGAAACTGTCTTGAGCAGCTAGTTCGACAGCTTACACCATGTAGATGCAAATAGACCTGACCTTACCGACAGTGCCAACATACAGACTGGTAATAATAACACTTATGTCATCATAGTGACCATGGTTAGTAATGTTAATAAATCAGTGAAGGAGGCTAGGAGAGTATTTTGCTGAAAGGAGCAGATAAGCAGTTGCTAGCATCTGGCGTAGACAATGAATGGAGACAATCTAGAACTAATATCATGAAAATAGAGGAGGAATTACTGGCAAAGTTTAAACGATTTAGCAAGTTGCACTCTCGAGAAATACGTGCCGAGTAAGTGGATTAAAGACGAAAAAGTCCCAATATGGTTTAACAGCACTTTTGGGAAATGCTTAGGAAGCAAAGACTGTTGCACTCTCGGTTCAAAACAGAATGAGCGAATGACAACAGGCAATAGTTTATAGAGATTTATGCATGCATAAAAAGACCGATGCACAAAGCATATGACAACCACTACAGTTGTTATACCTCAGCAAAGGATTTTGCCAAAAACCCAAGAAAATTCTAGTCTTAAGTAAGAGCACTAAGCTGATCAAAGACTTCTGTCCAGTTACTCGTTTATCAATCTTGTGTGACAGCAGAAGGCACAAAAGGACAGAAATCGTTCACTCAGGAAGATCATAGAAACATACCGTCGTTTGATAATCGAACAGACTCCCATGTGGAGGACACAAAACTAGATATTTCTAGCGTAGGGAAAGAACTGAAAGCTACAATCCCAATTACATTTTAAAAAATTGCTCTATGAGATTGGCCCTTTACTTAGCTTGCATTTATCACGAATCTCTTGCCCAGCGCAAAATCCCAATCGACTGGAAAAAATAGCAGACGTCTCCTGCTTAGAAAAAGGGTAGAGTAACTGACCTGCAAAATTATGGGTCAATATCCTTAACATCAATTCGCTGCAACATTCTTGAACGTATTCTTAGTTCGAATACAAAGAAGTACCTTGAGATGGAAAAGCTTCTGTCTGAGAATCAGCATAGTCTTAGAAAGCGTCGCTCATGCGAAATTCAACTTGCCCTTTTCTCTTACGGACCACAGATGTAGGGCAGTAGGCAGATTTCAAATTCATAGTTTTCCGGAAAACATTTGACGCAGTGTTCCATTGCAGACTATTAACGACGGTATGAGCATGCAGTTTAGGATCCCAGATATGGACCGCCAGACACCACACTTGCTAGGTGGTAGCCTTTAAATCGGCTGCGGTCCGGTAGTATACGTCGGACCCGCGTGTCTCCACTATCAGTGATTGCAGACCGAGCGCCGCCACACGGCAGGTCTAGAGAGACTTCCTAGCACTCGCACCCAGTTGTACATCCGACTTTGATAGCGATGGTTCACTGACAAAATACGCTATCATTTTCCGAGACGATAGTTAGCATAACCTTCAGCTACGTTATTTGATACGACCTAGCAAGGCGCCAGCATCCGTACTATTGATATTGTGAATCATGTACCACAAAGAGCGACGTTCGTCATTAATGGATTAAAGTTAAGTATTCCACCAGCCACGTCCATTTTTCTCAATTTTAATTCCCTTGTCATGTTCCAGACCTCACGCCAGCCTGCGTGAGCTAAAACGCGTGCATTTCGGCCTCCTTTAGCAATACGGAGTTGCCTCTCCTGCCAACCACAACACTCAGTACGTTGTCCATGACAGCGAGTGTTCATCAGACATAAGGGTATCCTCAGGAGTGTCCCAGGGAAGTGCGATGTGACTGCTGTTGCTCACTATATGTGATGGCATCAGCTGTCGCCTGCACACCATTCGGCAAAGAGGTTACAAGAAAATTTGTAATAGACGCTGAATCAAGTGCGCCTATCAGGCGAAAGAGAGACTCACAACAAACGTGCTGTCAACGCCCTCTCGACAGCCAGTATTTATATCGCCGTCACGGATCGGGGACCCAGTCAGTCACAGGCAGTCAGCCTAGTCACAGACAAGGTCAGTCGCAGTCACAGTCAGTAGTTGTCATCAGGCAGTTCACATCACCAGTTACGAGAGAGTGCAGTGTTTATAGCAAGACTTTCACTTCACCAGTAGAGAGGCTAACGTGGACTATTACAGAAGATGTGACTTTTCATGCTTCCCCGACGGATCTGTTGCATATACGCTTCTCGGGTTTGCCGCCGGACCGTATTGTGTAAATCGCACATGATTTCCTCGATGCAACTGCTCGACATCATCAGGTGGTGGTAGCTGCTGCTGTCACTGCTGCGAGGTGTCTTCCCGCGTACGCCTATTGCCTGCTCCCGTCATGATAGATTCCGACGCCGCCGCGCGATTACCATTAGTCGCGCCTCGCAGCAGTGACAACAGCAGCTACCCAAAATAGAGGGTAGATCTGGTATGAAAATAAAACACATTCTAGGAAAAAGTGTCGCACAGTGATCTGAATGACATAAGCACCATACATCGAAGGGTCCTCTCGGCACAGCAACAAGCCATGCAAAAAAAAATAACTGTGTCCATAAAAAGATGAGTGAGAAGAACCTCATTCCACCTGCGTGGCTGGAAGGAGGTACGCCGTATTCATGTTACGGGCTTTACCAGATACAGCTTCTTGTCTGTTACTCCCAGCCACTCTCCCACCAACCTGCACATGACTCTGTGACTCAACAGCGAGGCAATAGCACTGAAGTACCTGAGTAGTGCACCTGCAGTCTAGGGAGCTACCCAACCATACCTTCCACTGCCCAGCATGTGTGGGTGACATCCTCCTCCTTACATGTACACCAATAGAAATACAAAACGCCTTCTCATGGATCTGACAGTATGTAAGAACCTCATAAAACATCCTCCATGTGGCCAATTCAGCGGTTATGAACATTGGTCGTGGGCCCCAAGACGAAGACGAACTGCCGTTGCCTGCAATGAACAAACTTCATTGCCTGGATATCACATTTACTGGACATACGCATTATACTGCGGTATATGCTTATCGCAAGAGGAAATTCAAAATCACGCAGAGTGTGTATGGACTTCATAAGTAAGTTCAGAAGATTAATACTTACAGTTCATCAATACTGAATGACGGTCTATAAATATCACCCTGTATATGTCATGATCTCCTTTACTATGTTAGAAATACGACAATGTAATGGTGCCAGAGTCTTCATTGACAGTACAGTGTCTCTTTCCCATTCTCTCCTCATTATTTTTATAACAACGTCACCTGGCAGAAAGCTCGATAAAATACTACTGCATCCCTCTCTCCCGATGTATCGAAAAGAAATACCGACTGCTTGTTGACTTTGACCGTATATGGTTATTCTATTAAACGTACAAGTGTTGGTCCATTGGAGCAGGTGTCCAGTGATCGAAGTCATTTTCACAGATTTATGTAAAGTTTTGTCGTCCGTACTGTAGGAGGACCATATCGCACAGACTACAATCGCAAGAGAGGGTTCCTGTGCTGTTCTTTCATAAGCAGTCCGATATGTTATTTTATGAATGAAAGACATCAAAAATGGCTCTGAGCACTATGCGACTTAACATCTGAGATCATCAGTCCCCTAGAACTTAGAACTACTTAAACCTAACTAAACTAAGGACATCACACACATCCATGCCCGAGGCAGGATTCTAACCTGCGACCGGAGCGGTCGCTCGGTTCCAGACTGAAGCGCCTAGAACCGCTCGGCCACACCTTCCGGTGTAAGACATCCAAGCAGTGTATGATTACAGTTTTGCACACTGCCATACATTTTGCTTTCCCTCCACAACTTCGAGATCTGTGTGAGGTGCTAAACCGACATTAACATGCTTCAATCCGTTAGCTCTCTCAGAAATCTAGATATCCAATGATATAAACTATGCTGCTTAGACAACAAAAAGGATGCTTGAAATAAAAGACAGAAGTGGCGTTTCTTTTCAACAAAAATGTGGAGGCCATGGAAACTGGAAGAGTTTGTGGCACTGTGGAGCATTTCTAAACAGCTTTCAAAGGTGATGATCTCTACATTTAATCTCATTTTCCATATTGATGGGGTAGCAAATGGCTCGGTATTCTTTATTCGGTATTTTGGAGGGGCAAATTGTACCCAGGTATACGATCGCTATTTCGGCGTCCTACGTGGTTGTCATACTGACAACCAAATCTTTGGACACAGTGTCTTTCGTTTTGATGACTTACAGTGGATAAGAACATGCGGAGCAAGGAGTTTCCTGCAGATCCCACAGAGCACAGATAGTATGCGGAATCGGTTGTCAATCCCACCAGTAGAAGAATGGAGTGATTTACATGCACCCAGGTAAACATATAAGCACCCCCATCCTTCCACACTTTTTGTCAAATTTTCATCAGTTTTGCGTATTTTCCATCACTTTACGTAGTTTTATTGAGTTTCCTGTAATTTCAACACATTTTACTCAATTACTCAAGATGCAAACCACCACTCTCGACCAGTTATTACGTCAAAAAAACGTCTCATATTGCACCATGGTTCTCAATTTCTTCATCATTACTAGAGCACCCCCTCCATTACACTGCGAGGTTCATATACATGTGGACATATCGTGAACCCTGTTACACAGCCTGCATCACATGGCACAAACACTGTTTCTTATTGTAGGAAATTGCGATCAGCAGAGAGGAGGTGCTAAAACTACCTTCCTTAGTCGAAACTCTTTATAAAGTTGGTAAGCTTTTGTTATGATTTGCCATATCCACCTCTGTGGATGGAGTCGCAAACTATTCTCACATTCGTGGGATAAAGTCAAAAATCCAAAGCTCTCAGCTTCAGCCCTCTGTTTAGAAACGAGCTACCTCATTGAACCGATAGGCTAAGGACTCGGAGCAAAGCTCTAAATGGCCTCTCTCTAGGCATCTCTAAATGCACTCATTGGACTCACTCCTCTGCAAAGATACAAATTTGTAGTGCTAAATTTCTCCATGGTGAAAATCGACTTGAATCCCACGCCAGCATAAGATGGAGAATTTCTCAATGTCGTTACCTCCCTGGGACCAGCTTCTCCGAGACGTAGAAAGATAGTTTAAAAAATCCTAAATTATTGTAAATGCAAAACAGTAATTGCTTAAACAATATTTGTATAAACTTAATCTCTCATTATTTTTATATTACAATTGCAGAACTGCTCCCTTAACAAAACCTTTCATTTGTTACGGCATTTTGTTTAATTTTTAAAGTCATTTATTATCATGTTGGATTGGCTGGGTAATTCATAAATAGTGGTACAGGGGATAACTAGCTAGTTATGTGGATAACTAACTAAATTGCCCTTAAATTAAAATATTTGGGCGAATGTGGATGAATTGGGTTTCAAAAGTCTTAGCAGGAATTTAGCGTAACGAATACTTTCGCGTTTTTATCTGCATCTTTGCAAAGGAGTCAGAGCAATTTAAAATTAAGGAGCTCTTTTTATGCAGTATTTGATGCTGCTTTTATGAATGACACTTTTCGTTTGGATTAGGCTTTTCTGAGTTACAGAGAGCATACCTCAATTTTCCGCCAAGTCGGTAAAAGTTGTCGATCTTTGACTATCGAGTGTGGCCAAACGGCTGAACCGATTGTAACTTTTAAGTAGGTCATTCTCCGCAACATTTCATGGTCTCTTATTTTGGTATTTTCGAGATTTTCTATAGTACGTGTCGGAAGTAAACACCGAAAAATTTCAAAAATTTCGTGGTTTCGGTCTTCAAAAGCTTAGCACAAGCCAGAAACCACCCAAACTCATTGCACTCTTTTTTGGGATGGCTAACGTTGATTACAACATTCCCAGATTGTGCATATTTATTGTCTCATCTGCCTACGATAACGTGTGTTAATACTGTTCTGCCACACGTGATTTAAGTGGAAACTGCACACAACAGATCACATACGTGTGACGCTCGTTCCTATTGTTACCAACACTCCCAGTAGCACAGTTTAACAAAGTAATTCAACAATCAGTCAGACATCACGAAATTTACGCTGAGTCGTTGCAACCCTCGTCCACAGAAGTGAGGACCACAATATTCTGAAATTATTGCAAGCATAATACATCGGACGTTTTCAAAGTAAAAATCTTTTGAAAAACAAAAGCTGAAAACTTCCTCTACCGGAAAACAAATCTAAAATCCTACACCGTACGCTCATTCTCCAACATTCACTAAGAACATTATGTACGTTACTCTTCTTGCACTGAACTTCAACTTAGTACTAGCATCCTCATATACGCCAGTTCAATTGTTATAAGGAGTTACATGCAAACTAAGTGGCACTCCGTATTCTGTACTAATTATCTGTACAATAAATTACATTTCAGCCTAAAATAACAGTGCACAAATATTATTTTGGCAAGCTATCACGTCGGTATTGTGAAGAGTAGATGCCGTAGAGTTCTGAGCCGGTATCGTGGATTGCAGTTCAGTCCTCACCTCACAGCCGTTTGGATTGATTGTTAAGAGCTTTTGAGTATGTTAGATGGATAGAATGAGAAAATTACGCTCTGTATGCAACCTAGCCGTGAGCGGACAGTGGGTGAATTTTTGCCGCAATCCCTCATATACTTCCATCCGTTGGATGGTGGCTGGTCAGTTCCTTGTCATCTAATAGCATAACAGGAAACGGGGATCTCGGCTCGAATGCCGATACTGCGAAACATGGATATGTGAGGAGAAGAGCCAAGACGACTAAACGGAAATGTTATGAAATAACTATGCCTTAACCCTTTCAGACCCACTGGTTACAATTGTGTACGTTAAAGTTTTACGTGTATTAGCTGAAATAGAAGTACTTTCCCCCAGTGGAAACCTGAGGTAGACACTCTTGAATGTTCAGCCTTTTCACTATGCGCAAGCGCTGCCAACTGTTGGGCATTACTATGAAAACATCAGCATGTCAATGTAGCAATGCGCAGAAGCTAGTGACCACCGGAATACACAGATGTGGTTGGTTCGCTATATTCCACTGTATAACTGAATATTGTTGTTGTTATTTTGCACGGTAAGTACTGAATGATCATTTTATTTACTACAATAGAGAATCATGAAGCCAAGGGCACAAAATATGTTTCGAAAACAGATACATATTTTTTGTATAAATCTTCCATGAAAAACCATTAAACATCACCTAAGAGCATTAGCACATAGAGAAAAACTTTCTTTCCTTCAGAAAAAATTTATTGAAAGGGTTAAAGCAGCAATATCGATTTTGAACCTAGAGGCTCCAATAATGTTCAAACAGGTTTGTATTGTCACGGAGCGCTTTGACAACATTCCCCCTCTAAGGGAAAGTTTAGCAGCTTTCGAGAAACAGTTTTTGGATCAAGGATTCTTGATTATAGCAAAAAAAGGTCTATCCACGAGTCGCACAGCAACTCACCTTAAACATGCCCTTCAGTTTGCCGGATGTGAACGTAGGGCTCAATTTGTTTCTCAGCTGGCGCCACTTCTTTCCTGCCAGGAAAAAGAGATGTTTGTTGAGAGGTTCTTCGTCGTCGATGAACAGTCCCCTGTCGTGGAACGTCCCGAAATCCTTGACAAGGACGTGGCGGATGAGTTCAGGGTCACGGATAAGCAGCAGTGGTCGATGAAATCCGTAAAACCCGACATATCTCTCTCCTGGAACGAAAACAGAGTACAGCTAGGAATTAAATTAGCGACAGATATCACCTCTATGTAACACGTACATCCCACCACAACTGTCGTACCGATTTTCAGTCTTAATTAGATCCACACCTAAGACGACACGACGTGTCTGTGACATATGTAAATGCAGACGTGCTGCGTGACGAGTATCCCAGTAAACTTGGTCAGACTAAACTCGACACGGGTTTGCCGACCCTGGTGTCCCGTTGATAGTGGCCCGTCAGCTACGCTTCATTCAATAGGAGCGCAGGTGACGGGAATCTTGGGTCAATCCCCAATATACCGCCATCACTATAAATCTCCACAAAAATAGGAAAAAAATCTCAATGTGTGAAAAATGGGAGAGGAGCGTGCTGCTGCCGAGGGCAAACAGTCGTCATAGGACTCCCTATGGCCAGCGGCCGGATTTCTGTTGTAACAGGTTTACTGAGGTAGTTGGGTGCGCAATAACTTCCTCTGAAAAGGCTCTTACGGGTTCGGGTGGCTTGTTGGACAATGCAACAAATGTAATCTGGTGGGCTGTTTGCCAGCAGAAAAATTTTCCAAGAATGCACAAAGCAATGATAGCGGGAAATCATCTATCAAAAGTGTTATATGTTGTGTTACGAGAACAAAAAAAAAACAGCTTTAAAAATATCATATCTGTATACAGAAATAACGTTCAGTACACCACGAACTGTGCATTCCATGTGGCGATTGTCCTGATAAAAGCTAAATGCTTGGGAAATTACTCTATGGCGATGAAGTTGTGCAGTATACTGAATTACAACAAAGCAGGCGCGCCGTGCTAGAACTTGATAGACCTTATTTTATCGTGGTGATCGTTCCTACCTATGTAGGTCGGCGTCAAAAAAATATTTTCGCATACGGAGGAGAAAGATGGTGATTCGAATTTCGTGAGAAGGTTCCGTCGCAACAAAAACAGCCTTTCTTTTAATGATGTCCAGCCCAAATCCTGTATCATTTCTGTGACACTCTCTCCCATATTTCGCGATAAAACAAAACGTACTGCCTTTCTTTGAACTTTTACGATGTATTCCGTTAGTCCTATCTGGTAAGAATCTCACACCGAGCAGCGGTATTCTAAAAGAGGATGGACAGCTAAGTGTAGGCAGTCTCTTTAGTAGGTCTGTTACATTTTCAAAGTGTCCTGCCTTTCTGTATTCTTCCCCACAACATTTTCTATGTGTTCCTTCCAATTTAAGTTGTTCGTAATTGCAATACCTGGGTATTTACTTAAATTTACGGCTTTATCGTGGAACCGAAGTGTAACGAGTTCCTTTTAGTACTCATGTGGATGACCTCACACTTTTCGTTATTTAGGGTCAACTGCCACTTTTCGCACCATTCAGATACCTTTTCTAAATCGATATAGCGTCAGCACTGGAAATCTTTACAAAGGTAGAAAAAAATGTCAATGTGTGCTAAATGGCAGAGGAGCGTGCGACTGCTCAAGAGAAACTGTTGTCATGGAATTCCCTTCGGCCAGTAACCTGATTTCTGTTCTAAGAAGCTTACTGTGGTAGTTGGGTGCGCAGTAAGTACTATAACTTCCTCTAAAAAGCCTGTTGCACGTTCGGGTGGCTTGTTGGACAGTGCAACAAATGTAATCTCGTGGGCTGTTTGCCGCCAAAAAATTTTCGTGTAATTCAGGAAACAATGATAATGGAAAGTCACCTGTCAAAATGTGTTATACGTTGTGAAACGAGTGCAAAAAAACATCTATAAAAATTTCGTATCGGTATACATAAATAACATTCAGTAAAGCACTAACTGCGAATTCCATGTGGCGATTGCCCTTATGAAAGCTAAATGCTTGGAATATTGCTCTATCGTGACGAAGTTGTGCGGTACAGTGAATTACAACAAAGCAGGCCCGCCGTGCTAGAACTTAATAGACCTTGATGGAGACGACGCAAGTAGAAATGGTAGTCGGCGAGTATCAGTGTTTTAAAAGAAGGTATGAATAAAGGTAGACAGTGAGCAGCATGAAACACTGTACGTGTGTTAACGTTCAGTATAACGGTACTCTAAGGATATATTACGCCGGTACCACCCACCTCTTAAGACAGACCTACGTTCCTGCTTCGTTACGATGTTTTAAATGCCAGCACTTAAGTATAACGACTGTGGCGTGTAACGATCAAGTAACATGTGATTAATTTAACAGGGTGCTCCGAAAACAGTGAAGTGTTGTTCATCTTCTGCACAATATCTTAACTAAACAGGTAAAGTAAGTAGTTGCCTACCTACTCGAAGGAGACAAAGCTCTACGGTCCTGGAAAATACTGCAGTATATTACTTTTTTCTAGCTAGAAAGGCCAACAGAGCTTTGCAACCGTTATCCATCGCGATTTCCTTCGCAGCGACGGTCACAAAATGCATGTAAGAAGTTTCTGTGTCCACACAAGCACTGGGAACTGGCGAAGGCAATGTCACATGCTCGTCTAAGTAAAGCTACAAAAGGAAAATCAGTTCGTAACACGTCAGAGTACTGCGTCCCAGAGTCTGTACGCATGACTGGCAAAGTCGAGAGACTCAGGGCGATGTGGAAGGAGAAATTTACGAAGTTTTTGGGAGTAAGAACTGGATGTGTTCCGACAGGAATGGAAATTTACCTGAGCATCTCTTTTTTCTCAGCATTTTAAGAAAGGGTGCACACCATAGTGCGATGTCCTCACTCTCAACCAGAAATGTTCTATTTTTAACTTTTTTATAGGAAGCTAACCATATCGTTTTTCTTCTTGACACAACTGAACTACATTATTTATTGACACTTATCCATATGAGCAAACTATTCGATAACGTATATTTGCATGATGACTAACCATTTCAGAAGTTAAGAATACGCCGAAGTAGTAACGGAGTATGACTGTAACGTGACTGTACAATGCCGTGTCACGTGTGTCGGTCATGTACTGTAGAGTACTGTCAAACACCTTTTGTCCAGTCTGCACTAACAAAGTTTGGTCTCGCCTTCTACCGTCGACTACTGTAAAGCGAGATTACAATTTGGTTGAAAAGTAGCTAATCTAATCTAAACCCGATAAAGAGGGAAGATGAAGTGGTGAGTAAACAAGCAGACACAGATAAAACGGTAGGGAGACTGATGCTGCTCTAAGCGCGGTAAGTACCCAAGGCTGGGACCGGGAAGACGCCTGCCAGACCTCCTTCGCCACGGGCAATACACGGAGACCGCGAGGTGAGCCGGCAGTCACGTGGCCTTTCAGGGGGTCTGCAGCGTTACCAAGGGCAGTTTTCCCCGGGAGGGTAGGCGTTCCAGATCATTGCGTCGTGGGAGGCGAATACTCAGAGGTCGCGGGTTACTTCACAGTTGCCGCGCATATAACTTATGCACACAAATATAGGCGCAGAATAGACAACAGCACCACCCGAAAAAGAGAAACGAGACACGGAGGCACGCCTAAACACCATCTCCGTACATATACAATACTTTAGGCATCGACGATGAAAGCTATAGATGTACCAGTTACCTTTAAAAGTTGATCACTTCTAAATGGCTTAAGGGGTCTTAACGAATCAAATGTCAACTGATGGCGCTTGAAGATCACTCTCTGACATTATCTTTACAGTTTATACAAGAGCAGTAAATTTTGAGCTACTGTCCAGAATGTTCATTCTCACGATTAAAAATGTGTTTTAGCTCAAAATAAATTGCAAAAAATATGTATAGCGGTACTATTACGCAAAACAGAGGGGTCCAAAAAAATGTATCCACTGTTTAAAAGTCCATAACTGGCAAACTAATTGACGGAGTTGGCTCATCTTTGGTAGTGTATTAGTCTGTAGTTCCGGCAATCGCCACACAAGCGTTGTATTGCGTTGTTTTGTTTTGTTATATGACAGTCGACAGATAGTCAGTGTTTTGTTCTTAGTTGCACCTAGTTACTCGAGTAAACATGCTGGCGCAAGGCTTACATTCGACGAAAGGAAGTCAGTTTTGAAGTGGTACTTTAAGTACGAAAACATTAATGAGGTTCAACGGCAATGGCGAAATGAGTATCAAACAGAGCCACCGACACGTTTAACGATATGTCGCATTCGACACAAATTTGAAGCCGAAGGCTATGTTAAAGATGTACACAAACAACGATCTGGACGACCTGTAACAGTAACAAGTCCAGCAAACTCCCGCCGTGTGTTGTAACAGTTCACTCGCTCACCACAGAAGTCTATGAGACAGTGTGCCCTTGACACTGGAGTGAGTCGCTCAAGTGTTCGATTAATTTTGAAGACAGCAAAGTGTAAGTGCTACATCCCACGATTGCTACACGCAATGAACGAGGACGCCCCAGATAGTAGAATGGAATACTGCGAGTGGTTTACTAACATGGTGCGCAATGATGAAGAGTTTGTAGAGATGATTATGTGGTCTAATGGGGCACAGTTCAAACTCAATGGTACAGTAAATGGCCACAATTGCATCTACTGGGCCGCCGAAAATCCGAACATCCATGTAGACAAAACCGTGAATTGGCCAGGAGTAAATGTGTGGTGTGGGTTGTCATACCGGCGCTTGATTGGGCCACGGTTCTTTGACGGTACAGTTACCGGTGAGGTGTACCATCAGAAGCTTCAGGCATCGATTTTACCTACCATCCGCGACCTGTATGGAGACGGAAGAGTTTACTTTCAACAAGATGGTGCCCCAGCCCACTACCAAAACTGTGCAAGGCGTATCTCAACGAAAATCTACCAGGAAGATGGATAGGCCGTACAGGTGCTGTGGAGTATCTACCACGTTCCCTAGACCTAACTCCTCTGGACTTTTGCCTGTGGGGAACACTAAAGAAAGTCGTTCATAGACAGAAGCCACACACATTGGGTGAACTTCGAGAATCCATCGTACATTCATGTGCAAATATCCAACTGAACACGTTGCAGTCAGTAGTTCGTGCTGCAGTTCGGCGGCATCGTTTGTGTGTGGATGTTAATGGTGACCATTTCGAACACCCACAGTGATATCTTTAAGTTGGACTTTAAGCTACACTTTCACCAAAAATGAAACAACTCCGTCAATTAGTTTGCAAGTTATGGACTTTTAAACAGTGGATACATTTTTTTGGACTCCTCTGTAGACTACAACAACTATCTCTGTAGTTTAATTTTCTTTAGGTTGAAAATAGGTAACAGTAACATTTTTTACGGTAAAATGTATATTACTTGTAATTTTTTTCGTGTTTCGAATGACAAATGGAGGCTATTCGTGGCCGTCGGCCATGTGCGCCTTGGTCAATTGTTCGCTATGGAGGGCTCAAGACTCGCGCTGTTAAGCGAGGTGTCCGCAGCGATTAAAGTGATTGAAGTATTCCGGATGACAAATCTAGCAACTAGTACCGTTTCTAGAACGGAAACTCTAAAAAGTTTTTCGGTGGCCCCCCCTCACAGCAGCGTGGTGATAATGACTTGTAAAATTCCTGTACACTTTAATTGATTTTAGCTCTGAACTGCGTTGCTGTGTTTAAAGACACTGCATAGGGTAGTCGACTCTGAAAATATCCACAACCAATTTTTTTTCGAACTTTAATTTTAACTTCAGTGTGGCGAGTGGGACACGGCGCAGTTCTTTCTTTAGCTCACAAATCAATCTGTTCTGCATTGCAGTTTTAAGCAAGGGTTTGATGAACATTTTAATTAGTGAAGAGTATCCAGCTTGTCATAAGAGCACTTCGTATCGCCAGTCATAAGGCCGTCTGCGATTTGGTAACAGGGGAATGCGACAGGTGTGCGGCAATCCCATAGTCACATAACGCGTCAACAAACTTTTCAAATCGGTGACACACTTACTTACTCCTTGGCGCTACAGGCCGTGTAGGGCATTGGCCTCCTGTACCTTCCCTGCCCACTCTTCTCTGCTGGCAACCTTGGCTCTCCATCTTCTAAATCTCTTTCTTCGCAACTTCTCCTCTACTTTGTCTAGCCATCTGGTCCTTGATCTGCCCCCTATATCGCGTCCACCTGGTTTTCCTATGAAAACTTTCTTTATTGTGCTTCTCTCCACCTGTTTACATGTCCCAATCAACATAGTCTATTACTCTTTATTTCTCTCATGATATCGGGTTTGTTGTACAAGTCTCTGATCTCCTTATTATTTCTGATTCGCTAAAAACCCCTACCAATCACTGGCCCAAGGTTTTCCTGACAATCTTCCTTTCTTTTCTCTGCAACAACTCATCATCATTTTGTGTTATTGTCCAAGTCCCCTAACCATACATCACCACATTTCTCACTACTGTACGATACTTAGCCGATCGGTCTAACGCACGGCTTTCAGGAGCGGGAAGGAACGCCTGGGCCTCGGCACGGATCCACCCGGCGCACTTGTGACGAGTTCCGGTGAGCCGGCCAGTCTGTGGACAGCTTTTAGGCGGTTTTCCGTCTGCCTCCAGCAAAATATCGACACGGAAGTAGGTCCCAAATGAAAAAAGCTACGAAAAAATTGAACATTGTTTGATTTTTCACTAGTAACTCGAAAACGACGCAATAACCAGCAAAGGTGACTCATTTCGAAAATACAGAGGGTAACATTTCCCACAAAATATATTGTATGACGTTTTTGATCAGAGCAGGCGTATGGCGTGTAGTGTGTGTTGTAGTTAGCGCTGTTTCGGGCGTCACAACAAATACCCAACTCCTCATCTCTCAGTATGCTATAACGTTCACACAAAGGACAACATGATAGCTTTAATCAGTACCACAGTTAGACGTCGCTCTTTATACCACCGCCAAGTGTCGATTAGCATTGACTAGAGAAATGTGCAGTTTATGGGGAGTTCTCGGCCCATGTACCCAACTCTTTTTCACTCTCCACGCACAGTCATTGTACCAGCTGGACTGCAGTTTGCAATCGCATTCTGGAACTCGTGGCTGATTCTTTCAGCTGCTTTCACGTGACTTCTTTGAAGCAACATCTGCAGTGCTCGACAGTCCCTGTTGTTCAGTACATGAGACTTCAGTTTTGCTATCGTGGTGCCTTCGCGGTTCGACTTCACAATAACATCACCAACACCCGCCTTGGACAACTTTACTAGGGTTTAAGTGTCTCTGTTGGATTTGTTACGTGGGTGACATCCAATGGCCAGTCCGGATTTCAAGTTACTGAGCTCCCGTGTCTAATCCACTCTGCTGTTACTGCTTCTCTGCTAACAACACAAATTCCCCGCCTCCGTTTATTCTGACTGTTCGTGCTGTCGTGACATCTAGTGGTCATTTTCACAATGCATAAGAGTGTTCTGATACTTTTGATCAGACAATGTAGGTCTTGCGTTAAGGTGTCTGCCCTTGTGTGTCTTGTATCGGACCTTTTCTTTTATCTGCCTATAACGCTCTAGTAACTCACGTGTAACCACGTCTCCATAGTTCGTCGCTGACAATCGCATATTCTGCCTTGCCCACATGCCACTCGCGTGCTGCACAGAGGAGAGCCAGCTTCCTCAGGGTTAAAAGAGCCATCTCTCCTATAACATACCACGCATCAGGGCCCGGCAACTATCCAAGTACTCTCTAAAGATGATCATTTCCGGCCGCTGGACTACACATCGAGCACCAAGAAACGGTCAGTATTACATTTGAAAATGGATTCTAGCATCTTGTGCTGCTCTCTGCTGCTCAACTAAATCGGATAACTGAAGGGTATCAGACTGCCTAACTTAGACTAACTTACACTACTGGACAAACACACGTCCGTACCCGAGGGAGAACTTGAACCTCCGGCGGGAGGGGTCGCGCGAACTATGGCAAAGCAATATAGGTCGCGCGGCTCTCTCCACCGTCGAAAGTGAAAAAAGTTAACGGCACACACAGGAACAATACGCTTTAGGTGTCCGCCGAAAAGAACAGAACTTACTGTGAAGTGTTACAAGTCGGCAAGTTCCCATCCACCTCGCTAATGGTTCCATGTCTCGCTAAGCGCCCTCTTCTGCCTACTGTGTATGCAGTCGCCTTAGAAAGAGCGAAATGACAAATCGGGTGCCACACACAGGGACTTGCCAACTCTCCCACTGCTTTTTGCAGAGGCCAACAGTTTTATTGGTGACTGACTGCCGGCTGCCGAAATCCGTCCTAGAAGTTTCAATACTCGCCACTTGCATGCCGCGCACGAAGATTTCCAGTTGACTTAGAATTTTCCAGGCAGCTCCACGAGGTTACTTAACATGCAGCCCTTCCAGCCAGTCAGTGTCAGCAACAGAATTCAGGCGTTTTCTCTGGCCGCTTCCTGTTGACGCTAACTGCACTGGCTGCGGGATGCTGCTACCTGCCAGAAGAGCTTTCGCTAACAGTTGCTAGGGTACACCAGACCACTGAACCACTCGCCCTTGAGCCAGCCACTTCGACTTCCGCAGCAGTACGTTGAAGACAGACCAGCCCGTCGCTCCCAGGCTGTGGCGTCCACAGTAGCCATGGGGCGAACACGCAGGTGCGACCAGGAAGTGTAACGTTGGAAACCCACAGAACACGTCTACTTCATCACACATTATGTCCCAGATTCTCTTAACTAATAATAAATATAATTATAGTTTATTTATCACTGACAACAATTTAAAATTTCTTACTTGGCAGCTGATTGTATAAGTTCTGCAGGGTCTGACCAATAGACTCATGGCCGAAAAAGTTTCTCCAGAAATTTCCAAACGGGACTGTAGGTTCTGCGTAAGGCACCCCCTTGTTCTTCCAGTACCGGTAGCTACTGGAGAACCACAGGTAGACGGCGAAAACGGCCGCCGACAATACGACCATCAACTCGGTGATCCACGAGTCCAGGAGCAGCGCCATCTGCAGTCTGGGGAAAAAAAAAAAAGAAAGCGGGAAACGGCGTGAACGTCCAGCGGACTTGCAGCAAGGGACATAGAAACCTACGGTAATGGAGTGGGTGAGAATGGAGTGGGCGAATGCTGCTCTGCTGGAGGTGGGTGAAAGTGCAGAAGGTAGTTAAATGTTGTGAACTTTATTTTTTGATCACAAAGAGACGTAGCGCAGTGGCCCAGAGGCGACGGTCGTTGAACGCGGCACCTAGGCGCGGCGGTCCCACTACACTGTAAGCGCTCCTCGAAGAGGCAGCGATGCAGCGTGTGGCTTTGGCCGGCTGTTGCTGAGTCAGCATCGCCTGACAGCGTTCGAACTGAGGTGGCTGGGGCGAGGCAGGCCGGTGACCGGCCCAGAGGCAGACGGCTGTGACCTTGGGGCGACGAACCCAGGACGGAGGACTGTGGCGCTGCGTCCCGTGGCGTCGGACCCCAGCGGCTCATATCTACGAGGTCCTCGATTTGTACCTCCGACCGTGAGGCTACGGCAGGATCTTCGGCGGGTTGTCTCGTGGAGACGACGAAGGAGTGAAGTCAGTCTCGTGGCTGGGGCCGTCAGACGGCGGTCTCTGGCACGCAGCCTGTCTGAGTCAGCAGAGTGTCGGCGGCGCCAAGAGACAAGCCGACACACTTGCACACCCGGCAAGTGTCAATCCGTATACCAGCAGCGCCGTGCCGGTAACCCACTCAGCTGGCTCGGGAGTGCGTACACTTTGGTCCATTGATAGGGACCGAGCCAAATATCTCAGGAAATAAGCATCAAACGAAAAAATTGCAAAGAGCGAATCTCGTCTACCTTGAAGGGGGAAACCAGATGGCACTATGGTTGGCCCGCTAGATGGCACTGCCATAGGTCAAATGGATATCAAGTGCGTTTTTTTAAAAAATAATAGGAACCCCCATTTTTATTACATATTCGTGTAGTACGTAAGGAAATATGAATGTTTTAGTTGGACCACATTTTTCGCTTTGTCATAGATAGCACAGTAATAGTCTCAAACGTGTAAGTACGTAGTATCACGTAACATTCCACCAGTGCGGACGGTATTACCCGTGTTAAAATGGACCGTTTACCAATTGCGGAAAAGGTCGATATCGTGTTGATGTGTGGCTGTTGTGATGAAAATGCCCAACGAGCGTGTGCTATGTATGCTGCTCGGTATCCTGGACGACATCATCCAAGTGTCCGGACCGTTCGCCGGATAGTTACGTTATTTAAGGAAACAGGAAGTGTTCAGCCACATGTGAAACGTCACCCACGACGTGGAACAAATGATGATGCCCGAGTAGGTGTTTTAGTTGCTGTCGCGGCAAATCCGCAAATCAGTAGCAGACAAATTGCGCGAAAATCGGGAATCTCATAAACGTCGGTGTTGAGAATTCTACGTCAACATCGATTGGACCCGTACCATATTTCTATGCACCAGGAATTGCATGGCGACGACTTTGAACGTCGTTTACAGTTCTGCCACTGGGCACAAGAGAAATTACTGGACGATGACAGATTTTTTGAACGCGTTCTATTTAGCGACGAAGCTTCATTCACCAACAGCGATAACGTAAACCGGCGTAATATTCTCTATTGAGCAACGGAAAATCCACGATGGCTGCGACAAATGGAACATCAGCGACCTTGGCGGGTTAATGTATGGTGCGGCATTATGGGAGGAAGGATGATTGGCCTCCATTTTATCGATGTCAATCTAAATGGTGCAATGTATGCTGATTTCCTACGTAATGGGGGTTCCTACATAAAAAAAAATAACGCAGTTGATGCCCGTTTGACCTATGGCATCGCCATCTAGCAAACCAACCATAGCGCCATCTGGTTTCCCCCTTCAAGCTAGACAAGTTTCGTTCTTTCGTTCGACGCTTATTTCGTGAGACATTTTGTCCGGTCACGGTCAATGGACCACCCTGTATATACGACCAGTAATCAATTTATAAAATTTTTGGTGCAAGAGCACACCTCTTTGATTACCCCACCGGCTCCTACCCTCCTTTCCAACCCCTTCGTGTCTTCCCGCACCCGGCGCCTCCCTCATCCAGCCCTCTTCCGCTGCAGCCAGGTCTTAAAAATCACAGTTTTTACAAAATAATGGTTCAAATGGCTCTGAGCACTATGGGACTTAACATGTGTGGTCATCAGTCCCCTAGAACGTAGAACTACTTAAACCTAACTAACCTAAGGACATCACACACATCCATACCCGAGGCAGGATTCGAACCTGCGACCGTAGCAGCCGCGCGGTTCCCGATTGAGCGTCTAGAACCGCTAGACCACCACGGCCGGCACACAATAATGTTCTGAAATACAGATTTTTAAAACACTATTTCTTATAATCAAACCATAAAATCCACAACATTTAGTATAAACATTGTATAGATGCTCATGTTAAAACACTCGTAAGTTATTTATTACATCTAGGCCTACATATCTATATCTACACAGACATTCCACAGTCCACCGTATGATGAGTGGCGGAGGGTAACCTGTATCACTAATAGTTATTTGCTATTCTATTCCACTCGAAAATAGAGTGAAAGAGAAACGACTGTATACATGCCTCCGTATGAGCCCTAACTTCCCATATCTCATATTCGTGGTCCTTATGGGGATTGCATGTTGGCGTCAGTAGAATCGTTCAGCAATCAGCTTCAAACGCCGGTTCTCTAAATTTTCTCAACTGTCTTTCTCGACAAGAACGTCGCCTAAGTCCACGGATTCCCATTTGAGTTCCGGAAGCATCTCCATTACACTTACGTGTTGTTCAAATCTTCCGGTGACAAATTTAGCAGCCCACCTATAAACTGCTTCGATGTCTTCGTTCATTCCGACTTGATGCGGATCCCAAACACTAGAGCAATACTCAAGAACAGGTCACACCAGCGTCCTCTATGCAGTCTTCCTTACAGGTGAACCACTCTTCCCTCGAATTCTCGCAATAAACCGATCTTGACCATTCATATCGCGGTGCAGCGTTACGTCCAGATATTTAAACGACCTGACTGTGTCAGGCAGGTCACTAGCAACACTGCATCTCAACATTACAGGTTTGGTCTCCCTAGTCATCCGCATCAAATTACATTTTTCCACATTTAGGTCCAGCTGCACTCATTACACCAACTGGAAATTTCGTCTGTACCGCCTTGTATCTTTCTACAGTCGCTCAACGTCGACACCTTACCGTACACCGCGGCATCATCAGCAAACAACTGCAGCTCATTGACACACTTGACACGAGACGTCGCCATGCTAACGAGATCGCAGATGTTGCTGGCAGTCATAAACAAAACACTGTTGACACGAAGGCTACCGATGTGTACCAATGACAACATCGGAACGAATTAAATAATAGAAGTCAGTACGTTGTCCTCGAGGGCGAGTGTTCATTGGAGGTGAGGGTATCATCTGGAGTGCCCCAGGGAAGTGTGGTAGGTCCGCTGTTGTTTTCTATCTACATAAATGATCTTTTGGATAGGGTGGATAGCAATGTGCGGGCGTTTGCTGAAGATGTTGTGGTGTACGTGAAGGTGTCGTCGTTGAGTGACTGTAGTAGGAAACAAGATGACTTGGACAGGATTTGTGACTTGTGTAAAGAATGGCAGCTAACTCTAAATATAGATAAATGTAAATTAATGCAGATGAATAGGAAAAAGAATCCCATAATGTTTGAATACTCCATTAGTAGTGTAGCGCTTGACACAGTCACGTCGATTAAATATTTGGGAGTAACATTGCAGAGCGATATGAAGTGGGACAATCGTGTAATGGCAGTTGTGGGGAAGGCGGATAGTCGTCTTCGGTTCATTTTGGGAAGATGTGGTTCATCTGTAAAGGAGACCGCTTATAAAACACTAATACGACCTATTTTTGAGTACTGCTCGAGCGTTTGGGATCCCTATCAGGTCGGATTGAGGGAGGACATAGAAGCAATTCAGAGGCGGGCTGCTAGATTTGTTAATGGTAGGTTTGATCATCACGCGAGTATTACGGAAATACTTCAGGAACACGGATGGGAGTCTCTAGAGGAAAGGAGGCGTTGTTTTCGTGAATCGCTACAGAGGAAATTTAGAGGACCAGCATTTGAGGCTGACTGCAGTACAATTTTACTGCCGCCAACTTGCTTTTCGCGGAAAGACCACAAAGATAAAAGAGAGATTATGGTTCGTACAGAGGCATATAGGCAGTCATTTTTCCCTCGTTCTGTTTGGGAGTGGAACAGGGAGAGAAGATGCTAGCTGTGGTACGAGATACCCTCCGCCACGCACCGTATGGTCGATTGCGGAGTATGTATGTAAATGTAGAAGGTCAGGTTGTGTAGAGAAACACACAGATGCACACACACACACACACACACACACACACACACAATCATGCCCCTTTTTATCGCACCGACGTTCATCACCCTTTGTCACGGTCACTGGTGCCCGCGTAGTGGCAAATTACAGTTATGCTGTGATCTAATACACGTGTCGTATGTATTTCTTGTTCTAGTGGTTTCAAAAAACGGTTCCCTGGGAGGTGGTTCAAATGGCTCTGAGCACTATGGGACTCAACATCTGTGGTCATCTGTCCCCTAGAACTTCGAACTACTTAAACCTAACTAACCTAAGGACAAAGGTCATCACACACATCCATGCCCGAGGCAGGATTCGAACCTGCGACCGTAGCGGTCACGCGGTTCCAGACTGAAGTGCCTAGAACCGCACGGCCACACCGGCCGGCTCCCTGGGAGGTGCGTTACGGCTGAAATTAAGCCTTGTATGTGGCCAGAGGGTGCCTGTCAATGTGTAGGACGAGCACTGCCTCATACATTAGCCGTGTCGGAACTTCCTGAAGCCACTTCGTCTTCCGCAGAACTGGGTCGCTATTTAGGAATATGTCGGTATGGCCAAACGCTACATTGGCTGGCTGCAACCCGCGCCCACAATAAATCCGAATTGCCACACTGTCAATGGTGAAAAAGATTTAATCCTTTTTCCTGCTCCGTTGCTGATATAGACAACCCTTACGCCTGGTGATACCTTCACCATAAAGCTGAGTCGCCGGACCTATGTGTATTTTTTTTTTTTTTTTTTTTTTTTTTTGTCATCAGTCTACTGACTGGTTTGATGCGGCCCGCCACGAATCCCTTTCCTGTGCTAACCTCTTCATCTCAGAGTAGCACTTGCAACCTACGTCCTCAATTATTTGCTTGACGTATTCCAATCTCTGTCTTCCTCTACAGTTTTTGCCCTCTACAGCTCCTTCTAGTACCATGGAAGTCATTCCCTCATGTCTTAGCAGATGTCCTATCATCCTGTCCCTTCTCCTTATCAGCGTTTTCCACATATTCGTTTCCTCTCCGATTCTGCGTAGAACCTCCTCATTCCTTACCTTATCAGTCCACCTAATCTTCAACATTCGTCTATAGCACCACATCTCAAATGCTTCGATTCTCTTCTGTTCTGGTTATCCCACAGTCCATGTTTCACTACCATACAATGCTGTACTCCAGACGTACATCCTCAGAAATTTCTTCCTCAAATTAAGGCCGGTATTTGATATTAGTAGACTTCTCTTGGCCAGAAATGCCTTTTTTGCCATAGCGAGTCGGCTTTTGATGTCCTCCTTGCTCCGTCCGTCATTGCTTATTTTACTGCCTAGGTAGCAGAATTCCTTAACTTCATTGACTTCGTGACCATCAATTCTGATGTTAAGTTTCTCGCTGTTCTCATTTCTACTACTTATCATTACTTTCGTCTTTCTTCGATTTACTCTCAAACCATACTGTGTACTCATTAGACTGTTCATTCCGTTCAGCAGTTCATTTAATTCTTCTTCACTTTCACTCAGGATAGCAATGTCATCAGCGAATCGAATCATTGATATCCTTTCACCTTGTATTTTAATTCCACTCCTGCACCTTTCTTTTATTTCCATCATTGCTTCCTCGATGTACAGATTGAAGAGTAGGGGCGAAAGGCTACAGCCTTGTCTTACACCCTTCTTAATACGAGCACTTCGTTCTTGATCGTCCACTCTTATTATTCCCTCTTGGTTGTTGTACATACTGTATATGACCCGTCTCTCCCTATAGCTTACCCCTACTTTTTTCAGAATCTTGAACAGCTTGCACCATTTTATATTGTCGAACGCTTTTTCCAGGTCAACAAATCCTATGAACGTGTCTTGATTTTTCTTTAGCCTTGCTTCCATTATTAGCCGTAACGTCAGAATTGCCTCTCTAGTGCCTTTACTTTTCCTAAAGCCAAACTGATCGTCACCTAGCGCATTCTCAATTTTCTTTTCCATTCTTCTGTATACTATTCTTGTAAGCAGCATCGATGCATGAGCTGTTAAGCTGATTGTGCGATAATTCTCGCACTTGTCAGCTCTTACCGTCTTCGGAATTGTGTGGATGATGATTTTCCGAAAGTCAGATGGTATGTCGCCAGACTCATATATTCTACACACCAACGTGAATAGTCGTTTTGTTGCCACTTCACCTAATGATTTTAGAAATTCTGATGGAATGTTATCTATCCCTTCTGCCTTAATTGACCGTAAGTCCTGCAAAGCTCTTTTAAATTCCGATTCTAATACTGGATCCCCTATCTCTTCTAAATCGACTCCTGTTTCTTCTTCTATCACATCAGACAAATCTTCACCATCATAGAGGCTTTCAGTGTATTCTTTCTACCTATCTGCTCTCTCCTCTGCATTTGACAGTGGAATTCCGTTGCACTCTTAATGTTACCACCGTTGCTTTTAATGTCACGAAAGGCAGTTTTGAATTTCCTGTATGCTGAGTCTGTCCTTCCGACAATCATATCTTTTTCGATGTCTTCACATATTTCCTGCAGCCATTTCGTCTTAGCTTCCCTGCACTTCCTATTTATTTCATTCCTCAGAGACTTGTATTTCTAAATTCTTGATTTTCCCGGAACATGTTTGTACTTCCTCCTTTCATCAATCAACTGAAGTATTTCTTCTGTTACCCATGGTTTCTTCGCAGCTACCTTCTTTGTACCTATGTTTTCCTTCCCAACTTCTGTGATGGCCCTTTTTAGAGACGTCCATTCCTCTTCAACTGTGTTGCCTACTGCACTATTCCTTATTGCTGTATCTATAGCGTTAGAGAACTTCAAACGTATCTCATCATTCCTTAGAACTTCCGTATCCCACTTCTTAGCGTATTGATTCTTCCTGACTAATGTTTTGAAGTTCAGTTTACTCTTCATCACTACTATATTGTGATCTGAGTCTATATCTGCTCCTGGGTACGCCTTACAATCCAGTATCTGATTTTGGAATCTCTGTCTGACTATGATGTAATCTAATTGAAATCTTCCTGGCATTTTCCAAGTATACCTCCTCCTCTTGTGATTCTTGAACAGGGTATTCGCTATTACTAGCTGAAACTTGTTACAGAACTCAATTAGTCTTTCTCCTCTTTCATTCCTTGTCCCAAGCCCATATTCTCCTGTAACCTTTTCTTCTAGTCCTTCCCCTACAACTGCATTCCAGTCGCCCATGACTATTAGATTTTCGTCCCCCTTTACATACTGCATTACCCTTTCAATATCCTCATACACTTTCTCTATCTGTTCATCTTCAGCTTGCGACGTCGGCGTGTATACCTGAACAATCGTTGTCGGTGTTGGTCTGCTGCCAATTCTGATTACAACAACCCGGTCACTGAACTGTTTACAGTAACACACCCTCTCCCCTATCTTCCTATTCATAACGAATCCTACACCTGTTATACCATTTTCTGCTGCTGTTGATATTACCCGATACTCATCTGACCAGAAATCCTTGTCTTCCTTGCACTTCACTTCACTGACCCCTACTATATCTAGATTGAGCCTTTGCATTTTCCTTTTCAGATTTTCTAGTTTCCCTACCACGTTCAAGCTTCTGACATTCCAAGCCCCGACTCATAGAACATAATCCTTTCGTTGATTATTCAATCTTTTTCTCATGGTAACCTCCCCCTTGGCAGTCCCCTTCCCGGAGATCCGAATGGGGGACTATTCCGGAATCTTTTGCCAATGGAGAGATCATTATGACACTTCTTCAACTACAGGCCACATGTCCTGTGGATACACCTTACGTGTCTTTAATGCAGTGGTTTCCATTGCCTTCTGCATCCTCATGTCATTGATGATTGCTGGTTCTTCCTCCTTTAGGGGCAATTTCCCACCCCTAGGACGAAGAGTGCCCTGAACCTCTATCCTCTCCTCCGTCCTCTTTGACAAGGCCGTTGGTAGAATGAGACTGACTTCTTACGCCGGAAGTCTTCGGCAACCAACGCTGATTGTTTCTCAAAATTTAGGCAGTGGCGGGGATCGAACTCGGGACCGAAGACGTTTGCATTATGAATCAAAGACGCTACCCCTAGACCACGGGTCTGCCACTATTTTCTTACGCGCCGCAAAATAAACAGCAGTCAGTTGTGTTCTGAGATGAACCGACACTAACAAAAGTGTTCCATTCCCTTGGCTTCCATCAAAATGACCACCTATTCATTTGCTTGCACTAGTTATGTCTTGACCGTTCCCTTAGAGAGTCGAATAAGTGTTAGCACTAAATGCTACGTACCTGCTACAATACAGGAGGTGCCAGTAACGTGGGTAACGTGTATAAGTACAGGTATTTTTACGTATTGTATCTTAATATGTACGCACGCGATGTGTGGGTTATGTATCTCTGCGTCGAACAATCGTCTCACAAGCACATCACAAAATTTACCATCTGATGCTTTCTGCATCATATAACTGCACCACTAATTGGAATGCTCGTGTATAGACTAACAGTTTCGCGTCATCACGTCCACGTTTCATCACCTGACCTACTGCTGATGGGAAAATAAGCGTTACTGTCTTGCTGATATTATATGTACTTGACATTCCAACCTAAAAACATACAATTTGAAATAGCTATAATTATTAGTCTGCAAATGACGTAAATACTGATGTAGTGTTGTTTAGTACATAGTCGTCAGTGACCAACAGAAAGTCTACACTTATACCTGCTACACTCTATATGTAATACTTATAGGAGTAGTTTATATAAATATTTAGATGTGGTTAGTTTAAAACATGGAATCTCTGGACATTCTCCACCGATTGTTTCGAAATGATGACCCAACGTTGCATTCGAATTCAGGCATGTTTTATAGACCTGTTTTAATATATATCGTGTATAAATAAATATGTAATATATACTCTTCAAGAGAAGTAGGGAAAAACGTGTACAAACGTCCGATACTTTACATCTATTTTGATATGGGGGTTACTTGTGGTCGTACGTCATGGTATGAGATCTTCTCTTTCACTGTCGGCAACAAATAAACTCATTCGTCATGCAGTGCGGCATCTGAATGCAGTACAAGTTGCATGGGCAATCTGTTTGATCCAAATAGGATGGACTTCCTATCGTGTTGTTACAGATGCCAACGCCTCTCAATGTCCATACATAGTAAAGGGAAAAAGGTCAATGCGCAAGGTTATTTGGATAAGGTCGTTGAACCATTACAAACTCACGTGAAGACCTGTATCCTGCCATCTCTTGCGTTACGGCGCCGTACGGATAGCGCCAGAGCACTGCAAGACGACCACAGAAGGGCCATTGGAGCCGCTGTGTCCGTTCGTATTGTAAGGAACAGGTTACCAGAAAGCTCCTTACGAGCCAGACGCTGTGTTCTAGTACCCCGCTTCACACGATAACATCTTGCAGCTTCCCTTTAGTTCTGCCGTTCCCATGTCAACTGGCATCTTCCCCACTTGCTAAATGTGTTATTCACAGACGAGTCCAGATATCCTCTGACGAAAGGCGATGACCGTGCTGAGCGGTACCTGCCAAATGCAGTTCAGAATATCGGCATGTTTCCGAGGAGCTTTGATGTTGTGGGGAGTCTTCAGATTCCCTAGGTTGTATGATGCTGTGGAGGCATTAGTATTGACAGCCATTTGGACATTGTCGTTGCCTACGGTCGCCTTACCGCCAGTCAGCATATCGGACAGATCCTGTTGGACCATGTGGTGGGTGCTGCGTGTGGTGTTGACCCTGAATTCCTTCTAATGCTAGGGCCTATGAGGCGGAGGTCGGGCTGGATATCTTGCAATGCCTGGACATTGAAGTAATGGATTGGCCGGTGGTATGACTCGGTCTAAACCTCATCTTACATTTGTGGAACATACTTCCCAGGCCGCGCGGGGTAGCCGTGAGGTCAGAGGCGTCTTGTCACGGTTCGCGCGGCTCCCCCGTCGGAAATTCGAGTCCTCCCTCGAGCATGGGTATGTGTGTTGTCCTTGGCATAAGTTAGTTTAAGTTAGATTTAGTAGTGCGTAACCCTAGGGACCGATGACCTCAGCAGGTGGGTACCATAGTCCTTGCCACAAATTTACAATTTCCATGCTTCCCAGACGTGTTCGTGGTTATCCTGTTCCGTCGCAGACTCTCCAGAAACTCTAATGGGCTCTTATGGAATAATGGCAACGGATACCTCAGGGTGACGTCAGTAGACTTACACGGAGCATGCCATGAAGGTGTCAGGCAGACCATAGCACCATCTGATTTCCCCCTTCAAGTTAGACGAGTTTCGTTTGATGCTTATTTCGTGAGATATTTGGCCCGGTCACTATCAATGGACCACCCTGTATATTAAAATGGGATGAAGAGCCAAAGAAACTAGTACACCTGCCTAATATGGTGAAGGGCTCCCACAGAGGAAGCAGAAGTACCGCTGGACGACGTGGCATGGACTCGACTAATGTCTGAAGTAGTGCTGGAGGGAAATGACACGTGAAGAATGCAGGGCTGCCCATAAATCCGTAAGGGTACGAGGGAGTGGAAATATATTCTGAACACCATGTCGCAAAGCATCCCAAATATGCTCAATAATGTTCATGTCTGGGAAGTTTGGTGGCCAGCGGAAGTGTTTAAACTCAGAAGAATGTTCCTGGAGCCACTCTGTAGCAGTTCTGGGCGTATGGGGTATCGCATTTTCCTGCTGAAATCGCCCAAGTCCGTCGGAACGCACAACGTACATGAATGGATGCAAGTCATCAGACCTACGTTTCACCTGTCATAGTTGTATCAAGAATATCAGGGGCCCCACTTCAATCCAACTGCACACGCCCGTCGCCGGCCGCTGTGGCCAAGCTGTTCTAGGCGCTTCAGTCCGGAACCGCGCTCCTGCTACGGTCGCAGTTTCGAATCCTGCCTCGGGCGTCGAAGTGTGTGACGTCCTGGTGTATAAAAGCGAAACATTATTACTAAAAATCTCGAAAAGATCTTGACCGATTTCTTTACATTTTTACACAATACTCTAAAGAAAATTCACACAGGCATAGCCTATATACACTGAACAGTTCAAGAAACAGGTATAGGCCTCCGTATTCAAATACAGAGATACGTAAACAGGCAGAATACGGCACTGCGTCTGCAACCCCTATATAAGACAGCAGGTGTCTGACACATTTGTTAGATCGGTTACTGCTGCTACAATGGCAAGTTATCAATATTTAAGTGAGTTTGAACGTGATGTTATAGTCCCAGCACGAGCGATAGGACACAGCATTTGCGCATTTCCGAGGTAGAGATGGGGGATTTTCCCGTACGACCATTTCACTGGTATACCGTGAATATTAGGAATCCGGTAAAACATGAAATTTCCTAGATCGCTGCGGCCGGGAAAAGTTCCTACAAGAACGGGACCGGCGACGACTGAAGAGAATCGTTCAACGTGATGGAAGTGCAACACTTCCGCAAATTGCTGCAGATTTCAATACTGGGCCATCAGCAATTGTCAGCGTGCGAACCATTCAACGAACCATCATCGATATGAGCTTTCGGAGCCGAAGGCCCACTCGTGTACCCTTGATGGCTGCACGACACAAAGCTTTATGCCTCGCCTTGGCGCGTCGGTAGTAACATTGGGCTGTTGATGACTGGAAACATGTTGCCTGGTCGGACGAGTCTCGTTTCAAATTTAATCGAGCACATGGACGTGTACGGGTATGGAGACAAATTATTGAATCCATGGACCCTGCATGTCAGCAGGGGACTGTTCAAGCTGATGGAGGCTCTTTGATGGCGTGGGGCGTGTGCAAAATAGTTCAAATGGCTCTAAGCACTGTGGAACTTAACATCTGAGGTTATCAGTCCCCTAGACTTAGAACTACTTAAACCAAACTAACCTCAGGACGTCACACACTTCCACGCCCAAGGCAGGATTCGAAACTGCGACCGTAGCAGCAGCGCGGTTCCGGACTGAAGCGCCTAGAACAGCTTGGCCACAGCGGCCGGCGACGGGCGTGTGCAGTTGGATTGAAGTGGGGCTCCTGATATTCTTGATACAACTATGACAGGTGAAACGTAGGTCTGATGACTTGCATCCATTCATGTACGTTGTGCGTTCCGACGGACTTGGGCGATTTCAGCAGGAAAATGCGATACCCCATACGCCCAGAACTGCTACAGAGTGGCTCCAGGAACATTCTTCTGAGTTTAAACACTTCCGCTGGCCACCAAACTTCCCAGACATGAACATTATTGAGCATATTTGGGATGCTTTGCGACATGGTGTTCAGAATATATTTCCACTCCCTCGTACCCTTACGGATTTATGGGCAGCCCTGCATTCTTCACGTGTCATTTCCCTCCAGCACTACTTCAGACATTAGTCGAGTCCATGCCAAGTCGTCCAGCGGTACTTCTGCGTCCTCTGTGGGAGCCCTTCACCATATTAGGCAGGTGTACCAGTTTCTTTGGCTATTCAGCCCATTTTAATATACAGGGTGGTCCATTGATAGTGACCGGGCCAAATATCTCACGAAATAAGCATCAAACGAAACTCGTCTAACTTGAAGGGGGAAATCAGATGGTGCTATGGTTGGCCCGCTAGATAGCGCTGTCATAGGTCAAATGGATATCAAGTGCATTTTTTCAAAACAGGAACCCTCATTTTTATTACATATTCGTGTAGTACGTAAAGAAATTTGAATGTTTTAGTTGGACCACTTTTTTCGCTTTGTGATAGATGGCGCTGAATAGTCACAAACGTATAAGTACGTGGTATCACGTAACATTCCGCAAGTGCGGACGGAATTTGCTTCGTGATACATTACCTGTGTTAAAATCGACCGTTTACCAGTTGCGGAAAAGGTCGATATCGTATTGATGTGTGCCTATTGTGATCAAAATGCCCAACGGGCATGTGCTATGTATGCTGTTCGGTATTCTGGACGACATTATCCAATGTGTCCTGCCGTTCGCCGGATAGTTACGTTATTTATTTATTTATTTATTTATTTATTTAACCTGGCAAGATTAGGGCCATCAGGCCCTCTCTTACATCTAACCAGGCATTCTACTTATTTTACAGTCATATGTTTTAGTAGGCATGTTAAACTACATCTAATACAAAAAGTGAGATAAACAATTAGAAAGATACACCTCGAAAAATACTTTATTGAAGAGAAAGATTTTAGGTAGGAGTGCTGGCAGCAGGGAGTTATGAGGGAGACTCATGGTGAAGGGAGGAGAAGAATAGAGAGACATGATGAAACATGGTTAAGGAAAATATAAAGGAAAAGAAGACTGTGTGGCTAATAGAGATAGATGAAGTGGAAGGCATCTCAGGAGCAAGATAGGAGTCACTAGCTTTGCTATTTGACAGATGAGAGGATTGGCCTTGCACATGAATTTTGTGGAGAATTTTATGCGGATGATAGTAGGAAATGCTTCAACTTCTTCTTAAAAGCAACAGCAGATTGAATTTTCCTCAAGATAAGGGGCAGTTTGTTCCAGAGGCGGACAGCGGCAACTGAGAAGGAGTTTGCAAAAGTTTTTGTTTTGTGAGTGGGCACAGTTAGGATGCCAGATAAGAGTGACCTCGTGTTTCGATTATGATGGCATGACAGGTTTTTAATCTCTGAAGCTAGGTACTGGGGTGCTTGCGCGACGAGGAGTCGGTGAAGTAGACATAGAGTGTGGTAGTCACGCAGTTTGTCCGGCCGCAGCCACCCTAGCTCGGAGTATGAAGCACTAACATGATCATATCGGCGAATGTTGCAGGTGTAACGCACACAGGCATTCATGGTTAGCTCTAGCCGTCTTTTGTTTTCACTACTCATGCCTTCTTGAATCACATCACAATAGTGGAGGTTCGGTAGAACGAGTGCTTGCACGAGCTGGCGTTTCAAGTCCTGTGGGAATATGTTCCGAAACTTTTTGAGAGCATAGAGACAAGCAGACGTCTTTCGGCACACTGCGACTGTATTCTCCGCCCAGTTGAGATGCTCGTCCAAAATTACACCCAAGTTCTTCACTGTTTTCTGATATGGTATTGGAGTACCTTCGAGCAGAATAGGAGGTAGCCGTTCACGGAAATCTGAACTTATTAATTTCTGGTGGGCTATTAAGATTACTTGCGTCTTTTTTGCATTTAATTTAAGCCCCAGGTTTTTCGCCCATGTCACTACTGAAGACAGATCATCATTCATCAGAGCGATTGCAGTGTTTACGTCTTCAGGTCTGACGCTTAGGTAGAGCTGGAGGTCGTCGGCATAGAAATGATGTTTACAGGAGGACAAGACCGACGAAATATCGTTGACATATAAAGAAAACAAAAGTGGTCCTAAGACTGATCCTTGTGGCACTCCCGAAGAAACATGTTTCCAGGAAGATTTTTCATTTCCGCAGACAACACATTGCTGTCTGTCTTTTAAGTAGCTTTCAAACCATCTCATTGCACTATCAGAGAAGTTAAGCTGTTGCATTTTTCTGAGTAATATGTCAAAGTTAACAGTGTCAAAAGCTTTGCTGAAGTCCAGTAGCGTCAACATTGTTGCCTTTCGATTGTCGATGGCATATTTCAGGTCATCAGTTACTTTAATTAGAGCAGTGTTTGTGCTGTGATGTTTACGGAAACCGGATTGAAATTTGTCATATAGACTGAATTCATGCAAGTGTTCAGTGATTTGGTCATGAACAATATATTCAAGTGCTTTGGAAACAGCAGGCAGTATGCTAATTGGTCGGTAATCACTAGGCAGTTGTGGGTTTTCGATCTTAGGGATGGGTCGAATTATGCTTCTTTTCCATGCAGTGGGGTATATTCCGTTCACGAGGGAAAAATTAAATATGTCAGTTAAGACAGGTACTAAGATATCGGCAACATTCTTAATCATCGTTATACCGATACTGTCGTTGCCTATTGCATCAGAAGAGATTCTCATTATTGCTTTTCTTGCCGTATTTGTTGTTACATGTTTTAGATGGAAGGTAACGTGGTTAGTTATCCTGTTTGGGGATTCTTGTGGACGGTAATTATCAGCCGTGCTGGTATTCAGATGTGCAGAGAAGAATTTAAGGAAACAGGAAGTGTTCAGCCACATGTGAAACGTCACCCACAACGTGGAACAAATGATGATGCCCAAGTAGGTGTTTTAACTGCTGTCGCGGATAACCCGCACATCAGTAGCAGACAAATTGCGCGAGAATCGGGAATCTCAAAAACATCGGTGTTGAGAACGCTACATCCACATCGATTGCACCCGTACCATATCTCTATGTACCAGGAATTGCATGGCGACGACTTTGAACGTCGTTTACATTTCTGCCACTAGGCACTAGAGATATTACGAGACGATGACAGATTTTTTGCATGCGTTCTATTTAGCGACGAAGCGTCATTCACCAACAGCGGTAACGTAAATCGGCATAATATGCACTATTGGGCAACAGAAAATCCACGATGGCTGCGACAAGTGGAACATCAGCGACCTTGGTGGGTTAATATATGGTGCTGCATTATGGGGGGAAGGATAGTTGACCCCCATTTTATCGATGGCAATCTAACTGGTGCAATGTATGCTGATTTCCTACGTAATGTTCTACCGATGTTACTACAAGATGTTTCACTGCATGACAAAATGGCGATGTACTTCCAACATGATGGATGTCCGCACATTAGCCCGCGTGCGGTTGAAGCGGTATTGAATAGCTTATTTCATGACACGTGGATTGGTCGTCGAAGCCCCATACCATGGCCCGCCCGTTCATCGGATCTGGCGCCCCCGTATTTCTCTCTGTGGGGAAAGTTGAAGGATATTTGCTATCGTGGTCCACCGACAACGCCTGACAACATGCGTCAGCGCATTGTCAATGCATTTGCGAATATTACGGAAGGTGAACTACTCGCTGTTGAGAGGAATGTCGTTACACGTATTGCCAAATGCATTGAGGTTGATGGATATGATTTTGAGCATATATTGCATTAATGTGGCATTTACAGGTAATCACTCTGTAACAGCATGTGTTCATAGAAATGAGAAGTTCACAAAGGTACATGTATCATATTGAAATAACCGAAATAAAATGTTCAACCGTGCCCACGTCCTGTATTTCAATTTAAAAAACCTACCTGTTACCAACTGTTCGTCTAAAGTTGTAAACCATATGTTTGTGACTATTACCGCACCATCTATCACAAAAAGTGGTCCAACTGAGACAGTCATATTTCTTTACGTACTACACGAATATGTAATAAAAATAGGGGTCCTATTTTAAAAAAACGCAGTTGATATCCGTTTGACCTATGGCAGCGGCATCTAGCGGGCCAACCATAGCGCCATCTGGTTTCCCCCTTCAAGTTAAACGAGTTTCGTTCTTTGTAGTTTTTTTTTTTATTGATGCTTATTTCTTGAGATATTGAGCCCGGTCACGATCAATGGACCACCCTGTATATACATAAAATTTGTAAAAGAGAAACGTTGAAATAGGAAAATTGTATTTATGGCTTATCGGCTTATTATAAGATCAACTGCACCCCACAGGTTTATGCGCATTTGAACAGTCAGTTGATGGAAAACGTTAACGTCGAAGCTTGCTATCCTCACATACGCGCCATCACCAAAATTCTCTTGAAGATATTGCGGCGCGAGCCACTTACCGCCTAACAAAATGTTGGCAGAATACTAATCACTGAAAACGTATTCGTTTACTTAAGGAAAAAATTTGTACACGAGCGAATAGTACACTGCAACAAGTAAGAAAAAACATATTGCTACTTACCGTAAAGGGACACATCAAGCTGCTGACAGGCACAGTTAAAAGACACTCACATATACTGTAGCTTTCGGCCACAGCCTTCGTCAGTAAAAGAGAGGACACACACACAACATTCACACAGTCGCACGCACACACTCACACAGGCAAGCACACCTCACACAAACACGACTGCCAACTCGAACATCTCGGCTGGAATGCAACATCATGAGGGATGTAAGCAGCAGTCTGGAGGAAGTGGGGTGGGGGAAGGGACAAGGATAAAAGTGTACGAATGCTGTCTGGTGGAGTGTACAGTGACTAACAGCCAACAGGTGAACAGGTGCAGCATCAGGAGGTTGCGGGGCAGGGAGGTGGGGAAAAAAGGAGCAACAGAAGAGAGGGGCGTGGAAAGAGAGGCGATTGCAATGGCAGTGGTGCATGCGTTGACGAGAACTGCCGATAAACAAGGTGGTAGAAGAGAATATGGAGGAGATGATAGGACAGAGGGGGTGGAAATTGTTCGGTGGAGGCTGTGAGGAGAATATGTTACCGTACTTTGAGGCCGGAAAATTGCGGGAGTGGAGAACGTATTGTAAGGCTAACTCCCATCTGCACAGTTCAGAAAATCTGGTGGTGGAGGGAAGGATCCAGATGGCTCTGGTAGTGAAGCAGCCATTGCCATCAAGTGTGTTATGTTCTGCTGCATTTTCTGTAACAGGGTAGTCTACTTTGCTCTTGGCCACAGTTTGGCAGTGGCCGTTCATCCTCGTGGACTGCTGATTAGTAGTCATACCCATACCCTCCACCCAAGAAGTTCCATCCCCTGCCCTATCATCTCCTCCCCATTCTCTTCTACCACCATGTTTATTGGCATCCCTTTGCCAACACATCCTGCTCTGGCAATTCATCTGCCTGTCTTTCCCCCCTCCTCTCTTTTTTTTACTCCTCTTTTCCGCCACTTCGATTCCCCAAAACCTCCTGATGCTGCACCTCTTGGCTGTATGTTGTGCCACAGGGTGGCTTCCTTTGCTCTTGGCCAAATTTTTCCGGTTGCTGCTCATCCTTGTGGACAGCTGCTTGGCAGTCATACCAATATGAAAAGTTGTAGAGCTGGTAAACGACATGGCTGCTTTCACAGGTGGACCAGCGTCTGTGGCGTAGGATAAACATGTGACAGGACTGGAATAGGAAGTGCTGGCTGGGCGGATTGGGCAGGTTTTGCACCTGGGTCTTCCACAGGGATTTGATCCTTGTGTTGAGACACTGGGTTTGGGAGTGGCATATGGATGGACTAGGACGTTGTACAGGTTGGGTGTATGACGGAACATCACTTTATAAGGGGGGTGAGAAGAATCTCAGTAGGATGTCCCTCATTTCAGGACATGATGATGGCTAATCAATGCCTTGGCGAACACTGTGGTTCAGTTGTTCCCGTCTGTGGTGGTAATGGGTCATGACTGGGACGCTCTTTTGTGGCTGGTTTTTGGGGGTGGTCGGAGGATTTGGGTATGAGGGGAACATGCATGGAAGATCTGTTTGTGGACTAGGACTGGGGGATACTTCACGCTCAGTATGCTGAGGGTCTCACAAAGGCCTTCACAGAGAGGCACTATCACCCAGACCTAGTCTACAAACAGCTCTCCTCTGCTATTTCCCCTCCCCCCTCCCAATCCTGTCACCATCCCCAAAAACCAGCCACAAATGAGAGTCCTCTTAATCACCCATTATTACCTAGGACTAGCACAACTGAACCACATTGTTCGCCTGGGCTTTCATTAGCTACCATCATGCCCTGAAATAAGGAACATCCTACCTGAGATGCTTCCCACCCTTCCTGAAGTGGTGTTACATCACCCACCCAAGCCCCACAACATCCTAGCCCATCCCTATGTCACTCCCAACCCCAACCCCTTGCCACAACGATCATATCCCTGTAGAAGGCCCAGGTGCAAAACCTACCCAACCACTAACTCAGCACTTCCAGTCGTGTGACACGTTTATCCTTTCCCATCAAGGGCTGGGCTACCTGTGAAAGCAGTCATGTCATTTACCAGCTCTGCTGCAATCAATGCACAGATTTTCATATTGATATGACTACCAAGCAGCTGTAGACGTGGATGAATGGCCACCGCCAAACGGTTTGCAACAGCAGCTCTCTGCCAATACACGCCCTTGTGCCAATGCGTCCGCCTTTCTCCACTCCTCTCTTTTTATTCTCCTTCTTTCCCCACCTTCCTGCGCCACAACCTCGTGGCACTGCACCTGATGGCATTTCACTCGCTGCACACTCCACCAGATAGCGTTCATGCACTACTATCCCATCCCCTTCCCTACCTCCTCTAGACTGTTGCTTTGCATCCTATGTGGTGTCGTATTCTGGCCTGAGATGTTGGAGTTGGCGATTGTCTGTGCACGATGTGTGCTTGCTTTTGTGTGTATGTGTATGTGAACGTTTTTTGTGTGTGCGTGTGTGGGTGGGTGTGTGTCTCTTTTACAGACGAAGGCTGTGGCCAAAAGCTGTACGTGAGTGCCCTTTAACTATGCATCTGAGCAACTTGATGTGTCTTCTTTATGGCAAGTAGCAATCTGTCTTTTCCTACATTGTAAATACTCCTACCTAGAATTTCCATTGTTTCAAACTACTAAATGTGCCAGGAAAATGAGTTAATAATTGGACGACTGTTTGCATAATGGCTAATACGGAAACTATCATAATTATCACGGTGTGTGTGGAAAGCCGATAATCTATTGCAAAAACTCTGTATACATAGTTCCAAGACTTCTTGTTTTCCATCTGTATGTAGAGCTCTCTGCTTCTTGATGCATGCGAGCAGCCAACATCGTGCTGTCCCTGCGAGAAACGTGGTGCGCTCCGACGAATACCTCACTTTTAACATTTCCTCTTAACGCTTATTTATAGTGATCGAAAGGACACTTTCAGTGGCAACTACAAGAGTTTAAACTGGAATGGCAAGTTTGTTGAGATAATGGAAATTCGTGGTACTAATACTGTGCCTACTTTGGCTCTGCCAGTGATGATGGAGGCCTGCACGATATACCCTGTCAGATCCTTGATGCATAACCTACTGCCATTGCACAATCGTGGTGCATCCAGAAAAGCACAACCATCTTCAGCTCGAATTTGTGGGATGCCACCCTCGACAGCTCTGATGAGTCGAGAAATTCGATAGGGTATGAAGTGGTGTCATTTCTTGTCATCACGGTATGCACTGACATGTAGGCTGTCGCTTCACCAGATACTTGAACAATAATTTTTTTTATTGATCTTCACTTAAAACTTTTTTTTGTGAATCTGTTTATTTAAAAGATGAGACTGGACATCTACGGTCAACTTGAAGAATGGCTATTCCACCAAGGATATAGACCGAGCACTTAATTCTAGGCGGAGAATCAGGATCAACGACAAACAATAGTCGTCCAACGGCAAGGTTTTTTACCGTTCATTGGTAAGGTCACAGATCGCATTGGGAAAGTTTTAAGCAGGTATGGGATGGCAACTACACTCCTGGAAATTGAAATAAGAACACCGTGAATTCATTGTCCCAGGAAGGGGAAACTTTATTGACACATTCCTGGGGTCAGATACATCACATGATCACACTGACAGAACCACAGGCACATAGACACAGGCAACACAGCATGCACAATGTCGGCACTAGTACAGTGTATATCACCTTTCGCAGCAATGCAGGCTGCTACTCTCCCATGGAGACGCTCGTAAGGATGCTGGATGTAGTCCTGTGGAACGGCTTGCCATGCCATTTCAACCTGGCGCCTCAGTTGGACCAGCGTTCGTGATGGACGTGCAGACCGCGTGAGACGACGCTTCATCCAGTCCCAAACATGCTCAATGGGGGACACATCCGGAGATCTTGCTGGCCAGGGTAGTTGACTTACACCTTCTAGAGCACGTTGGGGGGCACGGGATACATGCGGACGTGCATTGTCCTGTTGGAACAGCAAGTTCCCTTGCCGGTCTAGGAATGGTAGAACGATGGGTTCGATGACGGTTTGGATGTACCGTGCACTATTCAGTGTCCCCTCGACTATCACCAGAGGTGTACGGCCAGTGTAGGAGATCGCTCCCCACACCATGATGCCGGGTGTTGGCCCTGTATGCCTCCGTCGTATGCAGTCCTGATTGTGGCGCTCACCTGCACGGCGCCAAACACGCATACGACCATCATTGACACCAAGGCAGAAGGGACTCTCATCGCTGAAGACGACACGTCTCCATTCGTCCCTCCATTCACGCCTGTCGCGACACCACTGGAGGCGGGCTGCACGATGTTGGGGCGTGAGCGGAAGACGGCCTAACGGTGTGCGGGACCGTAGCCCAGCTTCATGGAGACGGTTGCGAATGGTCCTCGCCGATACCCCAGGAGCAACAGTGTCCCTAATTTGCTGGTAAGTGGCGGTGCGGTCCCCTAGGGCACTGCGTAGGATCCTACGTTCTTGGCGTGCATCCGTGCGTCGCTGCGGTCCGGTCCCAGGTCGACGGGCACGTGCACCTTCCGCCGACCACTGGCGACAAAATCGATGTACTGTGGAGACCTCACGCCCCACGTGTTGAGCAATTCGGCGGTACGTCCACCCGGCCTCCCGCATGCCCACTATACGCCCTCGCTCAAAGTCCGTCAACTGCACGTACGGTTCACGTCCACGCTATCGCGGCATGCTACCAGTGTTAAAGACTGCGATGGAGCTCCGTATGCCACGGCAAACTGGCTGACACTGACGGCGGCGGTGCACAAATGCTGCGCAGCTAGCGCCATTCGACGGCCAACACCGCGGTTCCTGGTGTGTCCGCTGTGCCGTGCGTGTGATCATTGTTTGTACAGCCCTCTCGCAGTGTCCGGAGCGAGTATGGTGGGTCTGACACACCGGTGTCAATGTGTTCTTTTTTCCATTTCCAGGAGTGTATTTTCAGACCCACCAGGAAAATAAAAGAATAATTAAGATCGACAAAAGATGCACAACATCCTTCGGCTACACCGGAGGTATATAAAATTCCTTGTAGTTGTGGACAGGTTTATATTGGTACCACAAAGAGAACAGTAAACCCCGTCTTGTTGAACAGAAGGAATTGCCGCCTGGGTCACACGGATAAATCGACCGTAGGAGAACATATTTACTAGGAAGATGATCATGAAATGATGTTCATTGAAACGAGCGTCGTATCTAAAACCTCGCATTATTATGCCCGCATGTATAGAGACTCTATAGAGAGTGATAAACACCGTAAAAGTTTTAACAGGAAAGGTGAAGATGTTAAACTGGATAAGATTTGGATGTCAGCGTTGCACCGGAAGCGTGACTTACTTTCAATCGAGAATGTTGGCATTACCAGAGACAATCTCATAGCCGACGCCACGTGATGGACAGTGGCACCCTCTGTATTGCCTATATAATTAGCGCTTCCTAGAGTTCTTTTTGCAGTTTGCCGCTTTACCTCGGAGGATGTCTCCCGCAGTCGGAGACAAAACGTCAGGGGAGAGTATTAAACAGACACCACGGCCTATCAGCCCGCATGTTTTAAGTGAAGACAATACCATCAGTGAAAATCTACAGTGTTTTTTATTGATGTTTCTCACCGGTTCACTTTTAGGCGACAAGATAACTCTTCCATATAGCCACTCCTCGTTGCTCAAGTTTTCATGGAAACTCGGAAAAACATCACTAATTAGGTTATCTTCCGAGCTTACAGCTTTGCAGAAGCAGGTTTCAAAGTTTATTGGGCCTTCCGCATCAATTGCCGTGCGGCTCTCATCGATGCTGAGGAGGTATTGAGCAAGATCCCAGAGTTTTGGTCGTTGTGGACTAATACTCTCATAGTAGTTGTCAGCTATAAACTTGCTATTCGTGCCTGCAGTGGTGAGGATTTCAGCAAGCGTTGCTCTCGTCGGTCGGAAGTTGGGTGACATCGCGCATTCGTTCCACACGATCAATTTACACTGCTGCAACAGAGCGGCGCGGCTACTGCTCTCGCTTATATTCCAAGTGGGCATTCCGACACTCGCAAGGTTCGGAGGAATCTTTAACACTGAGTGGGCGATTCGGCCTCTGCTGAGAAAGGTCGGACCTCTCCCTGGGGAGGCAACAGCTGTAAATATGATGTTTAGGTTTTCATGTTGGTTTAAGTAGTTCTACGTTCTAGGGGAATGATGACTATAGATGTTAAGTCCCATAGTCCTCAGAGCCATTTTTGAAATGGCTTTGCTGTGTGCAGTCTGTGGCTGGTTGGCATTGTTGGAATATTCGCTATTGTAGTGTTGGGCAGTTGGATGTGAACAGCGCGTAGCGTTGCGCAGTTGGAGGAGAGCTGCCAGCAGTGGTGGTTATTGGAAGATAGATGGCAGAATATTGAGAGCGGGCGATACAGGGTGTTACAAAAACATGGTTAATGTTACCTTGTACAGCAGCAACTTCTCTGACGCTGACATTAGGGTTATCGTCAACTGCACGAAGAAATGCCTCGTCCATTACAGGTATCCTCGTCGTTCTAGGTCTTCCCCAGTCGCAAGTCATAGGCTGGAATGTTCCGTGCTCCCTAAGACGCCGATCAATTGCTTCGAACGTCTTCCTGTCGGGACACCTTCGTCCTGGAAATCTGTCTCGATACAAACGTACCGCGCCACGGCTATTGCCCCGTGCTAATCCATGCATCAAATGGGCATCTGCCAACTCCGCATTTGTAAACACTGCACTGTCTGCAAAGCACGTTCGTGATAAACACTAACCTGTTCATGATACGTACTGATGTGCTTGACGCTAGTGCTGTAGAGCAATGAGTCGCAGGTCAACACAAGCACCGGAGTCAACATTACCTTTCTTCAATTGGGCCAACTGGCGGTGAATCGAGGAAGCACAGTACACACTGACAAAACTAAAATAAGATCTAACATGGAAATGAAGCGTTTCCGGGCACATGTCCACATAACATCTTTTCTTTATTTGTGTGTGAGGAATGTTTCTTAAAAGTTTGGCCGTACCTTGCTTGTGTTGACATGCGACACATTGCTTTTATTTAGCTGGCTGTATTGGCGCTCGCTGTATTGCAGTAGTTCGAATAACGAAGATCTTTGTGAGGTAAGTAGGCCGTGCGGGATTAGCTGAGTGGTCTCAGGCGCTGCAGTCGTGGACTCTCTCCTCTGCGGATGGTCCCGGCGGAGGTTTGAGTCGTCCCTCGGGCATGGGTGTTTGTGTTTATCCATAGCATAATTTATGTTAAGTAGTGTGTAAGCTTAGGGACTAATGACCTTCGCAGTTAAGTCCCATAAGATATCACACACATTTGAACATTTTTTGCGAGGTAAGTGATTCATGGAAGGTCTCAGATTGGGCAACTTGGACCGACAAGGCGGCCATGTCGTAACTGAGTTCCCTTATCAAATTATTGCCATTCTTTTGTAGGGATTATTGAAAATCAGACTGTGTTGCTCTAAAAACATTATGTGTCAGTTTAGTGATGATCAGAATAAGTAAAGAGAGAAATGTCTGAGTACATTCAGTTCTGCTCAGCTGTTTGAAAATCAAATAACATAAGAGGTTTATCAGCAGAGTAATTTATAATTTTCCAAAGGGGACGTTTCACAGCTAGCACGACACTCGTCTCCTTGCGCACTGGGCCAGCAGCAAACTCGTCACGAATGTCTCGCAGTGCCCACAGGTGCAACCAAGAAATAATGACCCCCTTCTAAGTTATCCACGTGACCCAAAATTTTATTGAGAATGTGCCTTTGCTCTGGTAATAGCACGGTCTCAGACTGGGCAACTTGGACCGACAAGGCTGCCATGTCGTAACTGAGTTCCCTTATCAAATCAGTGGACAACTCACCCACTCTTTGAAGGGTGGGTATACCAGTCTGTGCTGTCCCTTGGTACTGATTCGCGATTTCTTCCGATAATGTTGTTTTATATTTAATCCAAAGTGCCATACGGTTCGAGTGCGTATCTCGATCAGCGTCGACTACTCCCACATTCCATACACATGGATAAGTTACTCTCGCGGTTTAGAAGAAGCTGCCGACTCCGAAGGTTGCCTGTTAAATTCTTGAAATGTAAGAGAAAGAAAAGTTATGTAGGATCTTCTCGAACTGAAACACTGTCTTTCGCATTTGGTCATTCGATGATTGTCTGCCAGTGAAATGAGTCCGTTTTAGCAGGAAAATTTTCTCTACGGTTTTGACCGTGTTATTGAAGCAGGTTTTACAGCAACCATTGACCACCAAATGTTCGAAGTCCTATACAAGTTTGTAGTACATAATAGTTCATCACAGAATCCTTTGACCAAAATTAAATTAGCACAATTACCTTTGAAATGCAACAGACTGTATTATGGCCGTTACTAAAAGCCATATTAACATTACATGTCGCTGGTGAATCTCAAAAATCACAATATGGCGGCTAACAGCGACTGTTTCATTGTACACCCTTCAGACACGTCCTCTAATTGACACACACAATTAGCCAAAGCATATCGCACCGCCGCTTGCCCCCTCACTTCAGTTCCTCACAAGATCCACATGTCCCGCTCATACGGCCAGTTTTTCTGAGCCTGTGGTTACTGTATTCCAGTGTTGGAAACAATCGAAATCACAAAAGAAAGTATGATTTATTGAAGTCCAAAGAGAGTTCAACGTTTAAAAATCCCGATAATATCACAGTCTTCGCCCATCTATTGAAATCCAAAGAGAAAACAACGTTTACGAACCCTGTTAATATTACAATCGAATAAACATTATACGGTCTGTGAAATATTGTCATGAGCATGCTTTACATTGCTAGGAGTTACGATTTTATCCTAAAGTAATATTTATTTCATAGATTTATGTACGTACTTACTTCATTTGTTAAAACAAATCAAAATGGGCGCTACGTCAACGCTAATTTCCACATTCGAAACCGTGTTATCACACTATTCCGTTTCAAGGCAACAGCTCATTGAAGATTCATCACAACCTCAACATCGCCATATTGGCAGTAATCGCCATAACGAGCTACTAATACAATATATGAAATGCTTATTATCGTGTGTTCCTCTTGGCGAGGCAGTTCGAAACGTCACGTTATGAAGGTGAATTAAGTACGAATATGCTTCTCGTCCTATTAGACAATTTGTTTCTTCGTGTTCGTAAAGGATTCTCAGAGTTTGTTATTTAAAACTGAAATAATCGCTATACCGCTTTTCGCAAATACCTAGTTTTTTTATTGCAATTCCATTGATTCCATAGACAACCCGGAATAAAAAAAGCAAATATTAGCGCGAAGCAATGTTGCAAGACAAAAACACATTTTATTGTATTTCATTGCTTTTGTAAATAGTTCACCCCTCGTAGTTACTTCACGTCGAAGTAGACACTTTCTTCACTGGACATTGCAAAAACATTACTCTTGTAAGTAGAATTCTGGTAAATAACGAGTTGCACATTGGGAACTTTCTTCATTAGGCGTTAAACAGTGTCCTCTTTGCATTGGGACAACGTGGAACTCAGAGTGTTGCAAATCGATTGGATTTTGCGAAGGTTAGATTTCTTTGTACTTCAAACAACTCGGTTTCCCAATGAACAGCACCTTGAAAACTCATTTGTTCTTTCGTAGTCCAAACATAGTGTTTCGAAGTTTTCAACAATTACTGTGTTTACTTCGAAGTGTGTAATAAGAACCCCTTACGAAGTCAGCAAAGCAACGGGCGTAAACGTTCCTGCTGTTCAAATTATTTACTGACTTTAAGGTTCCATATGTCAATCGGTAGAAACGGAGCCCTTGTAGAATCATTTGGTTGTCTGTCTCCGTATGTCTGTCACACTGTGCAAGTGTGTAGACCGCTTTTAATCAAGAACGGATAGGTGAATGCAATCAAAATATACAGCCATGTATGTCATGTATTTTGAGACTAGCAACTCACAGATCAAAACCTATGAGGTGCTTCCTGGTAGCGTAGGATCATGAAATGTGTCGAGAAGCAATGTTTTGCAATACAAAAAAGGAAAAAATGTCAAAACTGTTAATCTGTAATCATATAACACGAAAGTCTGGATATTCCCGGGAACCACATCCTTGTCAGTATAGATATAAATAACAGTCAAAGATCGATGACATTCTCGATTTCTGGGGTGGACAAACTATCTGTGTGCATAACAGACTTCATACAGAACCCTCAGAGTGTGAGTTCTACTCGCACTTCGCCATTTTTTTATGCATAAGGCCCGGCTTTCATGCAATGCCTTTAATAGGTTTTTTGCTTCTACCACTAAGTTGAGGACGTCACATTCAAATTCAAATATTCGTGCCCAAAATTGTTGTATTCTTTTTGAAAGAAATTTAGTTAACTGCAAAAGAAAGAATGCATGCAAGTGATGCTTCTTTAGGTGAAAAATTGCAGCAACTGCAGTTTGAGGAATAATGTACTGAAAACGAAAATTAGAACTGAGACTAACTCCAGTGACTCATATGTTTTGATGAAAACTGATGGGGTTTATAATTATTTTATAAATTTTTATCTATATAAATGGACAACTTTTCAAACGATTATAATTTGATTTCAAGTGACAAAATTAAGCCAAAATCAATTAAACTTAAATTAAACAAAGAACAGTTAAATGGGATTGAAATATTTTTGACTGATGTTCAAAAAAGAAAGAAGGACAAAAGACAGGTGGATATTTGCTTGTTTCTTTAAATATTCCTGTTGTGAAAAAGATCATTGAATATCTAACAAAAAAGGAAGAAGTAGCTGGATTAACAAAACATGAAGGTGGTTTTCTCCTTCACTTTTAGTACCTTTGCCATATCTTGCAATAACTGGTTCAATAGCTGGTGGATCAGCAGCAATCTCAAATGCAGTTATAAATAAAAAGAAAGCAGATAAAGAATTGGAAGAACAGAAAAGACATACTTTGGTAATGGAAAATAAAGAAGGCACTGGACTCAAAAAAGCAAAAACAGCATAATAATCCTTTATCTAATCTCGACATAGAAAATTTAGTTAAACTAAATTAAAAATCAGTCACTTACATGGAATTTTTTGACTTATGTATTACCTTATGCTCCCAACAATAATAAATGTCGGATATTTAATTGAGATACATCTGATCATATTGGTACTCACTGGATTTGTTATAAGAATAATGATAAAAAATTTGTTTTTCATTCATTTGGAGCAAATGTCAGTTCAAATGAGCTTTGTTATAATGGACAATGAATTTAAAATTTTGATGAAATAATGTGTGGTCATTTGTGCTTGCTTGTTTCAAAACTATTGTGTGATAATTATAATTTGAATTATATTCTGAATCTAATAAATGAACAGTTTTGTAAATAAACTACTGCCTAAAGGTGAATTAAATAATTAGAAATGAAATAATGGAGATCTAGTAAAGATCTAAAGCAAAACTGGTCCAAAAATAGAAAGTTTAATTAACTACTTTCATACAGAATTTTGCATCATTTTTAAAGCAACTAAAACTTATATTGATTGTAAAGGTAGAAGAATCGTAGATATAAAACATCGGGTAAATGGTTATGAATTAGTTGCTAAACAATACATAGAAAAAGAATACATTACAAAACCTGAATACATAAGTATTTTAACACAGTTCAATCACTATGTCACTGCTGCACAGTTTAATGAAAGAATTAATCAGATTCATCAAGATAACATTAACACTATAACAAATTTGTTTACAAAAGAGGTAAAGCTTTTACAGATTATTTTTCAAAGGCAGATTTAACACCATATCTAAGTCAAATAAGTGATCTTCAGAAAAGAATTGTGACAGACTGAAACTGAATTTGATTTTGATACTGGTAGAAAAATATTGAAATACACATTTGGGTGTGATGTAAAATCAAATTTGTTTATTCCTTGATGTCCTCTAGCTAATCCTTCTTCTAATTTAGTTCTTGGACCACAAAATCGATAACCACGAAGATGCATCATGAATGGTAATATGTTAGTGTGTTTAGTAATCCTTTTTCATATTTTTTATTTTTCCAAAATGTACTTTATTTGGAGTCAATGTAAATCATGGTGTGTCACTTACTGATTTTAATAGAGATAAAAAAATTCAGTGATGATGAACTTCAATGTTTATATCTAACACAATTCAATAATGTATCACATAAAATTAAGAAGAAAGATAAAAATTTATATCTCTAAATGAATCTGTTAAAATTGTACCTGTTTCAGGTGAATTAATCAAGTATTGTGAATTACTTTTAGAATATAATGAAGATGTCAGAATAGAAGCATAATAAATTATATTATTAAATGTTTTATCTATATAAATGGACAATCACAATCACATCTATTATTTAAAGTGTAAAAAAATTACTGTAACACATAATCCTCACAGAGTAACAACGAAAAATGACAGACAAATAATTTAAACTTATTGTTCAGTTTGTAAAGCTAAAAAGAGTAACCTCATTTTAAAAAACATTGTAGGTGAACGTAGTTCTAACACTGCTTCAGCGGTCATCGAGAAGTGTAAAAAATATTGGTGTACAAACTATTAATGAATTCACAATGAGATTTTCACTCTACTGCGGAGTGCGCGCTGACATGAAAGTTCCTGGCAGATTAAAGCTGTGTGCCTGACCGAGACTCGAAATCGGGACCTTGCCTTTCGCAGGCAAGTGCTCTACCAACTGAGCTACCCAAGCACGACTCATGGGGCGTGAGTTTCCCGTCCTCACAGCTTTACTTCTGCCAATATCTCGTCTCCCTCCTTCGAAACTTTACAGAAGCTCTCCTGCGAACCTTGCACAATTAGCACTCCTGAAAGAAAGGATATTGCAGAGACCTGGCTTAGCCACAGCCTGGGGGGTGTTTCCAGAAGGATATTTTCACTCTGCAGCGGAGTGTGCGGTGATATGAAATTTATGTTAATGAATTATATAAACTAGTGAGAAAAAGTGGTAGTATGGACCAAAACAAGGAACACAGAAAAAATATCCAATAAACATGAGCTCTAAAACGCTTATCTTAAGATGTATGAGCACTTGTTCATCTTAGGTACTGTGAAACACATATCATCTAATGAACATGTGTAGTACCAGCACAGGTGTTTCACTGTTGGATGCATCGGAATGGTTTTGCTTATAATTTTCGAATCGTTCATTTCCGATACAAGGGCCTTTACCTTAAATTGATAAACTTATACTTCTCCATCATCCTAGAAAGTTTATAATATCATTACGGAATCACCCTTTATGTATAACTAAGCTACTAAGTCTCCTCCACAACCTGTAGTAGTGTGTAACATGAATTGGGAAGCACCCTGTTGATCAAATGTCACTTTAAGCACACAGCGTATTCATAGTTCTAAAAATTTAAATTCGGAGGCCACTATTTTGTTGTGTTGAATTAAAAATTGTCTACCACCGTTCTTATGCTTGCATTTAAATCCTACACTGATGATCGAGAACATTACTACCAATTAAGTAATCACTGGTATGTCCGCATTTGGCACGGGCTACAGCGGCGCTGGCATCACATCTGCACACATGAGTCATGTAAGTCCCGCAAATTCAGATGATGGGGAGGATGAGATCTGACGCTACGTGCAATCACATCCCCAATGTGTTTGACTGTGTTCAGATCTAACGATCTGGGGGCCATTGTGTCGTCGAACCACTCCATCACCCTCTTTGCCTTACGACATGCAGCATTATCTTGTTGAAAAATGCCACTGCCATTGGGAAACATGATCGCTATGAATGGGTGTGCGTAGAAACCAGTGTATGATACACCTTGGCTGTCACTGTGCCTTGCACGAACTCCACTGGACCCATGAATTTCCACGTGAATGTACCCAGAGCATAATAGAACTACCGATAGCTTACCTCCGTCCCACAGTACAAGTGTCAAGGGACTGTTCCACAGAGAGACGACGGATTCGCGGCATCCCATCGACATGATGAAGAAGGTATTCGGCTTCATCAGACCATGCAACATTCTGCCACTGCGCCAACATCCATTGCCGATGGTCAGATGCCAATTTCAGTCGCAGTTGGCGATGTCATGGTGTTAACATTGGCACATGCCTGGGTCGTCGGCTACGTAGGCTAATCGTTAGGAATGTTCGGTGCACTGTGTGTTCAGACACACTTGTATTCTGTCCAGCATTAAAGTCTGATGTCAGTTCCACCACAGGTCGCCGCTCGTCCTGTTTTACCAGTCTGTCCAGGCTACGACGTCCGACATCTGTAATGAGCGGTGACTGCCCAAGCCCATGACGTCTGGTCGTGTTTTCACCTTGGTTTCACCATGTGTTGGCACGCTCAACACAGCAGTGCTCGAACACTCAACAAGTGGTGCAGTTTCCGAAATGATCGTGCCAAATCTCCAGTTCATCAAAATCTGCCCTCTGTCAAACTCAGATAGATTGCTTATTGCCCGCTGATACTACATGTACGGTGCACTTTTATAACTAGCAGTCATTCCTCACAAGGTTATGCTTCTATTACGTGGACGGGTTTATATCGATAGTAGATCGCTGATCATAATGTCCTTGCTCATCAGTGTGTATCGTTTAATATGTGTCCCACCGACCTAGCAGATCCTGTAAAATTTATTTTTTCAGTTAACGTTGATGCTGGGCATTCGCCATTGTGGTAGAATTCATGTGTTGTGCACAAGACGAGTACTTTATCAAAGTCGTTTAGTTTGGTTGAAGAACTGTCTAGTTTAATATATTTTTCTGGGAGAATCATATTTTTTGGATTTTCCCTTTCGGCAGACGCTGTGTGTAGTTCTTAAACCAACGCCACAAAATGCAACACAAAGCAATGTTTTTTCTTTCAATGGTCGTTTTTTTCGGTGACATATCACTGCGTTTCCTGATGCCATCGCTATTGAGTATTGCTGCCTTTCGCAATCTTTCGTAACGAAAGTGTATGTAGATGCTAACGATCCACCAACACTGTCTGCATGATGCTTTAAGTATTTACAAACATTGTGGATTAGGGATTCGCTCTGCAGCTGAAGCTTGGTCGCCGTTTTCAGCCACATTCTTCCTGATGGCAAAGTGCGTTCTGTTGGAGTTGTTCGTAAACCCGACCCCCACTGTGCAGGGGAAATCTCCCTTTTCTCCAGCCTTTTCATTCTCAAATTGCGCAAACACTTCTTCTCACTAAATAAATTGCACAAATCATACCACAAAATAGACTTCTTTAATTCGGGTCAAACTATTGGAACTACACTGAAGAGCCAAATAAAGTGGTACACCTGCCTAACGTCGCGTAGGGCCCCCGCGAGGGCGCAGAAGTCTGCAACGAGACGTGCCATTGACTCGACTAATGTCTTAAACAGTGCTGGAGGAAACTGACACCATGAATCCTGCAAGGCTGTTCATGACTCCCTAAGAGTACGAGTGGGTTGAGATCTCTTCTCAATAGCACGTTGCAAGGCACCCCCCATATGCTCAGTAATGGTCATCTCGGGATAGTTTGGTGGACAGCGGAAGTGTTTAAACTCAGAAGCATGTTCCTGGAGCTACGCATAGCAGTTCTGGACGTGTGAGGTGTCGCACTGTCTCTGTGCTATACCTGCCATCCACGACGAAATAGGTGACTTCGTAGCGGGTCTGCCGTCACTATGTCAACACACCGCCGACGGCGTAATGCTCTGCGGCAAGCCTGGGAGAGTCATGTTCACCGCCAATGTGCATGGATGTTACGAGGAATTTAACGGCACTGTGAATTTTACCAACTGTGTGCTTTTTACCCACTGGATTTTTATCAACGTACACTGAAGAGCCTAAGAAAATGGTACACGTGCCAGAAGTGCCGCAACACGACGTGGCAGGGTATTGACTAATGTCTGAAGTAGTGCTGGAGGGAACTGACACTACGATTCCTACAGGCCTGTCGATAAATCCGGAAGAGTGGGAGGGGGTGGAAATCTCTGAGCAGCAAGTTGCAAGGCATCTCGCATATGCTGAATAATGTTCCTGTCTGCGGAGTTTGGTGGCTAGCGGAAGGAGACTACTCCTGGAGTCACTCTGCAGCAATTCTGGAAGCGTGCACTGTCGCACAGTCCTGCTGGAATCGGCCAAGTCCGTCGGATGCACAATGTACATGATTGTATAGGTGTGATCACACAAGATGCTTACGTACGTGTCACCTGTCAGTCTCATATCTGGACGTATCAGGCGTCCCATACCACGCCAACTGCACACGACGAACACCATTACAGAGCCTCCACCAGCTTGACAGTCCACTGCTGACATGAAGGGTCCATGGAATCATGAGGTTATCTCTATACCCGTACACGTCCATCCGCTCGATACAATTTGAAGCGAGACTCGTCCGACCAAGCAACATGTTTCCAGTCATCAACAGTCCAGTATTGGTGTTGACAGGCCCACGCGAGGCGTAAAGCTTTATGCCGTGTAGTCATCAAGGGCACATGAATGGGACTTCGCCTCCGAAAGTCCATATCGATGATATTTCGCTGAATGGTTCGCACTCTGACAGATGTTGATGGCCCAGCATTGAAATTTTCAGCAATTTGCGGAATGGTTGCACTTCTGTCACGCTGAACGATTCTGTTCAGTCGTTGTTCCCGTTCTTGCAATATCTTTATCCGGCCGCAGCGATGTCGGAGATGTGCTGTTTTACCGGATTCCTGATATTCACGGCACACTCGTAAATCGTGCGGGAAAATCCCCATTTCATCGCTACCTCGAAGATACTGTGTCACATCGCTCTTGCACCGACTGTTCAAACTCACTTAAATCATGATAACCTGCCATTGTAGCAGCAGTAACCGATCTAACAACTGCGTTAGACACTTGTTGACCTATATGTGTGCCAACCACAGCGCCTTACTCTGCCTGTTTACATATTTCTGTATATGAATACGCATGACTACACCAGTTTCTTTGAAGCTACAGCGTAATAACGCAATAAAGGATAGAAAACGAGAGCTACGAGAAAATCTCCACACCGTCTCGCTACTGACGCACTACTGCCACTGGAAATAGGCAACTGTGGGCACTCAGCTTTGGCATTTTCGAGTGTTAGAGAGAGAGAGCGCTACGGCAGAACTATAGGTGCTTCATAGCTCTGGTATCACCCTTCCATAAAGAAAAGAACCAAAAACGGAACAGGTGGATGAACAGAAATCCAAGTACGATGAAATGGCAGAGGGGTTAAGTCTGTGAGGGTATGTTACCAGCATGGAGCCCATCATGAAATCCGCCATCTTGGATGCAGCTAGTAATTTTCATTGTAAAGGGGGGGGGGGGCTAAGGTGACATGTGAAACGTATGGAGAATTACACGAGAAAAACAACGGTACCTTCCATCCGAGCATTGCTTTAGTCGTTCTCGATTTGTGACTAATATTATTTCGTTCAGAGTATGCGAAAGCCGGTGGCTGCATTTATTTATTTTATTCATTTTTTTCCAAGGCTGCATTCGGAGAACTAGGGTCCGTTATCTGTTAAATTCTGTGCGGCAGTAGCGCTGCACTTCGTCTGCATTGCGCAGCGAAATTCCACCACGCAGCTGAGGTCGCGGCCACCGTTTCCCGTGTAGCACCAATTGGAAGTGGGGGTGCGTGGACAGCTTTGGCCCTTTTTCATGTAAGATACAACTGTGATTACTCCTTGAAATAATAATTCACGAAATTTAGAAACGCAAAATTATAAGACTTTAGGGAATGAATTACACGTACGTGTAAACACTTTTATTGTTCCGAGATGACTGGTTTCAAGAATCGTATGCTGCCACCATCTGGTCTAAACGGAAAACATATAGATAATAAGGGGGAAGGGAGACTACAATTAGTCCCATCGATTATATAAAATACAAAATTCGACATAATGTGTTGCACGTGCAGTAAAATTGACATGTTACGTTAGATGTACTCAAAGCATGTGAGACACTAAACACATACATGTCCTGATAACAATCCAGTTGATAAAATGCACACAGCTGATGAAAATACACACATTCGATAAAATGCACACAGGTGACAAATTCTCGTACGGTCAATGAGTATCGGCAGTGAACTTGACTCTCCCAAGCTTGATGCACAGCGCTGTGCTGACGGTGGAGTATGAAAACGCACAACTTTGGAGAAGTAAAAAGAGGTACCCAGATCAACTTCTTAATGACCAGTTAAAGACAACGGACCAGAATTTTCTTAACGTTTTGGTGATGTATTATAAGTTTATTTGAGGCTGTGGAGGAGATTGTAGTTTACTATATTGGTTGTATGTATGCACACACATGTAAGTGCTTATAGTGAAACAGCCTGTAGGTAACATGTCATTACCCCCAAACCTTACTGGTAACCTATCACACATACAATTGTCATATTGTATGACGAATGTACACTTGGCTTCCAACACTTAACGGGTATCTCATGTGGCAGACATTTAGTATTTCATCGTCTAACGCATTAATTTGAAGCTTGCTCATCATACATCACTGCATATATAACAGATTCTAAGAGAGCTATCCACGAAGTACATTACGTTTTGGAATTAAAAATAAATAAAGTATTGGAAATTTTTTTTATTGTATACAAATGAAAGCCACACTTAAGTACTACTTTTCTACATAGTTGACATTTAAATTAAAGCGCTTATCGTAGCGACAGACGAGCTTGGAAATTCCTTCGTCGTAAAATTCTGCCGCCTGCGCCTTCAACCACGTGGTTACCTCTTTTGGGACAGAAAAGGTGTGATTTTTGTGGATTTCCTGGGAACAGGCACTACAATAAACTCTCAAAGGTATTGCCAAACTCTACACAACCTCAGAAGAGCAGTACAAAACAAGCGCAGGGGAAAGGTGGGCTCAAAGAACTTGCTGATTCACGACAACCGCCGGGCCCACACGGCAAATGCCACTCGTGAAGCTCTCGATTTTTTTAAGTGGGAGTTGTTTCCTCATCCGCCGTACAATCCCGACCTGGCACCGGGAGACTTCCACTTATTCCCAGCAATGAAGAAGTGGTTGGCTAAGCAGCGTTTTGATGACGACGCACAGCTTCAAGAAGAGGTAACCACGTGGTTGAAGGCGCAGGCGGCCGAATTTTACGACGAAGGAATTTCCAAGCTCGTCCACCGCTACGATAAGTGTCTTGATTTAAATGACAACTATGTAGAAAAGTAGTATTTAAGTGTGGCTTCCAACTGTATATAATAAAAAAATTCCAATACTTTATTTATTTTTCATTCGAAAACGTAATGTACTTTGTGGATAGCCCTTGTATCTCATCCCTTAGCCAAAATACCAAATATCGACCTCTGATTCAGCACAGTTACTAGATTTTCGTCATTGCTGTTTTGTTAAATGCCCCCGTTTACAGTAATTCTTGACGCACAGTGTGTATTGCGGACATCATCTTCTTCGCACTGTATGACCCATTGACGTACGCACTATTACCAATTCACAGCTCTAATTTTATTGCACGAGTCTAAATTACTTTTTTTATAGTATATATCATTTCAGTTGACTCTGTTACAGACACCTCGCACACAGCGAGGCTTTGCACCTGAATCAGATGATGTTTGAAGTTAGTGCCGCCCCGAGTGATTTTTGTCTACGCTCCCCTCCCCCTCCCCCCCCCCCAGCCCCATTTCCATGGGTGATGTTCTTCGATGGACCCCTCCAAGTCTGGCCGACTTAGCATCAGCGCTCGCATCAGTCCGTTTTCTTTCTACGTCACGTAAGTTTGTAAATTAAAGGCAAGAGTTTTAAAAAATTTTGGTTATTATTGTTGTTTTCAAAGTGTCAATAAACACACAGTACGTAATTGTTATAGATTTTATATGGAGCATAAGCCAATGGTAATTTTATATCGATGCTCATATGACATTCCTAATTGTGATACCAGAAACTTTGAAATATCCACCGTTATTTGTCGAGTATTGATATTCATTGCTTGTAACCACAGGATGTGATCATTTAGCCTGTGCTACACAGACCACCTGTCGTCTGACCGCATGGTTTGAGGCACCCTGTCACGGATTGCGCGGTCCCCTCCCGTCGGAGGTTCGAGTCCTTCCTCGGGCATGTGTGCGTGTGTTCTTCTTAACATAAGTTAGTTCAAGTAGTGTGTAAGTCTAGGGACAGATGACCTCAGCAGTTTGGTCCGTTAGAAATTCACACACACACAGACACCCCCCATCCCCCCTACCCCCCCCCCCCCCCCTCACACACACACACAATAACGCGCGCGCAACGCAGCTGCGAAACAGGTGACTTCGTAGTGGATCAGCAGCCTCTTTGTCAACAACACAGCGGCGCCTTAGTGCTGTGGCACAAGCCTGGGAGAGTCATGTTCACCGCCAATGTGAATGGATGCTACGAGAATTTCATCCACTGTGTCCATTTATCAACTGTGTGCTTTTGATTAACTGAATTTTTCTCGATATATGTAGACGTGTAGAGTTGCCTGTCATGCTCTGATTTCATGCAATGTGGCGGTGAAGACCATACAGAGAGCGACAACAGAGAAACAGTCTTTCCGAACGATGAAGCTGGCACAGGAACTACACTGAAGAGCCAAACTGACTTTGGTGGCTAAAGTGGGGGTGACATATATTCTGCCGATTCTACTCTGTGTAGCACCACTGATATATGTGAAGCGAAACAGCGTCTGATATTTTGTTTCCCACTCGTCCAACCACTTCATGTTAGTGATCAACGCGTGCAGTTCTTGGGAGAAGTTAAAATTTGGTTACTGATCCTTTTTATTTAAAACACAATTAAAATCTCCACCAGAGACAATTTCTGCAGGGTTTTCTTGGAGTAGAAATAAAATGTCACTTTTAAAAAAGGCTGCCCTCTCTCGTCTCGCATTGTTGCCTGATGGTGCGTAAAGGTTTATAAAAGTGGTGTTAAAAATTTTTGCAGCTAATTCCCCTCCCCGACTCTAAAAGGCACACGTTTGTCATCTCGATCCCTTCTTTAGCAAGGATGGCTGTTCCATACGCGTTGTCTGGAGCCACATTCAACACCTCTTTGTACCCTGAAACATACAGTTCTTTGACATTAACTTCCTGCAGGAAGGCGATATCTGTATCTGACCGATACAGAAAGTCCTTCGGTGCAGCTTCCTTTGCTTGACTCTGAATTTTGTTTATGTTGAGGATGGTCACGTTATATATATGTTCCACTGTAAGACGCTACAAGACAGTAAATAGAGGACACGTTAGTGGTGCCGCGTACAATAACTTCTGGTTAGATATATATAAAGGTTTTTTATTTATTTTTGTGCCACTGAAGATTTTCCTTCATTCTTCTTTTTTTTTCCTTTCCTCTTAGAATTCAGTGTGACAATTAAGATTAGGCTCTGAAGACACATCGCTTCTTACTTGAATATCTGTGGCCACCGCGCTCTCATAATTTAAGATGGGGAGTCACGGACTTGTGCGTTATGTAACGCCACAGGGCACGTCGGAAGTTAGTGCAGTAGAAGGCGTGTTCCTCAGTTACCGACTAACAAGGCGGCTGTCCCGGACAAGTTGTTAGCATGCAAGTGACGTACGCTGTCGCGGCAGCTAGCCGGGCCCCCTACCAGGAGAGTATGGCCGAACAGGCGGGACCTCCCGATACGCGCACGGAAACGGGTAGCACCGCGGAGTTCACTAACGATGACAATCAGAATCTGGCCAGTAATGATGTCACTGAGGGCGCACCGCGCTTGCCCTCTGAGTCTGACAACCCTTCTAACGAGCGGCAAGCTTCATCGATAATACCTGAGGTAGACATGGTAAAGTACCAAGCTGTAGTTACACACGAAACGGCCAACATCCGAGAGGGAACTACAGTGGATGGACATTAAGAGGAAGAGGTGCAACAAATAACTGACAACCTCACAGATGACAGGACACTACAGACAAGTTCAGGAAACATCAAAGGAAAAGGGGGGCGCAGCAGCAACGGCCGACTCCTAAATTAACGGAGCTCAAAAATCTTCCGCCACGAAGGCGGGACAGTGAATTGCCCTCGACCGTCCATGGAGTCGTCACGGAGTTCACCAAAGGTTTCACCGACGATTTCACCGAAATCATCAATAAATAGAAAGAGACGAAGAGCACATCAAGCTGCAGAGAACTTGGCCCCTCCTTTAAGAGAGCGGCTGAGGAAGATACAGGAGACGGAAAAGAAAGACGAAGATACACAAAAGGAAGCGGTCGGCGAGTCTTCGGATCGGAACAAGAAACAAGAACGGTATAACACGCCACACGAATCATTTGAACCCTTGCATGACAATACGACATCAGATATGGATAATGAAACCCGACTTGGACAAGAACATGGACACGACATCACAGCGCCACGATTTAACTGGGCGGACGGAAAGGAGGATCAGACCGATGCAATGGGGGCAGAAGGGGCTATTGAGGAAGATTAGTTAGTGAACTCCGCGGTGCTACCCGTTTCCGTGCGCGTATCGGGAGGTGCCGCCTCCTCGGCCATATTCTGTTGATAGGGGGCCCGGCTAGCTGCCGCGACAGCGTACGTCACTTGCATGCTAACAACTTGTCCTGGGACAGCCGCCTCGTTAGTCGGTAACTGAAGAACACGCCTTCTACTACACTCAATTCTGACGTGCCCTGTGGCGTTACATAACGCACAAGTCCGTAGCTGCCCATCATAAATTATGAGAGCGCGATGGCCACAGATATTCAAGTAAGAAGGGATGTGTCTTCAGAGCTCAATCTTAATTTGTCTAACTCCATTCAAAACCGGAAACATGTATTGTTCCAACCAATTTTCTGCAATATTAGATATAACCCTACCATAGGGCTGAAGGGCAGCATTTATTGATCCGGCAGGGACCTCGAACGGCAGTTCGAAAACTCTCACTGTTCGACTGCCTAGCCCAGCATGGGAAACAAGAACGTCACTAACGGTTCCGTCTGCAAGATTAAATTTCATTTTGCGACCACATTTGTCAACTATCGAGGAGCACAAATCAGAGGAAATCAATTTCCAAAAACACAGAATTGGAAACAAAAGAAAGGCGAACGCCAATAATTTCGTCTCCTGTGATCTTAACTGTTTCTGAAATCCACGTTTTAATCTCACAATCCTTTGGTCTTTTGCAGGTCCAATCAAAAGTGAATCTAACTGTATCTCTTCTTTCACAGTCAATTTCGTTCATTTTGTCATTTTAAGTCACTGAAAGATGCAAAAGAAACAAAGCGCTCCACTGACCTTCGTTACAGCCACACAGCCGCTGTTTGCGCCAGCACTCCTGGCGCTGCTGCCACACGTCCGTCCAGCTCGGCGGCCGAGCAGCGAATGCGAACCAACTGAGCCACCCAAGCACGACTCACGCCCCGTCCTCACAGCTTTACTTCTGCCAGTACCTCGCCTAGTACCTACAAAATTAACAGAAGCCCTCCTGCGAACCGTGCAGAACTAGCAGTCGTGAAACAAAGGATATTACGGAGATATGGCTTAGCCACAGCCTGGGGGATGTTTCCAGAATGAGATATTCACTCTGCAGCGGAGTGTGCGCTGATATGAAACTTCCTGGCAGATTAAATCTGTGTGCGGGACCGAGACTCGAACTCGGGAGCTTTGCTTTTCGCGGGCAAGTGCTCTACCAAATTTTTTTTTTTTTTTTTTTTTTTTTTTTTTTTTTTTTTTTTTTGTTCATTAGGGCCTCCCTTCTCCCCTTCTAGCCCTTGCAATTACTCTCCTTCAAGCGCCTCCTTCGGCGACTTATGAAACTGAATTGCATCTTGAACACCATGTTAGAAAATTGTAATCCGAATAGATTACAGTGACAAAACTCTCACTAGTATACTGTTGACTGCATTAACAGAAAAGAAGATACCCTTCCATTAGAATTTAAACAAAAATGAGAGAGAAGCAAAAGTAAAATTAAGAGAGGAAATTAAACTTCTTCAGTGATGCGCGTTTTATGGATTAGAATAGTTTTTCCCTACTATTCTTGTGCTGTTGGATGACTCTTCTTAATTTTTGAGAAGCATGCTTTTTCGGGGTTCTGTTGAGACCTTCACGGCTACCGTAGCGGCCCCAGGGTACACGATGTCCCCACCGTAGTTCACCCGCAACAATAATCCTCAACTTTGGCAGTCTGTCTTGATTTGTCGATTTCATATTATTTAGTTATTAACCGATGCCTTGTTTCTGAAGCAAAATTTGCATCATATTCCCGAACTTCTTTTTATAGTCTTTGTTCCGGTATATTTTGAAGTATTAATCTTTCATATATTCTCGATATACTTGTAGACTGTCATTACCTTTGTTGTTGACAACATAATTGACAAAATTTCCGAATAGCCACAAGATGACATTATTTTTTTTATGGTGGAAAGGAAACTTCTTCTGTGAAGAGTATATCATGTAGTGTGATCTCTCCTCCATCGGTCCCTTTGAGAAAAGCGACTTGCAACACAATGTCATTCCAAATATTCTTGTATCCATTGCAGATGAAGCGATGTGTTAAGGAGTCCAAATTGTGACATTTTTGACACACATTGGTTGCATGTAGTCCTACTGAATACAATTTTTCATTGGTGATAATGATGTTGTTGACAACTCTGTGCCATGACGCTCGCACTTCCGTAGTCAGTGTTTTGTTATTTATATTAGTCCATATGTTTTCCCAGTTTTTGTTGGGATACTTCAGCTCCATGTTATTTTGGTTTTCGCGTGATTGTAATTGCTCTATTATATATTTACTCGTCCTCTTATTTTTGTCTGTTAAAATGCATGTCAAGTAGCTTAATTCTACATAAAAATCCTTAACATGCTTTAGGTTGTAATTTATGTTGTGAACATCTACTGGCGGCTGCATGCTTCCGGGTTTGAGAAGGTCAAATAGAGCGGCAGTTATGCTGTTCGGCTGCGTCTCTATAAGTTTTAGAGTTCTTTTAATGAAGAGGGCAGTGTTTTTCCTCCGAAGTTCCGTCAGCCCTAGGCCTCCGTTTTCGGGTCTTATGCCCAAAGCAGTGTGACGGTCCACCGTGTTTGCCCACGTTAGCTGCACATTGTCAAGACCCTATAAATTTAAAAATGAACTTTCTGTTTCATTTATCCTCGCACCAGTTACCCTGCTATAAAGCAATAACTTGCCCGTTAGCTGGGCACAGTCATCATCGCTCCTTACTAGAACTCCCACATCGTCAGCGTATGCATTTGTAGCCGTCCTCAGCCCAGCTATTGTTATGCCTTCTAAGTTTGTGTACAAAAGCTGTAAAAGAGGTTCCAGAGAAACCACATAAAACAACACGGACAGGGGACTTCCCTGAAGAACTCCACTAGATATCAATAGTATATTAGTATATTGTCCATTGATCGGGATTTTGGTTCGTATGCCTCTGACGATGTTCATTAAAACCGCTAAGATGCCATCATTGAAACCTATGTGTTTCAAGGTTCTGAACAGATATCCGTAGTTGACCTTGTCAAACGCTTTAGCAAAATCAATGAAGGCAATGCCACCATTCGCTGATAGTGATGAGAAAGTAGAAATAATGTCTCGATATTCACGTATAGTCTTAAAAATGGTACGTCGGGGGAGACACGTCTGGTAGCATCCAATGACTTTTTCTAAAATCGGTCCCATTCGTTCTTTAATTACATGTGCAACTACCTTACAATCTGAGTTCATTAGACTGATCGGCTTCATTTTAGTAATATCTTTCGTGTCTGTACTCCTTCCCTTTGGAAGTATTACCGTTACACTTTCCTTCAAAGCAGCAGGAATTTCCATTCCCCTCAAGACGTCATTTACTACTTCTGTGAATTGGGAACCTATTAGGTGCCAAAATGTCCTATAAAACTCCACTGGCAGGTCGCCTGGGCCGGGAGACTTCCTTGAAGGTGAAGATTTGAGTAGATCAAAAACCTCGTCATTCGTAATTTCTAACGTTAAACCTGTGTTCTCGTCCTCTGTAACATCTGCCTCTATTCCGGAGTTCTGGAAAAATCTTGTACTAAGTTGTTGTCATTAGCATTTCCAGAATATAATTGCTGAAAAAATGTATGTGCCTCATTTAAGATATCCCTTTGTTCTGTCAGGACTCTGTTATCTTCCGACCTGAGGCTGGCAATAAAATTTCTTCTTCTGTTTTTTGTGTGTTGTATCAAGTGGTAGATGGAAGTGTTTTCTGTCTCCACCGTCGTTCTAATGTGTGATTTGATATGTGATCCCTCCAAATGTACCCTCTTGATACTTATCCTTTTGGCTTTAACGTTTTTAATATTGATAAAGACGTCTTGAGACATTGGTTGGGCGTAAAGGTCTCTTAAGCAAGAGTAATAAAAGAACATTGTGTGTCTTGACCACATTGCCCTTTCTTTGGCGTAAGGTATCAGCGTTGCCCTTATCTTTTTCTTAGCGGCCATAGTCCACCATTCTGTAGTTGTTCTATATTCAGTACGCATCCTTAACACAGACTGCCAAGTTTCTTGCACCTTTAAAGCTAGAGCGTTTTCAGAGAGGGTGCTTATATTTAATTTCCGTAGTGGGCGACCCCAATATGTCTTTTGCCTGGTTAATTTGATGCTGCACCTCACTCCGAGGTGGTCAGAGAAGGCAGCTGGTATCACCTCGATACTACTGACTTTCGGAGTCGGCAGTTGATGCTGCTTCTACGACACGTGAGATGGGTGATGTCATTGGTTCGTCTCCTTGCGCCCCCCCCCCCCCCTTTTCCTTTGATGTTTCCTGAACTTGTCTGTAGTGCCCTGTCATCTATGTGTTGGTCAGTTATTTGCTGCATCATTTCCTCTTTATGTTCATCCACTGTAGTTCCCTCTGCGCCCCCCCTTTTCCTTTGATGTTTCCTGAACTTGTCTGTAGTGCCCTGTCATCTGTGTGTTGGTCAGTTATTTGCTGCATCATTTCCTCTTTATGTTCATCCACTGTAGTTCCTTCTGCGCCCCCCCCTTTTCCTTTGATGTTTCCTGAACTTGTCTGTAGTGCCCTGTCATCTGTGTGTTGGTCAGTTATTTGCTGCATCACTTCCTCTTTATGTTCATCCACTGTAGTTCCCTCTGCGCCCCCCCCTTTTCCTTTGATGTTTCCTGAACTTGTCTGTAGTGCCCTGTCATCTGTGTGTTGGTCAGTTATTTGCTGCATCACTTCCTCTTTATGTTCATCCACTGTAGTTCCCTCTGCGCCCCCCCTTTTCCTTTGATGTTTCCTGAACTTGTCTGTAGTGCCCTGTCATCTGTGTGATGGTCAGTTATTTGTTGCATCACTTCCTCTTTATGTTCATCCACTGTAGTTCCCTCTGCGCCCCCCCTTTTCCTTTGATGTTTCCTGAACTTGTCTGTAGTGTCCTGTCATCTGTGTGTTGGTCAGTTATTTGCTGCATCACTTCCTCTTTATGTTCATCCACTGTAGTTCCCTCTGCGCCCCCCCCTTTTCCTTTGATGTTTCCTGAACTTGTCTGTAGTGTCCTGTCATCTGTGTGTTGGTCAGTTATTTGCTGCATCACTTCCTCTTTATGTTCATCCACTGTAGTTCCCTCTGCGCCCCCCCTTTTCCTTTGATGTTTCCTGAACTTGTCTGTAGTGCCCTGTCATCTGTGTGTTGGTCAGTTATTTGCTGCATCACTTCCTCTTTATGTTCATCCACTGTAGTTCCCTCTGCGCCCCCCCCCCTTTTCCTTTGATGTTTCCTGAACTTGTCTGTAGTGCCCTGTCATCTGTGTGTTGGTCAGTTATTTGCTGCATCACTTCCTCTTTATGTTCATCCACTGTAGTTCCCTCTGCGCCCCCCCCTTTTCCTTTGATGTTTCCTGAACTTGTCTGTAGTGCCCTGTCATCTGTGTGTTGGTCAGTTATTTGCTGCATCACTTCCTCTTTATGTTCATCCACTGTAGTTCCCTCTGCGCCCCCCCCTTTTCCTTTGATGTTTCCTGAACTTGTCTGTAGTGCCCTGTCATCTGTGTGTTGGTCAGTTATTTGCTGCATCACTTCCTCTTTATGTTCATCCACTGTAGTTCTCTCTGCGCCTCCCCCCCTTTTCCTTTGATGTTTCCTGAACTTGTCTGTAGTGTCCTGTCATCTGTGTGTTGGTCAGTTATTTGTTGCAACACTTCCTCTTTATGTTCATCCACTGTAGTTCCCTCTGCGCCCCCCCTTTTCCTTTGATGTTTCCTGAACTTGTCTGTAGTGCCCTGTCATCTGTGTGTTGGTCAGTTATTTGCTGCATCACTTACTCTTTATGTTCATCCACTGTAGTTCCCTCTGCGCCCCCCCCCCCTTTTCCTTTGATGTTTCCTGAACTTGTCTGTAGTGTCCTGTCATCTGTGTGTTGGTCAGTTATTTGCTGCATCACTTCCTCTTTATGTTCATCCACTGTAGTTCCCTCTGCGCCCCCCCTTTTCCTTTGATGTTTGCTGAACTTGTCTGTAGTGCCCTGTCATCTGTGTGTTGGTCAGTTGTTTGCTGCATCACTTCCTCTTTATGTTCATCCACTGTAGTTCCCTCTGCGCCCCCCCTTTTCCTTTGATGTTTCCTGAACTTGTCTGTAGTGCCCTGTCATCTGTGTGTTAGTCAGTTATTTGCTGCATCACTTCCTCTTTATGTTCATCCACTGTAGTTCCCTCTGCGCCCCCCCTTTTCCTTTGATGTTTCCTGAACTTGTCTGTAGTGCCCTGTCATCTGTGTGTTGGTCAGTTATTTGCTGCATCACTTCCTCTTTATGTTCATCCACTGTAGTTCCCTCTGCGCCCCCCCTTTTCCTTTGATGTTTCCTGAACTTGTCTGTAGTGCCCTGTCATCTGTGTGTTGGTCAGTTATTTGCTGCATCACTTCCTCTTTATGTTCATCCACTGTAGTTCCCTGTGCGCCCCCCCTTTTCCTTTGATGTTTCCTGAACTTGTCTGTAGTGCCCTGTCATCTGTGTGTTGGTCAGTTATTTGTTGCATCACTTCCTCTTTATGTTCATCCACTGTAGTTCTCTCTGCGCCCCCCCCCCCTTTTCCTTTGATGTTTCCTGAACTTGTCTGTAGTGTCCTGTCATCTGTGTGTTGGTCAGTTATTTGTTGCATCACTTCCTCTTTATGTTCATCCACTGTAGTTCACTCTGCGCCCCCCCCCCTTTTCCTTTGATGTTTCCTGAACTTGTCTGTAGTGCCCTGTCATCTGTGTGTTGGTCAGTTATTTGCTGCATCACTTCCTCTTTATGTTCATCCACTGTAGTTCCCTCTGCGCCCCCCCCTTTTCCTTTGATGTTTCCTGAACTTGTATGTAGTGCCCTGTCATCTGTGTGTTGGTCAGTTATTTGTTGCATCACTTCCTCTTTATGTTCATCCACTGTAGTTCCCTCTGCGCCCCCCCTTTTCCTTTGATGTTTCCTGAACTTGTCTGTAGTGCCCTGTCATCTGTGTGTTGGTCAGTTATTTGCTGCATCACTTCCTCTTTATGTTCATCCACTGTAGTTCCCTCTGCGCCCCCCCCCTTTTCCTTTGATGTTTCCTGAACTTGTCTGTAGTGCCCTGTCATCTGTGTGTTGGTCAGTTATTTGTTGAATCACTTCCTCTTTATGTTCATCCACTGTAGTTCCCTCTGCGCCCCCCCCTTTTCCTTTGATGTTTCCTGAACTTGTCTGTAGTGTCCTGTCATCTGTGTGTTGGTCAGTTATTTGTTGCATCACTTCCTCTTTATGTTCATCCACTGTAGTTCCCTCTGCGCCCCCCCCCTTTTCCTTTGATGTTTCCTGAACTTGTCTGTAGTGCCCTGTCATCTGTGTGTTGGTCAGTTGTTTGCTGCATCACTTCCTCTTAATGTTCATCCACTGTAGTTCCCTCTGCGCCCCCCCCCCCTTTTCCTTTGATGTTTCCTGAACTTGTCTGTAGTGCCCTGTCATCTGTGTGTTGGTCAGTTATTTGCTGCATCACTTCCTCTTTATGTTCATCCACTGTAGTTCCCTCTGCGCCCCCCCCTTTTCCTTTGATGTTTCCTGAACTTGTCTGTAGTGCCCTGTCATCTGTGTGTTGGTCAGTTATTTGTTGCATCACTTCCTCTTTATGTTCATCCACTGTAGTTCTCTCTGCGCCCCCCCCCCCCTTTTCCTTTGATGTTTCCTGAACTTGTCTGTAGTGTCCTGTCATCTGTGTGTTGGTCAGTTATTTGTTGCATCACTTCCTCTTTATGTTCATCCACTGTAGTTCCCTCTGGGCCCCCCCCTTTTCCTTTGATGTTTCCTGAACTTGTCTGTAGTGCCCTGTCATCTGTGTGTTGGTCAGTTATTTGTTGCATCACTTCCTCTTTATGTTCATCCACTGTAGTTCCCTCTGCGCCCCCCCCCCTTTTCCTTTGATGTTTCCTGAACTTGACTGTAGTGCCCTGTCATCTGTGTGTTGGTCAGTTATTTGTTGCATCACTTCCTCTTTATGTTCATCCACTGTAGTTCCCTCTGCGCCCCCCCCCTTTTCCTTTGATGTTTCCTGAACTTGTCTGTAGTGTCCTGTCATCTGTGTGTTGGTCAGTTATTTGTTGCATCACTTCCTCTTTATGTTCATCCACTGTAGTTCCCTCTGCGCCCCCCCTTTTCCCTTGATGTTTCCTGAACTTGTCTGTAGTGCCCTGTCATCTGTGTGTTGGTCAGTTATTTGCTGCATCACTTCCTCTTTATGTTCATCCACTGTAGTTCCCTCTGCGCCCCCCCCCCCTTTTCCTTTGATGTTTCCTGAACTTATCTGTAGTGCCCTGTCATCTGTGTGTTGGTCAGTTATTTGTTGCATCACTTCCTCTTTATGTTCATCCACTGTAGTTCCCTCTGCGCCCCCCCCTTTTCCTTTGATGTTTCCTGAACTTGTCTGTAGTGCCCTGTCATCTGTGTGTTGGTCAGTTATTTGCTGCATCACTTCCTCTTTATGTTCATCCACTGTAGTTCCCTCTGCGCCCCCCCCCCTTTTCCTTTGATGTTTCCTGAAGTTGTCTGTAGTGCCCTGTCATCTGTGTGTTGGTCAGTTATTTGTTGCATCACTTCCTCTTTATGTTCATCCACTGTAGTTCCCTCTGCGCCCCCCCCCCCCCCCTTTTCCTTTGATGTTTCCTGAACTTGTCTGTAGTGCCCTGTCATCTGTGTGTTGGTCAGTTATTTGCTGCATCACTTCCTCTTTATGTTCATCCACTGTAGTTCCCTCTGCGCCCCCCCCCCTTTTCCTTTGATGTTTCCTGAACTTGTCTGTAGTGCCCTGTCATCTGTGTGTTGGTCAGTTATTTGCTGCATCACTTCCTCTTTATGTTCATCCACTGTAGTTCCCTCTGCGCCCCCCCTTTTCCTTTGATGTTTCCTGAACTTGTCTGTAGTGCCCTGGCATCTGTGTGTTGGTCAGTTATTTGCTGCATCACTTCCTCTTTATGTTCATCCACTGTAGTTCCCTCTGCGCCCCCCCCCCCCTTTTCCTTTGATGTTTCCTGAACTTGTCTGTAGTGTCCTGTCATCTGTGTGTTGGTCAGTTATTTGTTTCATCACTTCCTCTTTATGTTCATCCACTGTAGTTCCCTCTGCGCCCCCCCTTTTCCTTTGATGTTTCCTGAACTTGTCTGTAGTGCCCTGTCATCTGTGTGTTGGTCAGTTATTTGCTGCATCACTCCCTCTTTATGTTCATCCACTGTAGTTCCCTCTGCGCCCCCCCTTTTCCTTTGATGTTTCCTGAACTTGTCTGTAGTGTCCTGTCATCTGTGTGTTGGTCAGTTATTTGCTGCATCACTTCCTCTTTATGTTCATCCACTGTAGTTCCCTCTGCGCCCCCCCTTTTCCTTTGATGTTTCCTGAACTTGTCTGTAGTGTCCTGTCATCTGTGTGTTGGTCAGTTATTTGCTGCATCACTTCCTCTTTATGTTCATCCACTGTAGTTCCCTCTGCGCCCCCCCTTTTCCTTTGATGTTTCCTGAACTTGTCTGTAGTGCCCTGTCATCTGTGTGTTGGTCAGTTATTTGTTGCATCACTTCCTCTTTATGTTCATCCACTGTAGTTCCCTCTGCGCCCCCCCTTTTCCTTTGATGTTTCCTGAACTTGTCTGTAGTGCCCTGTCATCTGTGTGTTGGTCAGTTATTTGCTGCATCACTTCCTCTTTATGTTCATCCACTGTAGTTCCCTCTGCGCCCCCCCCCCACCCCTTTTCCTTTGATGTTTCCTGAACTTGTCTGTAGTGCCCTGTCGTCTGTGTGTTGGTCAGTTATTTGTTGAATCACTTCCTCTTTATGTTCATCCACTGTAGTTCCCTCTGCGCCCCCCCTTTTCCTTTGATGTTTCCTGAACTTGTCTGTAGTGTCCTGTCATCTGTGTGTTGGTCAGTTATTTGTTGCATCACTTCCTCTTTATGTTCATCCACTGTAGTTCCCTCTGCGCCCCCCCCCCCCCCTTTTCCTTTGATGTTTCCTGAACTTGTCTGTAGTGCCCTGTCATCTGTGTGTTGGTCAGTTATTTTCTGCATCACTTCCTCTTTATGTTCATCCACTGTAGTTCCCTCTGCGCCCCCCCCCTTTTCCTTTGATGTTTCCTGAACTTGTCTGTAGTGCCCTGTCATCTGTGTGTTGGTCAGTTATTTGTTGCATCACTTCCTCTTTATGTTCATCCACTGTAGTTCCCTCTGCGCCCCCCCCCCTTTTCCTTTGATGTTTCCTGAACTTGTCTGTAATGCCCTGTCATCTGTGTGTTGGTCAGTTATTTGCTGCATCACTTCCTCTTTATGTTCATCCACTGTAGTTCCCTCTGCGCCCCCCCCCTTTTCCTTTGATGTTTCCTGAACTTGTCTGTAGTGCCCTGTCATCTGTGTGTTGGTCAGTTATTTGCTGCATCTCTTCCTCTTTATGTTCATCCACTGTAGTTCCCTCTGCACCCCCCCCTTTTCCTTTGATGTTTCCTGAACTTGTCTGTAGTGTCCTGTCATCTGTGTGTTGGTCAGTTATTTGTTTCATCACTTCCTCTTTATGTTCATCCACTTTAGTTCCCTCTGAGCCCCCCCTTTTCCTTTGATGTTTCCTGAACTTGTCTGTAGTGCCCTGTCATCTGTGTGTTGGTCAGTTATTTGTTGCATCACTTCCTCTTTATGTTCATCCACTGTAGTTCCCTCTGCGCCCCCCCCTTTTTTCCTTTGATGTTTCCTGAACTTGTCTGTAGTGTCCTGTCATCTGTGTGTTGGTCAGTTATTTGTTGCATCACTTCCTCTTTATGTTCATCCACTGTAGTTCCCTCTGCGCCCCCCCTTTTCCTTTGATGTTTCCTGAACTTGTCTGTAGTGCCCTGTCATCTGTGTGTTGGTCAGTTATTTGCTGCATCACTTCCTCTTTATGTTCATCCACTGTAGTTCCCTCTGCGCCCCCCCCTTTTCCTTTGATGTTTCCTGAACTTGTCTGTAGTGCCCTGTCATCTGTGTGTTGGTCAGTTATTTGTTGCATCACTTCTTCTTTATGTTCATCCACTGTAGTTCCCTCTGCGCCCCCCCCCCCTTTTCCTTTGACGTTTCCTGAACTTGTCTGTAGTGCCCTGTCATCTGTGTGTTGGTCAGTTATTTGTTGCATCACTTCCTCTTTATGTTCATCCACTGTAGTTCCCTCTGCGCCCCCCCTTTTCCTTTGATGTTTCCTGAACTTGTCTGTAGTGTCCTGTCATCTGTGTGTTGGTCAGTTATTTGCTACATCACTTCCTCTTTATGTTCATCCACTGTAGTTCCCTCTGCGCCCCCCCTTTTCCTTTGATGTTTCCTGAACTTGTCTGTAGTGCCCTGTCATCTGTGTGTTGGTCAGTTATTTGTTGCATCACTTCCTCTTTATGTTCATCCACTGTAGTTCCCTCTGCGCCCCCCCCTTTTCCTTTGATGTTTCCTGAACTTGTCTGTAGTGTCCTGTCATCTGTGTGTTGGTCAGTTATTTGCTGCATCACTTCCTCTTTATGTTCATCCACTGTAGTTCCCTCTGCGCCCCCCCTTTTCCTTTGATGTTTCCTGAACTTGTCTGTAGTGCCCTGTCATCTGTGTGTTGGTCAGTTATTTGCTGCATCACTTCCTCTTTATGTTCATCCACTGTAGTTCCCTCTGCGCCCCCCCCCCTTTTCCTTTGATGTTTCCTGAACTTGTCTGTAGTGCCCTGTCATCTGTGTGTTGGTCAGTTATTTGCTGCATCACTTCCTCTTTATGTTCATCCACTGTAGTTCCCTCTGCGCCCCCCCCCCTTTTCCTTTGATGTTTCCTGAACTTGTCTGTAGTGTCCTGTCATCTGTGTGTTGGTCAGTTATTTGCTGCATCACTTCCTCTTTATGTTCATCCACTGTAGTTCCCTCTGCGCCCCCCCCCCCCTTTTCCTTTGATGTTTCCTGAACTTGTCTGTAGTGCCCTGTCATCTGTGTGTTGGTCAGTTATTTGCTGCATCACTTCCTCTTTATGTTCATCAACTGTAGTTCCCTCTGCGCCCCCCCCCCCCTTTTCCTTTGATGTTTCCTGAACTTGTCTGTATTGCCCTGTCATCTGTGTGTTGGTCAGTTATTTGCTGCATCACTTCCTCTTTATGTTCATCCACTGTAGTTCCCTCTGCGCCCCCCCCCCCCTTTTCCTTTGATGTTTCCTGAACTTGTCTGTAGTGCCCTGTCATCTGTGTGTTGGTCAGTTATTTGTTGCATCACTTCCTCTTTATGTTCATCCACTGTAGTTCTCTCTGCGCCCCCCCCCCCTTTTCCTTTGATGTTTCCTGAACTTGTCTGTAGTGTCCTGTCATCTGTGTGTTGGTCAGTTATTTGTTGCATCACTTCCTCTTTATGTTCATCCACTGTAGTTCACTCTGCGCCCCCCCCCTTTTCCTTTGATGTTTCCTGAACTTGTCTGTAGTGCCCTGTCATCTGTGTGTTGGTCAGTTATTTGCTGCATCACTTCCTCTTTATGTTCATCCACTGTAGTTCCCTCTGCGCCCCCCCCCCTTTTCCTTTGATGTTTCCTGAACTTGTCTGTAGTGCCCTGTCATCTGTGTGTTGGTCAGTTATTTGCTGCATCACTTCCTCTTTATGTTCATCCACTGTAGTTCTCTCTGCGCCTCCCCCCCTTTTCCTTTGATGTTTCCTGAACTTGTCTGTAGTGTCCTGTCATCTGTGTGTTGGTCAGTTATTTGTTGCATCACTTCCTCTTTATGTTCATCCACTGTAGTTCCCTCTGCGCCCCCCCTTTTCCTTTGATGTTTCCTGAACTTGTCTGTAGTGCCCTGTCATCTGTGTGTTGGTCAGTTATTTGCTGCATCACTTCCTCTTTATGTTCATCCACTGTAGTTCCCTCTGCGCCCCCCCCCCCCTTTTCCTTTGATGTTTCCTGAACTTGTCTGTAGTGCCCTGTCATCTGTGTGTTGGTCAGTTATTTGCTGCATCACTTCCTCTTTTTGTTCATCCACTGTAGTTCCCTCTGCGCCCCCCCCCCCCCTTTTCCTTTGATGTTTCCTGAACTTGTCTGTAGTGCCCTGTCATCTGTGTGTTGGTCAGTTATTTGTTGCATCACTTCCTCTTTATGTTCATCCACTGTAGTTCCCTCTGCGTCCCCCCCCCCCTTTTTTTTTTGATGTTTCCTGAACTTGTCTGTAGTGCCCTGTCATCTGTGTGTTGGTCAGTTATTTGTTGCATCACTTCCTCTTTATGTTCATCCACTGTAGTTCCCTCTGCGCCCCCCCCCCTTTTCCTTTGATGTTTCCTGAACTTGTCTGTAGTGTCCTGTCATCTGTGTGTTGGTCAGTTATTTGCTGCATCACTTCCTCTTTATGTTCATCCACTGTAGTTCCCTCTGCGCCCCCCCCCCCCCTTTTCCTTTGATGTTTCCTGAACTTGTTTGTAGTGCCCTGTCATCTGTGTGTTGGTCAGTTATTTGTTGCATCACTTCCTCTTTATGTTCAACCACTGTAGTTCCCTCTGGGATGATGGCCGTTTCGTGTGTAACTACCACATCGTACTCTACCATGTCTACATCAGGTATTATCGATGAAGCTTGTCGTTCGTTGGAAGAGTTGCCAGACTCAGAGGGCAAGCGCTGTGCGCCCTCAGTGACGTTATTACTGGCCAGATTCTGATTGTCATCGTTAGTGAACTCCGCGGTGCTTCCCGTTTCCGTGCGCGTATCGGGAGGTCCCGCCTGTTCGGCCATATTCTGTTGATAGGGGCCCGGATAGCTGCCGCGACAGCGTACGTCACTTGCATGCTAACAACTTGTCCGGGACAGCCGCCTTGTTAGTCGGTAACTGAGGAACACGCCTTCTACTGCAATAACTTCCGACGTACCCTGTGGCGTTACATAACGCACAAGTCCGTGGCTCCCCATCATAAATTATGAGAGCGCGGTGGCCACAGATAATCAAGTAAGAAGCGGTGTGTATTCAGAGCTAAATCGTAATTTGTCTAACTCCATTCAAAATCGGAAACATGTATTGCTCCGACTATTTTTCTGCAATATTAGATACAACCCTACCATATGCCCCAAGAGCAGCATTGATTGCTCCGGCAGGGACCTCGAACGGCAGTTCGAAAACTCTCACTGTTCGAATGCGTAGCCCAGCATGGGAAACCAGAACGTCACTAACGGTTCCGTCTGCAAGATTAAATTTCAGTTTGCCACCACATTTGTCAAGTATCGAGGAGCACAAATCAGAGGAAATCAATTTCAAAAAGACAGAATCGGAAACAAAAGAAAGGTCAACGCTAATAATTTCATCTCCTGTGACCTTAAATGTTTCTGAAAGCCACCTTTTAATCCCAAAAGCCTTTGGTCTTTTGCAGGTCCAATAAAAAGTGAATCTAACCGTAACTCTTCTTTCGCAGTTAATTTCGTTCAGTTTGTCATTTTAAGTCACTGAAATATGCAAAGTAAACAGAGCTCTCTACTGACCCTCGTTACAGCCACACAGCCGCTGTTTACGCCAGCCCTCCTAGCGCTGCTGCCACACGTCCGTCCAGCTCGGCGGCCGAGCAGCGAATGCGAACCAACTGAGCCACCCAAGCACGACTCACGCCCCGTCCTCACAGCTGTACTCCTTCCAGTACCTCGTCTCCTACCTTCCAGACTTAACAGAAGCTCTCCTGCGAACCTTGAAGAACTAGCACTCCTGAAAGAAAGGATACTGCGGAGACATGGCTTAGTCACAGCCTGGGGGATGTTTCCCAACAGCAGTGGCGTTTTTCACCAAGATAACGCGCCATGTCACGAGTCCAAGAGTGTGATGGAGTGTTTCGAGGAACACTGTGGCGAGTTACAATTGATGTCCTGCTACCAATTAATTATTTCTGAACCCGATCAAATGCATCTGGGATGTGATTGAACGTGACGGCGGAAATCATCGTCCCCATCACAGGAATTTACGGGAGATAAGTGACTTGTTTGCGCAGATGAGATGACAGTTCCTTCCAGCGACCTGACAAGGCCTCATTGCTCACATATCACGACTCTTCTCCGCTGTTGTCCTTCACAAAAGTAAACATACCGGCTATTAGGTAGGTGCTCATAGTGTTCTCGCTGATAAATGTATGTGGCAATCCTGTCAGTTGGATGGTAAGTAGGGCCAAGGAGGTGGTACCATCGTATTTTCCCCCTTGTCTTTAGTTTATCCTCATCACATGGATAGGGATGACGCCACCATCATTTTCCAGCCATAGTTTTAATAAATATTGGCATTTATGTTTGTACTTCTCTCTATACGAGGGCCGTTTAAAAAGTCCCTACAAAGTCCGAGAGGTGGCACCATAGGCGAATATCGAGGTCATGTTTAGTTAGTAGCATCTTTGGAAAGAACGCACACCAAGTCTCAACCATATTGGTCTATTTCTTTGTGCTTGGCATTTGTGTGAATCAAGGAAGTCGAGTGATTGTCAAGAAGTGGATGAAAAAGAATTTCGTGTGGTGATTAAACATTACATTATGAAAGGCAGAACGCTTCAGGAGAGTAAAGAGAAGCTAGATAAACATTGCGGTGACTCTGCACCTTCGATTAGAACAGTTTATAAGTCGTTTCAAAACTATCGGAGTGGCCGTATGTGCTCAAGTGATGCTAAACTTTCTGGACGCTCTGTGGAGGTTACGACTTCAGAAATGATTGATAAAATCCATGATGTGGTGATGGATGACAGAAGAGTTAAGGTGCGTGAGATAGCTAGTGCTGTGGGCATCTCGAATGAACGGGTAAATAATATTTTGCGTAAGCATTTGGACATGAGAAAGCTATCCGCAAGATGGGTTCCGCTATTGCACACGCTTGACCAAAAACGTGTGTAGTGTTGCAAGGATGGTTTGCAGCTGTTCAGGAAGAATCCGCAGAACTTTAAGCGTCGTTTAGTCACTGTGGATGCAACATGGCTACATTACTATACTCCTGAGGCCAAACAACAATCTAAACACTAGGAGAATCTGCACCAGAAAAGGTGAAGGCCATTCCTTCGGCTGGAAACTGATATGGTGACTGTCTTATGAGATTCGCAAGGGATATTCCTCATCTACTACCTGGAAAATGGTAGAACTATTAATGGTGAATATTATGTATCGTGACTGGATCGTTTTGAAAATCGAGCTGCGAGAAAAACGCCGGCGATTGGACCGCAGAAATGTCCTTTTCCATCTCGACAATGCACCAGCACACACCTCAGCAGTTGTGGCCGCAAAAGTAATCGAAATACGATACCAACTCTTTTCACATCGCCCCTATTCTCCAGACGTGACTATTTGTTCCCCAATTTGAAGGACTGGTTGGTGGGACAAAGATTTTATTCAAATGAGTAGGTGATTGCAGCAACTAATAGCTATTTTGCAGACTTGGACAATTCCTATTATTCGTAAGAGATCATCAAATTAGAACAGGGATGGACGAAGTGTATAACTCTAAAGGGAGACTATGTCGAAAAATTAAAAACAAGGTTTACCCCAAACACATAAGAAGTTTTTATTTTTGCATGGACTTTTTAAACGCACCGCGTGTAAATCAATAAAATTCTATAAGAGCCCAAAGTATCTAGGTCTTCGGTCCTTAAAAGAATAGTTGTTGATGTTAGGAGCCTGTACTACTATGTTGTGTTAGGAGACGACGACGACTTTATAGCTGCTGATGTCGTTGCTTACTTAGAAGCACTCAGGTGCCACGTATAGAGTACATGAGACCTGTGGTGCATATGTCCACTGCAATGGAAAGCTGTTAATGGTGGCTTTTTTTTATGCTTTCAATCAGTCCTTAGGCTGAAAAAGTACTCGGTGCACAGCACCAGTGGGGAGTGCCCTTTGGATCGACGGCGTGCATTTGCAGCCTCCGGACTGATTGAAGACGCCGAAGAAGTGACCAGTAACAGCCGTGCACTGCAGTGCAGAAGCGCACCACATTAGGTTACACCTACCGATCTGGAGTAAGACCGACCCCCAACGTTATTATATTGCGATGTCGTACATGAGTAAATGGGAAAGAAACAAAATAGTGGCAGTACTGGTCTTTTTTTATTCTCTGAAAACCAGAATGTGAAGACACAATCATCTGTAGCGTACCCGATGACAACGTCAGGGAGGTGACACTTCACTGACTGAAGGCTTCAGTTAATGTCAGTTCTATATATCTCATAATTATTCTCCGATAAGAACGTTATTAAAGGGAGCAGTGGACAGTTTTAGCAGGTCTGCCAACAGAACACGTGTGGAATCACGCAGATATACGGAATCGATCAAGATGCGGGCATGCATTCAGCAGGGATGTTATGTGGCGAACGCAGTGCAGATATTCTCTGAAGCTTCCATGTCTGAGACCTAGGTGGTGGTTCTGAGCCTGCTCGAACATCGGCAGTTTTTCTACTAAAGCAGTTGAAGCGAATGGTATATTTGTACCTAATACTTTTCCCTGTTTCTGGAGGAGTCACAAAAATCTTTCTGTCGCACTTCTCTGGCTTTAGCTCACAGCTGAGACCCCAGAATGAAGCACTTGGCAGTGGCCTCTCTGGCCGAAACAGCTTCCGTTTTGTTTCTCTTATTGTTGCAGTGTGCTCTATATCTGCAGCCGTGTTAGGTCACGCACAGAAACGTGTTCACGTCTTACGCAGAGCGAATGCTTCAGAGTAGAATGCACTGTTTATCAACCGACAAAATACACTCCTGGAAATTGAAATAAGAACACCGTGAATTCATTGTCCCAGGAAGGGGTAACTTTATTCACACATTCCTGGGGTCAGATACATCACATGATCACACTGACAGAACCACAGGCACATAGACACAGGCAACAGAGCATGCACAGTGTCGGCACTAGTACAGTGTATATCCACCTTTCGCGGCAATGCAGGATGCTATTCTCCCATGGAGACGATCGTAGAGATGCTGGATGTAGTCCTGTGGAACGGCTTGCCATGCCATTTCCACCTGGCGCCTCAGTTGGACCAGCGTTCGTGCTGGACGTGCAGACCGCGTGAGACGACGCTTCATCCAGTCCCAAACATGCTCAATGTGGGACATATCCGGAGATCTTGCTGGCCAGGGTAGTTGACTTACACCTTGTAGAACACGTTGGGTGGCACGGGATACATGCGGACGTGCATTGTCCTGTTGGAACAGCAAGTTCCCTTGCCGGTCTAGGAATGGTAGAACGATGGATTCGATGACGGTTTCGATGTACCGTGCACTATTCAGTGTCCCCTCGACGATCAACAGAGATGTACGGCCAGTGTAGGACATCGCTCCCCACATCATGATGCCGGGTGTTGGCCCTGTGCGCCTCGGTCGTATGCAGTCCTGATTGTGGCGCTCACCTGCACGGCGCCAAACACGCATACGACCATCGTTGGCACCAAGGCAGAAGCGACTCTCATCGCTGAAGACGACACGTCTCCATTCGTCCCTCCATTCACGCCTGTCGCGACACCACAGGAGGCGGACTGCACGATGTTGGGGCGTGAGCGGAAGACGGCCTAACGGTGTGCGGGACCGTAGCCCAACTTCATGGAGACGGTTGCGAATGGTCCTCGCCGATACCCCAGGAGCAGCAGTGTCCCTAATTTGCTGGGAAGTGGCGGTGCGGTCCCCTACGGCACTGCGTAGGATCCTACGGTCTCGGCGTGCAGCCGTGCGTCGCTGCGGTCCGGTCCCAGGTCGACGGGCACGTGCACCTTCCGCCGACCACTGGCGACAACATCGATGTACTGTGGAGACCTCACGCCCCACGTGTTGAGCAATTCGGCGGTACGTCCACCCGGCCTCCCGCATGCCCACTATACGCCCTCGCTCAAAGTCCGTCAACTGCACATACGGTTCACGTCCACGCTGTCGCGTCATGCTACCAGTGTTAAAGACTGCGATGGAGCTCCGTATGCCACAGCAAACTGGCTGACACTGACGGCGGTGGTGCACAAATGCTGCGCAGCTAGCGCCATTCGACGGCCAACACCGCGGTTCCTGGTGTGTCCGCTGTGCCGTGCGTGTGATCATTGCTTGTACAGCCCTCTCGCAGTGTCCGGAGCAAGTATGGTGGGTCTGACACACTGGTGTCAATGTGTTCTTTTTTCCATTTCCAGGAGTGTATTTTACAATAGCACTAACGAACTCTGCAGTTTCGTAAAGTTCCAAGCAAATAGTTAATAAAATTCATATTACTGTTTTGGAAGAAAGGCAGGATGTTTAAAGTTTGACGTTTCGTTGACGACTAGGTCATTATAGGCAGAGCACAAGTACGGGCTGCGGACGAGTGGGAAGGAAATTGTACGTACATGTTAAAAGGAACCATCCCAGCATTCGCCTCAAAATATTTAGAGAAATCCTTTGAAACTGATGCCTGGGCTGCAAGAGAACCGCTGCGCTACAGAAAGCTAGTCCATTGTCTGACCTCAGCACCGTCTCACTCGATGCTGGGATAGGGAAGAGAAGCACAGAAGGTTTTGTAACATTTATGAGCTGTTACCCATCTCTTTTCAACGGGTACGAGAAAACAAGGCGCCCTATTTAGCGTTTACATGACACTTAAACAATATGCAGCTTGTTGGTACAAATTGTTCTATGGCTTTAAATGTTTTCACACTTCTTGTAGTGTTTTTTTTGCTGTTAACTCTAATGTTGGTTCTACAAAAGCATGGTTTTTAAAGGATCAATAACTTCTCGAATTGATGAGTCACACAAATTTTTGTTTGACATAGGGGCACAATAAGAAGTGGTTATTCAGGTGAATACAGGCAATGATTCGAAAATTCAATTCTATGTTTCATCCGTCGAAGAATCGATTGTTTGACATTAAAAAAACTGGGTAATAAAGTTGTATATAGTACAGCATGCATCAACTGTGCTACTATACTCTCTCTCTGTCTGTCTGTCTGTCTCTCTCTCTCTTACTGTGTGTGTGTGTTAGTGTGTTTGTGTGTGTGTGTGTGTGTGTGTGTGTGTGTGTGTGTGTTTGTGTGTGCGCGTGTAAATATTTTCCGATTTTTCGTTCTTTTTAATTGTCATTGCAGTTTATAAAACTGTACCTCTGGCCCAAAAAATTAAATAGAAAATATTAGATGACACCGTTCTGTTTTATTAAGATTATTATCTGTAATACTTCTTGCAAGAAATGACTATTAAAAGCGTTTTTATCATTTTTGATTAATCCCACCGCCACAACAACTAACTTACACAAAATGACCAGGGCAGCATTTAGTTTTTACGTAAATGAATCATGGGTCAGAAAAGGTACTTTTTGCTACCAACAAAAACACATTCTGCCATAAATAATTGCATATATATTTGACAAAAATGATAATAACACTACAGATAATTATACTAATTATTTACAGACCGTGATCTCTGTGCAACCGTCAGATAGGTCATCAGACGATACAGAGATAGTAATTATTGCACATCTAAGGTCGCAGAGAGCACTTCCATTGTTGATGAATATCGATAAGTTAATTTACATTACTTTTGTCCAGAGGCTATGCTATATTCACCACCATATCATGATGATGATCATTATCATCATTAATATCGTCTACGGCAATAGTCGAGACATGTCGGATGTAACAAAAGAAGAAAGCCATGTGGGGAACCCTTCAAAATCGAAACACCGTTCCCCACATCGAGATGAAGTGGGCGTTAAGGCTATGAAGCACTGTATGCGGTGTATCAAACGTTTCATTAGCGTTTCTCATGAACTTCGTACTGTGTGTGAAGAATCTGAGTGCAATACTGATAGCTATAATTTGATTCCATATAACAGATCGAAACTGAATCTGAAGAAGGTATTGCTAACGTCGGACTCTTGATGTCGTCATGGAACTGTTCTCTGTAGGTGAAATATGGATTCACCATTAGACTGTGGGGGCCAGTCCACAGTCGGAAAAGACGAACGCAGCTGAAAAGTTCTCAAACAGAGTGTATGCCGTTTGGTTGTAGGAGAAAAGCGATGACCACTCTTTTTGATCTAAGGAGTTCTGTCTTGGTGTAAAGGAAAGGATACACCTGTGGCGTAGCTACATCAGACCTGTTAATAGGAATAGTAATTCATAGGGAATTAAGTCCCAGTCAGTTAAAGAACGTTGACCAGGGATTGATGGCTTCGGATTGGTTGAATAGCGACTACTCATCTCATTCCCTCAACCCTAGGAGAACTGGGTCACTATCAGAACCCCACAGCATGAACTCGAAGATACCTCATGAATCATGCTGTTGTTATGGTATTCACGAAGATGGAATTTGAAAATGAGTTAGAAAACCATATAGAGAGTGCTAATATAGTGATGGGAGATTTTAATGCACACGTAGGCAAAGACAGAAAGGGATTGGAGCAAGTGTTGGGATGTTTTGCATGCGGAGGCAGAAATGAAGAAGGGGAAAGACTCCCAGATTTGTAGCAGAGGAATGGATGAAAATAGCAAATAGCTGGTTTATGAAGATAGAAAGTCATATTATCACCAGATACAGTTGGGATGGAAGAACCAATATTGTAATTGATTATATTCTAGTAGATAGGGAATGGGAAGAGATAGTAACAAATGTGAAGGTAATCCCAAGTGTGAGAGCAGATGGAGCCCATAGATTACTGGTGGAACAATGGAAAATGAATCAGTGTGTGAAAAATAGAAAACAGAAGAAAGTGATGAGGACAGGGGATTGGAAACTGAAGGAGAGTGAAAGTGCTGAGAATTATAGAGAATTAATCACACAAAAATATTCAAAATTATTCAAAGACACTAAGTTGAAGCAGCACAAAAACTGTGTGGTAGAACATCTGGAAAGAAAAAAGTTGCTGGGATGATACCACAATCCAAGCAGTTAGAAGAAAAAATGGAGAAAGTGGTGGAAAGCTAAAAATGACGAAGGAAAAAATGGTTCAAATGGATCTGAGCACTATGGGACTTAACTTCTGAGGTCATCAGTCCCCTAGAACTTAGAACTACTTAAACCTAACTAACCTAAAGACATCACATACATCCATGCCCAAGGCAGGATTCTAACCTGCAACCGTAGTGGTAGCGCGGTTCCAGACTGTGGCGCCTAGAACCGCTCTGCCACTCCGGCCGGCAAACGATGAAGATCATAAAAGATATATATAGAGGCAAAGGAGAAGTGCAAACAAATAGTTGAAACAGCATAGTAAAAGGCATGGGAAGAGTTTACCAAAAAAACCACTTGAAGAAGATATAAATAGCAATAACAAAAATGTTCAATAAAATGATGAAAAATAAAAGGAAGGCTTCTGAAGTACCAGTAAAGATGGAAACAGAGGACGGTACCGTGGCTAAAGATGCAGGGAATATAAAAGATCTCTGGAAAGAACATTTTAAGAAACTGTTAAACGCTGAGGAGCAGGTACACGAAGAAACAACAAATAATGGAGAAATTGAGAGAAGTTGGGAAGCAGATTTACGAAAATTAGACTATAAGAAATGGAAATAGCTGTGAAGACGATGAATGGGGGAAAAGCCTCAGGCCTGCTGTATAAGTGGACATGACAAGAGCAGCAGGTCCAGTGGGAATGCAGTGGCTGTATAGAGTAATATCAAAAGCGTGGAGAAATAGTACAATACCTGACGATTGGAGAAGAGGAGACATTGTCCCCATCTTCAAAAAACGCAATAAAAGACTTCATAAAAACTACAGAGGAATACCCCTTATGAGTCATACAGCCAAGATTTTTGAAAGAATTTTACTAAATCGAATAAGTGAAAAAATAGAAAAGGAGCTGAGTGAAGAACAGCATGGGTTTAGGAAAGGAAGAAGCACGATCGACCTGATATTTTCTATCCATCAACTGATGGAAAAAAGTTGGGAGTATAACAGAAGGGTGTAATGGTCTTTATATACATAGAAAAGGTATATGACTCAGTTAACAGGGAAAGACTCTGGTAAGAAATGAAGAGATAGATATAGAACATGGATACATGAATGTAATAAAGGACACAACTGTAGAATTAGAACACCACTGGGGAACTCTGAATACTTTGAAATAAGACAAGGACTTAAGCAAGGAAGTATTCTATCTCCTACACTTTGTAATGTTGTAATGGAGGGAATGTACAGGGCAGTTAAAGATATAGCAGAAGAAATAGAGAAAAAGATGATTTTTGCAGATGATATGATAATAGGGGGTGATAAAGAAGTAGATGTACACTTAAAATTCGATGCCTGGAAGGAAATAATGAAAAGGTATGCATTAAAAATAAATAAAGATAAGAGTGAAGTAATGGTATTTGGAAGAGAGAAAGGAACCAACGGAAATATTACCTTCAATAGAGAACCCCTCAGAGTGGTAGAACGTTTCACTCATTTAGGGAGCGAAATATCTAGGGATGGAAAACAATCAGCGGAATCAATAGGAGGTTACATAAGGGAGGCAATTTAAACCAAACAAAAATCACCTGATTTGGAATAAGGAAGTTTCAGAAAAAGCAAAAACTCCTTATGAATAAGAATTATTCCTACTCTGTTGTCACCTATGGTGGAGAAACATGGACAATGACAAAACGAGACTGGAGCAGACTGCAAGCATGGGAAATGAAATTTTCTCAGAGCAGTTAAGGGAAAAACCAGAATGGACAAAGTAAGGAATGTAGATATTACAAAGGACCTTAAACAAGAAAGTATGAGAGGATAAACTGAAAAAAAGATTAAGATTGTATGAGCATGTTAAGAGGATGCATGGGCATAGACTCCCCAAAATCATGGAAGAACTAAAGATGGATGGAAAAAGAGCTAGAGGCCCCCCAAGAACATGGTGGAAAATGGGAGTGAGAATATCTATGGAAAGGAGAGGTGTGACCTGACAGCAAATGGAGGAAGAAAAGTGAGGGGAGGACCGAGCCAAATGGAGAGGCAGTAGCTGGAGCGGGATCCGGATATAGATATATAGATATATAGATATATAGACTGCTCTAGGTGCAACGACTGTGCTGGAAATATGTAATCGATGAGTTCAAGAGAGCCACTTTCAGTGCCCTGCAGGATCTCAGCAGCTCTAGTGTCTAGCGCCCGATAGGACACGTACGGTCAGAGCAATTGGTGTGATGGATCTCTCAGCCACGTCACGTGCCTTGAATCAGGAAGTGGTTTTGACTGCAAACAGACCAGCGACCAGAGTGAGGCAAAGTGCTGCTTATTCACTATCCACCTAAGCTCTCGCAGGCATTCTTTGCAGGTGCCTACTTTAAATTGTGTTTATTTAAAAGGCACTTCTGCACAGCAACCTCGGTGCTCCAGTTCTTCCGTACATTCGTCATAGATTTTAAGATGCATTACGTTTTCAAAAGATTCGCGTCGTTGTTGTTGTTGTTGTGGTCTTCAGTCCTGAGACTGGTCTGATACAGCTCTCCATGCTACTCTCTTGTGCAAGCTTCTTCATCTCCCAATACCTACTGCAACCTATATCCTTCTGAATCTGCTTAATGTAGTCATCTCTTGGTCTCCCTCTACGATTTTTACCTTCCACACTGCCCTCTAATACCTAAATTGGTGATCCCTTGATGCCTCAGAACCTGTCCTACCAACCCATCCCTTCTTCTGGTCAAGTTGTGCCACACACTTCTCTTCTTCCCAATCCTACTCAATATTTCCTCATTAGTTATGTGATCTATCCATCTAATCTTCAGCATTCTTCTGTAGCACCACATTTCGAAAGCTTCTATTCTCTTCTTGTCCAAACTAGTTATCGTCCATGTTTCACTTCCATACATGGCTACACTCCATACAAATACTTTCAGAAATGACTTCCTGACACTTAAATCTAAACTCGATGTTAACAAATATCTCTTCTTCAGAAACGGTTTCCTTGCCATTGCCAGTCTACATTTTATATCCTCTCTACTTCGACCATCTTCAGTTATTTTGCTCCCTAAATAGCAAAACTCCTTTAATACTTTAAGTGTCTCATTTCTTAATCTAATTCCCTCAGCATCACCCGACTTTATTCGGCTACATTCCATTATCCTCGTTTTGCTTTTGTTGATGTTCATCTTATATCCTCCTTTCCAGACACTATCCATTCCGTTCAACTGCTCTTCCAAGTCCTTTGCCGTCTCTGACAGAATTACGATGTCATCGGCGAACCTCAACATTTTTATTTCTTCTCCATGGATTTTAATACTTGCTCCGAATTTTTCTTTTGTTTGCTTCACTGCTTGCTCAATATACAGATTGAATAACATCGGGGAGAGACTACACCCCTGTCTCACTCCCTTCCCAACCACTGATTCCCTTTCATGTCCCTCGACTCTTATAACTGCCATCTGGTTTCTGTACAAATTGTAAATAGCCTTTCGCTCCCTGTATTTTACCCCTGCTACCTTCAGAATTTGAATGAGAGTATTCCAATCAACATTGTCAAAAGCTTTCTCTAAGTCTACAAATGCTAGAAACGTAGGTTTGCCCTTCCTTAATCTAACTTCTAAGGTAAGTCGTAGAGACAGTATTGCCTAACGTGTTCCAACATTTCTACGGAATCCAAACTGATCTTCCCCGAGGTCGGCTTCTACTAGTTTTTCCATTTGTCTGTAAAGAATTCGCGTTAGTATTTTGCAGCTATGGGTTATTAAACTGATTGTTCGGTAATTTTCACATCTGTCAGCACCTGCTTTCTTTGGGATTGGAATTATTATATTCTTCTTGAAGTCTGAGGGTATTTCGCCTGTTTCATACATCTTGCTCAGCAGATGGTAGAGTTTTGTCAGGACTGGCTCTCCCAAGGCTGTCAGTAGTTCTAATGGAATGTTGTCTACTCCGGGGGCCTTGTTTCGACTCAGGTCTTTCAGCGCTCTGTCAAACTCTTCACACAGTATTGTATCTCCCACTTCATCTTCATCTACATCCTCTTCGATTTCCATAATATTGTCCTCAAGTACATCGCCCTTGTATAGACCCTCTATGTTCTCCTTCCACCTTTCTGCTTTCCCTTCTTTGCTTAGAACTGGGTTTCCATCTGAGCTCTTGATGTTCATACAAGTGGTTCTCTTATCTCCAAAGGTCTCTTTAATTTTCCTGTAGGCAATGTCTATCTTACCCCTAGTGAGATAAGCCTCTACATCCTTACATTTGTCCTCTAGCCATCCCTGCTTAGCCATTTTTCACTTCCTGTCGCTCTCATTTTGGAGACGTTTGTATTCCTTTTTGCCTGCCTCATTCAATGCATTTTTATATTTTCTCCTTTCATCAATTAAATTAAATATTTCTTCTGTTACCCAAGGATTTCTACTAGCCTTCATATTTTTACCGACTTGATCCTCTGCTGCCTTCACTACTTCATCCCTCAAAGCTACCCATTCTTCTTCTACCGTATTTCTTTCCCCCATTCCTGTCAATAGCTCCCTTATGCTATCCCCGAAACTCTGTACAACCTCTGGTTCTTTTAGTTTATCCAGGTCCCATCTCCTTAAATTCCCACCTTTTTGCAGTTTTTTTAGTTTTTATCTACAGGTCATAACCAACAGATTGTGGTCAGAGTCCACATCTGCCCCTGGAAATGTGTTACAATTTAAAACCTGGTTCCTAAATCTCTGTCTTACCATTATATAATCTATCTGAAACCTGTCAGTATCTTCAGGCTTCTTCCATGTGTACAGCCTTCTTTTATGGTTGTGTTGTGCTCTGGGCAAAATTCTACCAGGCAGCTTCCTCTTTCATTTCTTTGCCCCAGTCCATTTTTACCTACTACGTTTCCTTCTCTCCCTTTTCCTACTGCCGAATTCCAGTCCCCCATGACTATTAAATGGTCGTCACCCTTCACTATCTGAATAGTTTCTTTTATTTGATCATACATTTCTTCAATTTCTTCGTCATCTGCAGAGCTAGTTGGCATATAAACTTGTACTACTGTAGTAGGTGTGGGCTTAGTATCTATCTTGGCCACAATAATGCGTTCACTATGCTGTTTGTAGTAGCTTACCCGCATTCCTATTTTCCTATTCATTATTAAACCTACTCCTGCATTACCCCTATTTGATTTTGTGTTTATAACCCTGTAGTCACCTGACCAGAAGTCTTGTTCCTCCTGCCACCGAACTTCACTAATTCCCACTGTATCTAACTTTAACCTATCCATTTCCCTTTTTAAATTTTCTAACCTACCTGCCCGATTAAGGGATCCGACATTCCTCTCTCCGATCCGTAGAACGCCAGTTTTCTTTCTCCTGATAACATCCTCTTGAGTAGTCCCCGCCCGGAGATCCGAATGGGGGACTATTTTACCTCCGTAATATTTTACCCAAGAGGACGCCATCATCATTTAACCACACAGTAAAGTTGCATGCCCTCGGAATAGATTACGGCCGTAGTTTCCCCTTGCTTTCAGCCGTTCGCAGTACCAGCACAGCAAGGCCGTTTTGGTTATTGTTACAAGGCCAGATCAGTCAATCATCCAGACTGTTGCCCCTGCAACTACTGAAAAGGCTGCTGCCCCTCTTCAGGAACCACACGTTTGTCTGGCCTCTCAACAGATACCCCTCCGTTGTGGTTGCACCTACGGTACGTTATCTGTATCGCTGAGGCACGCAAGCCTCCCCACCAACGGCAAGGTCCATGGTTCATGGGGGGAGGAGATTTGCGTTAAGACCTATTTAACCTGCAGGACAGTACAGGTGGTTTAAATTGTGGAAAGGTGCCAAAATAAGGGGCTGTCAGTTACACTCGAATATACAACTTTATTATTTAATGAAACATAAAAAGTGCCCAAATTTTTTTTACAGACATAGCTTTAATCTTTGGGGCTTCATTACCGGCTGAAGGCCACTTCAATTTTAAAAAAAAACAGCTGAGGACCAACAACTTAAAATGCAAGCATAATCAGAAATTTAAAAGATTAGTCTTATCTTACAACAGCTCTCTATTTAGGCTGAAGGCCAAATGAATCTGAGATTTTCAGAGCAAACAATTTGAATTCAAATTTGGCTGAAAGCTTAAGGCTAAACAACATTAATTATAAAAAAAACAGAGGCATAACGTAAAACAATTCTTAATTAATCAAAACTCAACCATAACAGAAATTTAAAAGCCAAAGCCTCATGTGAAAACAGTTCTTTAGTTTGGCTGAAGGCCGAAAGAAGCAGACACTTCAAGAGCAAACAAGTTAAATTGAAATCGGCTCAAGGCCTAAGACTTAAAACTCCACAACTTTAATTTTTTTAAATACCGAAGGCCTTGCGTGAAACAGTTCTTCGTCGGACAGTTCATGTGTGTCGCCAGCGGTCGGCGAGCACTGGCTGTCCGCGCCTCACCGGCGCTCCGTCCCCGACTTCACTGCTGCTGCGTCCCGACTGCACTGCTGGTCCGTCTCTGACTGACTGCCATACACACGACGACCCGGGCATACTATCGGTCGCTACAGAGATGGTACGAGAGTGCACTTATCGATACGCACTGTTGCTGCCGCCCACGGTCAAGTACGGCAGGAAGTTAGTGACGCCAGTAAATGGAATAAGAAAACGAGGCGGCAGTACCGTAATAGAAGATGACAAACAATAAATGGGATAAACCAGGGCGTGCACGGCTCATTCCCTGATTCCACATGGGTGTTACTCAAACAGTCCACGTCACGTAGAAAATGAAGAGTATATTGAAGAAAACTTTGTGATCTCAGCCACTACGAAGCGATTCAGAGACTCCTCCAAGAAGTCTGCCTGCAGTGATTTCTAGAAGTGGACTGCAGATGGCGCATTGGCTTCTACGCAGCTAACAAGCGAAGCTCCCTACCGCACCATCATCGGATTTGGCAGTAAGAGGGCTCAGTAGACAGCCCGTCAAAAACTGACCACAGACCAAGGAGAAAGGTATACTGAACCGTGGAAAAAAATTGAAACAGTGAACGCTCTAAGCACAAGAAGTATAACATAGGGTACGTCGAAAAAAAAAACATGACTTCATGACTGTAGTCACGATATGGGACTACAAAGGGTGCGAGCCGTGTTCAATTCCCCTAGTGCCATTTTTTTCTCTCTGTATTCAAATTTGTGTCTGTGTCAAGGTGTAACGTCCGTCTGCAACAGAGAGGTGTAAGGAAAGGACCTCCAGACGTAAGTACCTCGTATAATATAAGTAGCACGTTATAAAGTGGCTTTCGAATGAGACTTGCAATCGTTTGATGACAACTCGATAAATGAGCAAGACAAGGAATTTCAGCACACGGCACAAATGTTGGAGAGTGCGCTAATTCGTAGCCTTGGACATCAGAATCCACGTATCGACGGCTACAAGTGGTTTGTGCTGCAACTAGTGAAACAGCACAGCCATTACAGTATGACCTGGTAGAAACGGAAGACAAAGAACGAAGGCCTCAGATTAGAAAGGGAATACGACGGTGCTGTAGTCCTGAGTTTCTCACGCCATAGACAATGTTTAGATACCAGAATGAGATTTTCACTCTGTAGCGGACTGTGCGCTGATACGAAACTTCCTGGCAGATTAAAAGTGTGTGTCGCACCGAGACTCGAACTCTGGACCTTTGGCCTTTCGCGGGCAAGTGCTCTACCAACTGAGCTACCCAAGCACGACTCACGCCCCGTCCTCACAGATTTACTTCCGCTAGTACCTTGTCTCCTACTTTCCAAACTTAACAGAAGCTCTCCAACGAACCTTAAATAACTTAGAGGAATGCAGCCGGACGAAATCATAGACAACAGCCGATATTTCGACGGGAGGAAACCCTTCCACTTTCAAGGGAATACTATAGAAAGTAAGCACTGTGGAAGGGAGTTTACAACTTCGAGTAAAGGTAAAAAACTGTAAGCACTGAGCAAGGAACTTCGAGTAAAGATAAAAAATACACACACACACATATATATTACTGTAAACACTAGCGCCATCACAAACCAAAGATGACCGACCTCAGAAGTTATCGATAATGAAATTAATAATGGACTGGTGTGGCAGCATAAAATGTGTCCCTCTGTTTTTTGACAAGGCAGACAGCAGAATTCCAAGTAGAATTTAAACAAAACCCACCATCTGTATTTATAAGGTTACTTGCTATTTTAATTTCAACAGATTCCTTAATAACACCGTCCGAATAGCTCGAAGTGCGTGCCATAGTCTCCGTGTTGTTACATTCCATAGGATGCCGGGGACCCGTGACAAGAAAATGTTGTCCAATGGCGGAGTTGCTCTGTTTTTGTAAACGTGTGAGGCACTTATGCTCAATTCGCCGGTCCTTCACAGCACTGATAATCTAGCGTATTTATGCCACAACTGCAAGTAATACGGTAAACACCCGCCTTAGTCAAACCACGATCATCCTCTACGAAACATAAAAGCACCCTGATCGTGGTTGGTGATCGAAAAACATGTTGTTGTTGTGGCCTTCAGTCCTCAGACTGGTTTGATGCAGCTCTCCATGCTACTCTATCCTCTGCAAACTTCATCTCCCAGTACCTACTGCAACCTACATCCTTGTGAATCTGCTTAGTGTATTCATCTCTTGGTCTCCCTCTACGATTTTTACCCTCCACGCTGCCCTCCACTGCTAAATTTGTGATCCCTTGATGCCTGAGAACATGTCCTACCAACCGATCCCTTCTTCTAGTCAAGTTGTGCCACACACTTCTCTTCTCCCCAGTCCTATTCAACACCTCCTCATTAGTTATGTGCTCTGCCCATCTAATCATCAGCATTCTTCTGTAGCACCACATTTCGAAAGCTTCTATTCTCTTCTTGTCTAAACTATTTATCGTCCTTGTTTCAATTCCATACATGGCTAAACTCCATTCAAATACTTTCAGAAATGTCTTCCTCACACTTAAATCTATACTTGATGTTAACAAATTTCTCTTCTTCAGAAACTCTTTCCTTGCCATTGCCAATCTACATTTTATATCCTCTCTACTTCCACCATCATCAGTTATTTTGCTCCCCAAATAGCAAAACTCCTTTAAGTGTCTCATTTCCTAATCTAATTCCCTCAGCATCACCCGACTTAATTCGACTACATTCCATTATCCTCGTTTTTCTTTTGTTGATGTTCATCTTATACCCTTTTTTTTAAGACACTGTTCATTCCATTCAACTGCTATTCCAAGTCCCTTGCTGTCTCTGACAGAATTACAATGTCATCGGCGAACCTCTAAGTTTTTATTTCTTCTTCATGGATTTTAATACCTACTCCGAATTTTTCTTTTGTTTCCTTTACTGCTTGCTCAGTATACAGATTGAATAACATCGGGGAGAGACTACAACCCTGTCTCACTCCCTTCCCAACCACTGCTTCCCTTTCAAGCACCTCGACTCTTGCAACTGCCATCTGGTTTCTGTACAAATTGTAAATAGCCTTTCGCTCCCTGTATTTTACCCCCGCCACCATTAGAATTTGTAACAGAGTATTCCAGTCAAAATTGTCAAAAGCTTTCTCTAAGTCTACTAATGCTAGAAACGTAGGTTTGCCTTTCCATAATCTTTCTTCTAAGATAAGTCGTCAGGTCAGTATTGCCTCATTTCTACGGAATCCAAACAGATCTTCCCCGAGGTCGGCTACTACTAGTTTTTCCATTCGTCTGTAAAGAATTCGTGCTCTGTCAAACTCTTCACGCAGTATCGTATCTCCCATTTCATCTTCATCTACATTCTCTTCCATTTCCATAATATTGTCCTCAAGTACATCGCCCTTGTATAGACCCTCTATGTACTCCTTCCACCTTTCTGCTTTCCCTCCTGTGCTTAGAACTGGGTTTCCATCTGAGCTCTTGATGTTCATACAAGTGGTTCTCTTATCTCCAAAGGTCTCTTTAATTTTCCTGTAGGCAGTGTCTATCTTACCCCTAGTGAGATAAGCCTCTACATCCTTACATTTGTCCTCTAGCCATCCCTGCTTAGCCATTTTTCACTTCCTGTCGATCTCATTTTTGAGAAGTTTGTATTCCTTTTTGCCTGCCTCATTCAATGCATTTTTATATTTTCTCCTTTCATCAATTAAATTAAATATTTCTTCTGTTACCCAAGGATTTCTACTAGCCCTCGTCTTTTTACCTACTTGATCCTCTGCTGCCTTCACTACTTCATCCCTCAAAGCTACCCCTTCTTCTTCTTCTGTATTTCTTTCCCTCATTCCTGACAATTGTTCCCTTATGCTTTCCCTGAAACTCTGTACAACCTCTGGTTCTTTCAGTTTATCCAGGCCCCATCTTCTTAAATTCCCACCTTTGTGCAGTTTCTTCAGTTTTAATCTACAGGTCATAACCAATAGATTGCGGTCAGAGTCCACACCTGCCCCTGGAAATGTCTTACAGTTTAAAACCTGGTTCTTAAATCTGTGTCTTACCATTATATAATCTATCTGATACCTTTTAGCATCTCCAGGGTTCTTCCATGTATACAACCTTCTTTCATGATTCTTAAACCAAGTGTTAACTATGACTAAGTTGTGCTCTGTGCATAATTCTACCAGGCGGCTTCCTCTTTCATTTCTTAGCCCCAATCCATATCCACCTACTACGTTTCCTTCTCTCCCTTTTCTTCCATTCGAATTCCAGTCACCCATGACTGTTAAATTTTCATCTCCCTTCACTATCTGAATAATTTCTTTTATTTCATCATACATTTCTTCAATTTCTTCGTCATCTGCAGAGCTAGTTGGCATATAAACTTGTACTACTGTAGTAGGTGTGGGCTTCGTATCTATCTTGGCCACAATAATGCGTTCACTATGCTGTTTGTAGTAGCTTACCCACGTTCCTATTTTCCTACTCATTATTAAACCTACTCCTGCATTACCCCTATTTTATTTTGTGCTTATAACCCTGTAGTCACCTGAGCAGACGTCTTGTTCCTCCTGCCACCGAACTTCACTAATTCCCACTATATCTAACTTTAACCTGTCCATTTCCGTTTTTAAATTTTCTAACCTACCTGCCCGATCAAGGGATTCTTTCTCATGATGACGACGTTCTCTTGAGTAGTCCCCGCCCGGAGATCCGAATGGGGGACTATTTTACCTCCGGAATATTTTACCGAAGAGGACGCCATCATCGTTTAATCATACAGTAAAGCTGCATGTCCTCGGGATAGATTACGGCCGTATTTTCCCCTTGCTTTCAGCCGTTCGCAGTACCAGCACAGAAAGGCCGTTTTGGTTGTTGTTACAAGGCCAGATCAGTCAATCATCCAGACTGTTGCCGTTGCAACTAGTGAAAAGGCTGCTGCCCCTCTTCAGGAACCACACGTTTGTGTGGCCTCTCAACAGATACCCTTCCGTTGTGGTTGTACCTACGGTACGGCTATCTGTATCGCTCAGGCACGCAAGCCTCCCCACCAACGGTAAGGTCCATGGTTCATGGGGGGAGCACTCTTATAACTGCCATTTTTTTCCTTCCAACTGTAGGAGTATACCAAGGATCTGCGTTCTCTTCACTACAAATCTTCTTTGCACAACCGCCATAACCAGAGTTCCTCCCCCCCTGAAATATGCTCAAGTACCCCGACGATGTAGCCTTTTTTGTCCTCGCAAAGAAATCTTCGACATCACCTTAACTGCTTTTCGTTATAGTGCAATCCATCGCAGCTAGTACTCAATGCCAACAATACCAAGGTATTACTAGCAGGAAAATCACCCGATGGTTTCACCTTCCTAACTTTCACCACAACTATTGAACTATATGGAATAAAAACGTCATAAGTTCTCAACGGTATGCGTTAGTCTGTTCAAACTGCATGGTTGGTCGTGGGGCATGATGGGAGTCAGTATGTGCATGCGCATGGTTTAGCGACGAAGCCCACTTTCATTTGGATGGGTCAGTCAATCAGCAAATTTGGTGCATTTGGGGGACTGAGAATTCGCATTTCGCGATGGAGAAGTGACTATCGAACAGCACGTGAAGGATTTGGAATAAAATTTCATCGCCATTATACAAATGGACCCTAATTGCGACAAGATGTGGTTCATGCAAGACGGAAATCGACCCCATCGAAGGAGGAGAGTGTCTGATGTACTGGAGGAGCACTTTGGGGTTCGCATTCTGACTCTGGGGTACACAGTGGCCAGTGGTATGGGCCTCAACTGGCCACCATATTCTCGGAATCTGAACACATGCGACTCCTTTTTGAGAAGCTATATTAAAGGCAAGTCGTAAAAGAAAAATTCTAAAACAAATTCTGAGCTGAAAACAGCCATTCAGGAGGTCATCGACAGCGTCGATGTTCCGACACTTTAGTACGTCATGAAGAATTTCGCTATTCGTCTGCGCCACATCATCGCCAATGATGGCAGGCACAGCGAACATATCATAACGTAAATCCGAATATGTGTAGTCGCCTTTACATGTTAAATAAAGTGTGTGCTCGCCGTAGTTTGTAACTAATTTACGTCTTTTGTCATATAGTTCAATAATTGTCGCTCCGTACAACAATCTCCTTCAAGTTAGTGGTACACTAATACACTTGGCAGTAATATGCTACGGCATGTTACCGTGGAAACTCAAAGTTCAACAAAAACAAAGAACTAACTGCATCTGCTAACAGGCCAGAACGTGGGATCACATCGTTCCACTACGACTCGCGCCTACAAGTACCTTACCTGACTCATTCGTATCTCTGCCAATGGCGCTTGTACTTTCGCACATTACATATTTTAAAATTCACTAGAAGTTCTTCTATATGATGCTCAACACATTTCACTCGGAAACCGCCTGCACTCCTCTACGTAAATACACTCCTGGAAATGGAAAAAAGAACACATTGACACCGGTGTGTCAGACCCACCATACTTGCTCCGGACACTGCGAGAGGGCTGTACAAGCAATGATCACACGCACGGCACAGCGGACACACCAGGAACCGCGGTGTTGGCTGTCGAATGGCGCTAGCTGCGCAGCATTTGTGCACCGCCGCCGTCAGTGTCAGCCAGTTTGCCGTGGAATACGGAGCTCCATCGCAGTCTTTAACACTGGTAGCATGCCGCGACAGCGTGGACGTGAACCGTATGTGCAGTTGACGGACTTTGAGCGAGGGCGTATAGTGTGCATGCGGGAGGCCGGGTGGACTTACCGCCGAATTGCTCAACACGTGGGGCGTGAGGTCTCCACAGTACATCGATGTTGTCGCCAGTGGTCGGCGGAAGGTGCACGTGCCCGTCGACCTGGGACCGGACCGCAGCGAGGCACGGATGCACGCCAAGACCGTAGGATCCTACGCAGTGCCGTAGGGGACCGCACCGCCACTTCCCAGCAAATTAGGGACACTGTTGCTTCTGGGGTATCGGCGAGGACCATTCGCAACCGTTTCCATGAAGCTGGGCTACGGTCCCGCACACCGTTAGGCCGTCTTCAGCTCACGCCCCAACATCGTGCAGCCCGCCTCCAGTGGTGTCGCGACAGGCGTGAATGGAGGGACGAATGGAGACGTGTCGTCTTCAGCGATGAGAGTCGCTTCTGCCTTGGTGCCAATGATAGTTGTATGCGCGTTTGGTGCCGTGCAGGTGAGCGCCACAATCAGGACTGCATACGACCAAGGCACACAGGGCCAACACCCGGCATCATGGTGTGGGGAGCGATCTCCTACACTGGCCGTACACCTCTGGTGATTGTCGAGGGGACACTGAATAGGGCACGGTACATCCAAATCGTCATCGAACCCATCGTTCTACCATTCCTAGACCGGCAATGGAACTTGCTGTTCCAACAGGACAATGCACGTCCGCATGTATCCCGTGCCACCCAACGCGCTCTAGAAGGTGTAAGTCAACTACCATGGCCAGCAAGATCTCTGGATCTGTCCCCCATTGAGCATGTTTGGGACTGGATGAAGCGTCGTCTCACGCGGTCTGCACGTCCAGCACGAACGCTGGTCCAACTGAGGCGCCAGGTGGAAATGGCATGGCAAGCCGTTCCACAGGACTACATTCAGCATCTCTACGATCGTCTCCATGGGAGAATAGCAGCCTGCATTGCTGCGAAAGGTGGATATACACTGTACTAGTGCCGACACTGTGCATGCTCTGTTACCTATGTCTATGTGCCTGTGGTTCTGTCAGTGTGATCATGTGATGTATCTGACCCCAGGAATGTGTCAATAAAGTTTCCCCTTTCTGGGACAATGAATTCACGGTGTTCTTATTTCAATTTCCAGGAGTGTATTTTACCAGTAAATTAAGTTCCTAAGCTTCAGACGTTTCATAGATGTACCTTTGTAAATGTGTATGAACTGCACCAGAATATTCCAACCGTGCTCACACTCATCACCTAGATTCGGCCACTACCTAGACAAACCTCTTTGTCTTAACCTTCATACACCCCAAATCTTCTCTGAACGTGACTATTGCCGACTCTCGCTGCCAGATCCAAGAAATCCGCACATAAATCTAGCATTCCTATCAGCCAAATGCTAATCTTCCGACTTTCCTTTATTCTCTTCTCCAAAAATCTAAACAGCTGCCAGCATGAGTAACGTAGAAGTAAATATCCTCGGAGTAGTGAAGCAACTCAAATCAATAAAAGCAAGTCTTCTGGTCCAGGCTATATACCAATTAGGTTCGTTTCGGTGTATGCTGATGCATTAGCTCCATACTTAACAATCATATACAACCATTCGCTCTACGAAAGATCCGTATCCAAAGACTGTAAAGTTGCACAGGTCAGACCAATATTCAAGAAAGGTAGTAGGAGTAATCCACTAAATTACAAGCCCATATCGTTAACGTTGATATGCAGCAGGATTTTAGAACATATATTGTGTTAGAACATTATGAATTACCTCGAAGGCAATGGTCTATTGACACACAGTCAACATGGGTTTGGGAAACATCGGTCCTGTGAAACACAACTATCTCATTATTCACATGAAGTGCTGAGTGCTACTGACAAGGGATATCAGATCGATTCCGTATTCCTGGATTTCCGGAAGGCTTTTGACACTGTACCACACAAGCGGCCTGTAGTAAAATTACGTGCTTATGGAACATCGTCGCAGTTATGTGACGGGATTTGCAATTTCCTGTCAAAGAGGTCATAGTTCGTAAAAACTGGCGGAAAGTCATCGAGTAAAACAGAAGTGATTTCAGGTATTCCCCAAGGTAGTGTTATAGGGCCTTTGCTGTTCCTTATCTATATAAACGATTTGGGAGACAATCTGAGCACCGTCTTCGGTTGTTTGCAGATGACGCTGTCGTTTATCGACTAATAAAGTCAACAGAAGATCAAAACAGACTGCAAAACGATTCAGAAAAAAATATCTGAATGGTGCGAAAAGTGGCAGTTGACCCTAAATAACGAAAAGTGTGAGGTCATCCACATGAGTGCTAAAAGGAACTCGTTAAACTTTGGTTACACGACAAATCAGTCTAATCTAAAATCCATAAATTCAATAAATACCTAGTTATTACAATTACGAACAACTTAAACTGGAACACATGTTGTGGGGAAGGCTAACCAAAGACTGCGTTTTATTTGCAGGAAAATGTAGCAGACCTACTAAGAGCACTGCCTACACTACGCTTGTCCGTCATTTTTCAGAATACTGCTGCGCGGTGTAGGACCCTAACCAGGCAGGACTGACGGAGTACATCGAAAAAGTTCAAAGAAAGGCAGCACGTTTCGTATTATTCGTTGACACCGACCTACATAGGGCGAAACGGTCACCACGATAAAATAAGGGATATCAGAGCTCGTACGGAAAGATATAGGTGTCCATTCTTTCCTCGTGCTATACGAGATTGGAATAACAGAGAATGTGAAGGTGGTTCGATGAACCCTCTGTCAGGCACTTAAATGTGATTTGCAGAGTATCCATGTAGATGTAGATATTGTCGCATACCCCTTCAGCTCTGCACGTATAGCGCCCAAACACACACATACTACTCTTGTTTCCTTCCACCCACAAAATCGGCACAGTTACCCTTCACCTTCATTATGACGTTAGTACTGAACATGACCACTGTTACTTGTCCTTACTGATCGCGCCATTGTCTTTGTGTCATGGAGTGCCCAACTTCTGACCATACTTTTATGCAGCACTGGTGGCTGTTTTTCTCAGACCTATATACCATATCTCCAGAATGGAGCACTACCATCTAATCATGGCGACTTTTCCGCACGGTTTGTGCTCCAGAGCATTTCTGCTCCCTCTTACTGCTCCGTTAGCTGAATCGTTAGACGGAGCCAGTAGGTAACAATAATAATGCAACTGCACATTTTTGCGTTAAATTGTAAATGCCTTTCCAATAATCTATATTCTTCCTTTCTGAAGATAAGGTTAGATTTGTTCATTACTTCATCACAACATAGGTGATATTAAGAAATTATAGCTCCATGGGATGTAAAATCTGTTGGTTGCCTTGAGTAAGTTCTTATCATACTTCATGTAAATCTCTGCACATAACTAATGATTAAAAACAGAGTTACTGAAACGTACTATGGAAGCAGCATGTTGTACAGTTACAAGAACAGACGTTGAATGGCTGTATTTATTTAATATTTGTTCATGACTAGTCCATCAGTTCAGTCAGCACTCACTTTTCTTTTGACATTTATTCTTTGCAATTTGAGCTGATCAGATTCCACTTTCAGGTCAAACTTGAATGTGACTTGATAACTTTTTGAAATAGTTTCTAAAATTTGTTTCACTTTGACTTTTGTTGCTGGACAGTTTTTTTTCTTTCATTTCTATACACCCTTCTATGGCGTAGAAGGTGATGCACATGTTGCATATTCGTAATATGTAAGATATTTAATTGGAACGGACAGTATGCTGGTATATTTTGAGTTTGTGATGCTGTCCATAATTTTCTGCGTTTTTTGGCTGCTGAATCTTTATTAATCTTCTGATGGAAGAATAATAACATACTTTACCTTTTGCTGTTGTTTTCTCTTTTCGCATTTCTTAATAAAAACTGTAGTGCTTTAATATATTTGTTTATACTCTGTGCAATATAATGAGTTAGATTCTTAATATGTATCATATTGTCAGGTGATGTTAAGCAGCTGAGAGAGTTTGCACCCTGGTACCTCTTGAACCGATGGCTGGCCTACCCAAAAGGGTTGCGAGTTTTAAGAAGATTCCTCTGAGACCTGTGGATCTACTGATCTCTTTATCACCTACAGAAATAAAAGATTGCATTAACAACTTTCGTATTCTCTCCTGAGATTTTTACGGATATATCTTTTCCCATAGAATAAACATAATTTTATAAGACGAAACTCTTATAATAATTCTCGTCACACATGATCATAAGTGAATCCTATTCGTGAGCTATTGATCGTAGCTCCACGCCAACAGTTGCGCATGATATCTCATCTGTTCTTCATTTAAAGTCAAACTTGTTTTCTTGCTAGGGTTATTTTAAATCTTCTAATACTGCGATTTCTTCAAACTGGAAGCTTAGCAATCGCTATTCTACTTTCTACACCTCTTTACAGATTTCACCTAGCTTCTCCGTTTGCCCTATGTCAAGCAGACTATTCATTTAACTGCATCTCGCTAACTTTCAGCTGGGACCTTAGCGTTATCATCTGTCCCCATGCACTTTCATTCTCACGTAGGACGTCTGCCACAATTTCTAATCCGGTGAAATTAATGTCAACTACAAGCTCAGAACGCTCTAGACCAAATCAAAATAAAATTTTATTGCATTGGCTTACATACTGTTGCGGTGTTGGAGACGATATAAAAATCTTTGCAACAGATTAATTTGTTGTTCATTCTGGGTTTTAAAGAATTAGCAGTAATATTACAATCCCGTTATGTTATGGCCAGAAAACAGTCTTCTGTTAAATCTAATTTCTTACCATAACAAGACAGAAGCTGATGAATGAGTGTTTAATCATTTCTGTGATTTATTTTAAAGTTAATGTAAGATACTACCCTTCATGCCACACGTGTAGGCTAATGCTAGAGGCACTAGCTTGACATACACAAAGATAATTCACTCCAAGATAGAATCTGTGCCACGTATGCTACACAGTGTAATTTTTATGCTGTTTCTACTGTCACCCTTGCAAATGGTGGACTTCGTCCATTTCCGAGGTATACTGCGTCAATTTGTCAGTATTGTTTATTTATTGTATTTCATGTCGTGGGGCATTGCTGGTAATGGTGCCACTTGCCACTCTGCAGTAAAACGAGTCATACAAGTAGTAACACATTTTTAAAAAATGAATTATAAGACATAAATTCACAGTTTGCCTGTAAAACCAGTAAAAGAAAAGTTTAGCATGGAGGATATGGAGCACATCAGAAATATTACTGCTTCTTGAAAGTATGTAAATACTAACTTCCGAACTAGACATGATAGACAACAGTTCCGTTATTCAGGTTCTTTCATTTGCCTAAATATCTTTTTAATAAAATTACCTCAAAATTGTCTGTTACTAAAGCATACATCTCTGTCCTTCTGATGTACCATTTCTATACCATAGAAGCATCTCAACATCGCTACTGACACCTATGGGATGGGCACTCAACCGGGCACCAGTTGCATTAAGTAGCCAATAGACAGACATTGTTGGTTTCCTTTTTGATATAGTAGCAATCGTTGCTACATTGGTTAAGTGAAATAAGTACTAATACCTGTATCACAGAAAAGAGTTTACTTATTTAAAATAAGTGCACAAGTACAATGTATAAAGCTGTTGTGTAAGGATTATCTACGTCTTAGAATGCTTAGTTACATAGACAACAACAAAACCAGTAATTACAACTTCAGGCATCAATTCTGATCACTCTGCTCCTGAAGATTGTTCTTCATCGCTGTCTTCCTAGAAACGCTTTAAGAACTGAAGATGGATTCCACTTTTAGACAAGAGGATTATAGACCTAGGGTGGTAATCCAGGTTTGTTACTGTCTTCTGAGTGGTTCGTACACTATACTTTGACAGGATGTTCACGAGACCCACTTTGGTTTGCAACAGGCCCATCCTCATACCTGAAACATATATGCAGATCAAATTATATAGATGGGTCTCATATACCCCATTAGTTTGCATGAAATGACAAGCAATTTGCTGTTATGTCCAGAGCAACATGTTCTGCGAGGAACCACTATTCCTAAACTGATGATCACTGTTGGACACAAGCAGAGGTATGTAATTCATTATCGTAATCTCCAGCACTGTCTCAGCTTAGGTATGGAGCTGGGTAGAATCATCTGGGTAGAATATCCTTCAGTCAGTCCCCCTGGTTGAAGGAGTATATTGAATTAAATGCGAAGAAGTGGGGGGGGGGGGGGGGCACTAGCGATTTAGAAAAAGTTTTTTATAAATTGACAAATAATTTGATTTTCGGTAAAACCATATAGAATGTAAGAAATGAAAGCGACCGAATGGGATGAGCATTGGGATGTAAGAAACTGCATCGCCAGACCAAATTTTAAGTAGGTCACTATTTTCAATGAGAGCTTTGTTGCTGTGGAGAGTTCATGAAACCAATCTATTTGAGTATGAGTATATTGGACATGTACAACTCCAAATGTACCACTTGCACTATGAGTTTGCTAAAACTCATTTCCAGGAACCAAGGTTAATTTATGCTGATAGCTTTATCTACTGGGTGAAGAACTGCGATCCATATGAAGTAATTAGGTGTCATGGTAATGAATTCAACACATCGGTAATGCAGCTAATAATTCTTACGGTATTTTTCCTCGGAACAAGGTTACCGGCTCAATGAAAGATGAGGCAGATGATTTCTGATTGTGGAGTTCGTGGTCTAAGATACAAAATGTATGCATACCATACAGTAGATGGAGTCCCCCAGAAGCGGACTAAGGGTGTGCGACGTACAGCATGACGTGTCGTCGCAGTCTAAGCTTTCTTGCAGTGGTGTTCTCGGTGCTCCGCCGCAACCTTCACATTTGGAACAGCAAAGTGGTGTACAAAGGGATGTACAATGTGCTCCAATCTGAAGTCGGATTGTCACCTAATGACGCTAAAAGAGCCATTAATGGTGACGGGTTCAAAACCCTCCCGTACTCACACTATTAACTTGAAGCGTGAGAAGGGGTGGGACACTCCGTCGGTGTGAATGAGAGAGAGTGAGTGAGTGACTGGCTAAGTGAGTGCTTGCACTTAATAGCATGACTCTTCTATCGTAGTATAACTATTGCATGTGTGATGTATAGTGTGCCTGGATGTGTGAGTGCTTGTGTGTGTGCATGTGCGTCTCTCTCTCTCTCTCTCTCTCTCTCTTTGTGTGTGTGTGTGTGTGTGTGTGTGTGTGTGTGTGAGAGAGAGAGAGAGAGAGAGAGAGAGAGAGAGAGAGAGAGAGAGAGAGAGAGAGAGAGAGAGAGAGAGTGTTTGAGTGTGGGTGTCTGTGTTAATAAGTATGCCTGTGTGTAAAGAAATTCTGTTTATTTTTTAATTTTTCTCAATAAGTAGCGTAATATCTATGCACGAATATATAAGCAACATTGCATAGAATTTTTTTTTAGCTATCAAAAAGTTAAAAGGTGCAATATATAAAGATTATAATATATAAAGATTAAAAAATGAACTAAAATCATCAAGAAAGTTAAAAAATTGCAAATTAAGGAAAAAAAGTTTACAAAAAAAGTTCAAAGATGTGTGAAATCTTATGGGACTTAACTGCTAAGGTCATCAGTGCCTAAGCTTACACACTACTTAACCTAAACCATCCTAAGGACAAAAACACACACCCATGCCCGAGGGAGGACTCGAAGCTCCGCCGGGACCAGCAGCACAGTCCATGTCTACAGAGCCTCAGACCGCTCAGCTAATCCGGAGCGGCAATAGTTTACAGAATTTCTCTCTAAAAAAATGGTTCAAATGGTTCTGAGTAATATGGGACTTAACATCTGTGGTCATCAGTCCCCTAGAACTTAGAACTAATTAAACCTAACTAACCTAAGGACATCACACACATCCATGCCCGAGGCAGGATTCGAACCTGGGACCGTAGCAGTCCCGCGGTTCCGGACTGAGCGCCTAGAACGAATTTCTCTCTTTTGCACATGACGTGAGTGTTTGAATGTGAGAGTGCATGTTTAGATAGATTAGTTTTTAAGTTTCACCTACCGCTAGCTGTCCAAGTCATGCTAGTTCTAAGTGTGAGTTCCACCCAGTTCATTTTGGTGCAGCTGTTTGCGATGAACATTTCTTTAGCATCATCCGCGTCATTGTATTATTCAATTATTTCAACTGCTTGAGGTGGAAAATGTGAAGAGCCACCAAGTTCAATCTATAAATTAAAGTTCTCTATTTTTGGTGGAATTTCACTAGTAATAATATTAGTATAGGGGAAACTATACCTCGGCAGTGGCTGTAGACAGTACTGAAATGCGAAGTAAAAACTTTTTCAACCAGTACTACTATTTTTAGAACTAAGAACTCAATAAAAAATTTCAAACAGTAACAAGATACTGTGAATTTAAAATTTCCTATTCCTGGAACAGGAATGCCAAAGCACTACGTGTATGCTTTGATCCCACTGTATGACTACCATCCTTTTTTCTTAAATCATCCATCCGAATATATGAAACTCTTGTATGGAAGAGTTAAAGCGTCTTGGTGCTGGATGACTGTCCTCATTTCATCGCTTTTGTTGAATGTCGTTGAAGCATAAGTTTTATGCGAGAAGTATTCTTGACGTATGATTTGTTCATCATATTCCACTGGGTGAGATATACCGAGTGACGTTATTGCGAGGTTTCAGGCCTACTGATTTAAGAAACTCATATTTATGTAATGTTTCCCCAAGTGTTAGCGGATTTCAAGACTGTGTGTTTTCGGACAGTAGCGCTGAGATGATTTTATCGCTGACAATAGTCACTACAATTATAATGAAACTAATATCTCTGTAATTAATATCTATGTAATTTAAGCGAACAAGGACTCGGAACTTTTTTGTTCTCCCTCTTCCCGGTCACCCATAGTCTGGTACTGTCGTATGATATATTGCTTGGTCTATGTTAAGTAGTGATTTTGTTATTTGTGCTCATTTTGCGTAATAATAACTATTTAAGTTCATTATGTTTGTTATTACGACTAATCATAGCATTTTTCCTCAGCTATTTTCAGCTATTTCGAAATGTGGTGCTACAGAAGAATGCTGAAGATTATATGGGTAGATCACATAACTAATGAGGAAGTATTGAATAGGATTGGGGAGAAGAGAAGTTTGTGGCGGAACATGACTAGAAGAAGGGATCGGTTGGTAGGACATGTTCTCAGGCATCAAGGGATCACCAATTTAGTGTTGGAGGGCAGCGTGGAGGGTAAAAATCGTAGAGGGAGACCAAGAGATGAATACACTAAACAGATTCAGAATGATGTAGGTTGCAGTAGGTACTAGGAGATGAAGAAGCTTGCACAGGATAAAGTAGCATGGAGAGCTGCATCAAACCAGTCTCAGGACTGAAGACCACACATACACACACACACACACACACACACACACACACACACACACACACACACACACACATTTTCATGAATTTGATAGTTAAATGTGGCTTAGTTTGAATGAGGATGTCTGTTAGCGAATGATCGCGTATTAACAGCACCAATCAGTGTAATACGAGCGTTTAGTCTGCTTTCTGAATAGAAACTGCATCCAAAATTTCACTTTTCACAAAAGGAAGTCCGATAGCTTTTAGGGGTAAATCACGTCCAAAAATTATACTCGCCAGCAGTCAATCCCGGTAGAGGAGCCTAGCTAAAATATATGCTGATAATTAAATTCCAGTTTCAATATAAAAATATTTTTACATGATTTCATAAGTATGTAATTTTCTTGCTTTAAATGACGAATCATTTAGCCTAAGATAATTTTAATTTGATTCAGACTTGCATTTGAGCTCAAACATGTTAAAAGACAGAATAATATAAAATATAATAATAATAAAAATGAAATAAATAATAATTTAAAACCGCCATTAAAAACGGCTCCATTAGTACTGGACATATTTATGTATGTATAAATGTATGTACGGTATATGTATCATTGTTATTTTGGTATCTAAAAAAAAATTATAGTTCTGTTACATGAAAAACCACTGTAACGAGATACGAGACAATTTCAACAACTTGGGTAATACGAGACGTGGAGTATGGACTCGAGACGTTGCTGAAGAGCAGTAAGGTAGGAGGTAAGGACATTACTGTTTTCCTTTGCCCTGGTGTGCAAAAGTCAGTTAGGGAGTGTCAAATTCCAAAAAATGTTACTCACTATAGCTTGCAAATTTTTTGATGAATTTTGCAAAAGAAAATATCGGCAAGATGGCCTTTTTCTAGAACGATTGAGAATCGTCGCTAAATTACTTTATCATAAATCACTGTTCATTAACAGTAATTCCTATTAAATAACATTTGCCGTGTGTAACTTGAGTATAATTAACGGTCAAGTTTATTAAATTCAGTGAAGTGTATTATTTTTTGAAATTCATTGACGAGGTTGGCAGAAACATTAAAATGGTTACACCACCCGGGATAGAGTCAGACACAGTCAGTGACGAGCAAAATGTGACAAGTCACGAAACTCAAAATAATGCATTATCGGCTGGTGAAAATGCACCTACGACCAAACAGACTGAAGAACCCATCCAGAGTGAATCTGTACCTACTAATTGCACGAAACTGTTTACATTTTTCAAAGAACAGATGCAAGGTTTACATCGCGCTGTTAATGAACAAAATGCACTCTTTAAAGAAGTTCAGAAAAATGTAACAGACAGTTTAGATGCAAAACTACAAAATGCGACTGACAATTCAGAAGCACTACTACAAAATGTGACTGTCAATTTGGATGCAAAACTGCAAATTGCCGCCACTGAAATCAAAACTTGTATGACTGTTAGTTTAGACGCAAAACTTCAAAATGTGACTGACACTTTAAATAGAAAACTTCATTCTGCGGCCACTGAAATTCAAAATAATATAACCACATTAGTAAACGAAAATTTGAACGCCATACACCATCAGACACAAGAAAATGTTGCCACACAAATTCGACAGGACCTTGATAGAAAATCCAGTAAAATTGAAACTAATTTCAAAAATATTAGTGATGAATTTGACGAAATGAACACACAAGGACTTGCCCGAAGCTGTCAATGATGGAACCAAGCATGTTAATACAGCACAAAGTACATTAGAAAATTATGTGCAGCAAATAGCTACACAGGAATAGGCGCCCGCTCTCGAAGAGGAGAACTCTCTAGAAGCTAAGAGTGTAGAGAAAGGCAATCAGTTTACTCTCGACTTTGTAAACTGGATGAACATGAAAGGCGACCAATTTCAACCATGTTTACGGAACTAACTGCCTGTAACAGTAAAGAAAGTGACAAACGAAGCTTTGTATGCAGCATACATGTTAGGTGAACACCGAACAGGTTTCTGAATGGAAAGAGACACTTAAACAAGAAGTAGACACGTTGAAAAATGAGCCTAAAAAGCGCAGCAGACGAGTCTGATTTACGTGTCAATATGTTGCCAGAGATGCAGACTGTGACATGTAGAGCAACAACTTTAAGCAGCTGTCAGGCAACAATGCCCAGTCCGCAATCCGCTCACACAGCTTGTCAACAGGGGTGCGGCTAATTCTCTTTCTAACATACTTGTGGAAGAGAGTTTACTAAAATACAGACAATTCCGAAATTTTAGACCGGATCACATAATACCACACCCTGTCATTTTTATCAAAAGCTTCCGTGGTATACTACCAAAATCATGAAATGATAAACAGAAAATACAATTAGTCACTACACATATTCAAGTTGATTGGCAAGTGAAGTAATAGATTATTGCCATACTCATGAGGAATTCTAGACAGATTGTCTGCAGCTCGTGGTCGTGCGGTAGCGTTCTCGCTTCCCACGCTCAGGTTCCCGGATTCGATTCCCGGCGGGGTCAGGGATTTTCTCTGCCTCGTGATGACTGGGTGTTGCGTGATGTCCTTAGATTAGGTAGGTTTAAGTAGTTCTAAGTTCAGGGGACTGATGACCATAGATGTCAAGTCCCATAGTGCTCAGAGTCATTTTTTCCAGAAAGATTTTCTAAATAAGTATTGGTCAGCAAAAACACAAGAACGTTTAAGGCGTGAGGTGTATAATACCGAGATGTACAATAGTAAAGCAGGTACATTGCGTAAATATTTTGAGAAGTATATAAATAAGACGAAATATTGCGATGAAGTAATGCCCAAACAAGAAATAATATTGCTTTTAAAATCAAAATTACCAGTCTCAATAAAAGAAAAACTACTTCGTGTACCAGACTCAGGCGTAGAGCTTTTCATGTCAACGCTTGATTCTATTGACCTGTTGCCTGAAAAAGCGAAATAGAATGGCAGCAGTATGCTCAAGTATCAAACAACAACAGTGAAAACTATTAGCAATAGCACAATAAAAACGGTAATCGTAATAAAAATCGGAATAGTTTGGCTCAGTCTGACAACGGTAATAATAACCTACAACAAAGCAATGGAAGAAATTCTACTCCTTTAATAAGAGCCGTAGGCAAGACAACAGATATCAAACCAGAGTACAGTAATTACAATACTAATAACAATAATCAGCCGAACCTCTGGCATACAGCAAACAGTATCACGAGCTGCCACATAGTCGCGAATGTGAACAGTGATCCAATACTTCCAAATGTTTTTTATTCCAGTCTTTGATCACAACATCAATTCGTTTGACGATGACCGATTTCGGTCAGCAATGATCTGAAGATGGTCATTACTGACTAAAATCGGTCATCATCAAAGGAATTCATATTGTGATCAAAGACTGGAATAAAAAACATTAGTCAAAGAGCCTCAGGGCATGCGCTAGCAGCGCCTGTCGGATGTTTCAAGCGTCAACTTCTCGTCTTAATATCTCGGGATGTAATGGGAATATTGCGATGCAATCGACGCCATCGGGTATGTGCTTTGTCATGCTATAGATTTGTGAAGAAAAAATATAGGAGGTCCATTTAAAAAAACATATGCTTTCGTTTTAGAATGTTTCCAAATATGTACATTCATGGGCCCCAGCCCCACAATGATACCGGTGAAAGTCGTTTTCCAATATCTGTTATTGTTCCAGATATATTTTGGGTGCACTAGATAGCTGAGAGGCCATGTATACTGTGAGTGATTCCAGAAATCTGCATCCAGTATATATTCTTTCGCCTTTCTGTTGAGACAGTGTTACAAATTGTTTTGCCTTTTCTAAAAGTCTGAGGCCTAAGGCACTCAGGTACGGTAAATAACTGCAACATGACACCTAGGCTATAGCTGCATGTGGCATGGAGGTGCCGGCCGCTGTAGCCGAGAGGTTCTAGGAGCTTCAATCCGGAACCGCGCTGATGCTACGGTCGCAGGTTCGAATCCTGCCCCGTGCATGTATGTGTGTGATGTCCTTAGGTTAGACACGTTTAAGTGGTTCTAAGTCTAGGGGACTGAAGAGCTCAGATATTAAGTCCCATAGTGCTCAGAGCCATTTGAACCACTTTTGGCATGGAGGTCGACTGTACTAACTACGGAAGACACGTATTGCCTGCAGATGTTCAAACAAATTAGCTTTCATTGCCGTTTAAAACCTCGACACTCAAAGGAAGCAGTCGATCGTCAAGGCAGAATCTACCTTCTAGAGCCAACCTAACAGTATACGTCTTCACGTCTTTGGGGAGGCTGCTGAAAGCCGTCAGATTGTAAAAAACTGAGGTCTCCTAACGGTTGGAGCGCGTGTCTTTTATGTTCTCACGCATGGTCCCACTCAGGTTCCCATAAGGGCACACATTTAACGGAGAACGCCGAATTCACGAAGATTGCTAACATCTTACTGAAATAGAAACCGAGCAGCAAAAGCTGCAAAGTATCTTCATATGTACGAATAGTCGTCATTAAGTGTTACGTATTCTTATAATCACGCAGGAAATTCAAACGTATGTGTGTTGCTTCTAGCTACAGAGGCTTTTCGTGCCTCACATACCCTAATGAGGTTCCTGAGCAAGTATATGTTTGCCTAATGTGAGTTCTCAGATATGGACCACAAATATTTGAATTTTGGCACGTCTGTTGCAGCTGGAGCTTCTAGTATAGCCTCAGATATGTTTGATTGTATGTTTACGAGAAGGAAGCAGTAGATCTGGGTATATCTTTAGGCACAGACGACTGTCTTTTCAGATTGCTGATATTCTTGTGGCTTTCACCAGTACGTCATCGATATGCACTACTTTGAAGTTACCCTCATGTTACGTGGGATATTTTTTTTCTCCAACTTCAGATAGATAGCGAAGTAGAAACCACAGCGAAAATCAAAACTGTTTTACTTGCAGCATTTAGCTACAACTTCCGGCTACCTTTCTACACTCCTGGAAATGGAAAAAAGAACACATTGACACCGGTGTGTCAGACCCACCATACTTGCTCCGGACACTGCGAGAGCGCTGTACAAGCCATGATCACACGCATGGCACAGCGGACACACCAGGAACCGCGGTGTTGGCCGTCGAATGGCGCTAGCTGCGCAGCATTTGTGCACCGCCGCCGTCAGTGTCAGCCAGTTTGCCGTGGCATACGGAGCTCCATCGCAGTCTTTAACACTGGTAGCATGCCGCGACAGCGTGGACGTGAACCGTATGTGCAGTTGACGGACTTTGAGTGAGGGCGTATAGTGGGCATGCGGGAGGCCGGGTGGACGTACCGCCGAATTGCTCAACACGTGGGGCATGAGGTCTCCACAGTACATCGATGTTGTCGCCAGTGGTCGGCGGAAGGTGCACGTGCCCGTCGACCTGGGACCGGACCACAGCGACGCACGGATGCACGCCAAGACCGTAGGATCCTACGCAGTGCCGTAAGGGACCGCACCGCCACTTCCCAGCAAATTAGGGACACTGTTGCTCCTGGGGTATCGGCGAGGACCATTCGCAACCGTCTCCATGAAGCTGGGCTACGGTCCCGCACACCGTTAGGCCGTCTTCCGCTCACGCCCCAACATCGTGCAGCCCGCCTCCAGTGGTGTCGCGACAGGCGTGAATGGAGGGACGAATGGAGACGTGTTGTCTTCAGCGATGAAAGTCGCTTCTGCCTTGGTGCCAATGATGGTCGTATGCGTGTTTGGCGCCGTGCAGGTGAGCGCCACAATCAGGACTGCATACGACCGAGGCACACAGGGCCAACACCCGGCATCATAGTGTGGGGAGCGATCTCCTACACTGGCCGTACACCTCTGGTGATCGTCGAGGGGACACTGAATAGTGCACGGTACATCCAAACCGTCATCGAACCCATCGTTCTACCATTCCTAGACCCGCAAGGGAACTTGCTGTTCCAACAAGACAATGCACGTCCGCATGTATCCCGTGCCACCCAACGTGCTCTAGAAGGTGTAAGTCAACTACCCTGGCCAGCAAGATCTCCGGATCTGTCCCCCATTGAGCATGTTTGGGACTGGATGAAGCGTCGTCTCACGCGGTCTGCACGTCCAGCACGAACGCTGGTCCAACTGAGGCGCCAGGTGGAAATGGCATGGCAAGCCGTTCCACAGGACTACATCCAGCATCTCTACGATCGTCTCCATGGGAGAATATCAGCCTGCATTGCTGCGAAAGGTGGATATACACTGTACTAGTGCCGACATTGTGCATGCTCTGTTGCCTGTGTCTATGTGCCTGTGGTTCTGTCAGTGTGATCATATGATGTATCTGACCCCAGGAATGTGTCAATAAAGTTTCCCCTTCCTGGGACAATGAATTCACGGCGTTCTTATTTCAAAGTCCAGGAGTGTACATAGCCGCCGCACCGCTCTTTGTCGCAGTGTGGTACTGAATTGTCAATATCCTCATCATAGCATTCTGCTGCCTGCGAGTTCCGGCAATTTCCCACACTGGCCTGTATCTCGTTGTCCGTGCGGAAAGGCTATCCTCATAGCTAGAGGTTCATGTGAGCGAAGATATGAAAATCAGTCCAGGCTGTATGGTGAGTAGTCGAACACCTCCATCGAAAAGGCTGCAGGAGCGTCTTGGTTGCACGTGCAGTATGCGGCTGAGAATTGTCGTGAAGAAGGAAACGTTGTTTGAGCGGCACGAAATGAGGCAAAACCCTTCATCAGCACTTCACGCTCTGCGGGAGACACTGTTTTCTCGCTACCTTTACGCGCTCGCTCTGCGCTTAGATCTCAGAAGTGCATCATGATGCGGTAGACGAGCTTAGTACAGGCACTGTGCAGCATATTTGAGCAGAAATTCAGCTAACTTCCACTGTGGTTTAAACTTCGTCACTGATCGGAGGCTGAAAGAAATAGGTGTCGTAGATATGTCTGGCTGAATCAGAGTTCATGAGGTGGTGTCACATAGTATAAGCGAGATGTCTCCCGGAGGTGACTGATTTTTTTTTGTCCGGTTTGCATACTCACTAGGTAGCAACCCAACCTTATTATATACCGAAAAGTGAAATTATTCGTTGCATTAGTCTTCGCGTGTTTACTTCCCCATATGAACGTACTACAGGTGCTAATAATCCTGCTTTTAGTGCCGATTCAGACACTGAACACACCAATCTAAATGGGGCAACCAGAAAAGATAAATCCACCAATGTATCAACCGTAATGAAACTTCGCCATAATATATGATATATAGTATTAAGTAAATGAAATTACGGCTTGCTACTATTTGCGTAACAAAAATACATTTTTAGCATCGTGTCACACCGCTTAAAATTTTTACCGTGCTTCGCGCATGCCGGTATGCATTGCTCGCTTGGTATGCAATTGTTGAGAAAGATTTATAGCTGGCGACCAGCTAAAATATGAGATGGTTGATTGGTGAAGCGACGGGCATTGCACTGGCTGTAAACTTTGAGCGTTGATGTCTCACGTCACACTTTCATAAACATATTGTCCAAGTGACATTATGATCTGTCTCATACGCACTGGAGTCTGGTGGAGCACTCACAACTAAACATCTTATCTGTGGATTACAGCTTGTCTCAGTTTTGCCTTATTTGTATCAGAGACATCTAAATATAACGGTAGTTACATGAAATTGTTCATGATGTATATTAATTAACTTGCAGGAAGTATTAACAGTAACCTTAGGCTTTTCATATATTATGCAATTACCCATAATGGAGTAATCTCTAAAAAATTTACACTCATATTCAGTCACATCTTCGCAAGATTTTCAAGTGGTACAATGACTGGTTGGTAGCTAGAAATGTAAAAATTGTGCACATCAGAAAACGGAAAAAATAGTATCCTGCGTCCACAATATCAGTAAGTCATAGCTGGAATTGGTCACTTCATAGAAATGTATGGGTGTAACAATTTGTAGGCATATGAAATGGAATAATCACAGAGGCTCAGTCATAGATAAAGCAGATGGCAGTCTGTGGCTCGTTAGTGGAAAGCAATCAGTCTACAAAGGAGATTTCTTCCTAATCATTTGTGTTGCCCCCGTAGAATATTAATAAAGCGTTTGCGACCTGTACCAAATAGGCGTAGCAAGTGATATCGAACATATGCCAAGAAGGACAGCGTGAATAACAACAAATTTGTTTGACCCATGAGAGGTCGAGCTGCAGAATCTGAAAGAACTGAACTGGCGAGCGTCTAAAGACACACGCAAACTGTACCATGAAGGCTCACTTATTAAGTTTCAAGAAACAACTTCAAGTGATCAGTCTCGGAATAAAACACAATTACCTACAAACTGTTCCTGTAGGATTCATGTAGGGTTAGACTAATTTACATCACGCTGAGAGACGTTTAAATAGTCATTCTTACCTCGTTCTCTACGTGGATGAAACAGGAAAAAAGTGTATAAACTGGTGCAGTGTACCGTGAACCATGCACTTCACAGAGGTTTGCCGAGTACGGATGAAGATGGAAGGGTAGCTCAGGAAACGGTGTATATAGCAACAAAAGTTTTACTGAGACAGTCCACAACTGTGGCTCAATGTAGTGAATCGCATCTCTTCTATGACCATGGAGTAGGTGACATTAGAAATCACAACAATACAGGACCTACAATACGAAAATCTGTAAAAAGTAGTCACTCTGACAATCTGTGCTACCATGAGGTGAAAATTTAACTTAACGCAGGCATCAGCCAAGAATGTACTTACCTATGCAAATGCGCGGTCCTTCCCCGAAAGGCAGGTAGACATAGGGGTGTCGCTTAGCTTTGGCCTCTTCGGAGAACCTCTCAGGGTCGAAGCGATCGGGGTCAGGAAAATGCCTAGGATCGTGGTGGAGGCCCAGCACAGACAGAACTACTGGAGTTCCCTTCTCCAGAACGACGTCGCTGTCTGGAATCTTGTAGTCTTGGTTGCACTCTCTGTTCAGCACTGGTGCTGGTGGATATTTCCTGAGAGACTCTGGAACAGAAACGGAAGAAAAAACAAAAACGTATTGAAACGAGAAATGTGCTGATCTGAAATGAGAAAGTGATGAGGAACTGTATCAGAGCGATATTCGAATCGGTTGCTTACGATTCGAGTACCTCCGGCCTGTGCGTCCAGAGAAATATCCAAGAGCTCTAGCCTTAAAATTCAGTGTCACGTTGGCGAGAGATACTTATGAATTCCTCCCAATTGTTGCTGGCAGCCATTGCCTATTATTGTCATAAAGTACGAGGGGCCTTCAATAAGTAATGCAATACTTTTTTTCTGAAATCTGCTTGGTTTTGTTCAGTATTCCAGTACGCCATATTATTCCCCACACTTCTCGCTACGAACCCTTATGTTTCATCATAATCTCCGTTCAGTGCGACGGCATTACTCCACCATACTGGGAGCGCATGGTACCCCTGTAATAGTCGACGTCAGGGAGAAAGTTTGCTGAATCAGTAACCTCCCCATCGTCCATCTACTGCTTCACGGTGTACATCCTTCATTGGGAATCGGAAGATGCGAGATCTGGGCTGTAGGGTGGATGAGTCAGGACGGTCCAATGATGATGTGAGCTCTCGTCTGTGCAGACTTGTGTGAGGCCTTGCGTTGTCTTGGAGAAGGAGAAGTTCGTTTCCATTTTTGCGGCGACGACGCCCTGAAGTCGTTTCTTCAGTTTCCTAATGCTAAGACACTACACTTGAAATTTGATCGTTACACCATGACGAAGGACATCAGTCAGACGAACTCCTTCAGAGTACCAGAAGATCGTCACTGTGCCTTCACTGGCTGAGGGCACAGCCTTGAACTATTTCTCCGGAGGTAAGGTGGTGTGGCACAACACCATGGGTTGCTGTTTTGTTTCCGACTCGAAGTGATGAACACATGTTCGACAAAAAAATTATTGTGGTGTCACTGCCAGACAGCATACTTGCTAGGTGGTAGCCTTTAAATCGCCGTGGTCCGTTAGTATACGTCGGACCCACGTGTCGCCACCATCAGTGATTGCAGACCGAGCGCCGCCACACGGCAGGTCTAGTCTAGAGAGACTCCCTAGTTGTACAGCCGACTTTGCTAGCGATGGTTCACTGTCTACATACGCTCTCATTTGCAGAGACGACAGTTTAGCATAGCCTTCAGCTACGTCATTTGCTACGACCTAGCAAGGCGCCATATTCAGTTACTATAATTACTATCTTCAAGAATGTATTCTGAACAAATAATATTGTGAATCACGTACCGTCAAGAGCGACATTCATTATTAATGGATTAAAGTTAAGTATCAAACTAATTACGTCCGCTTTCTGAATTCTCATTCCTTGTCATGTTCCAGACCTCACCTCAGTATAGTCCTTCCCTCATCACGCACGCCTGCGTCAGCTAAGACGCGTGCATTTCCACTCGTAACACGGTGTTGGCTCTTCTTCTAACACAAAAAGTATCACGATGAACTCGTAACGCGTTAAACAGTATAGCACAAGCGTCCTCCGTTGCTCCTCATTGTCTTCTTTTAAGCGACGGGGAACGCAGTAGGTTGAGAACCCCAAGTGGAGACGTCCAGTTGTGTAACGAACTGTTTGATTGCGATCACTCTATCATCTCGGATCAGAGTGTCCGCTCGTTCCAGTATTACAGGTATCACATCTGTATCTGGCCGACCAGCACGCGGGAGATCGGCCATGTTTGCGCGACGTTATTGCGATCGTGACAGACGCCTGACCCAGCGACTCACCGTGCTTTTGTGCACTGCCAGCTCTCCGTAGACATTCCGCAAGCTCCTATGAATATCTGCGATGCCCTGGTTTTCCGCCAAAAGGCGCTCTATTGTAGCTCTCTCCTTGGAGCGTACCACCGTTCCAGACGGAATTTTGAAAGCTACGTATAGCATCGCTACTTATTGGTACTTCATGAAACTAGAGGTGGTGAAGCGGGAATATTCCACGATGTCACACAGCAAATTCCGCATTATTTCGACCACAATTTGTCCCAAAACAAGTGTTGCATTACTTATGCAACGCCCTCCATACCTATAATCAACCATCGAAACATTGGGAGGTTGACAGAAATTCGATCAGTGGAACATTCTTCGTAAATGCTCGAAACCAAAAGCTGTATGAGACCAAAGAATAGATCTGGTGTAAAAGGTTTCATTACAAAACAACCCTTGTCATTTTATATTTTCAGCACACAGTAGTAGCAATATCCAGGATTCAACATTTGCATTAATTATGGCAGGAATAACTCGAATGCTGTGTTATTTCTTCTCAGACATGTGGTGTTTCTATAAAAAGAATCTTTGTCAAAAACGTTTCTGACCAACACAGCCTTTTTGTTGACAAGTACTAGTTTTTTTTAAATGTTGGCGACAGTACAATCTGATTGTTCGTTGTGACCTTCCTATTTGTTCGTTGTGACCTTCCTATTAATTGTCTGGGGTTTTCAAACAAGTCCCTGTCAACGTTAAGATTCAGTGTGTCTGATCCTTTAATGAACCCGAAGACAGTATGCAATAACCTGAAAAACAGCAACGTATACAGTGAATGGAATACCTGAGAAATAAAAATGAAAGAAAGGTGATGGGCGCGAACACATAAATCACATGAGCGGAAGTACTTTCACTATATATGCTGGAGGTAACTGCAGGCAAGTACTGATTCAATGCTTTGCTTTCTCCGTCAGCTCACTGAACGGAAGAAGCAACTTTCCTCTCACTTGTGTAGAGTGTAGTACGAAAGGGAACATTTAACTAAGCAGACAACAAAAGTAACATTGGATACTGTGGATACATACAGCTATGTTGTGAGTGTTGTGCATAAGTGGAAGCTACTGGCCACGCGTGTCCGTAAAGGTAACTGATCTGGAGGAAGAGAATGTCTTTGTGTACATGGTATGGGAAGCACCATCCAGTCGCCCTTGCCCGCGTAAAAGACACACCGGAGGCCACCAAAACCGAAGTGTGTTTGTCTTATGGGCGCTCAATAGGTTTGACTGTGATTTTCACAACACATTTGCTGTAATTCCTTATGAAACAAAAATTCATGATCTAGTTTTGGGGTAAATGATAGTTGATTAAGACAGATAACTGTTCTCTACTGACTCTCCTGACTTAGTTCCGTTCCGTATGGTTCGTCAACCCGGTGGCTGCCACGGCATTTCCCTAGTCACTCCTGATGTTGCTTCACACGCAGTATTTGGTGTGGTGGATGTGTCCATTGTGCAACAGGGCACAGAGATCAACACGTGCGCGTCAATTGTGTATATGCGCGATCGACGTCTGCTGGTTTCTGCAGGACGCGGATTTCACACAAACAGGTGAAGACGGCCACCATGTTACTTCTACAATCGCAGATGGAGTAAAAAATGCACAACAGTTCTACGTAACTAGTCTTGACACAGTTGAAAACTTTTCCTGTGATGGGGAATAAGATGTACCGTACCTGTACATGATTTAATTTGTAAACGATAGTGGAGACGATCAATGAAATTTCGATTTGTTTGGTTCTCTGGATCTTTAATGTACATTAACATTTTTTCTGAAATACGCTGTGATACCATGAAGTTAATAAAGTATAATTACCGCAGCTTTCGTGCTTTTCTGTCCTAACACAGCCAAATTTTCCGACAAAAATTTCGTTTGAATGCGGGAACTGTACTTAGAAAATAATTCTTTGTACGTAGAGCGGAAGATAATGTAGTACATTGTAGTAGTGTTTTATGTACACCCACAAATATATAATTGAGAACAGGACTACACGCAACAATTTACAACCCTCTTCCTCTTTCCTGCAAAAACTAAAGTTTTGAAAAGGTAGTCGGTACTCTAATTGTTACGGCTACGGGAGCGGTTCGAATCTATGAATAGAGGTAGGGTACAAATATCTGTCCGCAAGAGTCTCTGTACTTCCACATTGGTACGCGAGTTACTGTCATTTTAAGCAATATTTCGGTACCTTCTTTAGCTGATTTTCTTAAATGGCACGAACACAGTTTGATTAAAAACCAAATTCGGGAATTTTCTTATCAGACTTTCTTAGATTGGTCGAGCACAGTCTGAATCATAACCAAAAGTTTCGTTACATTAATTAGTCAGTAAATTCGAAAATATCGGCGTTCACTGAAATCAGTTTCTGTTGTTTCACTTAATCCGCTTAATTTGGGACCGGGATGCTCCCTCAACAAGAAAAAAGGTGAAACTCTTCTTCAAGCATTTAAATTGGAGTTAAAGTTCAGTCTCCAAGGACTTCATTGTGCGCAAATTCTAATTAGTGATATTTCTTGCTTCCTTCTTTCTTCCGCCATCGTATAAGTGTGTGCGCTAACCCAATGACTCCCCTAAAGTGAATGATCACAGTCCATGATGTGGAAGGCTCGCACAGTAAGCCCACTGCTATGGAAACCTGACATAAGAGGTTATGCTCATAATGAGATTCAAAGTGGAGCTGAGACTGAAGACTGATTTTCCTTACCGGATACAACCTTGTCGAGGTAAGTCATTTTGCCGATGGTGTCGTAGGAAATTTCACCGCCGTTTTCCTCGAGCACGGCGTCAATTTCATCGTGCAGCTTGCTCTGTACGTCGGGGTTGAGCGCCAGTTCGTGAAGCGTGAAGCTCGTCGCTGTTGAAGAAGTCTCGAAGCCTGCACCGAAGAAGACGAAGGCTTGCGCTGCCATATCTTCCATCGACAACTCTATAGAAAGATAAAAAGAACGTTTAAAGTCCCAAAAGAGTAAAACGCGAAATGTGAAAGGGAGTATCATTGAGTTATGTAATGTGTATGGGTCGAAGACTGTGTATCAAAACAGCCAGGAATGTATTTGGAGTCTGAGACTGTACTCTTCAACATATTTAGTTAACCAAATCAGACATGCTACCGCTGCTAGCGAGGTAGTAAATGTATCAATTGTTTCATTATTTCGCATTAGTCTCTTGAAACTTACACAATTTCTTTAAAGTCCGTATTCAACCATAAAGAATGAGGTAGTCATTTGACATTGTTGGCAGCGAGACAGTAACAGGCTGGTTCAGCTGTCTGATTGTAAAGGGTTTTCTCTCTCTACCTCTAGTTACATACTATGTAAGCTACCTATGATGCAGGGCGGAGGGTACTTTCCACCAAGACTTGTCTTTTCCTTTCGTGTTCTACTTGCAAATTGAGCGACAGGAAACGACTGTCTATTTTCCTCCGTACGAGGTCTTATTTTACTCATTTCTTCTTTTCGGGCAGTGTGCGAAATGTCTGTTGGTGGCAGTGGAATCGTTCTGCAGTTTGTCACAAATACCGATTCCTTAAATTTCCTCGTAGTGTTCTGCAAAAAGAGCGTTTATCTTCCCTTCAAGGATTCGTATTCTATTTCTCAGGGCATTTCCGTAATGTTTGGGTGTTCATTGAACTTACTGGTAACTAAAATAAGAGCCATCCTCTGAACAACTTAGATTTCTTCTTTTAATCCAACCTGGTGGGATCCCAAACGTACGAGCAGTACTGAAGAATGCGTCAACGCTAATACTCTGTATGTGGTTTTCCTTAGAGGACGACCTACACTTTTCTAGAAAATGTCCCCATAAATCGGATTAATGACGAGGGTTGGTGAACCAGGGAGCCTGGATCTGGTTGTTAGGCCGTTTTCCACATTTCTCTAAGTGAATAACGGGCTGGTACCCAATTCCCGCCTCACTTATACGGTTCGCAAATATTTCGAAAATTTTGCTCACTTTCAGATGAATATCAATACAAACAGACAGCTGAGGCGTAAATATTTCGTCCTGGAGGGATAATGGGGTGGTGACAGGAGGGGCGTATGGTAACCACTCCAAATCCGTAAATACATGTACCGACCCAACACTGATCGGGACAAAGGCACAACTAGAAGAACGCCCTCAGGAAGGGAGGGCACTGAGTGTAGGTAAACGCTAACGGGGAAAAGAAGAAGAAGAAGAGGAACTTACTGTCGGTGGTGGCGGCTCCTTTCTGCTGCCCGTTCTCCACAGCCTCTCCTTTGTCAGGGTCGACATATCCCTTGTTTTTTAGCTGAATGAGAAGGTCCATGAAGTCCTTCCTTGTAAAGTTGTTCTTCTCTCTGTAAGCGACAGTGTCTGCAACCATCTGCTGGAAATATCTGCTGACATCCGTCGCTCCTCCCTTGACCCTAGAAACAAAATGTGACAGTAATTTATTACTAAAGCAACTATTCTAACATCAATTCCTCCCTTTTCACTGTGGAAGGAGATTACTTATCTAACATATCCCACATTTTATACACAGTGGCCAATGTAAGAGACAAGTTACCTCGCTTGTGAAGATTAACAAGAAGCGAGAAAAGAGTGTGATCCATACCCAGTACAGAGGCAGGAAGAACGTTGTGTGCTGGCACATGAGTGCTAGCTAGCAAGCCCGTCTCAATTTGTTCCATAGTGTGGCGTCAAGAAGAGTCTAATCACCAGATGGACACAATAGAAGCAGATTTTTGTTGTAAGTTCTATTTTCAGGTAATGTCGATAACAGTAAACAAACGTTGGCTGAGGCTTCATGGACGATTATGGTAACGTCATGTGGCACTTTTGTTTCCTTTAGCGATCTCTTAATACATTTCTGGCCATCAGAAGTGCAACACCAGGAAGAATGGCAAACGCACTCAGAGGAACACATGATTAAATTTGTAGGTAATCAGTCTGTAGAGGACGACAAATTTGGTGCACGGAACTAGTGCCTTTGCTAGTGACAATGGCTCTAACTGAGTCAGACACTGAGTCGAACTGATCTAGTGTGACAGATAGAGGTACATCAGTCCCTGGGTCTGTCATTTCTTCAGCTTCAATTTAGTGCCGGATTTCATAAGTTGTAGTGGCACGCGATTAGATGTGTACTATTCTCTCTGCAACCCACAACCAGATGTTTGCAGTGGATGAGAGATCTAGAGAACGTATTGTCCAGCGCAACAGTCGACAACCTCTATATCGATGTAGGTCAGCAGGGCACAGGCAACATGCACTCTTTCTCTATCCTGTTGTAAGATAAAGACACAGAGATCTTTGAGGTAAGGCACAGTGAACGGCATGTTTAACATGTCAGAAATATAATGCCTGCCGTCCAAATTGCTCGGTGTGCAAACCAGGGGAACCAACTTTATGATGGTGGCAGATGCATTGTGCACCTTTCACTCTCCTCGCAGCCTCTGCAGATCTATCAGTCCATCGTGACGCTGTAAGCAGACCAGGAGATTCTCTCTGGAAAGACGACATGTTGGCACTCCTGCATCCAATGTTGCCTCAGGGCGCCTCACTGCAATTGCCCACCCTGTCTCCACTGCCACCTCATGGGACGACGCGGCAGCGGTGACTGTGCTGAAAGTGCTTGCTGCACCTGATGTCCTCTCCCTATCCCTGTAGGTATCCGTATTGCTACAGACAGGCCTACTTTCTGACTCACAGTACGAGCTATTGATACACAATGATGCGACAAAAGTCGCGGGGTGTCTGTTAATATCGTGTCGGGTAGCCTTTTGCCCGGCATAGTGCAGTAACTCGACATGGCATGTAAGGTACAACTCTTGGGAAGACCCCTGCAAAATTACTGAACCATGCTTCCTCTATAGCCGTCCATAACTGCGAGGGTGTTGCCAGTGAATGATTTTGTGCACGAACTGACCTCTAGATTATGACTGTAGGTAGTCCTAACATTCGCTCGAATTGTCCAGAACGTTCTTCAAACCATTCGCTCGAATTGTACAGGACGTTCTTCAGACCAGTCACGAACAATTGAGGTCTCGTGACATGGCACATTGTCATTCATAAAACCTTTTCATTGCTTGGTAACATGAAATCAGTGAATGGCTGCAAAGGGACTCGTTTCACCCTCTTGTTACGTTCAGTGACTGCGTGATGATAACAACAAAGTATAGAACAGATGAGTTTATTGCTTCATACAAACATTGATTTGTATGCTTTAATGTTCCACAGGCTGCGTTATACCACAACTCTTTTTAATTTCATAACTTTCGACTTGCCTGTTCGTAAAATCTCAAACTGTTCTGCTTACTCTTGGCAACATTCTTTAATGTTTGGATCGTCATCACGAAAACACCTCATAGGCACAGGTACACAGTGAAGTAATACAAGCCCACAAGAATTCATTTTTTCGAGCAAGCCAGCATCTCCACGGTAAGTGCATCGAAGTATTGAGAGTCCATGAAGAGATCGTGGAATTGAGATAAGTTCAAAAGATTACTTTTGAGGCCCTGAGAAATGAGTTCAACAGCAAGGCATTGGGGACATGCCATGTTTGTGGTATGCAGGGTGTTTTCAATCACATTAAAGCTCTGTGCATTAAAGCTCTGAAAGAGGACTATTAGGATTTAACGTTCTACTGACGAAGAAGACATTAAAGACAAAACGAAAGCTTGGATGGGTAAACGATTTCTTTCGTCCTGACACCTGCTCTAAGGGATGTGGGGAAACCACAGAAAAGCTAAATCTGCATAACTGGGTGGGCATTTGAACAGGTACCCACTGGAGCAAGATACCAGACTCTTATCCACTGCACTTTGAGGCTCCTCAGATCAAACTGATTTCTCTGGTGGAACGAAGCGTTGCAGCTCTCACCTTAAATACTCCATTAGTGTTGGGCTCACAAAGCTCAGAACGAAACCGATGCTTGATTGCCAAGTGGGCTCAAAGATCTTGCGTCCCCACTGTCGGAACTCGTGCTCCGGGTTCCGCTGGCAGTTGCACTCCTGACCGAAGGCGACGGAGGAGATGACGTCAGTGGTGAACCGCGCTATCAGCTCGCGAACCTCCACCGACTCCCCGCGGTCCACCATCTCCCCAATCACGTCCACCATCTCTTGCCCGCAGTCCTGGATCGTCTGTCACAGACACAGATACATTTCGTCAGAGTCCATAATAGAGAAGAGTGCTTCAGCAAACTTGCATGTTTTTGTGACTGGATTCAAGATTTTTTATAAGAAAGAACTTAATTCGTTATTCTTAACGGTACGAGATCGACAGAATTGAAATTTTTTTCGGGAGTACCCCTAAAGAATGTTATAGGACCAGTACTGTTAACAATATACAGGCCGATCTTGCGAAGTGGGAACAAACTGCAAGACACAATCCCTGGGAATATAATGAAAAAAAGTAATGTGGGTATAAGGCTGGAAAAGCGTTCTGAGGGATTTATATTCACTTGAATGTGGAGAAGGGATCTATCACAGTGACTACGGTATCAGCACCAGGCGCCGTGGCCCATCAGCATAGCGTAAGCCAGACGACCATGTAGAACATTCCCCATGATACGTAACTGGTGCTATCTTGCAACACGTTCCGGTGGTACTACCAACAGCCTTGCCTCTGCAGCACGGTTTTGTCGCTGGTTCGTTGCACAGGCCACCCATGGTTCTGGAACTTCAATCATTCATCTCTCCCCAACTGAGAAAGTTTGGAGTATTATAGACAGGGCTCTCCAACCATTGCCGGCCGCTGTGGCCGAGCGGTTCTAGGCGGATCAGTCTGGAGCCACGCGGCTGCTACGGTTGCAGGTTCGAATCCTGCCTTGGGCGTCCTTAGGTTAGTTAGGGGACTGATGACCTCAGATGTTAAATCCCATAGCGCCTAGAGCCATTTGAACCATTTTCTCCAACCACAGTATCCATTAGGAGTACAACCAACAACTCTGTAAACCAGTGCCAAGGCGAACAACGCCTTGGATAAGAGCCAGAGTTGGCCCATTACATTATTGACTTACTCAGTTTCTGAAACTCTCTCTCTTGAATACATCCTCCAATTTCTCTAAAATTATAATCGACTGTCTCTATATGTGCATCACATCTACCAATTTCCATCCCGTTTGGATAATTACCTTCTGGTCCATCGTTTTTATGCCTCAGAGTTAGATATAAATATATACATGTATATGCGTATGTAGATACATATAAATATGTACATATAAGTACAGTTGTATGTGAACCTCCCAAAATAAGAATAAAAAAACACGTTTGGAATTTAAGTGTTAAACTGCTAAGTAGCTAAAAAGTAGCTCGCTGTCCGCAGGTGTATAGCAGGCGACAGTTATAACCTTAAAATATAAATTCAGGCTACCTGTAGGGCAATTGTTATACATTTGTTTGTTTTGAACAGCCTGCAGTAGTTCGTTTCAGCCCATGCAGGTTCCTACACTCGGCTGCTACATAAATGTGGCGCATCAAGTTACGCATCTAGCTCTTCCTGTGATTTTTTAGCAACGTTGGGATAGAAAAGACGTCTGAGTGTTGTGTGTGGATGCAGGACGGGCTGGCCACTGTGCATGAGAAGCTGAAAGCGCTTTTGTCTAAGGTCAACAATCTTCAAGCTGCTGTTTCGAATGTAGCGGTGGTGGAGCATCTGGTTCAAAAATTGCTCTGAGAACTATGGAACTTAACTTCTAAGGTCATCAGTGCCCTCGAACTTAGAGTTAATTAAACCTAACTAATCTAAGGACATCACACACATCCATGCCCGAGACAGAACTCGAAACTGCGACCGTAGCGCTCACGCGGTTCCAAACTGTAGCGCCTAGAACCGCTCGGCCACCCCGGCCGACGGAGCATCTGGCACATCACATAGGACACCTTGGGCGTCGTTTGTCTAGACCATGGGTTCTGTCATTGAGGCACCTCCCAATGGAACAAACAGGGTGATTTGCTATCACTGCAGGGTGAGTGACGGGTTGCAACGCATTCACATTTCTTGAAGGGGAAGGTCAATGTGGAAGCTGGCAGTTTGGCATCGCCCATTCACCCTATGAGTGGACAGGTGGCCGCTCCTTCAGCAGAGGCTGACCAGTCACATGGGATCAAGCGTTTGTCAGTGATTGGCAGCTCCAATATTAGTTGCATTATGAAGCAAAGTCAGTGTGCACTCGATACATTTGTCATGGGCCCTCACCTGAGATGCATACAAAATCCTTCCTGTTGCTGTCAAACGAACAGGATGCATCATGTCCAAGTTGTGGCTCACTTCAGCACCAGTGATGCCTGCTGCTTGGGTTCTAAGACCATTCTCAGTTAATACGGTTAGCTGGTGAAAACGGTGAAGGCTGCTGGTGTCACACACGGTGTGCAAGCAGAGCTAGCAATCTCCAGCAGTGATCTCAGAGCTGGTTGAAGTCCTTTGGTTTGGCACCGACTGGAGGATCTCAACCAGAGGCCTTGTTCGCTCTGTGACGGTCTTGGCTGCAGATTCTCTGGAACTGCGTTATTGTATGGATATTTGTAGGCTCGTCTTCGTAAGTCAGGGTGTACTATCTAGAGGAAGGAGCTACTCGAGTAACTTGTGGAATGCAGATGTTGGGTTTTTAATCTAGGCGGTGAGTTAAGGCAGTCTGATCAAAACTCGCCAGTCGACACGCAGATAGCGAAATGTAACCAGGTTCAGAGTAAAGATAGGCAATTGCCATAATTTTATCAGTAAATTGTCGAAGCATTCATGAAAGTACTCCAATTTACTGACTTCCAGGATATATGTGGCCCACAGATCATTCTCAGGAATGAAATCTGGATAAAACCCAAGGTAAGAAGCTCTGAAATTTTTAACAAGTCATGGAACGTAAATAGAAAAGACATATCGACCCATAGGAGGATGCGTGTTTATTGCAACGGACAGAAATATTGTCTGTAATAACATCGAAGCTGTCTTGAGCAGCAGATGCAAATAGCTCTGACTTTATCGACGGTGCCATTATACAGACAGGTAGTAATAACCATTAGATCATCATAGCGACCGTGGTTACGAAAGTTAATAAATGAGTCAAGAAGGCTAGAAGAGTATTTTGGCGAAAGGAGCAGATAAGCAGTTGATAGCATCTGACTTAGACAATGAATGGAGACCATTTAGAACTAAGATCATGAAAGTAGAGGAGGAATTATTGGCAAAGTTTAAACGGTTTAGCAAATTGCACTCTGGAGAAGTATGTGCCGAGTAAACGGATTAAAGACGAAAAAGTCCCATTGTGGTTTAACAGCACTTTTGGGAAATGCTTAGGAAGCAAATATTGTTGAACTCTCGGTTCATAAGAGAATGGGCCAATGATAACAGGCAATAGTTAACAGAGATTTATGCATCCATAAAAAGACCGATGCACAAAGCATATTACAACCACCACCACTGTAATACCTCAGCAAAGGATTTAGCCAAAAACCCTAGAACATTCTGGTCCTAAGTAAGATCACTAAGCTGATCGAAGACTTCTGTCCAGCCACTCGTTGATCGATCTGGTGTGACAGCAGAAGATAGAAAAAAGACAGAAATCGTTCACTCAGGATGATCATAGAAACATACCATCGTTTGATAATCGAACAGACTCACATGTGAAGAAAACAGGACTGGACTAGGCATCTCTAGCGTAGGGAAACAACTGAAAGAGTAGAAAACAAATAATTCGCCCACTGAGGATGAAATCAAATGGTTCAAATGACTTTGAGCACTATGGGACTTAACATCTGAGGTCATCAGACCCCTAGAACATAGAACTACTTAAACCTAACTAACTTAAGGACGTCACACACATCCATGCCCGAGGCAGGATTCTAACCTGCGATCGTAGCTGTCGGGCTGTTCCAGACTGATTCGCCTAGAACCACTCGGCCACAGCGGCCAGCGCGGCTGGAATCCCAATTAGATTTCACAAAAACTACTCTGTGACATTGGCCCTTTACTTAGCTTGCATTTATCACGAATCTCTTGCCCAGCGCAAAGTCCCAAACTGGAAAAAATAGCAGGCGTCTCGTGCGTAGAAAAGGGTGGAGTAACTAACCTAGAAAATTACAGACCAATCCTCATTAACATCAGTTCGCTGCAAAATACTTGAACGTATTCTCAGTTCGATTATAAAGAAGTACCTTGAGATGGAAAAGCTTCTGTCCGCGAATCAGCATAGTTTTAGAAAGCATCGGTCATGCGAAAATTTAACTTGCCCTATTCTCTTGTGGACCACAGATGAAGCGCATTAGGCAGATTTCAAATTCATATATTTCCCGAAAGCATTTGACGCAGTGCTCCATTGCAGACTGTTAACGAAAGCATAAGCATGCAGTTTAGGATCCCAGATATGTGACTGTCTCGAAGATTTCTTAAGTAACAGGACTCAGTACGTTGACCATGACAGCGAGTGTTCATCAGACATGAGGGTATCCTCACGACTGTCCCAGGGAAGTGCGATGTGACTGCTGTTGCTCACTATATGTGATGGCATCAGCTGTCGCCTGCACACCATTCGGCAAAGAGGTAACAAGCAAATCGGTAATAGACCCTGGATCAAGTGCGCCTATCACGAGAGAGGCCAAAGAGAGACTCGCAAGAAACTTGCTGTCAATGCGACAGTATTTACACTCCTGCAAATGGAAAAAAGAACACATTGACACCGGTGTGTCAGACCCACCATACTTGCTCCGGACACTGCGAGAGGGATGGACAAGCAATGATCACACGCACGGCACAGCGGACACACCAGGAACCGCGGTGTTGGCCGTCGAATGGCGCTAGCTGCGCAGCATTTGTGCACCGCCGCCGTCAGTGTCAGCCAGTTTGCCGTGGCATACGGAGCTCCATCGCAGTCTTTAACACTGGTAGCATGCCGCGACAGCGTGGACGTGAACCGTATGTGCAGTTGATGGACTCTGAGCGATGGCGTATAGTGGCATGCGGGAGGCCGGGTGGACGTACCGCCGAATTGCTCAACACGTGGGGCGTGAGGTCTCCACAGTACATCGATGTTTTCGCCAGTGGTCGGCGGAAGGTGCACGTGCCCGTCGACCTGGGACCGGACCACAGCGACGCACGGATGCACGCCAAGACCGTAGGATCCTACGCAGTGCCGTAGGGGACCGCACCGCCACTTCCCAGCAAATTAGGGACACTGTTTCTCCTGGGGTATCGGCGAGGACCATTCGCAACCGTCTCCATGAAGCTGGGCTACGGTCCCGCACACCGTTAGGCCGTCTTCCGCTCACGCCCCAACATCGTGCAGCCCACCTCCTGTGGTGTCGCGACAGGCGTGAATGGAGGGACGAATGGAGACGTGTCGTCTTCAGCGATGAGAGTCGCTTCTGCCTTGGTGCCAATGATGGTCGTATGCGTGTTTGGCGCCGTGCAGGTGAGCGCCACAATCAGGACTGCATACGACCGAGGCACACAGGGCCAACACCCGGCATCATGGTGTGGGGAGCGATCTCCTACACTGGCCGTACACCTCTGGTGATCGTCGAGTGGACACTGAATAGTGCACGGTACATCCAAACCGTCATCGAACCCAACGTTCTACCATTCCTAGACCGGCAAGGGAACTTGCTGTTCCAACAGGACAATGCGCGTCCGCATGTATCCCGTGCCACCCAACGTGCTCTAGAAGGTGTAAGTCAACTACCCTGGCCAGCAAGATCTCCGGATCTGTCCCCCATTGAGCATGTTTGGGACTGGATGAAGCGTCGTCTCACGCGGTCTGCACGTCCAGCACGAACGCTGGTCCAACTGAGGCGCCAGGTGGAAATGGCATGGCAAGCCGTTCCACAGGACTACATCCAGCATCTCTACGATCGTCTCCATGGAAGAATAGCAGCCTGCATTGCTGCGAAATGTGGATATACACTGTACTAGTGCCGACATTGTGCATGCTCTGTTGCCTGTGTCTATGTGCCTGTGGTTCTGTCAGTGTGATCATGTGATGTATCTGACCCCAGGAATGTGTCAATAAAGTTTCCTCTTCCTGGGACAATGAATTCACGGTGTTCTTATTTCAATTTCCAGGAGTGTAGATCGCCGCCACGGACCGGAGGGCCCAGTCAGACACAGGCAGTCAGCCTTGTCACAGGCAAAGTCAGTCGCAGTCACAGTCAGCTCATCTACTAGCTCAGTCGCTACTGTAGTTGGCATCTGGAAGTTCACATAACCAGTTACGAGAGAGTATTGTTAATAGCAGGACTTTCATTTCACCAGTAGTGAGGCTAAAGTGGACTATTACAGAAGAGCTTGTACCACAAACACTTGCTTAAAGATAAATAGCTTCTTGTTCTTGTTAATAAAGAACCCTATTGATACATGTGTGTTGAAGAAAGAGGACACCGGCCACCAAACAACATCCTCTCCCTTGCTGCCCCTGGCACAAGACTCTACAGTGTCGATGAGACAACACAAAACTATATACATAAATGACCTGGCAGACAGGGAGAGCATCAATCTGCGGTTGTTTGCTGATGGCGCCGCGGTATACGGTAAGGTGGCGAATTTGAATGACTCTAGGAAAATACGAAATGACTTGGACAAAATTTTCAGTTGGTGTGATGAATGGCGGCTGGCCCTGAGTCTGGAACAATCTAAGATAATGAAGACGATTAGGAAGATCAACCCTGTAGTATTAGAATACAGCATTAGTGGTGTAGTATTCGACACAGTTTGGTCGATTAAGTTCCTAAGTGTAACGTTGAGAGATATGAAATAGAACGGGCCTATAAGGATTGTAGTGAGGTGGCGCATGATCGATTATGTTTCACTGGAAGAGTTTTAGAAAGTATGGTTCACCCATTCTTGAATACTGTGTTGGGATCCCAAACCAGGACGGATTAAATGAAGACATCGAAGCGATTCAGTGTCAGACTGCTTAATGTGTTACTGGGAGGTTCATTTAATGTGCGAATATTATAGGGACGTTTCGGGACCTTAAATGGGAATCCCTTGAAGGAAGTGGCTGCATTTTCGAGGAAGGCTATTGAGAAAATTTAGAGAACCAGCATTTGAAGCTGACGCAGAACAATTATCTTGCCACTAACGCACTTTCCGCGTAAGGACCACGAACATAAGAGAAATTAGGGCTCATTTTGGGGCATTTAGACCATCATTTTTCCATTGCTCTGTTTACTAGTGGAACAGGAGGGAAACAAGTAGTAGTGGTATAACCTACCGTTCACCGAGCGCCATATGGAGGCTTGTGGTGTACGTATGTAGATGTAGAGGCATACATACATACACATTCATGACAAACATATTTACATACCTATATATCTGTACATACAGAGATACGCACACACATACACATATAATATACATATGGGTTGGACAAAAATATGAAAACACTGTGAGAATGCAAATACAGATGCTAGCGAAGCTATTTGACCAACATATGTGCGATGTCTCCAACATGTTGCAAGCGTTAATTGTGGTCTGAACACTGTTCTTTGTAGTTGTGGTTGTGGGAGCATTACGTTGGAGCAAAGAGAATTCTAACGAGCGAAAATTTGTGGTGCTTGCATGGTGGGTGCTTCTATAACCAAGGTGGCTGAAGTGTTTGTTGTTTAAGAGGCATTGTATTGAAGTTTTATATCACATACAGGGAGATCACAACCCGAATGAAAAGTGTGTTAAGGAAACAGGACGAACGGTCGTAAAACAGGATTTTGGCAAAAAATAAGAGGACAACAGCTGCAAAAGTTACTAGAAGACTGAATTTCGCACTTGCAGATCCTGTTAGCACAAAAGAAAACCACGAAAGGAGCTCCATAAGCACAGATTTTCAGGGCGAGCTGGAATACCGAAATTACTCTTCAGTGAAGCAAACGTGTGTGTGTGTGTGTGTGTGTGTGTGTGTGTGTGTGTGTGTGTGTGTGTGTGTGTGTGGTTGTGGGTGGGTGGTCGGGTTTGGAGTTGATGTGCATTCAGTGTTGAGGTTATCAGCATGCTTGAAATATTAAAAGATATTAATGTGGAAAAACGTTTAAAAGTGTAAACCCACAAAATGACACTCAATCACTCATTCCCACTTAAATCGCGTTGATCCACATAATCTCATACGCCGTAATGCAGTGGAGAAAGCATAAAAGGTGGTATACCTGGGATGAAAACATATTTACAACACCAGGGGAGCTAAAACAATAGCACAAGGAACTGTGGCTGGCTGATCACATACAAAAAACAAGGGTGAGCCACTCTGTGAAACACCTTACAGGTTCTCAAGCAGGAAATACGAGAGAAGAGCTGAAACAGCAACGCAGAGAAATCTGGCTGGCTGGCTACTTGCAAAAACGTGAGTGGGTCAGTTAGCCTGTTAACACTTTGAGAACACTCTCTAAAAGTTTAGGAAACAAGTTGGACGTCTCAGGACTGTCACTTAAAACATAAGGTAGATCTGCCTCTGCTGTGAAAAAAAAACACAGTCTAGTAAAAAGTGTTTCACAGTGATCTCAACGGCATAAGCCCCATACATCGAAGGGTCCTCTGACCACAGCAAGAAGCCATGCATTAAAGAACTGTGACCCATAAGAAGATGAGTGAGAAGAATCTCATGCCACCTGCGTGGCTGGAAGAAGGTACGCCATATTCATGTCATGGGCTTTCCAGATATAGCTTCTTGTCTGTCACTCCCAGCCGCTCTTCCACCAAGCTGCACATGACTCTGTGCCTCAATAGCGAGGCAGTAGCGCTGAAGTATCGGAGTAGTGCTACAGTCTAGGGAGCTACACGGCCATACCTTCCTTTGACAGGCATATGTGGATGACCTCCTCTTCGTGGCATGTACACAAACGCAAATACAAAACGCCATCTCATGAATCTGACAGTATGTAACAACCTCAGGAAACATCCCCAATGTGTCCAATTCAGCGGTTATAAACATTGTTCGTGGCCTCCTACAAGAAGGTGCACTGCCGTTGCCTGCAGTGAACAAGCTTAATCACCTGGGTATCACATTTACAGGACATAACCATCATATGGCGGTATATGTTTATCGCCGTTGGCTTCATATGATATGAGTCTACATCCAACAAAACGTCCATGCAGACCTGAATCCAAGGCAGCCTGTGTCGTGCCTAAGCTAGTACACATTGCCCAAATCTTCTCTCTGCCAATGATTCTAGGGCTACAATTCCAGGCTGTCTCTGGGTACTTCATATCAACAGGAACCATCTTTAAGCACACATACGACACTCTCAACCTCCCCATTTCAGCTGAAGGACTCAGTCTCGTCCATGTTACATCCAGCGCATCTTCTTTATATTTAACTACTTCCGTGTCCCCCACACACAGCCTCTTGGAGGTTCTTATGCCAGCCTCGCCTGGCTCGCCGCCAACGCTTTCCAATATTGACCTACTTTGTCGAACTCAGCTACATACGTGATGCTCTTCTGATCACGTCCACAACATGGGCGAAAGACTTTCACAAGTTGTTTTTTCAATGCCCCCACCGCCCTGCAATATGTTGAGCCTCTTCCCAGATGTCCATTGAACAACAGTGTGGAAGAACACCATATGCCTTCCGATCCATGCCTTCAGGTCGTTTACGTGTGGTAACCACGACAGTCTGGAGTAAAAAAATGAGTCTCAGAAACATAGGAGAGTCTTTAAAAGTGTAAAGATGTCCCACACACGCATTTCACGTAAAGTAAGAAGACAATGAGAACGATTAAAATGAACACAGACAGCCCATATCTCCAATTTCTTCATATTCAGTTTCAACTGAGTGTTTGCTGCTGCAGCACTCTAGGAGGAGCAGTAATAGCAAAAACGTCTACAGAGAAGGATGATTGGATTGAAACCCTCGCTGAGGATGGTATAGTGTTAACAGCTATGGCAAAGATGGTGCACTTGAAGTACTGCTTTGGTAAAACCATATTACTGTACAAAACTGTCAGGATGTCACCAACTCTGTACTTAAAAAGATGTCTTGAGAGGAAGGACTGAATAGAGATGTAGAGGTGGCCACAAAAGGACCATTGGTGTAGCTAAATGAAAATATTGCCCCTCCAAGTAATGTCACACACTTCACTGATGGCAAAAGCTACCTGTAAATAATGCTGTTTACATAGGGAAGACTTCTGGATTTCCGCAACTAGGAGGGTCATCTTGTTAACCGTTGGTTGAAATCTCTTGAATCCACACTGAGAATGGCTAAGGAGGTGCCTGGTCTCTAATACCCAAATGACGATTGACCATTTGCTCTACCGTCTTTCCTACACAGCTCATTAAAGTATTGCTCTTATAACTGCTAGGATACGCGTGGTCCTTTCTTGGTTTGAGGAGAGGTATCAATATTGCCTCTCACCATATGTTGGGAAAATGACCTGACAGCCATATGGAATTCAAGCATTATAAGAGGATTTTGACACTGTTTGCAAGTGTTGGAGCATGCTGCATCAGATTAGGCCGTGACCAAGTGCTGAATCATGAGCAACAGTCAGTGCTGAATCTAGCTCCCATATAGACAATGCACAGTTGTAGGGCCCTGTATTGGTGGATAAGAAATCCGACTCGACCCTCTCTATGGTGTTTGGGAGTGGCAGTAATCAGTGCAAAATGCTCTGCCACCTTCTCCACGATATCTCCAGCTGTTGTTTGGAGACACCCCAGTTCCAACAATGCCACTGTAGGTAACTGACTGCCTTTACTGGAAATATTTCTGGTGGTTTCCCATAATATTTCAGAGCATTTTAAGTCGTTTAGAAAGTCAAATAACACGTCTCATGGCCTTGTCTTGCACTCACTGATGATGCCTTGAGCCTTGGCCCTTTCTAATCCAAAGTGTGCGAAGTTTTTTTCCGTTAGTCACAGAGCCAAACGCCTGGCCAGGATCACTGAACGGCATTCATTAATCCATCAAGGGACAGGTTACGTTCCACGATGACTAAGGACTTTGGAATGGAGAAATCATTAGCATGGTCAATCACTAGGGTGATGTCGTCCTCCCATTCCTACACGCAGCCATGGCGTTCAAACACAGCCAGGTAGCTGAGCAATAGCCAGTTGTCTCTGCTGCGCATGCATGAAGGATATGTCCATTCAATGAGGGCTCCATCTGGCAGATGAATCCAAAGTGGGAAGTGGTCATTCGAATGCATATCAGCAGCAACTTCCCACTGAACAGAAGCGATGAGGACTGGAGAATAGCAAAAGGGGTTGATGGCAGAGGATGACCCAGTAGCAGCATGGAAATGAGTGAGAGTGCCAGTGTTGAAGACGCAAAGCTCGTGAGACATCATGAGGCTCTCCAAAATGCAAACCTGAGAACAAACAGAGGTTAAGGCCTACAATAAATCATGGGTATTGAACTCTCCCATTAGGAGAAATGGCCGTGGTGTTGTACTGTAAGATCTGTGAGAGTCTCAGAGTGTGTTTCATCCTGTGGAGATAAATAAAGCGGGTAAAGATATCTTCTAACACACATGAATTTCAGCTGCAACTGCCAGCAGGTCAGTAGCCAAGGGAGAGCAAAGAAATTGTGCATGTTATTGACAAACACAGCGACCCCCGTCCCTCTTGACAGAAAAGCCATTGTTGCAATGGAGGATTTTAAATCATCATGTCCTGTAGTGCTGGACATGATGCTTTAAAATGCATTTCCTGCCAATACAATCGCAGGCGGCGTGCCTGTGACAAGAGATTCAGTTCTTCCAAATGTGTGCTGAGTCCATTAATGTTCCACTGTAGAATGGGAGGCGTTTATCATGGTGGTTGCACTTTCAAACTGTCTTCCCGCCAAGGTGGGAAGCTTGCAATAGGTGGTGGCTCAGTCTTGGGGCCAGATGAGTGCCACATGCCAACATCAGGGCCCATAGATTCAGAAAGTGAATAATAAGAAACGTCAGACAGAAGGACGTCGACATCATCAGACAATTTACTTCCTGTCATAATCAGCACTTGACGCTGTTTTGATTTTTTGGCCTGGGGAGGTTTTGGAGCCACGACTGTGGCAGCACTAGACGTAGGACCAGATTGAACCTTTGATGGAACAGGGAGACCCACAACGTCGGCAATCACAGCCTATTCCGATATTCTGGGGGAAATGTTTCTCTTTCAAATAACGGTAGCAGCAGAAGTGCGTTGACAAACTCAGGTACTAGTTCTGACATTAACAACCTCTCTTTGTGTGGCAGCATTAGTTTTCTGAACAGGTTTTTTAGAGCTGAAGCAAAGGAGGTAGAGAATGTGGGTGACAGCAAGCCCTTATACATCTTTTGGCCTCACCAGATGGGATGCACTTCATAGTTTGAAGCTCTTGTACCTTTTTTTTGTTCTTCAAGATATATGCTGCAGTCCATACTCCAGACAGGGTGACCCCAAGAGTATTTAAAACACTTCAGAGAAAATTAACAAACGACTCCTTTGCGGGAAGCCCTACCACATTTGCCACAAGTGGCTTCCCCCTTGTGGTCCAGAGTAATGTTCACAAAGCGCTGGCATTTGAAACAGCGAATTGGGTTAGAGATATAAGGCCGCATATTTAAATAAAGAAAACTTGCCTTAACACGCTCTGGTAAGTTCATGATATTGAAAATGAGGTTGAATGAGCAGGTTTGGGCAGACCGCCATCTACCCATTTCATGATAGTCTGAATGTCTGCAATGCCTTCTTGGGCCCATTCAGCTTTCAGTTCTCCTTTGGAAATGTCCGTCAAATCCCTGTATGAAGCAACACTTTGCTGTAGTTGAAAGTAGTGTGTAGATCGGTTTCAGGAGCATATTACCCATGGCTTTTGGCATTCTGTATGTTTTTTCAGTTTTGGGAACTACAGGTGTCGACCAATAGTTTCCTATTACGGATCCACTTGACGGATTTTAATGTACCTGCTATGCCTTCTAAGGGGGACGTTTCCTCAAGGCTTCCTTCTCTTAGTTTAAGTATGAAAAACACACTCTGGCCCAAACCATGTGCTATGTTACTTAAGATTGACATATCCTGAATAAATCTAGAAACTGAGGTACACAACCCATGAGGCCGCATTATAGACTGGGTGTATACAGCTAGAAGTGGCCTATCCATTCTGCTGGGATTGTGGAGGAGAAAATTTCGAGGGTTCCACCTCAGTACCATGAGGTCCATTCACACAGTGTCTCACTTTTCTGAATAAGCTGTGTACAACTGAGATGTGACAGTTCTTCAGAGGTTGCCCACTGACAACTGTCCCGCCTCAACAGCTATGCATCTGATCAGTGCACAGCACATCTTGAGGTTAACGTTTTTTATAGAGGTTTTTACAACCCTCCTGATCAAGGGGTTAAGCCAAGATCCTCGTTCCCAGTGGCACACAATGTTCCATCACAGCGCCATACAGTAGTCACTGAGCCATCCCCAGATCTTATGGTGACACTGGCGGCTCTTAACAATCTCCAGCTCATGAACCTCGAAGTTAACAATCCCATATCCTATAAACGAATGTTGAACCCCTGAGGGCTGAAACTGATGCCTGTAACAGGAAAACATATTGCCAGAGCGATAAAACATGGACTATTGAGCACTGGAAGAAAGTGGTTTGGTCGGATGATCCTTGTTTCACTCTGTTTCCTACTTCTGGCCGAGTTTACGTCCTAGGATTGAATCTTAGTAGATGTTAGGTGATAAGTTGGGCAGCCATGATTCCTCTGCAAGGTAGCGTTACAGGCAAGGATTCGGCCGCTGAGGTCAGTTCCATAGTACAATGCTTGTTCTCCAATGGTGATGCTGTGTGAGATGACACAGCCCTATTCACAGAACTTGCATTTTACATGCCCGGTTTTGTGAGCACTGGTGCGAATTCTCGCATCTCCTTTGGCCACCACAGTCCCCATATCTCAGTAGTCCTGAGCCTTTATTGAAAACTTTCCAGGTAAGAGAGCATGATCGTTATCCACCACCATCATCGTTACCTGAGTTTGCCACTATTTTGCAGGAGCAATGTTATAATACTGTTTTGCAGGAATAAGGTGAATGTATGATATTTTGAATGCCACTGGTTTTCTTATACCATATTAGACATTGTAATTTGCAGTGTGTCTGGTGTTTCTATATTTGTGTCCACCCCTGTAGGGTTAATATTGTCTAAAATGTTCCTACATTTTTCCAGAATCCAATCTGATCTTCACACATACCACACATACACAGACACAATTTCACAATTTGTGTGTGCGTGTGTGTGTGTGTGTGTGTGTGTGTGTGTGTGTGTGTGTGTGTGTGTGTGTGTGTGTGTGTGTGTTGTGGAATCATGTACTTGCTCTCCTTTCTATGTTCATATAACCCAGTTGTTCCTGACAACAAATGGGGAGTCAGGTCCCCGAGCATGCGGAGATGGCGTGTTCGAAGATGACACCACAGAATAGACAGCTTAGTTTAAGGCGACTATACACCTGTGGATACAGAGAATCCCCATGATATAGTGGCAACGAACCATCAGGACTAGTTCCGTCTCATTGCATGTATGACGATTATCGACGACTGCCTCATTGGATCTGTGATCCTACTTCAAGGCCTCACGGGCGAGGTGTACTTAATTCTGTACCTGAGTGTGACCCCATCTTCTATGCAGGACGATATTCCTTTGGTGGTGTGAAGGGTGAAAACGCTACTACTCGATGGTGTACCAGCCCATTGATCTCTTTACTGGTGGAGTTCAAATTTGGGTACAGACAAGACATTCTCACTTGCTTGGTATGTTCTCAGGTGTGCTTTCAATTACTGAAACCTATAGTGTCAAAGATAATTTATGTGCACATCAAGTGGATTTACGTATGTTTGAACGCATTTCCGGGCATATTTCCCTGTTTTGTTTTTACTCCATAGGTTCTGAGATATTGTTTGCTATAGTTTGCGCCCTTTTAACAAATTGATCCTGTATTTAGTTTTGTGGATAATGTCGGATGCTCCATGAGGCTATATGCAGATGACGCTGTTGCCTGCAGGAAGATGGTAACGATGTAAGACTGTAGCACAATGGGGGAAGATCTGCAGAGGATCAACATAGGTGCAGGGACTGCCAATTAACAATGAACATAAATGCATGTAGCATATTATGTGTAAATACGTGATACTGGTGAAAACTAACTGCAAACAACAACTGTAAAATATATAGTACTAAGCATGTGGAGCGACCTATAATGGAATGACTCCATAAAACTGATTATAGGAAAAACCGATACCAGGCTGCCTTTCACAGGAAGAAACGTAATACCACCATGAAAGCAGGGCTTACAAAACTATTGTTCCACTGTTTCTTAGGTGTTGTTCATTAGTCTAGGGCTGTTATGAAGTAGGACCATAAGAAAAGAGAGAAATGATCCAAAGAAGGGCGGCACATTTCGCCAGGTGATCATTCAGTTGGGGTGTATGCACTGCAGATATGCCAGTAGTAGGGTAGTGTATGTTCTAGCGCATTTTGTTAGTGTGGGTTACATACACTCATGTGGAAAATTGATTAATTTGTCCCCTACCCTCCTCTTAACCTATTGTTTTGTTAATTGATTTATGACCTCCTGGGGATAATCCATCCTCTTGAGAATCTACCATCACCTCCCCTCCCACTCTACCTCCCCCACTTCTCTGAGAAATCCCGTCACCAAAACAAGGACACCTTTGACATCAAATTAATTGGCTAATGAATGAAACTGGTAAATTACTTAACCTCTCCCCCTCCAGAAACTCCTTGCAGTCCTCCCCCCAATCTCCACCTCATCCTCTCCCCATTGGGAAACTAGTGGGAATAGAACTCAGTCTATGCTTGATAGGAAGGATCACATGAAAGGAAATTTAAACATAGCCCAGGATATACTGTTTATTTAGCTACTGTTTACTGAGTTAGTGTACAGTGCCATCACCAGAGAATGCACACCTCACCACCTCCCTCCAAACACCTCTTCAAACCTCCAATCCTCACCCACTCCCCTTTGTTGATGCAAGCACACTTTCAGACCTGACTTATTCGAATAGCCCCCTCCCACAATTTGATTGACTAATTAGTGATGTCAATAACCTTTTGTGTGGGACAGTTTTGCTTGGTGGATACAACCCTCTTCTGGAAATATTGATTGGCTACAAATCTGGTGGGATATCAGTAGCAGGTTATGGAATATTGTCTAGACAATTTCTGGTAGACAAGGCGATGTCTGGAATATTGTTTATTTAAATGATTTATAGGATAGAAAGTAGTGTAGAGAATATAGTTTATTTATTTATACTCTCCTGATTATGAAGTGTGCAGCATCCACTGACTGTCAGGTAGTCACACATGCACTGAACAGGAGAGACTTGCATCTATACCAGCTGTGCCAGCTACATGCTCATTCCCCAGTATCCACATGCCCACCATACTGAATACTCAGAGATCAGAGAGATTGTCACTAAGCAGTCCACCGATAATTTACACAGAAGAAATAATCGTCCAGTGCAAACACCCGTGAGATAGAATTTCTCATGCAACACCCACATCTACATCTGTCACAGCTCTACCAGCATATGGACTAGTTCACTATTCAGGTATCCACAGGATGCCTTGAGGTTGTCTACCAATACTTGTCTCCATGGCTGCAGGGAAGAGCTGACTAGCTGGCAGCTGGAACTTTTCTTTGAACCCGCCACTCATGACACTCTTGAATAAGCCAGGTATGCCCATTCATTCTGGTCACCAGCTACCTCCACCATGCACCCGGATGGCAGGGAGCGTTATTCCAGAAAAATCAGCCACTTATTTCTCGGTGGAATTACAAATAAATATTACGATTGCAGCCCCAGTCTGATGACATTCGACAGTGATCGAAATATTGCGACTACCTTCTCCTCATGAATGTGTCTCTGAAAGCATCGATTTCCCAGGTAAATGTGTATCTTGCTTATGATCGGATATAATTTTCCTCCGTGCAGTGGCATGTCATTGATATCAGGCCATGGGAAGTAATTTTTTTCCAGCTATCGGACTACACTCGCCAGGTAGCTAAAAGGGGAATACCTGGAAGGAAGGTGATATTCTTTTCGATGAGCTTATTGATAACCAACGTTTGAAACTGCCTGCAGAAGGATTCCAGAACCCCCAACATAAATTTAACATTTTGCATGAGGTCCACAAAGATAAAATACGTGAAATTATCGCTAGTAAGGAGGCATATAGGCATTCTTTTTCCCTCACTATGTTTGCAAGTGGAATAGAAAAGTAGTGGTACAGGGTACCTTCTGTCACACACAATACGATGGCTTTCGAAGCAAGCATATAGATATAAATGTAAATTTAGTCTACCTATTAAGCCATCACTCCATACATTTATAGCACAGAAATCAATTATCTACAAACCGAAAGTTCTGCTGCTGATAGTTTCTCGGTAAATATCTTCATATTAGCTCCTAATTACCTCATTTCCATCACTTCACAGTATGTATGTTCGATGTTGTAATACGTTCGCCCAGAGCACTTGGAAGAAGTGGTACAGAATTCACATCTCAGCTCCTCTTTCATCAGAGTATCATATACCTACCATATTCTTACGAAGCTTCCAGTATTCGATATATAGCATTTGAATCTACATGATTTACACGAGTAAGAGATATCCTCTGCCAAGGCACAGACCCCTGCCAATTCTTGTGAAATCAAATCACGTTCTGACAACACTGTTCCACTTGTTAGAAGACTGACTAGATAGAAAGCTATCACAATGAAAAAAATAACACTGACATATGTACAGGAGGAAATCCACACTCGTGCAGAGTATGTATGGACTTCGTAAGGAAATTCAGAAGCATAATGCCTACAGTTCATCAGTACTGAATCGTTGGTCTATAAATATCACCCTGTATGTGTCCTGATCTCCTTTTCGTATTCCTGTGATTACTACATTTGAAATACGACAATGTAATGGCGTCAGAAACTTCGTTGGTAGCACAGTGTCTCTCAATGGAGTGAACTACAAAGTATAAAAATTTCGTTAACATCACCTGGCAGAGAGCCCGATAAGATAGTAGTGAGTGCCTCTCTTCCAATGTATCGAAAACAAATACTGGTTACTTGTTGACTTTGAGCGTATGTGGTGATCCTATTAAACATGCAGCTATTGGTCCATTGGAGCAGGTTGTCCAGTGATCGAAGTCGTTTGCACAGATTAGTGTGAAGTTTTGACACTCACACTGTAGGAGAACTATATCACACAGACTACAATCACAAGCCGGCCGGCGTGGCCGAGCGTCTCTAGGCGCTACAGTCTGGAACCGCGCTACCACTACGGTCGCAGGTTCGAATCCTGCCTCGGGCATGGACGTGTGTGATGTCCTAAGGTTAGGTTTAAGTAGTTCTAAATTCTAGGGGACTGATGACCTCCAAAGTTAAGTCCCATAGTAAAAAAAAAAAAAAAAAGAGGACTACATTCACAAGAGAGGGTCCCTGTACTGTTCTTTCACATCACATGTTATTTTTCTGCTGTAACACATCCAAGCAAAGCAGTGTATGAGTACAGTTTTGTACACTCCGATACATTTTGCTTTCCCTCCGTAACTTCGAGGTCTGTGTCGTTTGCTAAACTGTCATTAACACGTTCCAATCCATTAGCTCTCTCTCAGAAACCTAGACATCGAATGATATAAACTATGATACTGACACAGTACACAGGATGGTTGGAATAAAAGACAGAAGCAGTGTTTCTTATCAACAAAAATGTGGAGGATACCGCGGCATATGGAAACTGGAAGAGTTTGCGGCAGTGTGGAGCGTTTCTAAACAGCTGTCAACGGTGATGATCTCTACATTTAATCTCATCTTCCACATTGATGGGGTAGCAAATGGCTGAGTTTTCCATTTTTTGAAGAGATCCTGAGCATTGATTCCTCATATTGCAGGTGCATATTGCACACAGGTATATGATCGCTATTTCGGCTTCCTAAGTGGTAGTCATACTGAAATCCAAGTCTTTGGACACATTGTATTTCATTTTTATTACTTACAGTGCATAACGCCATGTGAAAAAAGGAGTTTCCTGCAGCACTTAATCCCACAGAGCACATCTGTTGTATGCAGCATCTGTTGTCAACTCCACCAGTAGAGGAACGGAATGAATTGGATACACACAGGCAAACATGTTTAAGTACCCCAATACGTCCACATTTTTTGTCAAAATTTCATCGGTTTTGCGTATTTTTTCGTACTTTTATCGGGTTTTCTATAATTTCAACACGTTTTACTCAATTCCTCAAGGTGCAAACCGTCACTCTCAACGAGTCTTATTGCATCGATCATGTGACGCTATCAGCCAATAACATTGCAGCATGGTTCTCAATTTCTTTATCATTGCTGAACCACCCCCTCCATTACACTGCGAGGGCCATATACAAGTGGACATATTGTGAACCCTGTTACACAGCCTGTATCACATGACACAAACAATTTCTTACTGTAGGAAATTGCGATCAGTAGACAGCAGGTGCCAAAACTACCTTCCTTAGCCGAACCTCTTTATAAATTTGCTAAGCTTTTGTTACGATTTGCCATATCCACCCTTTTTGGATGGAGTCAGACAAAGTCAAAAATGAAAAGCTCTGACCCTCAGCCCCCTGTTTTGAAACGAGCTACCTTATTGAACCTATAGGCTACGGACTCTGAGCAAAACTAAATGGCCTCTCTCTAGGCATCTCGTAAATGCACACGTTCCACTCACTCCTCTGTAACGATAAAAATTAGTAGTGCTAAATTTCTCCATGGTGAAAAATCGACTTGGATCACACATCAGGAGAAGATGGAGAATTGGGCAATGGCATTACCACCCTGGGACCAGTTTCTCTGAGACTTAAAAAGATATTTAAAAAATCGTAAATGAATGTAAATACAAAAGAATAATTGCTTAAACAATATCTGTATAAACTTCATCTCTCATCATTTTTATATTATATTTGCAGTGTTGTTTCCTTAACAAAACCTTTAATTTTTACACCATTTTTTAAAAATTTTTAAACTCATTTATTATCATGTTGGACTGGTTTGCTATTTAATTAATACTAGCACAAGGAGATAACTACCTAGATAGTTGGGCAACTAACTAAATTGCCCTTAAATTTAAATATTTGGGCTAATGAGGATGGTTTGGGTTTTAAAAGTCTTAGCAGGAATTTAACGTTACGAATACTTTCGCGTTTTTATTTGCTTCTTTGCAAAGGAGTCAGTGCAATTTAAAATTAACGAGCTCTTTTTATGCAGTATTTGATGCTGCTTTCATGAATGACACTTTTCATTCGGAGTAGCCTTTTTTGAGTGACAGGTATTGGAACATGAACATAGGTCACTTTTCCTCCAAGTCGGTAAAAGTTGCCTATCTTTAACCACCGATTGTCGCCAAACGGCTGAACCGATTGTAACTTTTAAGTAGGTCATTCTACGCAAAATTTTATGGTCTCCTATTTTGGTATTTTCGAGATTTTCTGTAGTATGTATCGGAAGAAACCACCGAATAATTTCAAAAATTTCGTGGTTCCGGCCTTCAAAAGCTTAGCACAAGTCAGAAACTCTCCCACACTGATTTAACTCTTCTTTGCGATGGCTAACGTTGATTACAATATTTCCAGCTTGTGCACATTTATTGAGCAGCAAATGTCTCATCTGCCTACACTAACGTGTGTTAATACTATTCTGTCACACGTGATTTAAGTGGAAACTGCACAGAACAGATCACATGCGTGTGACGTACGTTCCTATTATTACCAACACTGACAGTAGCAGAGTTTAAGAAAATTATTCAACAATCAAACCGACATCGCTAAATTTACGCTGAGTCGTGGCAACCCTCGTACACAGAAGTGAGGACCACAATATTCTGAAATTATTGCAAGCATAATACAGCGGACGTTTTCAAAGTTACAATCTTTTGAAAAACAAAAGCTGAAAACTTCCTCTACCGGAGAGCAGATCTAAAATCCTACACCGTACGCTCATTGTCCAACATTCAATAAGAACATTATGTACGTTACTCTTCTTGTACTGAACTTCAACTTAGTACTAGCATCCTCATATACGCCAGTTCAATTGTTATAAAGAGTTGCATGCAAACTAAGTGGCACTCCGTATCCTGTACTAATTATGTGCACGTTAAATTGTCTTTCAACCGAAACTAACAGGACACAAATAACATTTTGGCAAGCTATCACGTTCTTATTGTGACGACTAGATGGCGTAGAGTTTTGAGCCGGTATCGTGGACTGCATTTCAGTCCTCACCTCACAGCCGTTTGGATTGATTGTTAAGAGCTTTTGAGTATGTTAGATGGATAGAATGAGAAAATTACCTTCTGTATGGCAACCTAGCTGTGAAGGTTGTCGTAATCCCTCCTACACTTCCGTCGTGTATTGGAACGTTAGTGTACAAGCCTACTGCTATTGGTTGGATAGTGGCTGGGCAGTTCCGTGTCATCTAATAGCATCACAGAAAATGGGTATCTTGGCTCGATTGCCGATACTTTGAAACATGGATATGTGAGGAGAAGAGCCAAGATGACTGAACGGGAATGTTATGAAATAACGGTGTTTTAACCCTTTCAAACCCACCGGCTACAATTGTGTACATTAAAGTTTAACGTTTCTTAGCTGAAACGGAAGTACTTTCCTCCAGTGGAAACCTGAGCTACACATTTGTATAAGTTCAGCCTTTCCATTATGCGCAAGCGCTGCCAACTGTTGGGCATTACTATGAAAACATCAGCATGTCAATGTAACAATGCGCAGAAGCTAGTGACCACCGGAATACACAGAAGTGGTTGGTTCTCTATATTTCACTGTATAACTGAACATTGTTGTTGTTATTTTGCATGGTAACTACTGAATGATCATCTCATTTACTACAATAGAGAATATTTCATAATTAGTTATTTTAGTCCATAAAATGAAGCCAAGAGTACAAAATATGTTTCGAAAACGGATACATATTTTTGTATAAATCTTCAACCTAAAACCATTAAAAAATCGCCCGAGAGCTTTAGCCCATAAAGAAAAATTTCTTTCCTTAGGAAAAAATTCTGTGCAAGGGTTAAATGAACGATATCGATTCTGAACCTATAGGCTCCAACAACGTTCAAACAGGTTTGTACTGTCATCGAGCTCTTTGCCAACATTCCCTACGGAAGGGAAAGTTTTGCAGCTTTCGAAAAACAGTTTTTGCATCAAGGCTACTTGATTATAGCAGAAAAGGTCTATCAAAGAGTCGCACACCAACTCACCTTAAACATGCCCTTCAGTTTGCCAGATGTGAACGTAGGGCTCAATTTGATTCTCAGCTGGCGCCACTTCTTTCCTGCCAGGAAAAAGAGATGTTTGTTGAGAGGTTCTTCGTCGTCGATGAACATTCCCCTGTCGTGGAACGTCCCGAAATCTTTGACAAGGACGTGGCGGATGAGTTCAGGGTCACGGATAAGCAGCAGTGGTCGACGGAATCCGTAGAACCCGACATATCTCTCTCCTGAAACGAAAACAGAGTGCAGTTACGAATTAAATTAGCGACAGATATCACCTCTGTGCAACACGTACATCCCACCATAACTGTCGTACCGATTCTCAGTCTTAAGTAGATCCACAACTAAGACGACACGACGTGACATATCTAAATGCAGAAGCGCTCTGTGACGCGAATCCCAGCAAACTTCCTCAGACTATGCTTGACACAGATTCGGCGACCCAGGTGTTTCGTTGATGGTGGCTCGTCAGCTCCCATTCATCCAATAGGGGCGCAGGTAATCTTGGATCGATCGCCAATACACCGTCAGCACTATAAATCTCCACAAAAGCTGCATGTATGCTATTGGCCTTGCAGCGTGCGACTGCTGAGGACAAACAGTGATCATGGGACGGACTCCCTCTGGCCAACGGCCGGCTCTCTGTTGTAACAGGCTTACTGAGGTAGTCGGGTGCGCAGTAAGTACGATTAACTTCCTCTAAAACGGCTCTTATACGTTCGCGTGGCTTGTCGGACAGCCCAACAAACGTGATGTGGTGGGCTGTTTGCCTCAAATGGCTCTAAGCACTATGGGACTTAACATTTGAGGTCATCAGTCACCTAGACTTAAAACTACTTAAACCTAACTAACCTAAAGACATCACACACATCCATGACCAAGTCAGGATTCGAGCCTGCGACCGTAGCAGCAGCGCGGTTCCGGACTGAAGCCTAGAACCGCTCGTTCACAGCGGCCGGCGTGAAGAATGCAGAAAACAATTATAATTTAAAGTCACCTGTCGAAAGGTGTTATTCTTTGTTTAACTAGAACAACAAACCACCTATAGAAATATCACACATCTATACAGAACTTACGTTCAGTACTCCAGGAACTGTCAATTCCATGAAAAGACCGGAATGAGACACGTTGTTTAGAAATCACTACCTTCCACTTGCCCTAATAAAAACTAATTGGTTGGGAAATTACTCTATCGTGATGAAGTTGTGCTGAATTACAACAAAGCAGACCCGCCATGCTACAACATAATGGATCTTGATGCAAATGGCGTTAAGCCGGAATGGTAGTCACCGAGTATCAGTGATGTTAAAAAAATACGAATAAAGGTACACAGTGAGCACCATGAAACTCTTGTATGTGTGTTAACATTCAGTATAACGGTACTCTAAGGATTTATTACTGCAGGCACCATCCGCTTCTTAGACAGACCAATGTTTCCGTCGTGTTACGATGTTTCAAATGCAACACTTCAGTATAACAACTGTGGCATGTAACAATCAAGTTACATGTGCCCAGAATGAGATTTTCACTCTGCAGCGGAGTGTGCGCTGATATGAAACTTCCTGGCAGATTAAAACTGTGTGCCCGACCGAGACTCGAACTCGGGACCTTTGCCTTTCGCGAGCAAGTGCTCTACCATCTGAGCTACCGAAGCACGACTCACGTCCGGTACTCACAGCTTTACTTCTGCCAGTATCCGTCTCCTACCTTCCAAACTTTACAGAAGCTCTCCTGCGAAACTTGCAGAACTAGCACTCCTGAAAGAAAGGATATTGCGGAGACATGGCTTAGCCACAGCCTGGGGGATGTTTCCAGAATGAGATTTTCACTCTGCAGCGGAGTGTGCGCTGATATGAAACTTCCTGGCAGATTAAAACGCCAGTTCTGCAAGTTTCGCAGGAGAGCTTATGTAAAGTTTGGAAGGTAGGAGACGGATAGTGGCAAAAGTAAAGCTGTGAGTACCGGACGTGAGTCGTGCTTCGGTAGCTCAGATAGTAGAGCACTTGTCCGCGAAAGGCAAAGGTCCCGAGTTCGAGTCTCGGTCGGGCACACAGTTTTAATCTGCCAGGAAGTTTCAAGTTACATGTGATTAATTTAGCAGGCTTCTCCGAATACAGTGAAGTGTTTTTCATCTTCTGCACAATATCTTAACTACACAGGTAAAGTAAGTAGTTGCCTACGTACTCGAAGGAGACAAAGCTCTACGGTCCTGGAAAATACTTCAGCATATTACTTTTTTCTAGCTAGAAAGGCCAACAGAGCTTTCAACCGTTATCCATCGCGATTTCCTTCGCAGCGACGGTCACAAAATGCATGTAAGAAGTTTCTGTGTCCTCACAAGCACTGGAAACTGGTGAAGGCAATGTCACATGCTCGTCTAAGTAAAGCTACAAAAGGAAAATCAGTTCGTTAAAGGCCAGTAGGCATGACTGGCAAAGTCGAGAGACTGACGGCGGTGCGGAACGAGAAATTTACGAACTTTTCGCAATTAAGAACTGGATGTGTTCCGACAGGAATTGAAATTTACCTGAACGCCTCTTTTTTCTCATCGTTCTAAGAAAGTATGCACACCATAGTGCGATGTCCTCCCTCTCAACCAGAAATGTACTATTTTTAAATTTTTTTATAGGAAGCTAACCTTTTCGTTTTTCTTCTTGACACAACTGAACTGCGTTATTTATTGACACTTATCCATCTGCGCAAACTATTCGATAACGTATATTTGCATGATGACTAACCATTTCAGAAGCTAGGAATACGCAGAGGTAGTAACGGAGTATGACTGTAACGTGACTGTACAATGCCGTATCAAGTGCGTCGGTCGTGTACTGTGGAGTACTGTCAAACACCTTTTGTCCAATCTGCACTAAACAAAGTTTGGTCTCGCCTTCTGCCGTCAACTACTGTAAAGCGAGATTATAATTAGCTGGAAAAGTAGTTAATCTAATCTAAACCCGATAAAGAGGGGAGATGAAGTGGTGAGTAAACAAGCAGACACGGATAAAACGGCAGCGAACTGGCGCTGCTCTAAGCGCGGTAAGTACAAAAGGCTGGGGAGATGGGAGAGGGGGGATGGGGGAGAGGGGGGGGGACCGGGAAGACGGCCTCCGTCCCTTCGTCACGGGGAAAAACCGTCCACTGACTCCTAAGCTCTATATCCACAACCAATTTTTTTCGAACTTTAATTTTAACTTCAGTGTGGCGAGTGAGACATGGCGCAGTTCTTTCTGTAGCTCACAAATCAATCTGCTCTGCACTGCAGTATCAAGCAAGAGTTAGATGAACATTTTAATTGCTGAACAGTATCCAACTTGTCATAAGGACACTTCGTATCGGCAGTCATAAGCCCGTCTGCGATTTGGTAACAGGGGAATGCGACAGGTGTGAGGCGATACCATATTCAGTTAGCACGCCAACAAACTTTTCAAATCTGTGACACATTTACTTACATACTCCTTGGCGCTACAGCCCGTGTAGCGCCTTAGCTTCATGTACCATCTCTGTCCACTCTTCTCTGTTGGCTGCCTTGTCTCTCCATCTTCTAAATCTCTTTCGTCGCAAGTCCTCCTCTACTTTGTCTAGGGATCTGGTCCTTGGTCTGCCCCTTATACCGCGTCCACCTGGTTTTACTTTGAAAACTTTCTTTATTGTGCTGCTCTCCACCATTCTGTTTACATGTCCCAATCAACATAGTCTATTACTCTTCATTCCTGACACGATATGGGATTTGTTGTACAAGTCTCTGATCTCTTTATAATTTCTGATTCGCCAAAAACCCCTACCATTCACTGGACCAAAGATTTTCCTATCTTCCTTTATTTTCTCTACAACAACTCCTCATCATTTTGCGTCATTGTCCGTCTACGAACCATACATCACCATAGGTCTCACTACTGTACGATACTTAGCCGAGCGACTTTCTGGAGCGGGAAGGAGGGCCTGCTCCTAGGCACGAAACCGCCCGGTGGACTGGTGTCGAGGTCCGATGAGCCGGCCAGTCTGTGGATGGTTTTTTAGCGGTTTTCCATCTGCCTCGGCGAATGAGGGCTGGTTCCCCTTATTCTGCCTCAGCTACATTGTGTCGGGATTGCTGGGCAAACAAGTTCTCCACGTACGCGTCCAACACCATTAGTCTATCACGCAAACATAGGGGTTACACTCGTCTGCCGTGAGACGTTCCGTGGAGAGGGGGGGGGGGGGGGGGGGAGGGGTCCACCGAGGGCCGCCCCGCACCGTAATCCTGTGTTCGGTGTGGGGCGGCGGAGGGGTGAAGTGGACTGCGGTAGTCGTCGTGGGGTTGTGGACCACTGCGGCTGCGGCGGGGACGGAGCTTGAGAAGCTTTCTATATCTTTTCGAGGGTGATGAATCAGAATTGTCTAAGTGCCATCAAAATTTCGACATGGAAGTGGGTCAAAAATGAAAAAAAGCCACGAAAAAATAGAACATTTTTGGATTTTTCACTTGTAACTGGAAACGAGGCAATATCCAGGAAAGGTGACTCATTTCGAAAATACGGCGGGTAAAATTTCCCACAAAACAGGTTGTACGACGTTTTTGGTCAGACCAAGCGTATGACATGTAGCGTTGTTGTAGTTACCACTATTTTGGGCGTCACAGCCAACACCTAACTCCTCATCTCTCAGAATGCTATAATGTTCATTCGAAGGACAACATGATAGCTTTTATCAGTGAGACAAATAGGCGCCGCTCTTTATACCACCGCCAAGTGTCGCTTAGCATTGACGGCAGAAATGTATGGTTTATGGGGAGTTCTCGACTATTGTACCCAATTCTTTTTCACGCTCCGCTCACAGTCATTTTACTAGCTGGACTGCAGTTTGCAATTGCATTCTGAAACTCGTGGCTGATTCTTTCAGCTGCTTTCACGTGACTTTTTTGAAGCAACATCTTCAATGTTCGACAGTCCCAGTTCGTCAGCACGTGAGGCCTTAGTTTTGCTGTCGTGGTTCCTTCGCGTTTCGACTTCACAGTGACATAACCAACAGCCGACTTGGACAACTTTACGAGGGTTGGAATGTCTCTATTGGATTTGTTACTTAGGTGACATCCAATGACCAGTTCGGAATCCAAGTTACTGAGCTCTCGTGCCCAATCCATTCTGCTGCCACTGCTTCTCTGCTAACAACATAGTACTCCCCGCCTCCTTTCATAGTGACTGGTCTTCCTGTAGTGATATCTAGTGATCAGTTTCACAGTGCAAAAGAGTGTTCTGATAATTTTGATCAGACAATGTAGGTTTGCACTAAGGGTTTTGCCCTTGTGTGTCTTGTATCGGAGCTTTTCTTTTACCTGCCCATGTCTCTCTCGTAACTCACGTATAACCACGTCTCTATTGTTCGTCGCTGACAACCGCATATTCCGCCTTGCCCACATGCCACTTGCGTGCTGCACAAAGGGGAGCCAGCTTCCTCCGGATGGAAACAGCCATCTCTCCTATGACATACCACGAATCAGGGCCCGGCAGCCATCCAAGTACTCTCTAAAGATGATCATTTCCGGCCGCTGTACTACACATCGAGCACCAAGAAACGGTCAGTATTACATTTGAAAATGGTTTCTAGCATCTTGTGCTGGCCTGTGCCGCTCAACAAAATCGGATAACCGTAAGGGACCAGACTGCTGAGGTTATCGGTCCCTAGGCCTACACACTACTTAACCTAACTTAAACCAACTTAGGTTAAGGGCCACACACACGTCCGTGCCCGAGGGAGAACTTGGACCTCCGGTGGGAGGAGCCGCGCGAACCGTGGCAAAGATCCACAGACCGCGCGGTTATCTCCACGGCGGATAACCGTCGAAAGTCAAAAAAGTTAAGGGCACACACAGGAACAATGCGCTTCAGGTGTCCGCCAGAAAGAACGGAACTTACTGTGAAGTGTTACATGTCGGCGAGTCCCCATCCACCTCGCTAATGGTTCCATGTCTCGCTAAGCCGCCTCCTCTACCTACAGTGTATGCAGTCGCCTTAGAAAGAGCGAAATGGCAAAGCCGGTGCCCACGCACAGGGAATTGCCAACTCCTCCACAGCTTTTTGCAGATGCCAACGGTTTTATTGGTGACTGACTGCCGGCTACCAAAATCCGCCCGAGAAGTTTCAATACTCGCCACTTGCATGCCACGCACGAGGATTTCCGGTTAACTTAGCGTTTACCAGGCAGTTCCACGAAATTATTTAACATTCAGCCCTTCCAGCCAGTCAGCAACAGAATTCAGGCGTTTCCTCTGGCCCCTTCCTGTTGACGCTAACTGCAATGGCTGCGGGATGCTGCTACCTGCCAGAAGAGCTTTCCCTAACAGTTGCCAGGGGTACACCAGACCACTGAACCACTCGCGCTTGAGCCAGCCACTTCGGCTTCCGCAGCAGTACACTGAAGACAGACCAGCCCGTCACTCCTAGGCTGTGAGCCCACTCAGACATCAGTCTGTGGCGTCCACAATAGCCACGGGACGAACACGCAGGTGAGGCCAGGAAGTGGAACTTTGGAAACCCACAGAACACGTCTACATCATCACATATTATGTCCCAGATTCTCTTAACTAATAATGAATATACTTATAGTCTATTTACCACTGACCAGAATTTAAAATTTCTTACTTGGCAGCTGATTGTATATGTTCTGCATGGTCTGACCAAGAGACTCATGGCCGAAAAAGTTTCTCCGGAAGTTTCCAAACGGGACTGTAGGTTCTGCGTAAGGCACCCCCTTGTTCTTCCAGTACCTGTAGCTACTGGAGAACCACAGGTAGACGACGAAAACGGCCGCGGAAAAGACAACCACCAACTCGGCGATCCACGAGTCCAGGAGCAGCGCCATTTGCAGTCTGGAAAAAAAAAGAAAGCGGGAAACGGCGTCAACGTCTAGTGGACTTACAGCAAGGGATGCACGACATAGAAACCTACGGTGATGGAGTGGGTGAGAATGGAGTGGGCGAATGATGCTCTGCTGTAGATGGGTCAAGGTGCAGATGTTGTGAACGTTCTTTATTTTTGATCATAAAAAGTCATAGCGCAATGTTCCCCAGGTGACGATCGTTGAACGCGGAGGTCCGAGCACTCCAATGTTAGCGCTTCTTGAAGACGCAGCCCTGCAGCGAGTGGCTTTGGCCGGCTGTTGCTGAGTCAGCATCGCCTGACAGCGTTTGGACTGAGGTTGCTGGGGCGAGGCAGGCCGGTGGCCGGCCCAGAGGCAGACGGCTGTGACCTTGGGGTGACGAACCGAGGGCTGTGGCGCTGCGTCCCGTGGCGTCGGACCCCAGCGGCTCATACTGCGAGGTCCTCGGTTTGTACCTCTGACCGTGACGCTACGGCAGGTTCTTCAGCTGGTGGTCTCGTGGAGTCGACGAAGGAGTGAAGTTGGTCCGGTGGGTGGGGTCGTCAGACGGCGGTCTCTGGCACGCAGCCTGTCTGCGTCATCAGAGTGTCGGCGGCGCCACGAGACAAGTCGACACCAGGCAGGTGTCAGTCCATATGCCAGTCTTGCCGTGCCGGTAACCTACTCAACTGGCTCGCGGGTGTATATATACGACCACAGCTTAGTTTATAAAATTTTATGTGTAAGAGCACACCTCTTCAACTACATACCACTCCTGGCCCATCCACCCCCTCCCCCCCCCCCACCTTCCCAACCCCCACGTGCCTTACCGCACCCGACGCCTCCCTCACCCAGCCCTCCTCCACTGCACCCTGTTCTTAAAACTCACAAGTGTCGAGTTCCGAAATTATTTTTAGAAAATAATGTTCTGAATTTCAGGTTTTTAAAACAGAATTTTTTATAATCAAACCATCAAAACGACAAGATTTAATATAAACAGGCACATTATACAAATGCGTATGTTGAAACACTCATAAGTTATTTATTGCATCTACATTTACATCTATATATCTATATCTACATAGACATTCCGCAATCCACCGTACAATGAGTGGCGAAGGCTACCCTGCACTAGTCATTACCCATCCTGTTCCACTCGCAAATAGAGCGAGGGGAAAACGACTGTATAAATGCCTCCGCATGAACCCTAACTTCACATATCTCATATTCGTGGTCCTTATGGGGAATGTATGTTGGCGTCAGTAGAATCGTTCGGCAATCAGCTTCAAATGCCGGTTCTCTAAATTTTCTCATTGGTCTTTCTCGAACAGAACGCCGCCTTCCGTCCAGGGATTTCCATTTCCGGTCCCGAAGCATCACCATAACATTTATAACATGTAAGCTTTCACTGCTGGCGTCTTCATTAATTAAAACTTCGGGGCTGAATTGCCGTGGTCCATATATAAAACTTCTTCTCCTTCGTGACGTTTCGTTGCCTACTGCGGGGAACATCTTCCGAGGTGAGTCGGCGACTGGTTGCTAGGCGCTGGAGGTCCCGCTTATATAGTGCGCTTAGATGGCGCCACCACTCATCACGTGCTTTAGACTATAAAACTATTTCTGGCTAGTGCCTTCTCTCTCGATTACAGCTAATCGATTGTCACTTTGGTAGTGCAAAGTCGACCGCCATATCTTGTCTAGTTTTAATCCGTCTCCTTTTTTATTAAAATTATTTTCGTGCTTGTAGATCTCTGTATGTTCTCTATACATGCTGTTATAATAATGTGAGGTCCTAGCTATCACGTTTGTCTCACTAAATTTTATTTCGTGATCATCGTCTTTGAAAACGTGTTCCGCTACAGCTGATTTGTCAATTTGCCCAATCTACAGATCCTTATGTGTTCCGTTAGGTGGGTATTAACACTCCTTTTAGTTTGTTACAATGTAAAACATGCCACAGCTAAACGAAATTTTATACACTCCTGGGGTAGCTAAGGGGTGTCGTGCGTCTTTCACCGATCTTAAACTTTCACTAATTTTCTTGGTAGGTCGAAAGATTGTGTCCAATTGAAACTTTCTCAAAACTTTCCCAATGCGGTCCGTGATGTTATGAATAAATGGAAGAAAAACTTTTCCAGCCGACGGTTGTTATTGCCGTGTATTTTCGGACGCTTTTCTTCTAGGGTGGAGTGCTCGATCTATCTCATTGTCAGTGTGCCCATTTCTCTTGAAAGTCGTTCGCAAATGGCTTAAGTCATCTTGCAAATAAATTGGCCCACAGATGTTATTAGCCCTGTCCACTAAAGTTTTTTTTCCATAACGCTTACATGTTGTTCAGATCTACCGGTGACAAATCTAGCAGCCCGCCTCTGAATTGCTTCGATGTTTTCCTTCAGGCCGACCTGGCGCGGATTCCAAACTCATTCCAACAGATGGTCCATATAATTCGCCGGTCGCTGTGGCCGAGTGGTTCTAGGCGCTTCAGTCCGGAACCGCGCTGGTGCTGCGGTCGCAGGTTCGAATCCTGCCTCGGGCATGGATGTGTGTGATGCCCTTAGGTTAGTTAGGTTTAAGTAGTTCTAAGTCTAGGGGACTGATGACCTCAGATGTTAAATCTCATATTGCTTAGAGCCATTGTTAGAGCCATTTCCATAGATTTCACACAAGCGTTTGCGAATATTCCCCACAGTTTCTTTCTCTGGAACGAGAAATTCAGTAATGTCACGTTGCTTCTAACGTACATCACCTACAGACACAATTTTGAAAATGCCCTGTAGCTGCTCTAGCTTTCGGAAGTAACGCTTTCACTCACACTTCATGCGTAAAGTTTCACATCCGTATGTTTGTTTTTGGCTGAGAGAAAAAAAAATGAGGTGCATTACCTTCTAGACAACCCTCGTATGTACCTACTACAATATAAGCAGTGCCTACCATTTATAAATATAAAGAGTGCAACGTGTATAAGTACAGATATTTTTACATTTTGTATCTTGATATGTACGCACGAAATGTGTTGGTTATGTTTCTCTGAGTCGAACATTTGTCTCACAAACACATCACAAAATTTACTATCTGACACTTTTCACATTGCATAATTGCGCTACGAAGCAGACTGCTCCTGTCACTGTAGACTAACCGTTTTGCGCCAACACGTCCACGCTTCAGATCCTGACCTGCTGCCCAGAGGAAAATAAGTAATAATGGCTCGTTGATACCACACGTACTTGGAGATACTAACCAACACAAAAACATACAACTTGTAGTAGCTATAATTATAAGTCTGCAAGTGGCGTAAATACTGATGGTATATTGTTTGGTACACAGTCCTAAGTCACCAATAAAAGTATCAGCACTTATACCTGTTAGACTTTGTATGTAATAATTATAGGCGTAATTTATATAAAAATTTAAACGTGGTTAGTTCAAAATATTAAAGCCCTCCAAATTCTCCAGCGATTTCTTCGAAATCATGACACAACACCGCATTCGAATTCACTCACATTTTAAATACCTATTTTAATATGTATCATATATAAATAAATATGTAATATATCCTCTTCAAATGAATTACAGGAAAGCGTGCACTGACGTCCGATACGTTAAATCTGTTTTGATGTAGGGGTTACTTATGGTCTAACTTCATGGTGTTTGATCTTCGCTTTCACTGTAGGCAACAATTAAAATCATTCGCCATGTATTCGCTGTGTTGTGCATTAGTGTGTCAGGTGATCCCGCAGAAGGCAGTGAGTTTCGGTGCCACAGTATTTTATAATGAGGCACACAGATGGCAGCTGTCACTTTTGTACGTTGTATTCAACCAGGCACATGCAGTGCGTCATCTGAATGCAGTACAAGTTTGACCCAAATAGGACGGACTTTCTGTCGTGTTGCTACAGTTGGAAATGTCTCTCAATGTGTCACCCATAGGTTGTGGACACTGCACAGGGAGAAATGTCAATGCACAAGACTCTTTGGATAAGGTCGCTGACGCATTACAAACCCATGTGAGCACCAATATCCTCTCATCGGTTGCGTTACGTCGTCGTACGGATACCGCCAGAGCACAGCAAGTTCTGGCATTCCCATGTCAATTGGCAAGTTCCTCACTAGCGAAATGTGTTATTCACAGACGATTCCAGATATCCCCTGACGAAAGGTGATGGCCTTGTTCATGTACGGAGATGAGTGCTGAGCAGTACCTGTCAAATGTTGTCCAGGAAATCGACAGATTTCCGAAGGTCTCTGATGTTGTGGGAAGGCTTTAAATTTCCAACGTTCTATGATGTTGTGGGTCGGCATCAGTGTTGTGAGCCTTACAGACATTACCGTTGCACACGGTCACCTCACCGCCAGGCAGCATATCGAACAGAACCTCTTGGACCATCTGATGGCTGCTGCAGGCGGTGTTGGCCCTGCATTCCTTACAATGCAGGGCCCATATGGCGGGGGTCGGCAGGCATGTCTTGCGAAGCCTGGATATTGAAGTAATGGAATGTCGGCAGTGAGTCTCGACCTAAATCCCATCTTTCACAAGTGGAACATGCTTCTCAGACGTGTTCGTGGTCATCTTGCTCCTCTCCGAAAACTCTCAGGGGCTCTTTTGGAATAATGGGAACGGATACTACAGGATGACCTCTGTAAACTTACACGGAGTGTGCAATATAGGTGTCAGGCAGTCATAATCGCTCATGGAGGGCATACACGTTACTGAAGCTCTCCCGGAAAGACGGGATGAATGGTTGTTTCCACTTAGTTTCTGACATCTGTTGTCTATTTCCGTTCTTTTTATGGAAACGATCGACGATGTGATGACATTATGTTGTGTGCTTAATTTGTGAAATATGAAGGTATAATTTGGTAAGATACCCAGTCTCAGTTATTACACAACGGAGAATGCCAACGCCAAGAGTCATGTTCCCCTACATATTTTGAGCAGTGTATAAAGGGGAAACAGTATTACTGCATATCTCGAAAAGATCTTGACCGATTTACTATAAATTTTACACAATATTCTAATGAACAGTCACACAGACATAGGCTACATATTTTATACATATACATAAGATATATAATAGGGAAACGTTGAAGAGGAAAATTGTATTTATGGCTTACTGGCTTATGATAAGACTAGCTGCACCCCATGGTATTACCCATAGTTAAGCATTCAATTGTAAGGAAACGTTAAGGTCGAAGCTTGCTACTCACATCTATGCGCACCCCAAAAATTCTCTTGGAGATATTGCGCCAGGAGTAACTTGCGGCAGACCATTGGTTCTTCGAAACTTATTCGTTTATTTAAGGAAAAAATTTGTACACGATCGAGAAGTAAACTGCAAAATGTAGGAGAAGGCAGACTGTTGCTTGTCATAATGAAGACACATCAAGTTGCAGACAGGCACAGTTAAAAAACACACACACATAGCTTTTGGCCACAGCTGTCGTCAGTAAAAGAGAGAGACACACACACAACATTCACACACCCACAAACGCAAGCACACCTCACAGGCACACGATCGCCAACTTCAACATCTCAGGCCAGAATGCCACATCACGTTGCATTCAGCAATCTGGAAGGGGTGGGGAAGGGGAAGGGATTGTAGTGTACAAACGCTGTCACGTGGCATGTGCTGGGAATGTCAAAAGGTGCAGCATCAGGAACTTGTGGGGCAGGGAGGTGTGAGGAAAAAAGAAGCAAAAGGAGTGGGTTAAAGACAGGCAGATGCATTGGCACAGTGGGATTCATTGGCAAAGGGCTGTCAGCAGGATGGGAGATGAAAATGGGGACAAGATGATAGGACAGAGGGGGTGGAATCTGTTGGAGGAAGGGAGTGGGGAGACTATGTTACCATAATTTGAGGCCAGAATAATTGCAGGGCCAGAGAATGCGTTGTAAGGATAATTTCCATTTGCACAGTTCAGAAAAGCTAGGGGTGAAGATGGATTGGTTAGCGAAGCACCCACTGTAATCAAATCTGTTATGTGCAGTTGCATGTTGTATCACAGTGTGGTTTACTTTGCTCTTGGTCACAGTTTGGCGGTGGCCGTTCATCCTCGAGGACAGCTCGTTGGTAGTCATACCAATATAAAAATCAGTGCACTGACTGCAGCAGAGCTGGTAAATGACATGGCTGCTTTCACACGTGGGGTAGAATAAACCTGTGACAGGACTGGAATAGGAAGTGCTGGGTGGCGTGATTGGGCATGTTTTCTGCTCGGGTCTTCCACAGGCGTATGATCCTTGTGGCAAGGAGTTGGGATTGGGAGTGGCATGGGGATTGACTAGGATGTTGTGGCGTTTGGATTGGCGATAGGACACCACTTTAGGAGGAGTGGGAAGTATCTCAGGTAGGATGTCCCTCATTTCAAGGGACCTTGATAGCTAATCAAAGCCATGGTGAAGGTTGTGGATCAGTCGTTCCAGTCCAGGATGGTAAAGGGCGACGCAGGTGGTAATCCTTCGTGGCTGGATTTTGAGGGTGGTGGCAGGACTGGGGGTGTGAGGAGAAATGGCACAGGAGATCTGTTTGCAGACTAGGTCTGGGGATATTGCCTGTCTGTGAAGGCCTTGATGAGATCCTCAGCATACTGAGTAGGCACTATCCCCCAGACCCAGTCTGCAAACAGATCTCCTGTGCCATTTCCCCTCACGCCCCCACCTCCCACCACCCTCGAAAACCAGCCACAAAGGAGTGTCCCTTTATCACCCAGTATCACCCCAGATGGGAACATGTGAACCACATCTTTTGCCAGGGCTTTTATTAACTATCATCGTGCCCTGAAATGAGTGACACCCATCCAATCTCCACAACATCCTAGTCAGTCTGAATGTCACTCCCAATCCCAAACTCTTACAACAAGCATCATATCCCCGTGGAAGACCCAGGTGCAAAATCTCTCCTGTCCACCCACACAGGACTTCCGATTCCAGTCCTGTCACACTGTCACAAGTTTATCCTACCCCATCATGGGCTTGGCCGCCTGCGAATGCATCCATGTCATTAATCAACTGTGCTGCAATTACTGCACAGCTTTTTACATTGGTATGATTACCAACCAGCTGTCCACGAGGATGAACGCCCACTAAGAGCAAAGTAGACCACCTTCTGGCATAACATGCAGCTGAACACAACGCACTTGATGGCAGTGACTGCTTCACTACCTGAACCATCTGGATTCTTCCCTCCACAACCAGCTTTTCTGAACTGTACAGATGGGAGTCATACTTACAACACATACTCCTATAATTATCCCAGCCTCAACCTATGGTAAGATACTGTCCCCATACCATCCACCCAACAGTTTCCACTGCCTCTGTCTTATCATCTCCTCCCCATTCTCACTCCCACCCTGTTTAACTGCAGCTGTCTTCCAATGCATCTTCCTCTGGCAATGCATTGGTCTGTCTTTTCCTGCTCCTCTCTTTTGTTTGCTCCTTTTTCCCCACCTTCCTGCCCCACAACCTGCTAATGCACACTCCACCACACAGAGCTCATACATTACGGTCCCTTCCCATTCCCCTTCCCGAACCCCTCCAGATTGCTGCTTGCATCCCACGCATTCTGACTTGAGTCGCAGGAGCTGGCTGGCAGTCGTGTGTGCGTGACGTGTGCTTGCTTGTGTATGTTTGTGTGTGTGTGTGTGTGTGTGCGTGTGTGTGTGTGTGTGTGTGTGTGTGTGTCTTTTACTGACGGAGGCTACGGCCGAAAGCTATGGGTGAGTGTCTTTTAACTGTGCCCGTCTACAACTTAATATATCTTCTTTATGGTGAGTAGCAATCTGTCTTTTCCTACATTGTTGAGATTCCTACCTGGAGTTTCAATTTTCTGAAACTACAAAATGTGCCAGGAAACGTAGTGAATAACTTGATGACAGTTTACGTTATGGCTAGTACAGAAAATATCATAATTTTGTCCGTATATACGGAGAGCTGAAAGTCTGTTGCAATACGTCTTTGTATACAAAGTTCCGAGACATCTCGTCTTCTGTGTGTATGTAGCGACCTCTAAGCTCTCGATATAGGCGAGCAGCCAACAAAGAGCTGTCCATGCGAGAAATATGGGGTGTTCAGATAAGTACCTGCCACGTTTAACGTTCCCCCTTGAGTCTTATTTATAGTAATCGAGAAGGCCACTTTCAGTGAGAACTACAAGAGTTTAACCTGGAATGGCAAGTTTGTTGGAATTATGGGAATTCTAGGCATTAATACTGTCTTTGCCAGTGATTATGGAGGCCTGCACCATATACCTTTTCACATCCGTGATGCATAACCTAGTACCATTGTACAGTCATGTTGCAGCCAGGTTACACATCAATAAGAAAAGGACAACCACTTTCGCCGCGCTGGATCAGCCGAGCGGTCTACGACGCTGCAGTCATGGACTGTGCGGCCGGTCTCGGCGGAGGTTAGAGTCCTCCCTCGGGCATGGGTGTGTGTATTTGTCCTTAGGATAATTTAGGTTAAGTAGTGTGTAAGCGTAGGGACTCATAACTTTAACAGTTAAGTCCCATAAGATTTCACCCACATTTGAACAACCACCTTAAGCTCCAACTTGTGGCATGACATTCACGACAGCCTTGATGTATTTAGAAACTCTACAAGATATGAAGTGGCGTCATCTCTTGTCGTTACTTTATCGACTGGCGTGTAGGTGGCCGCCTCGGCAGATACTTGAGCAATTAATTTTTTATTGATGTTTCCCAGCGATTCATTCTTAGGCGCCAAAATAACTCTTTCACCTAACCATTCACCATTGCTCAAGTTTTTATGTTAACTCGGAAAAACCTCGTTAATTAAATTATTTTCAGAGCTTACAACACTGCAGAAGCAGCTCTAAAAATTTAATTAGTCCTTCTGCATCGATTGCCATGAGCCCCTTGTCGATTTTGAGGAGGTATTGAGCCCAGATTCTTGGTCGTGGTGGACTTAGACTCTCAATGTTAGTTGTCATCTGTAAGCTACCTAAGTGTGCCCACAATGGAAAAGATTTCGGCACGCACTGACCTCGTCTGCCCAGTGCCTCGCTTGATGACCAGTAACGTCCGTCGGAAGTGCACTGCGAGCATGCCAACAGCCCCACCATCAACTTCCAGTTACCTCGTATGTTTTACAATTTTCGATCTTGTTCCTCGGTCGCACGCTTGTGTGACTTGGTGGATTCGTCCTGCGCGACCAATTTGCACTGCTGCAACAGAGCATCGCGACCACTGCTCTTACTTATCTTGCAAGTGGGGGTTTCCTCACTCAGAAGGTTCATAGGAAGCTTGAACACTGAGCGGAAAGTTCTTCTCCACTGAGCGAAGTCGGAGTTCTCCCAGAGGACTAACAGCTAGCATGGCACTCCCGTCTTTGCAGACTGGGCCAGCTGCAAGTTCGACACGAATACTTGCCAGTGGCTGGCCGTTGTGACCGAGCGGTTCTAGACGCTTCGCCGGCCGAAGTGGCCGTGCGGGTCTAGGCGCTGCAGTCTGGAACCGCGAGACCGCTACGGTCGCAGGTTCGAATCCTGCCTCGGGCATGGATGTTTCTTATGTCCTTGGGTAAGTAAGGTTTAAGTAGTTCTATGTTCTAGGGGACTAATGACCTCAGATGCTAAGTCCCATAGTGCTCAGAGCCATTTGCACCATTTCTGAACTTGCCATTGCCCACAGACGCCTCCAAGAAATGATGAGCTCTACTATGTTCTCCACGTGACTCAAAATTTTATTGAAAATGTGTCTTTGCTCTGGTAATAGCAGGGTCTCAGTTTGGCCAACTTGGACCTACAAGGCTGCATGTCATAACTGAGTTCCTTGAGCAAATCGGTGGACAACTCTCTTGATCTTTGTACAGTGAGCACACCAGCCTGTGCTGTCCCTTGGTACTGATGCGAGATTTCTTGCGACAATGTTGTTTTGTATTTATTCCCAAGTGTGATAGGGTTCGAGTGTCTGCAGGTGCTCAACATGATAACAATGCACTCTCTCAACTTGGCTGATGACTGACACAATATTATGTTGCAGGGCGCCAGTGGTCATCACCTTCCAAAGTCCCATCGCCTCACATGCTTCCTGGAGTGTGGAGTTTTCGTCTCCATCGACTGTTTTTTGATGGCACTCCGACATACAGCAAAGTTCTGGCAAAGTCGTCCACATGTTGCGAGGTGGCCAGTGGGCGGTGTCACTATTCGATCGCGCAATTTACCCCCCGTGACGTACACGCGCTCGCCATTGGGAAACTGCACTGCACAACTAGATCTGTCACTGCCAGCTGCCTGATGCGAAACTGCAAGCCCAATGCCCACCACGCAGCTTCGTTACTGCTCACATATCGAACTGCTGTAAACATCAGCATTTCGTCTTTTGTATCAATGTTTGCATGGCCTCGCTGTTGCCTAATAAATATCGCCTGGTCACAGCCTTTATTTATGTATTTGCAAATATATTTAATAGCCTTAGCCAAGTTGCGAAGCTCGACATTAATCTTGGAATTAAATATGTTGGAAACGACCGAGGTGCTGTCCAGTACGACTTCTTGCGCCACACACTTTGTGATCAAAAGTATCCGGTCACCTCGTTGAAAATGACTTACACGCTCGTGTCGCCTTCCATCGGTAATTCTAAAATTCAATATGGTGCTCGCCCACCCTTAGCCTTGACGACAGCTTCCACTGTCCCAGGCATACGTTCAGTCAGGTGCTGGAAGGTTTCCTGGGGAATAGCAGCCCATTATTCACGGAGTGCTGCACTGAGGAAAGGTATACGTGTCGGTCGGTGAGGCCTGGCACATCTTAAAGGTGTTCTGTAGGTTTCAGGTCCGGAGTCTGTGCAGGCCAGACCATTACAGGGACGTTTTTGTCGTATAACCACTCCGCCACAGGCCGTGCGCTATCAACAGGTCCTCGATCGTGCTGAAAGATGCAATCGCCATCCCCAAATTGCTCTTCAACAGTGGGAAGCAAGAAGGTGCTTAAAACATCAATGTAGGCCTGTGCTGTGATAGTGCCACGCAGAACAAGAGTTGCAAGCCCCCTCCTCCCCACCCACATGGAAAACACAAATACACCATAACACGACCACACCATAACACCACCGTCTCCGAATTTTACTGGCAGATGACGTTTACCGGGCATTCGCCATACCCACACCCGGATCGCCACATTGTGTAGCGTGATTCGTCACTCCACACAACGTTTTTTCACTGTTCAGTCGTCCAATGTTTACGCTCCTTACAACAAGCGAGGCGCCGTTTGGAATTTACTGGCGCGATGTGCGCCTTATGAGCAGCCGCTAGAGCATGAAATCCAAATTTTCTCACCTCCTGCCTAAATTTCATAGTACTTGTAGTGGATCTTGATGCAGTTCGGAATTCCTGTGTGATGGCCTATTACACATTACGACCATCTTCAACTGTCGGCAGTATCTTTTAGTCAATAGACGAGGTCGGCCTGTACGCTTTTGTGCTGCACGTCTCCCTCCACGTTTTCACTTCACTATCACATCGGAAACAGTGGACCGAAGGATGTTTAGGAGTGTGGAAATCTCGCTTAGAGACATATGACCCAAGTGACACCCAATCACCTGAACAGATTCGAATTTCCGCGGAGCGCGCCGTTCTGCTCTCTCCTGAGGTCGCTGATATGGAGTACGTGGCAGTAGGTGGCAACATAAAGCACCTAATATGAAAATGTATGTTTTTGGTGGAGGGTGTCCGGATACTTTTGATCACATCGTATACCTCTCACTTTCATTGTGACCGTACTTCCCCCTTTCTCAGGTGCTCTACGTCTGTACAGAGGATACCAATTCTCGTACGTTTGGGTCTCGTTCAACAGTGGCCTAGGAAGCTTTCTGGTGCATTTCCTGTCCTTCATGCACGGAGAAATAGGGTTCAGCGCACCACAAGACCTGTGGAAAAGGCTGTCAGTGACCGAGACGTACAGTTATTTGTCCATGTTTGGTTCAGTAAGCTCTGCTGGTATCACTTCAACCATTTGGTTTGGCCTCAATTTCTGTTTTAGCCACAGGAGTAAGTTGACATGGGCAGCGCTTTTGTCACTCAGTAGAATACGTGAAGCACTGAGCTTCACCAAAAAATTTCCTTTTCACAAAGAGGGCCACCAGCTTATCCACTTTAAGTTTGCAAAGTCGCGCTACACTGTCGTCATGTTCGGTCGGTTTCTGACCGTTAGTTCTTTCCTGATCTTGGTCCAGGCCAGATTGCGCATGAAGGTGATGAGTAAGTTCACCGACCATAGTTCTGGATGTGGGAAAACTCATCCTGGGTATGTTCGTGGAGGTATTTAGGACTAGTCACAAATGACAATGGGAAGATGACCATGTGACCTAAGTCGTTCGGATTTACATTGCCATCATTCGCAATTATGTCTTAGAGGTAGACGTAAGTCCTTCCACGCAGCTTGCTTTAGTTCTATGAGGCATAGACGCTCACTCTCTGTCTTCATGTACATGCCTACCAAAAACTGCGACAAGAAGCACCTTACAATGGAGTGGAAATCTGAGTCGTGTTCGCACACCATCAGGTGACTCGCATAAAAAAATCTTTCCATGTCACTTTATTTTGTTAGGGTTTGGTCGCTTAGTCACCAGACTCGTTTCAGGAATACTGAAATGATATTCTTCTTGCCATTCCCAAAATACAGTGGGCTACTGTAGAGCACCATAATAGCAGGGCGTGTCCGTGATCCTGGTGACGGAATACTAGTGCTTGCCCATTAATACGTCTCTCGGAGAAATGGGACCAGTAGGGTGTATTGTAGCGCAGCGCGTGTTGCCCGCAAGACACATGATGTGCATGGATCATAATACTGGAGTTCTCGTCGGTCATATTCTGCAGAGCTGTTTTAAACCCATCCACCAAAAACTCTGCGATCGTACAGAACAGGTTTCAGTATTGTCGCCTGGTGAACTCCCTGAATAATTTGACACCGTCTTCCCCCTTGCTGTCGCCCTTAAATTAAACAAGCAAAATTTGTGCTTCACCATTGGATAAAGGTAAAAGGGACTCGCTTTTATGGTGCACTTGCCACTCCACCGTAAATGTTGGTGAAAAGCCTGGCGTGGCGAGAATTCCATCTACCCAAAGCAGGTCCTGTGAAAACATGAATGGGTATCTTTTATGTGTTTTAGGAACGGCTGTAACTCTACAGTGTGATATTACCTCTCAAAAGAAGAAATTAATGTTTTAAGCTGGTATTATTAAATTCGTTGTTATTGAACTAGTATGTGTAGTGTCTCTGTCTGTATGTCTGTGAAGGACAATATCTCGATCGGCGTCGACTACTCCCACAGCATACGTAATTTCGTATACGTAGGCAAGTTACTCTTGTGGTGTATAAGCAACTGCCGGCTCCGACAGTGCCCTGTAAAATTCCTGAAATGTAAGAGAAAGAAAAACTGTATGGGATCTTCTCGAATTGGAACACTGCTTTTCGCATTTGGTCATTCGATGATTGCCTGCGGCTGAAATGAGTTCGTTTTAGCACAGAAAACTTTCTCTATGCTTTTGACCGTGTTACTCAAGCAGGTCCTACAGCAAACATTGACCACCAAATGTTCGAAGTCTTATACAAGCTTGTAGTACATAATAGTTCATCACAGAATCCTTTGATCAAAATTAAATACGCACAATTACCTTTGAAATGCAACAAACTGTGTTATTGCCGTTATTAAACTCCACATTAACATTAAATATAGCCTGTGAATCTCAAAAAACATAAATTATACGATATGGTGGTAACAATGACTGTCATACACGTCCTCTCGTTATCCTGCCTCGTAGCAAAGTCCAGTCACATTCCAATTGTCTTACTTTGCTTCTCTTGACCTGGAGCAACGCGAAATCAATGAATAAATGAACGCACTATTGAAATCACCAAATAAGTTACGATTTACTGAAATCCAAAGAGAAGGCGAAAAGCACCACCTCGCGATATATGTCAACTTTAAACCAATTACAATGTGAAGGTGGGTTGCTGATCAACCCACGACTCCCACCCGCCAGCATGGACCAAGATGGGGCTCTAGCCACTATGGGACTTAGCTTCTGAGGTCATTAGTCCCCTAGAACTTAGAACTACTTAAACCTAACTAACCTAAGGACATCACACACATCCATGCCCGAGGCAGGATTCGAGTCTGCGACCGTAGCGGTCACGCGGTTCCAGACTGAAGCGCCTAGAACCGCTCTGCCACAAAGACGTGCATGGGCCAAGAGATATTATAACAGTTTACAACAGTCTTCTCAGAAAATAGGTCCTTTAAGGGATCCACCGGCTCCTACAATGCAGGAGCGGATACCCCACCCCCAGAGCAACACATCGCCGCTCCAGCCCGCCCCCCCCCCCCCCCCACACCACCACCGCCACTTCAGTGCTCCAGAAGATCGACATGCCCCTGTGGTTACTGTAATCCAGAGTTGTAAGCAATCAAAATCACCCAAGAAATTATTATTTATTGATATCCAAAGAGATAACAGCGATTTTTAAAAATCCCGATAATATCACAGTCTTCGACCATCTATTGAAACCCAACCAGAAAACAACGTTTAAGGATGCTGTTAATATTGCAATCGAATAAACATTACATGGTCTGCAAAATATTTACAATTTTATCCTAAAGTAATATTTCTTCTTTCATAGATTTACATATGTACTTAAATTCATATGTTAAAACAAATGAAAATGGGTGCTACGTCAATGCTAATTTCCGGATCCGAATCTCTGTTATGACATTATTCCGTTTCAAGGCAACAGCTCACTGAAGATTCATTACAGTCTCAACATCCTTGTTACAATTTGTTGTAATTAAGTGTCAGTTTAAGCCACATTGGCAGTAATCGGCATCACGAGCTACTAATACAATATATAAAATGCTTATTATCGTGTGTTTCGCTTAGCGAGACAGTTAGAAGATGTATTATGTACGAAATTAGTTCGTCTCCTATTACAGACAATTTTTTTCTTCGTGTTTGTAAAGGATTCTGAGAGTTTGTTATTGAAAACTGAAATAGTTGCTGTACCGGATTTCGCAAATACTTAGTTTTTTTTTAATTTTAAGTTCGCCGCGCGGGATTAGCCGAGCGGTCTATGGCGCTGCAGTCATGGACCGTAAGGCTGATCCCGGCGGAGGTTCGAGTCCTCCCTCGGGCATGGATGTGTGTGTGTTTGTCCTTAGGATGATTTAGGTTAAATAGTGTGTAAACTTAGGGACTGATGACCTTAGCTGTTAAGTCCCATAAGATTTAACATACATTTTTTTTTTATTTTCACTGATTTTTGAGGTTAGCTAGGAACCCAAATGTAGCACTGCTTCAGTCGCTGAAACTTAATTATCTGCGGCATTGCACAACGCAAGATTTTTCCTTACGTATGTGTTTATTTACGATATTGTATCCTAGAGTAATATTTCTGCTTTCATAGATTTATGCATGTAATTCCTTCATTTGTTAAAACAGTTAAATACTAATGTTTAGTTAAACTTAATGCATTCAACTGCCTGCATTTTAGTCACTTTACCATTGTTTGGGAACAGTAGTCACAGAGACCACCCCACGGTAAGAGTTATTTGTTTCGGAATAAAAGGCAGGGCAGCCTGTGTGTTAATTTAGGGTTTAGGCTATCTACATACTAAAGTTCATCGAAATCCATGCAGCTCCTTCAGCGTGTACGTGTGACAAACATACTAATTCGATGAAGAAGGAAAAATAAGAAATTTATGGTATGGTGCATTGCAAATTTTTGTAACATTTGTATATGAATCGACATCACCTACCCTCATATGTATGCCTGTTACCAGCGAATAAAATTGCTTGTCATAATCCAGCCTCTCTAAAATCCTACGATGTCCTACATGTCATACCGCATTTAAATAACAGCATTGTTCTGAGTATTGAAGGCCATTTCATGGACAAACCGCAATAAAAAAGCAAATATTAGTGCGAAGCAATGTTGCAAGACGAAAACAAATTTTATTTTATTTCATTGTTTTTGTAATTACTTCAGCCTTCGTACTTACTTCACGACGAACTAGCCACTTGCTTCACTGAACATTTCAAAAACATTACTCTTGTAAGTAGAATTCTGGTAAATAACGAGTTGCACACTCGGAAACTACTTCCTTAGGCGTTAAACAGTGTCCTCTTTGCATTGGAACAACGTGTAACTCAGAGTGTTGCAAATCGAGTGGATTGTGTGAAGGCTGCATCCCCTTTGTACTTCAAACAGCTCGGGTTTCCCAATCAACAGCACCTTCAGAAATCATCATTTGTTCTTTGGTAGTCGAAACATTTTGTTACGAGGTTTTCAACAATTGCTCTTTTTACTTCGAAATGTATAATAAGAACCCCTTGCGAAGTCAGCAAAGGAACGGGCGTAAGCATTCCTGCTGTTTAAATTATTTCCTTATTTTAGGATTCCATATGTCAATCGGTAGAAAAAAAACCTTCTGTCTGTATGTATGTATGTCTGTCAGTGCGAATATGTTGACCGCTTTTAATCAAGAGCGGATAGGTGAATGCAATCACAAGATACGGCCATGTATGTCATGTATTTTGAGTCTAGTAACTCACTGATCAAAACCTATGGGGTGCTTCCTGTTAGAGTAGGATCATGAAATGTGGCGGGAAGCAATGTTTTGCAATAAAAGTAAAGGAAAAAATTTCAAGACTGTTAATCCATATACACGAAAGTCTGGTAATTCCCAGTAACCACATCCTTGTCTGTATCGATATCAATAACAAGCAAATGTCAATGACATTCTCGATTTCCAGGGTGGCCAAGCTATCTGTGTGCATAATAGATGCACAAGTTTCGGATTTTATGCAATGCTTTTAATGGGTTTTTGCTGCTAACATTACGTTGAGGACGTAACATTCAGATTCAAATATTGGTGCGCAAAATTAGTTGTATTCTTTTGGAAAAAATACAGATATCGCTGAGAAATTCTTTGTCGCATATGCTTTTGGTCAGCTTCCAACAGAAACAACACCCATTTTGCACAATGATTTAGCGCAGATAATTCTAGGTGCATAACGTACATATTATTTACGCTGATGTATGTTGAGCTTCATCTATTTGGTACACCTGTAACTGCCTATTGGACAGTAAAATATTGCGGATTTCCTCTCACGTCCTCACGGCGTTTACAACATTTGTACTTCCTTCATATGGACCATCTGCAAACTACGTTTAGTATCGCTTCAATTGGACCAACTATTTCAAAAATAATGGAGCCCCGGGCTTAAGCATTCATCAGCGTTGGAAAAATGTTGGGGATAAAGAATTCAAACAAAGGTCAGCCACACAAACAAAGGTATTCCGTACATCAGTTTGATGCTGACTTATGTGTATATACAAAGTAGAGACTAATCACAGGAACTGAAGTAGGGATTTTTATCTGGTTTAGGCTAATATCTACACTGATTCATGAGGATGGTTTCTGCACATAACTTGCAAATATTTGGTATACCTTGTCGGTATTACAACGAATGAAAGTTAAGATGTGAAAGCGACGCCATTGCCATCTAGTGAACAGCCGCCATAGCTCGAGGAAGCAGCACTTCAGAGAGCGGAATGTGTGACTAGACTGGCATGTGGTCTAGCGGTCTACTCCTGAATTATCGCCATAAATCTCGCAACAGCGTCTTGTCTGCAGGGCAGTATAAGAGATGTCGTATGCAGGATGGTGAGCAGTAGGATGCGTCCATTTCTCACCAATCCCTCATTTAATTAAGTTTGACGCTTGATGTATCTTGCAGTGCTGGACTGATGGGGTCGGTGGAGCGAAAACTACTGCTGAGGTCTCTAGCGTTCTTCCTGGTGATCCTCCCGCAGTTGAGCCATCTCCTCTGGAACCATACAAGATTGAGGAAGCCACTGAAACCTCTGGTGTTCCAATGATTCAGCAACAACAAGATGAGGCACTTCTAAACTCATCTGTTCCTTTGATCTCACCCATTCAAGTGAAGTCAGAACGACCTAATGTTGTTATTCCCATGAAACTAACTGGTGATAAGGGAGCCATACAAATCGACCCACATACTGTGATGCCTGATCCATCCCTTGTGTGTCAATGGGTCTGTAAATACCTGACTCTCATAGAATTTACCTATTTTACAGCTGCTTCTAGTAGTAGGACCGACAGATTTTAATTAGCTGATTTAATATATGAGAGGATTTTGGCTCTCAATGTCAGTCCTGCCAGCTTCACGGACCACCGCACAGTGGCTGTTAGTACAAACCACGCATGACAGTCGGTGAAATTGTTTCGATCGTCTTGGTTGCTGAATGTGGCACCCTTAGAGGATCCCAAAACAGATGAGGTAATCCCTGAAGTGTGGTACCATAGTAGCTCTTCAACTGCCTCTATTTTGGAATTGTAGCATATTTATTGTAATTGGCTAAAGTAACTACATTCTATATGTTCTGGCTCACTATCTCACTCACGAGTTAGTTCACTATTTCACCAAAAATTAGCCGCAACATACAGAATCTAGTTACTAATATATATATTTTTCAGCTCAACTTCACTACATTTTTCAAAAGGGGAATGTAAGAAAATCAATTCAATATAATTTCTTATAAAAGGTGAAACCAAAAAAAAAGGTAATTTCTTATAAAAGGTGAACATAAGAAAATAAATAAAATGAATTGGTTAATGAAATTCACTCACTAGCAGTCATGAGATTTTTATGAAGAGCAGTTTATAAATGTCTTTTTAAATAAGGTCTGTTCACAGTTATTCCACATTCGCATGTAACTTTAATTTTCTGATATTTATCAACAATTCTTTACATATACTCCGATGTCCATCATTTTTGTGTGTATCTTTATGAAATTCATCTACGTTCTTTTCTTCTGTATAGTCAGCACAATTCTTTGGCTGTTCCACTTACAGAATATAAAATTTATAAAATTTGACAAAAAGTGCAAAACATTCTCTATCGAACACCTTCCAGCCAGTGAAACCTGTAGGTTGAGTTCCCAGCCTCTGACCTTCTGTACATCAACACATCACAGAGACCTGCTTCTGAATAAAGAGAATGCTCCATATTTCGCATTCAAATACATCATCCACAATTACAGAGAAGTCTTGAACTTGCCCACGGATTACGATAAATCATACAGATACGAATATCGAAAAAGTTTTGTCAAATGGCTAGCTCATAATCTACAATAAAAGAGGTCACCAGAAAATAAATATTTAAAGGTTTTTGGTTAATATTATGCGATATATATCTTAAGTAAATAGATTTTTCTTCGAGTCATGTTAACAACATAAATCGGATAATTCGTTATGAAACTAAATGTATTAATATCTACATCTCCTTTTAGTACAGTAACTCGTTCAAAATCAAGAAATGCATCATATGCTTTGAGAAAATTGTCTTAAGGGTTAACACTCTACTTGTCCTCTGGGAAAATTTCGTTTCTTCCTTTTTACAACTATATATCCAGTAGTTTAATGTAATCAAATAATTATAAAGCAATTAGAGGTTTTTTCGATTAGTCTGAAGTATAACAAATACGGAATATGGCATGTCTAATTCCACTGAACTATAGTACTTCGTGATATCTAGTTGGAAATTTTTCTTGACACTTAATCCAACCATTTCTACAATTTATAGTTCATAAAAGGATATCTGAATTTTAGGATTTTTCAGAATATTTTCTCATTGTTCTAGCTCGTAATTTGGATAATTGATACACGAATTTCCATCGACTCTATATTAATTTTTCTTTCTTTTGGAAGAGTGTCGTTTACTTCAATTCCAGCATCATTATAATCAGGTCAGCGAAGAAATACATCTTCACAACTTGAACATCTAGTTAAAATTATAGTTATATCTGCTTCCCACATAGTTTCCTTATCATCTTTAAAAATCCACCAAGCATTGATAATGGATAAACGACTTCATTTCTTACTCTATACTTTTATATTATTAAGAATATGTCCTTCTAAGCTTATTTTATCAGTAACAGATGAAGTCAAATATGGTAAAACTGATGAGGAAATAAAAGGATATTTCATTCTAGATAAAATTTTATTTCCTTTCTTTGTCCTTACAAAATCAAACAGTTTTGCCACATAATTATCAATTAACTTTTTATTTGATTTTCCATCATCTGTAGGATAATCTGTTCCATTAGTTCCAATAATACTGAAATTCATATCATGTCATGCATTATTTGCATGAAGCCATCCATCACCAACATTTATTTCAATTTCTGTATCCTTATTGGGCGCATTTAAATTATTATTAATTTTCTCATTCACAGGGAATGAGTAGAATTGATAACTCTACTTTTATTCATGATGCAGACAAAGACTGTTTTAGCAGTTGCTGATTTATTAAGGACAAAATATATAAAAACTAAGACATTTCTAAAAAAAAACTCTTACTGTAGCTCCATTAAAGCCAATTAAGTTATCATTTTCTTCTGTTACTGACATTTTTAAATCCAGAATTTAATAAAAAATCGGAATATGATCAGAGAAATGTGGTTCATGAATTATTGGTCCACGAAATTCTGCATTAGGATTTGAATGAAGCAAAAATATTAATTTTTTGTGTGAAAATGCACATTCTGTTTCACAAACATTCTCTCAGCCAGATTAAAATTTATGTTTATTAATTCGAATGGAATAACTTTAGGAACTTCTTAAGCAACAGTCTCTTCATTAGCTTCAATAATCTGTTTATTAAATCCTAGCATACTTCCAATATTATCTTCTTATATATGCATATATAATTTAACATCTCAATAGTAACTTTGTTTAAAATTTCATCTGCTTTAATGTGAATATTTATTTGGCTTCTTCGAATGAATAAAGTTTTCTAAATTTTTCAAAGTGTATTGACCAGCTGGAGTTCCTATTGTTTCTCAATTGGTATATAATTTATAATTTTTAGATGTTATATATGGAGTTCAAAAAGGCGAATAAAAACCAACAAGTGAAACAACTTCATAACTTTCTCATATAGGTACAGTCAATCTGTTATCAAGAACAGATGACTCACCACTCAATTGAAATAACTGATCCATTTATTAATAAATTTTTAACCAAATGTATGAAATTCATTGGGAACGAAAAATAAGAGTTCCAGAAAAGAAATAAAGAATAAACATGGTAAACTTTTACCAAATTCTAAACTATTTGCATTGATAGGTCCAAGTGGTTGTGAAAAAACCACATTATTGATCAATATTTATATTTTAGCTCCAGGATGGCTAACTGGAAAAAAATTAACCACTTGTATGATTACTGCAAAGGTTTAGGTCAGCCAAAATATAAACAGATGTGAAAAAAATTAAAGATAAGCATAATAAACAAATTACCACATTTATTAAAAATAATGATGAAATTATTCCATTACATCAATGTCTAGTAAATTTAGTTGTTGTATTTGATGATTTAACTGTTGACAAATAAGGAAGTCGTCAGATAATATTTTACTAGAGGCGTACGCAAAGGAATAGGTTCTTTTTATGTAGCTCAAACTTACTAAAAAATACCTCAACAGTTAGTCAGAAATAACCTAATTTTTTTAAATATTTTGAAACAGGATGACACTAAAGGTTGGAATGAACAGTTTGAATTTCCTATGATAGACATGAATAGAAAATCAAAAGATGGGAAGTTTAGAAATAAAATTTAATTTAAAACTGATGTATTTTTTCTTTATTAAGTGAGAGATAAAACTGCATATCTATTAGATATGCAGATTTACCAGAACATATAAGTGAATTTTAAGAAGATCTTCATCATTTAGAAAAATATGAAAAATTAGTTAAGGTAAAATTGAGTTGTGGCAAACATTATAACAGTTGTGTATCGTCTAATAATGATGCTGAATGTGGATCAGACGCATGTGGGTGTTGTTATTTTATAGATGTATATTCAAAATACACATCTAATTAAATTTTACTGTCAATGTAAACATTAAATGTATATGTAAATGTTGAAAGTAAATGAATTAATGTTTTTTTCTTTAATAATGTTTGCAAAATATGACCAAGATATTGTTAAAAAGCCAAATGAAAAACAAAGAAAGCTGAAAAATTCAAAGATAATTTAAGCTTTGGAGAAAACAACCATGAACAGAATATGAAAAACTTAAAAAAGAAGTTCAACCTGTTATCAGTGCTATCAAACAAATAAAACAAGGAATCGAAGGATTCGGTTGCAATGTTCTGAAACCTATTGAAGAAAATATAGAAGACTTTGGAGAATTATCTCGAATTAGACACAGTAAAAAAACAATAAACTGATAAAACAAATTGTTAACATCCATTTTCCAAAAGTATATCATGTACCATCAGATTCAGAAGTTTCAGGTTCTGCAGATATTAGTTCACCTGAATGCAGTTCTGAGACTGATTAGCTGTCACTGAGAAAATGAGTAAAGGGTTAATTAAAAAAATACACTGGAAAACCAGTTGAATATGTATGGATGAATGTTGTTAGAGATTTAATAGATAGATTATTCATGGTGAAGAATTAGCAGGAAATAAAACATAATCACAATAAAAAAAGTTGGAATAATTCAGATGATGATAAACATATTTAGTGATTTTACTATCAATAATCCAAAAGGAATATCGTGTTTGATTAGATTTTTGTATAATTTACCACATACGTTTTGGAAAAGTAAAAAATATGAAAAAGGATTAGTAAACACTTGAACAAATTACCATTCAAGATGCATTTTCCTAGTTATCGATTTTGTGGTCCAGGAACGAAATTAGAAGAAAGATTAGGTGGAGGACATCAAGGAATAAATGTAGATGATGTAGAAGGTATTCGGCTTCATCAGACCATGCAACGTTCTCCCACTACTCCAACGTCCATTGCTGAGGGTCATGTGCCCATTTAATTCGCAGTTGCCGATGTCATGGTGTTAACATTGGCACATACCTGGGTCGTCGGGTGCGTAGGCCAATCGTTAGGAATGTTCGGTGCACTGTATGTTGAGGCACACTTGCACTCTGTCTGGCATTACAGTCTGATGTCAGTTACACCACAGTTCGCCGCCTGTCCTGTTTTACCAGTCTGTCCAGCCAGCAACGTCCGACATCTATACTGACCAGTGACTGCCCAACCCCACGACGTCTGGTGGTGATTTCACCTTGGTTTTGCCACTTTTGGACACGCTCACCACAGCACTGCTCTAACACCCGACAAGTGGTACAGTTACCGAAGTGCTCGTGCCAAACCTTCAGTTCATCAAAATCTGCCCTCTGTCAAACTCAGATTGATTGTGATTCTACACATAGACATCTCACTTGCTGATACTACATGTACGGTGTACATCTCTAACTAGCAATCATTCGTCAACAGGTGAGGTTGGTATTGCCTGGACGGGTTTATATCGATAGTAGACCGCTGATCATAATGTCCTTGTTCATCAGTGTATTTCGTTTAACATGTGTCTCGCCGACCTAGCAGATCCTGTAAAATTTTTTCTTTCAATTTACTTTTCTGGGAATGTTGCTGATGCTGGGTATGCGCCATTGTCATAGAATTCATTTGTTGTCCACAAGACGAATCCTTTACCAAAGTTGTTTAGTTTGGTTGAAGAACTGTGCAGTTTAATATATTTTTCTTGGAGAATCGGATGTTTGAGATTTTCACTCTCGACAGACGCTCTGTGTAGTTCTTAAACCAACGCCACAAGCTGCAACCCAAACAATCTATACATTAACAGGTTTTTTTTTCTTACAATGGCACTTTTTTGGGTGACATGTTACTGTGTTTTTTGATATCATGGCTATTGAGTATTGCTGCCTTCTGCTTTTTTTTCTAAAGAAAGTGTACGTAGATGCTAACGGTCCACCAACATTGTCTGCATGATGCTTTAAGTATTTATAAACATTGTGGATTAGGCATTCGCTCTGCCGCTAAAACATGGTGGCCGTTTTCAGCCACATTCTTCCTGACATCAAAGTGCGTTCTGTTGGAGTTGTTCGTAAGCCCGACCCACACTGTGCGGGGTACATCTCTCTTTTCTGGAGCCTTTTCATTTACAACTTACTCAAACACTTCCACTCACTAAATAAATTACACAAATCATACCACAAAACAAAATACTTAAATTCAGGTCAAACTGCTGAAACTACATTGAAGAGCCAAGGAAAGTGGTACACCTGCCTAATATCGTGTAGGGCCCCCGCAAGCGCGCAGAAGTCTGCAACGCGACGTGCCATGGACTCAACTAACGTCTCAAGTGGTGCTGGAGGGAACTGACACCATGAATCCTGCAGGGCCGTTCATGACTCCCTAAGAGTACGAGTGGGTTGAGATCTCTTCTCAAAAGCACGTTGCAAGGCACCCCTCATATGCTCAGTAATGTTTATGCCTGGAGAGTTTGGTGGACAGCGAAAGTGTTTAAACTCAGAGGCATGTTCCTGGAGCCACGCCGTAGCAGTTGTGGAAGTCTGGGGTGTCGCATTGTTCCTGTGCTACACATGCCATCCATGACGAAATATGTAACTTCGTAGCGGATCTGCCGCCTCTGTATCAACACACCGCCGACGGCGTAATGCTGTTCAGTAAGCCATGCCAATGTGCATGGATATTACGAGGATCTTATCGACTCTGTGAATTTTACCAACTGTGTGCTTTTTACCAACTGGATTTTTATCAACATACACTAAAGAGCCAAAGACACTGGTACACCTGGCAAACACCGTGTGGGGCAAAAGCGCAGCAACGCGACGTGACATGGATTTGACTAATGTCTGAAATAGTGCTGGGGGCAACTGACACTACGATTCCTACAAGTCTGTCCATAAATCCGGAAGAGTAGGGTGCGGACTGGATATCTCCTCTGAACAGCAAGTTGTAAGGCAAGGCATCCCACATATGCTGATTAATGTACGTGTCTGGGGAGTTTGGTGGCTAGCGGAAGTGTTTAAACTCAGAAGAGCATCCTGGGACCATTCTGTAGCAATTCTGGAAGCGTGGGGTGCCGCATTGTCCTGCTGGAATCGCCCATGTCCGGCGGAATGCACAATGGAGATGAATGGATAGAGGTGACCACAGAAGATACTTACGTGCGTGTCACCTGTCAGAGTCGTATCTAGACGTATCAGGGGTGCCATATCACTCCAACTTCACTCCCATCATCATTATAGAGCCTCCACCAGCTTGAAAAGTCCACTGCTGACATGGAGGATCCATGGATTCATAAGGTTGTCCCCATACCCGTACACGTCCATCCGCTCGATACAATTTGAAGCGAGACTCATCCGACCAAGCAACATGTTTCCAGTCATCAACAGTCCAGTGTTGGTGTTGACAGGCCCAGGCGAGGCGCAAAGCTTTATGTCGTGTAGGCATCAAGGGCACATGAATGGGCCTTCACCTCCGAAAGCCCATATCGATGATATTTCGTTGAATGGTTCGCACGCTGACCGTTGTTGATGGTCCAGCATTGAAATTTTCAGCAATTTGCAGAATGGTTGCACTTCTGTCACGCTGAACGATTATGTTCAGTCGTTGTTCCCGTTCTTGCAAGATCTATATCCGGCCGCAGCGATGTCGGTGATTTGATGTTTTACCGGATTCATGATATTCATGGTTCACTCGTAAAATGGTCGCATGGGAAAATCCCCATTTAATCACTACCTTGGAGGAGATGTGTCCTATCACCTGTGCGCCGACAATTACACCACGTTCAAACTCACTTAAATCATGATAACCTGCCATTGTAGCGGCAGTAACCGATCTAAGAACTGCACCAAACACTTGTTGACTTATAGAGGTGTGCCGGCCACAGCGTCGTGCTCTACCTGTTTACATATTTCTGTATATGAATACGCATGCCTACACCAGTTTCTTTGGAGCTTCAGTGTAATAATGCAATAAGGGATGGAAAACGAGAACTACGCGAAAATCTGCACACCGTCTCGTTAATGACGCACTACCGCCACTGGAAATAGGCGACTGTGGGCACTCAGCGTTGGCATTTTCGAGTGCTAATGAGAGAGCGCTACCCCATAACTATAGGTGCTTCACAGCTCTGGTATCACCCTCCTATAAAGAAAAGGAAACAAAAGCTCAACAGGTGGAGGAACAGAAACCGAAGTACGATGAAACGGCAGAGGGTAAAGTCTGTGAGGGTATGTTACCAGCATGGCAGCCGTTATGGAGTCCGCCATCTTGGATGCGCCTAGTAAGGGGGGGTTGAGGTGACATATGAGCATATTTTTAGTTGTTCTCGATTTGTGACATATTCTTTCGTTACAGAGTATGTGAAAGCTAGTGGCTGCATTTATTTTATTTTATTCATTTTTTTTTTCCAAGGTTGCATTTGGAGAACTAGGACCCGTCATCTGTTAAATTGTGTGCGGCAGTGGCGCTGCACTTCGTCTCCATTGCGCAGCGAAATTCCACCACGCAGCTGAGGCCGCGACCACCGTTTCCCGTGTAGCACCACGAGGAGGTGGGGGTACGTGGACAGCTTTTGTCCGTTTTCGTGTAAGATACAACTGTGATTACTCCTTGAAATTATAATTCACGAAATTTAGAAATGGAAAATTATAAGATTTTAGGGAATTAATTACACGTACGTGTAAACACTTTTATTGTTCCGAGATGATTGCTTTCAACAGTCTTATGCTGCCACCATCTGATCTAAACGGAAAACATAAAAATAATAATGGGGGGGGGGGGGAAGGGAGAGTACAATTAGTTTCATCAATTATATAAAATACAAAATTCGGCATAACCTCGAACATGCAATAAAACTGGCATGTTACCTTAGATGTACTCAAAGCATGAAAGACACTCCACACACATCAAGTTCTGAGAACAATCCAGTTGATAAAAAGCACTCAGCTGATAAAATGCGCACAGTCGATAAACTGCACAGAGATGATAAAATTCTCTTACAATCAATGAGTATCGAACGTGAACTTGACTCTCCCAAGCTTGCCGCACAACACTATGCTGACAGTGGAGTATGAAAACGCACAAATTTGGAGAAGTAAAAAGAGATACCCAGATCAACTTCTTAATGACCAGTTAAAGTCAGCGTACCAGAATTTTCTTAGCGTTTTGGTGATGTATTATAAGTTTAATTAAGGCTGTGGAGGAGATTGTAGTTTTCTATATTGGCTGTTTTATAAATAAAGTGTCTACGTATAGACATGTAAGTGCTTACAGTGGAACAGGCTGTAGGTAACATGTCATTACTCGGTAACCTTACTGGTAACCTATCACACATACAATCGTCATATTGTATGATGAATTTACATTTTGCTTCCAACACCTAACGGGTATCTCATGTGGCAGACATTTAGTATTTCATCGTCTAGCGCATAATTTGAAGCTTGGTCATCATACAACACCAAGGGCTGCATATGTAAGAGATTCTATCTCATCCCTTTGCCAAAATACCAAGTATCGACCTCGGACGCACGACAGCTACTCGATTTTCGTCGTACCTGTTTTCTTAAATGTTCCCGTTTACAGTAATTCCTGACGCACAGCATGGATAGCAGACATCCTCTTCGCGCTGGATGATCCATTGACGTGCCCACTATTACGACCCATTCATAGCTTCAGTTTTATTGCACGAGTCTAAATCACTTTTATAGTGTATATCATTTCAGTTGACTCTGTAACAGACACCTAGCACACAGCAAGGCTTTGCACCTGAATCAGATGATGTTTGAAGTTAAAGCCGATCCGCGTGATGTTTGCCTACGCTTCCCCCCTCCCCCTTTTCATGGGTGATGTAATTCGCTGGACCCCCCCCCCCCCCCCCCACTCTGGCCGATTTAGCATCAGCGTTCGAATCAGTCCGTTTTCGTTCTACGTCACGTATGTTCGTAAATTAAAGGTAAGAGTTTAAAAAATTTTTGATTGTTATTATTGTTTTCTCAGTGTCAATAAACACACAGTACGTAATTGCTACAGATTTTACGTGGAGCATAAGCCAATGGTAATTTCATATTCATGGTTAGATGCCATTCCTAGTTGTCATAGCAGGACCTTTGAAAAATCCACCTTTATTTGTCGAGTACTGCTATTCATTGCTTGTAACCACAGGATGTGATCATTTAGCTTGTGCTACACACGCCACCTGTCATGCGGAGTGGCCGTACGATTTGAGGCACCATGTCACGGATTGCGCAGCCCCTCCCGCAGGAGGTTCGAGTTCTCCGTCGGGCATAGGTGTGTGTCTTCTTCTTAGCATAAGTTAGTTTAAGCAGTGTGTAAGTCTAGGGACCGATGACCTCAGCAGTTTATTCACACACACACACACACACACACACACACACACAAACATACGCAACCTAGCGGCGAAACAGGTAACTTCGTAATGGATCAGCCGCCTTTATGTCAACAACACAGCGGCACCGTAGGGCTGTGCCGCAAACCTGAGAGAGTCATGTTCACCGCCTATAGGCATGGATGCTTCAGGGATTTCATCGATTGTGTCCATTTTATCAACTTTGTGCTTTCGATCAATCTGGATTTTTATTGATATACAGGGTGTTAGAAAAAGGTACCGCCAAACTTTAAGGAAACATTCCTCACACACAAGTAAAGAAAAGATGTTATGTGGAAATGTGTCCGGATACCCTTCATTTCCATGTTAGAGCTCATTTTAGTTTGGTCAGTATGTACTGTACTTCCTCGATTCACGGCCATGATTTCATACGGGATACTCTACCTGTACTGCTAGAACATGTGCCTTTACAAGTGCGACACAACATGTGGTTCATGCACAATGGAGCTCCTGCACACTTCAGTCGAAATGTTCGTACGCTTGTCAACAACAGATTCGGTAACCGATGGATTGGTAGAGGCGGACCAATTCCATTGCCTCCACGCTCTCCTGACCTCAACCGTCTTAACTTTCATTTATGGGGGCATTTGAAAGCTCTTGTCTACGCAACCCCGGTACCAATTGTAGAGACTCTTCGTGCTCGTATTGTGGACGGCTGTGATACAATACGACATTCTCCAGGGCTGCATCAGCGCATCACGGATTCAATGCGACGGAGGGTGGATGCATGTATCCTCGCTAACGAAGGACATTTTGAACATTTCCTATAACAAAGTGTTTGAAGTCACGCTGGTACGTTTTGTTGCTGTGTGTTTCCATTCCATGATTAATGTGATTTGAAGAGAAGTAATAAAATGAGCTCTAGCATGGAAAGTAAGCCTTTCCGGACACATGTCCATACAACATATTTTATTTGTTTGAGTGTGAGGAATGTTTCCTGAAAGTTTGGCCGTACCTTTTTGTAACACCCTGTATGTAACGTGTAGAGTAGCCTGTTGTGCTCTTTATTCATGCAATGTGGCGATGAAGACCATACAAAGAGCGACAGCGGAAAAGTCTTTCTGAATGATGAAGCTGGCAGAGGAACTACACTGAAGAGCCAAAGAAACTGGTACACCTGCCTAATATCGTGTAGGGCCCCCGCGAACACGCAGAAAAGTCGCAACACGACGTGACGTGGACTTGGCTAATGTCTCAAGTAGTGCTGGAGGGAACTGACACCATGAATTCTGCAGGGCTGTCCACAAATCCGTAGCAGTGCGAGGGAGTGGAGATCGCTTCTGAACATTACGTTGCAAGGCATCCCAGATATGCTCAATAATGTTAATGTCTGAGGAGTTTGGTGCCCAGCGGAAGTGTTTAAAACTCGGAAGAGTGTTCCTGGAGCCACCCTGTAGCAGTTCTGCTCGTGTGGGGTGCCGCATTGTCCTGCTGGAATTGCCAAAGGTACATGAATCAGTGCAGGTAGTCAGACAGGCCGCTTACGTACGCGTCACCTGTCAGAGTCGTATCTAGACGTATCAGGGGTCCTATATCACTCCAACTGTACAAGCCCCACACCGTTATAGAGTCTCTGCCAGCTTGTACAATCATCTCCTAACATCAGGGTCCATGGATTCATGATATTGTCTACGTACCCGTACACGTCCATCCGCTCCATACAATTTGAAACGAGATTCTTCTAACGAGGCAACAGTCCAGTGTCCGTGTTAACGAGCGAGGCGTAAAGCTTGATGCTGTGCAGTCATCAAGGGTACAGGAGTGGGCCTTCGGCTCCACAAGCCCATATCGATGATGTTCCGTTCAATGGTTCGCACGCTGACAGTTGTTGATGGCCCAGCATTGAAAGCTGCAGAAAATTGCGGAAGGTCTGCACTTCTGCCACATTGAACGATTCTCCTCAGTCGTGGTTGGTCCTGTTCTCGCAGGATCTTTCTGGGGCATCAGCGATGTCGGACGTTTGATGTTTTACCGGATTCCTGATATTCACGGTACACTCGTGAAATGATCATACGGGGAAATCCCCACTTCAACGCTCCCTAGGAGTAGATGTGTCCCATCGCTTGTGAGCCGATTATAACACCACGTTCAAACTCACTTAAGTCTTAATAACCTGCCATTGTAGCAGCAGGAACCGATCTAACAACTGCATCAGACACTTGTCTTATACAGGCGTTGCCGACCGCAACGCCGTATTCTGCCTGTTTACATATCTCTGTACTTGAATACACATGCCTATAACAGTTTCCTTGGCGTGTCAGTGTATATTTCTCTTTGGGTGCATAAATGAACAAATAGCGACAGTACCCCAGAGGGGCGCCCACAGACAGCGTCTGACTATTAGTGAGTTGCTGATTTTAGGCTATACAACCTTCTGCCAACGTGGAACAGAAGGGGATACCACTGCAATAATTTCCCAAGCGATACAAGGTATGCCCCCCATGTAAACGAGTCCAGAGTTAAAGCCTCGCCTCACTCGGATCTCCGAGAAGGGAACACACTGACAAATAACATACATGAAAGGAAGGAGGAGAGAATGAAGGAAGGAAAGAAAAAGATCGAACGTGGATTGCCCTCACACTGCTAAAAGCATGAAAACTGAAAAATGCAAACCAGAAGATGAAAACGGACAGATTAGATGCGCTTGGTATGTGTGAAGTAATATGGGGAAAGAACGGAGAGGTATAAAGTGTAGATTATAAGCCTTTCTACTCAGGGGAATCATGAATGTGCAAACCAAGCAGGAATACTGTTATGAAAGCAAATTAAAAAAAGGTAATAAAGTTGCAGTGTATTGATGAAAAATTTGAAGATGATAGTACTGCAGGGTAGTTCGAATGGTTCAAATTGTTCAAATGGCTCTGAGCACTATGGGACTTAACTTCTGAGGTTATCAGTTCCCTAAAACTTAGAACTACTTAAACCTAACTAACCTAAGGACGTCACACACATCCATGCCCGAGGCAGGATTCTAACCTGTGGTCGTAGCGGTCGCGCGGTTCTAGACTGTAGCGCCTAGAACCGCTCGGCCACCTCGGCCGGCGGTAGTTCGGAAGATGTGTTAATACAGGTATACATGCAGACCATCCGGCATAGAGATGAGGAAGTGGAATAATATTATGAGAAGACTGAAGAACCTACTGAGAAAGACAGTACAAATGCCTGAATTATTGTTATGGGTGACTAGAATGCAGTGATGGGTGAAGGAAGAGGTGAAGACACGGTGGGAAAATATGGATTAGAGGTAACAAGTAAAAGAGGGGAACGGCTAATTAGCTTCTTCAAAGAAAATTCGCTTGTGATATATTATTTAAAAATCACACGTTATACATGGATCTCAAATCTGAAATGAGAAATATATTAGGCGGATTACGTCCTGATACAAGAAAGTTCTAGGAACTATGTGAAGAATGAAAAAACTTACCCAGGAACAGATATAAATTCAGGCTGCAATCTCGTAATGTTAACAATGCAAGTGAAGTTGAAGAAAATGTGGCGAGGTAAAGAAAAAGGAAGATTAACCTTGGAGATACTCAAGGAGGTAAGTAATTCTTCAGAACCGGAAGACAGGTATTCGAAAAAATGGGAAAGAGGTAGAAATAAAGAATGAGTAAATGACAAATGGATAAAAATGAGAGAAGGGCTCATGGACTCTGCCAAGGAAGCGCCAGGAATTAAGGTGTCGAAAAGACTAATGAAAGAATGGATAATGGAAAAAACATTGAAAAAGGTGGAAGAATGGATAAACTAGAAAAGTGTGGAAAATGAAGAGGTCAAAATGAGGTACAAGGAACTTAATAACGAATTACGAAGAGAAACTGAAAAAGCAAGAGAAAGACAGATGAAATAAAATGCGAGAAAATAGAGAAAATGGAGAGAGAGGGAAAGTGTGAAATGATGTACAGTTTGGCTAGAGAGATAAATTTAAAGGAAAAGAAGGAAGACTAACATGAAAATAAAAAGCGTGGTTGGTAAATTAGCTGAAAGACCACAGGATGTTTTGAGCAGATGGCAAGAATATGTAGAATGGCTGTGTGAGATGGATCATATACCCAGTGCAAACGGTTTAAAGTGGAGTAACAGGTACCAGAAGATTGGAAAACGGTACTGCATCTTGGAAGAAGGAAAGGTGCTGCATGAGTTGAAGAATCAGAGAGTAATGTGAAATTGACAACTTCCCAGCAGAAGTGCTGAAGAGTTTGGGAAACAGCGGAGGGGAGGAAACAGTATACCTCTGTAAAGTGACAAGTAACAAAGGGGAATAGCCTGATGACTTCCTTGCAACGGTGGTGAAAAAAAGAAATACCAGAAAACATAAAGAGCATAGGATTATGAGCCTAATTTCTCATGCAGCTAAAATATTTCTGAGAGTGCTGAATAGAAGGCTGTACGACAAGTTGGATAGGTACATTCTGGAAGAACAGTTCGGATTTCCAAGGGGGAAAGGAACAAGCTGATGAATATTTTGAAGAGTAAAGGAATAGACTGGAAAGAGAGACGGTTGGTACATAACCTATATTTACAATACAAAGTAAGAATAAGGATTGGAAATGAAATGTCTGAAGGAAGCAGCATTGGAAGGGACGCCAGCGCTAGACAAATTTGTCTGTCCCCTTAATTGTTCAATTTATACCTGGAAGAGATTATTGTGAAAGCCTAAGATGCAAAAAGAAGTGTGTCTATTATTGTAAAGAGAATAGAAGCATACGGTTTGTTGATGACACCGGTATTAGCGGTATTAGTGGCAGAAAGTGAACGAATTGTAAATAAAATGTTAAATAAGATCTGAATAACCGTTGTGTGGAATACGAGGTGAGGATCAATACAGCAAAAACACAGAGTATGGTGATCGGCAAAAAAAGAAGAGTGGCACATATTAAGATTAGACTAGGAACTATTATTCAAATAAGAGCATTTCAAAATCTTGGGACTACGATTACTGAAGACTTGAGATGATATCTGGTGGTGAAAACATGCGTTGCTATAGCGAAGGAAGCGATCAATAGAAAGAAGAGATTATTATGTGGCAAACTAGACAAGGCTCAATGGGAAAAGACATGGCAAGTGTTTTGTCTGAATATGGCACTCTATAGGGCGGAAATACGGACACTGAGACAGAAGGACGAGGAGAGGCTAGAAGCATTTGAGATGTGGATGTGGAGGAGAATGGAGAGGACAAGCTGGACGGAAAGAGTGAGTAACGAAAGTCTGTTGGAAAGTGTTGGTAAATTAACGTACAACATAATATTTTGATTTTTAAGAAGAGGAAAAAAGGAGAAGCTAAGATTAGTGTTGGAGATACAGTAGTTGTTTCGTCAAAGACGTTGCTCAGGGAGGTGGTCACGCAATATGTCCTCGAGGCTGACGTTCGTGGGCAGAGCATCCCATTATTAGTTTATTACGCGAGTAAATCCACGTCTCGTATGTCACTGGTCTATTCATCTCTTGCATAAGTGTTCCAGTATCTGAGTTTTGTCACCGTTTTTATACTGTTGGTGTGTTAATTTGTTAGATTACTTGTTTTACTGTTGTTGTATGTTAATGATGTCTAATTACGGGTTTAACGTGGTGCCTGGTGCACGGCCACGAACTCTCCTCTTAATGCTTTCACAGGTCTCTGTTCAAGGTTTTTCTGTGTGTTACTATTTCATCACTTAGTATTGAAAATATTCTTCGTTCGTCTCGTTATTGGTGGTAGTGCCAGAAGAGCTCATTGTGCTGAAGTCTTCGTCTGAACTAACGCATTCGTGTCGCTGGCGTCTAATTTGTTGTCGATTTGCGACATTTCTTTGTAGATAGGGTGTTCCATTTTTGAGATTTCATCTGTGTGTTTGTTTAATAGTTCCCATTTGTCTGCATCCCTGAATGTTTCTCGTAGTGTCTTTGTAGTAATTTCTCGTGTGTTTCTAAATAAGCGGCTCTGCTGCCCACAGTCCAAAGTGAGATGTTCAGGATATCCACACTCCCTGTACTGGCAACCGCCACTGACAGCAAGCAAATGTGCTGTACAAGGGCGGTGCCTAGTTAGGACGTTAATCATGCCACGGCTCGCTTTCTTTCATTCGTAACCGCTCCCTGTTGTCTGGGAAAATATGTTTAGCATACGACCCCTATCACGTTGCTGTCACTCTCGGCAGATGTGAAGAATTGAGTTGCCGTTTCTGCTCGATATTTTCTCCTGCAGTTTCCCTCAGCATACAGGGCTTCCCCACCTTCAGCCTGTACGAAACACCTCGATATTTGACACCCAACGCCACACACGGTGGGTAGTGCTTAATTCCTCTGACGGCGTCAGGAGCACACTCATTTGTCCATGCCACACAACTATATTGTTCATCACATGGACTATTGCATGTGCCCTCACACTTACACAGAACATCCCACTGATACATAGAGAACACATTGGCATGCGCTAATGCGCGTGCTGAGTAATCGTGGTGTGTGCTAAATTATGTAAAAAGTTTTTGCCCTTATTTGTTGTTAGTTTTATGTGTTGATTGAAGTTATGTTTGTGCTCGTATTCCAGCACATGTGTTACTGAACAACGGGTAACAACCATCTCACATAGGGCTGGACAACACATCGAGCAAATTCTGTAGCTTTCATGTTGTTATCACCACCATTTGCCTTGATCTGTGCAAAATGGAACAATAGTCGAGTATGAATGAAGCTGAGCTCAAACTAAAGACAAAATTTTTTTTCTTGTGTATTCTCTATATGGTTTTACATGTTACATGACCTCCTTTACATTCGAAAACTTCGAGTTGTATCTTGAAGCATCACTGGTTTTCCTTGTTGACCATCTCATAGTACTCGACTTTAAATTTCTGTTTATGACCCTTTTTGTTTTAGAATGGTGATTCCACACCTACGCATCACAGTCTCCGTTAAGGACGTCTTTCCATTACTTTCATAGAGCCTTGATTCACAGTTATGATCCCAACGTGTCCCACATGAATTCACTCCTCATGGTAATGCTGTAACTACCAGCAGTTTTTGTGTAGCACACGAGGAAGCAACTGCTGGAAATTGATACTTCAAGCAGAGCTAGGTCCTGAATGAGGTGCTGGTGAAGTAAGCGTACCTATACTGATTAAGTTCAAGTGATCAATTGCATCGGAATGACATAGAACGAGTCATTTTATATTCAGAACTATTTTGTAAATATGCCTACATGCTGATCAGCTATAAGTTTTTCTTTTCAGTTAGTAATTTCTAAGCACCACCTTTTACTTATTACCAAAACAGATATTCTTCTATGGACTACTATTGACTAGGAGTTGTCAAGGAGAAACTTTTGCAGTTTACTTACAAATTCCACTTTGCTGACTATCAGACACTTTATATCAACTGGGTAAGTGATAAAAAATTTTGGTTGCAGCATTGTACACCCCTTCTTACGCTAAAGAAAATCTTAATGTGGCGTACTGAATGTAATTTTTCCTTCGGATATTGCAATTGTATACATAATTGTTTCTTTTGAACTGAAGTGAATTATTTACAACAAACTTCACGAGGGAATAAATATATTGTGAACCAGTAGTCAGAATGCCCAACGCATTAAACAGATGTCTACAAGATTGTCGTAAGTGAGCACCACATATTACCATTATAGCTCGTTTTTGAGCAATGAAGACTTACTTTGTTAAAGATGAAATGCCCCAGGACATTATTCCAAAATATGCGAAACATCATCTTACTGTTCTGTCTGTTCCCAAAATTTAAAATAACTGTGGCTCAACTAAGTTGTTTTACGAGATCCAAAATTTCCTTTCTTTATTTGAATATCTCATCAGTATGGACCTCTAATAACTTTGAAGTTTTCATTCTATGTGTTATTTTCTCACCACATGTTACACTTATCATTGGTGTAGTACCCATAGAGGTATAGAGCTCAATAAGCTGTATATTTTGGAAATCAAAGGTGAGACCATTCGCAGAAACTTTGTCAATGGTATTTCTTAGAACGTTGATTACCATTTCTTCTGTTGCTGTATGTATGGTTCGACTGATCACAAAACTAGTGTCATATGCAAAAAGAACTAATTCTACCTGTCGAATATCAAATGGAAGATGGTTTACGTTTGTGAGAAACAGTAGAGGATCTAAGATTGAGTCTTGGGGAATCCCATATGTGATTACTTTCTAGTAAGGATATTGTCCTCAGACTGCAATGGTTTAGTTAATAAGTGCAACTGTACGCATTCTTTTAGTTAGATGTAACATTATCCTTTGGTTTGTTTTAATACTAATCCCATAAAACTTCATTTTATCTAGAGTAATATTGTGATAACCTCAGCAAATGGCTTAGAGAGGTAGAAGGAAATGCTAACCGGCGCTATTTTGTTAGTAAATGCTTGCAAAACTTTGTGAGTGGACACGTAATTGTATTTCCCAACAGAGGAAGTCTTCTGAAGTCCAAACTGTGATTTGCTGATGATATTATTGTTGCTTAGGTGAGAGACTTTCCTAGAATACACCACCTTCTCAAAAGTTTTGGAAAATGTCAATAGTTAAACAAGTCAGTAGTTATTTACATCCCTCCTATCACTTTTCTGAAAGAGGCGTTCAACCATATTTCAGTCTCCCTGGAAAAATACCTTGAGTTAGTGACGCATTACATACTTCAAATAAGAAAGGGCTTATTATTTGAGACAAATATATAGTACTCTAATTGGAACACAATCAAATACAGATGATTTTTATGTTTGAGAGAATATATAATTTTTATAATTTCAGAAAGAGTAGTATTTGATACATTCATATGATTGACTTTGGTCAGAGTTGTTTTTTCAACATACTACTGTGATTTTTCTCTTAAAATGTTTGTTCCAACATTTTTTACTGTATTTAAGAAATGATTATTAAACCCATTTGACAGCTCTGATTCATCATTTATGATCCTGATGTAGTACTGTTACACTGTTCTGTAGCTGGTTGACCTCTCTCTCGTTTCCCTACGTTCTATGCAGCCTTCAGATAGTTGTGGGAACTGCTAATTTCTGACATTTTCTTCATGTTCCTTGACTTTTAATAACAGTTCTGAGTAATCTGGAGTAGTTTTTGTAGTGTGCAACTATTCCTGGATCTCTAATTGCCGCGCTGAGTGGCCGGGCGGTTTGACGCGCCTTGTCACTAACTGCGTGGCCCCCTCCCGCGGGGAGGTTCGAATCCTCCATCGGGCATGGGTGTGTGTGTTGTTCTTAGCGTAAGTTTACGTTAATTTCAGTAGTGTGTAAGTCTAGGGACCGATGACCTTAGCATTTTCGTCCCTTAGGAATTCACACCCATCTCAACGTTTTAACTTCTGTAATTGTCCCTGCCTTCCCTTTTCGTTTCACAATATAATAGACTGAAGAGTCCGCAGCTCTTGGTCGTGCGGTAGCGTTCTCGCTCCTGGTTCGATTCGCGGCGGGGTCAGGGATTTCCTCTGCCTCGAGATGGTTGGGCGTTGTGTGTCTTACATCATCTTTTCATCATCATTGACTCTCAAGTCGCCGAAGTGGCGTCAACTAAAAAGGACTTGCAATACGGCGGCAATACGCGGCCAACAATGCCATGCGATCATTTCATTTCACACACTGAAATGATAGTAGCCATGGGATAGCTATGTTCCCATGTGCAGATGGCGGTAGTATCGCGTACACGAGGAACGAAAGGGCAGTGCATTGGTGGAGCTGTCATTTGTACTCAGTACTTAGCTGATTCATACGAAGGGATGTGCGACATGGTTATAGCCGCAAGACGGGAATTAGCAGACTCTGAACGCAGAATGGTACTTGGAGCTAGAAGCATGGCACATTGCATCACGGAAGTCCTTAGCAAATTCAGCAGTCCGAGATCCTCAGAGTCAAGAGTGTGCCGACAATACCAAATTTCAGTCATTTCAGTATTTACCTTAACTACCAAAAGTAGCGGCGTTTGTGTAGAGATGTCAGAGCTAACAAATAAGCAACACTACCTCTGCTTGAAACAACCGCAGAAATAAATGTGGGACATACGATGAACGTATCCGTTAGCACATTGCACAAAATTTGGTGTTGATGGCGTATGGCCACAAACAACACACGCGAATACCTTTGCTAAGAGCATGAGATCGCCTGCAGCGCCTGTCTTGGGCTCGTAACCAAATCAGTTAAACCTTAGATGACAGGAAAACAGTGGTCTGGCGAGATAATTCCCGATTTCAGTTGGCAAGGGCTGATTTTAGGCTTCGGATGTGGTGCAGACCTCACGAAGCCATGGACTTAAGTTGTCAACAAGAGAATGTGCAAGCTGGTGATGGCTCCGTAATGGTGTGGACTGTGTTTACATGGAATGGATTGGGTCCTCTGGTCTAACTATATCGATCATAGGTTGTAAATAGTTATATTCGTCTACTTCGAGACCATTCACAGCCATTCATGGACTTCCTGTTCCCAAACAATGATGGAAGTTTTATAGATGACTATGTGTCTACTCCCCCCATGAACCATGGACGTTGCCATTGGTGGGGAGGCTTGCGTGCCTCAGCGATACAGATAGCCGTAGCGTCGGAGCAACCACAACGGAGGGGCATCTGTTGAGAGGCAAGACAAACTTGTGGTTCCTGAAGAGGGGCAGCAGCCTTTTCAGTAGTTGCAGGGGCAACAGTCTGGGTGATTGACTGATCTGGCCTTGTAACACTAACCAAAACGGCCTTGATGTGCTCGTTCTAGGAACGGCTGAAACCAAGGGGAAACAACAGCCGTAATTTTTCCCGAGGGCATGCAGTTTTACTGTATAGTTAAGTGGTGATTGCGTCTTCTTGGGAGAAATATTACGGAGGTAAAATAGTCCCCCAATCGGATCTCCGGGCGGGGACTACTCAAGCGGACGTCATCATCAAGAGAAAGAAAACTGGCATTCTATGGATCGGAGGCTGAAATGTCAGATCCCTTATTCGGGCAGGTAGGTTACAAATTTAACAAGGAAATGGATAGGTTAAAATTAGATATAGTGGAAATTAGTGAAGTTCGGTGGAAGGAGGAACAAGACTTTTGGTCAGGTGAATACTGGGTTATAAATACAAAATCAAATAGGGGTAATGCAGGAGTAGGTTTAAAAATGAATTAAAAAATAGGAATGCGGGTAAGCTACTACAAACAGCATAGTGAACACATTATTGTGGCCAAGATAGACACGAAGCTCACGCCTACTGTAGCAGTACAAGTTCATATGCCAACCAGCTCTGCAGATGACGAAGAAATTGATTAAATGTATGATGAGATAAAAGAAATTATTCAGATAGTGAAGGGAGACGAAAATTTAATAGTCATGGGTGACTGGAATTCGGTAGCAGGAAAAGGGAGAGAAGGAAACGTAGTAGGTGAATATGGATTGGGGTTAAGAAATGAAAGAGGAAGCCGCCTGGTAGAATTTTGCACAGACCATAACTTACTCATAGGTGACACTTGGTTCAAGAATCATAAAAAAAGGTTGTATACATGGAAGAAGCCTGGAGATACTAGAAGGTATCACATAGATTATATAATGGTAAGACAGAGATTTAGGAACCAGGTTTTAAATTATAAGACATTTCCAGGGGCAGATGTGGACTCTGACCACAATCTATTGGTTACAAACTGTAGATTGAAACTGAAGAAAGTGCACAAAGGTGGGAAATTAAGGAGATGGGACCTGGATAAAGTGACTATACCAGAGGTTGTACAGAGTTTCAGGGAGAGCATAAGGGAACAATTGAGACGAGTGGGGGAAAGAAATACAGTAGAAGAAGAATGGATGGCTCTGAGGGACGAAGTAGTGAAGGCATCAGAGGATCAAGTAGGTAAAAAGACGAGGGCTAGTAAAAATTCTTGGGTAACAGAAGAAATATTGAATTTAATTGATGAAAGGAGAAAATATAAAAATGCAATAAATGAAGCAGGCAAAAAGGAATACAAACGTCTCAAAAAAGATCGACAGGAAGTGCAAAATGGCTAAGCAGGGATGGCTAGAAGACATATGTAAGGATGTAGAGGCTTATTTCACTAGGGGAAGATAGACAATGCCTACAGGAAAGTTAAAGAGACATTTGGAGAAAAGAGAACCTCATGTATGAATATCAAGAGCTCATATGGAAACCCAGTTCTAAGCAAAGAAGGGAAAGCAGAAAGGTGGAAAGAGTATATAGCGGGTCTATACAAAGGCGATGTACTTAAGGACACTATTATGGAAATGGAAATACCCTCAGACTTCAAGAAGAATATAATAATTCCAATCCCAAAGAAAGCAGGTGTTGACAGATGTGAAAATTACCGAACTATCAGTTTAATAAGTCACGGCTGCATAATACTTATGCCAATTCTTTACAGACGAATGCAAAAACTGGTTGAAGCCGATCTCGGGGAAGATCAGTTTGATTCCGTAGAAATATTGGAACGCGTGAGACAATAGTGACCCTACGACTTATCTTACAAGATAGATTAAGGAAAGGCAAACTTGCGTTTCTAGCATTTGTAGACTTAGAGAAGGCTTTTGACAATGTTGACTGGAATATCCTCTTTCAAATTCTGAAGGTGGTAGGGGTAAAATACAGGAAGCAAACGGCTATTTACCATTTGTATAGAAACCAGATGGCAGTTATAAGAGTCCGCCATGAAAGGGAAGCAGTGGTTGAGAAGCGAGTGAGACAGGGTTGTAGCCTCTCCCCGACGTTATTCAATCTGTATATCGAGCAAGCAGTAAAGGAAACAAAAGAAAGATTCGGAGTAGGTATTAAAGTCCATGGAGAAGAGATAAAAACGTTGAGTTTCGCCGATGACATTGTAATTCTGTCAGAGACAGCAAAGGACTTGGAAGAGCAGTTGAACGGAATGGACAGTGTCTTGAAAAGAGGATATAAGATGAACACCAACAAAAGCAAAACGAGGATAGTGGAATGTAGTCGAATTAAGTCAGGTGATACTGAAGGAATTAGATTAGGAAATGAGACACTTAAAGTAGTAAAGGAGTTTTGCTATTTGGGGAGCAAAATAACTGATGGTGGTCAAAGAAGAGAGTATATAAAATGTAGACTGGCAATGGGAAGGAAAGCGTTTCAGAAGAAGAGAAATTTGTTAACATCGAACGTTTACGGGACATAACGGAGAGGTCAATTGGTGCACAAAATCCAGCACCAGTAACACTTTCAAATGGTTCAAATGGCTCTGAGCACTATGGGACGTAACTGCTATGGTCATCAGTTCCCTGGAAGTTAGAACTACTTAAACCTAACTAACCTAAGTATATCACACGCACCCATGCCCGAGGCAGGATTCGAACCTGCGACCGTAGCGGTCTTGCGGTTCCAGACTGTGGCGTCTAGCACCGCTCGGCCACTCCGGCCGGCAGTAACACTTTCGCAAATATGGATGGCTATAGTAGGTGCATGGCTCAGTATTTCTTTAGCAGATTTCAACGACTTTTTGAGTCCATGATACGTTGTGTTGCTACACTATCCCGGGCAAAACGAGATCCGACACGATATTAGGAAGTATCCCACGACTTTTGCCACCTCAGTGTATAATCCCTGTAGTGATCCGTGGTTTTTTGCATGGGTGTTTCATATTCCTTCTAATTAAGTTTTAAGGCAATGTTTTTTAAAATAATGGTATGAATTTATCATGGAATAAAATGAATTTTATGTTAGAATTTGTGTTCATTATACGTTTTGTCTTAGAACACCTCTTGTAAACTATTCTTAAATGCATTTGTCCTTATCGATTATTCCAGGGGGGTGGAAAGTTCCTTGGACCAAACTGCTGAGGTCATCGGTGTCTATACTTGCACACCTTTTAATCTAATTTAAACTAACTTTGCTAAGGACAACACACACCCATGCCGGAGGGAGAAAACTCGAACCTCCAACGGGGGGGTGGGGGGGGGGGGGGAGGTAGCGGCCCGAACGATGAACCATGGCATGGCGCCTAGAACCCTGGGTTTCCAACTGATTTCCACTGAAGGAGTATATATTATATACACTAACTAACCGTGACTCATGATCAGAGACACCATTTGTAACTAGGTACACACTTATTTCCATGCTGTGACCTTCACAAAAGTAAACATTATCAATTAGAGTCCTTCTGTCCTAAGCCACAGTCACCTTCCGCCTTGACGTTGAGGACTTCACTTGTAAGGAGAACATAGAGTCAAAGTGGCAGTATTGGTGTTAAATACTGACATGCTACATGTACCGTACAGGATGCTGTAGCCAGACCCACACCGACCTGTAGCGGGCAAGCAGCGTCTTGTAGCTGGGTCGGTGGAGGTGCCTGCACTGCGCCACAGCTGCCGAGAGGGGACTGTGTAGCCGTCGCCTGGCAATCGCGTTTAAAACCCCGAGGACGCGGCGTGCGTGTTGACGAGTCACACGCCGCTTGCGATAAAGGCGGCGGACCACATCAAGGCCAGACAGCGTCCGTGGGCCAGTCACCCGCACACGAAGTCACTACGGGACACACAGTCTCTTACTATGCTACGCACGTACCTGAAACATCTGTATGAGGCTGATTTTCTTTCATTTACACATACGACAGTTTGTTGGCGTTTGTAGTAAACATAGCGAACAACGCCAACTCTTCCCTGCTATAAACCCAGTAAGATACCCGACTACGCGATATCAGGGAGTGTTCCGATGACGTCACGATCCTACCGTTGGGCGGATACGCAAGAACATTTCGGTTTGTTGAGCTTATTTTCAGTCTGAAACTTGTGTCGCAGTGTTAATAGCGTGTGATATGTCCAGCAGTAGTAAATGAAACTTTACGCAGAGAAACATGCCTTGTTTTAGTTGACTTTTGGGGGTGAGTCATCTGTCTACTGTCTGGGTTAATGCGAACGTCACAAATTCCTCTCTTGTGCCAACCTCTTCATCTCAGAGAAACATTTGGACATAACGGTCTCAGTTATTTCTTCGATGTATTCCAATCTGTGTCCTCCTCTACAATTTTTCTCCTCTACAACTTTCTCAGGTATCATTGAAGTCATACCCTAATTTCTAAACACATGTCCTGTCAGTCTCTCTCTTCTTCGTGCCAATGTTTTTCACATGTTAATCTCCACGCCTATCCGGCGGACTGCCTTATCATTTCTTACATAATCAGTCTACTTAACTTTCAACATCCTCCTATAGCGTCAGGTCTCAATCGCTTCGATTCTCTTCTTTTCCTCTGCCCACCGCTCATGATTCGCTCTCATAAAACTCTGTGTTCAAACGTACATTCTCACAAGGGAAACTCCCCATAGCACCCCCTCAGATTTAGTGGTAAAAGGGCCCAGCAGATAGCCCTGTCAAAAATTGAACAAGAATCAAGCATGAAAACAGGAAGAAAGTGTACTGAACTACGAAAGAAAAATAGAAACAGTCAACGGTCCAAGGACTAGAAGACCAAACTGTGGCAACTCGAAACAGCAGCGGCGTCGTGCTTAACTGATCACGATGTGTGACTGCAACGACGCAGATGAGTCGTGTTCAAACCTCACTTGCACCAATTTTTTTTCGCTGTTCGCGGTATTCAAATTTGTGTTAATTTCGTTGTGTAACGATCGTTTGCCACAGCGGAGTGTAATGAAGGGACCTATAATGACACTTGACTCTGCACAAATACTCTATTAGCTGTCGAAAGGTACTTGCTTTCAAACAGGAACTGTAAGCGATTGATGACAAGGTGACTATTCAACCGAATCCTCCACCGGAAAAAACGTCTCGTGTGTCACACACGACATTAGTGAGAGTACATGTGTCTTGTGATAGGAATCTCTTACCGACGCACCTAATTTGTACGCCTGGTAAGTAAGTGAGACGTGCCTCCTTGCCCGATTTAGGTGTTCGAATGAATGAGAATGTGATCACTTCCAAGGGAGTGAAGAAAACAGAATAGTTTATCAGCTAAGCTGTAACAAATGAACCCAACAGTTTCATAATCACACACTTTCTCTGTGCAACCAGACCACAGTGAAGCACAGTGAAGCAAAGTGCTGCTCATCCGCTCTCCCCCACAGCTCTCGCAGGCATTCTTAGCAGGTGCCTATGCACAGTTTTCAGCAACATGGGAGCACTGATCGTATTCAGTTGTTTCCTCCGAATTTTCATGGTAAAGCTTAACGTATATCAGACTTACAGTAATTAACTGTAAGAAATATATTCGATATAAATATGAAGTTACGTCTTACATCCCATCACCCGGATTCAATCACGGATTTTGCAAGGATTCCATCGATTTCAAGGTAAATGTCGCCACTGGAACCAGCAGCGAAGTAATTGCAATTGGGAGTCAATGTCCCCTAGTACCAGCTTATCTGGTATTTGGCTGCAAAGTCCCTGATTCCACAAGGGTCATTACTCAAACAGCCCGCGTTGCATAGAAAATGAGAAGTATCTTTAAGAAAACTTTGTGGTCTCTGCGACTACGAAGCGATTCAGAGACACCTCCAAGAAGACTGTAGCAATTTCTAAAAGTCGACAGAATTTTCTTCTACGCAGCTAACAAAGGAAACACCTCATCGTATCCCCATCAGATTTGGTGATAAGAGGGCTCAGTGGACAGCTTGTCAAAAAAACTGAACACAGATCAAGCATGAAAACAGAAAGAAAAGCAAAATAGAAACAGTGAGCGGTGTAAGCACAAGAAGTACTACACGGAGGAGGTTGGAAACAACACGGCGTATTGGGTAAGTGCTCACGGTGTTGGACAGCAAAGGGAACGAGCTGTGTTCAAATTTTTGTCGCTACACTTTGTTCTTTTTTTCTTAGTCATATTCAAAATTGTGTATGTGTCATCTTGTCGGTTTGCGAAAACCTCCAGATTACGTACCTCGTATTTGTTCTACACAACCAGCACGTTCGCAAGTGGTTTTCGAATGAGAACTGCAAACGTTTGATGACAAAGCAACAAGTCGAACCGGATCCTCCACCGGAAAACACGTCTGGTGAGTCATACGCGGCGTGGTGACAGTAAGTGTGTCTAATGATAGGAATCTCTTACCGACGCACCTAATTTATATGCTGGTGAGTGAGCGAGATGTGTCTCTTTACCGGTTGAGGTGTTAGTATGAATGTGAATGCGATCACTTCCAAGCAAGTGAAGAAAACAGAATATTTTACCACGTAAGCTGCAACAAATGAACACAACAGTCTCATATCACACAATTTCTCTGTGCTATGCCAAAACACATCTTTTTAACTTTTTTGAAGCTGCGTTCCGTATTGGATGTTTTGGCACTTTAAATCCTTTGTTGCAATAGAGTTCACATTCGTTTATTTGTTCTTTTCGGCCTGTTCATATGTGCGTGAATTCCTAAGGGACCAAACTGCTGAAGTCGTCGGTCCCTAGACTTACACACTACTTACACTTACTTCAATTTACGCTTAGAACACCACATACACCCATGCCCAAGGGTGGACTCGAAGCTCCGGCAATGGGTCACGCAATTCGTGTCATGGCGCCTGCAACCGTGCGGCCACTCCAAACAGCTTCATTTCTGTGAGAAGTCTATGTGGTATCTCTCCTACTCTCACTATTCATCACATTTTCATGCGATCGTAATGTATTCTTACCACATGACTCATATTCTATAAACAATGTATAGTATGACAACTGCCAAGATTACGGAAAGAGTACAAACATTTCAGTGACCGGACGGACAGTTCATAATGTTGTGAAAAAAGAAAGTAAATTAATGATACGAGGGAGATTTAAACACGGCCCGTGCAGTTTGAAGTCTAACACCGTGACCACGCCTTGGCTCTTCTGCGTTCCTCAGTGTTGTAATTGTTAAGCACGGACCATTCACTGTTTATATTTTGATTTTTTTTCACAGTTCAGTGCACCTTCAGTGCTTGATCTCTGTACAGTTTTGACGCGCTATCTAACGGGTCACCTAATCAGTAAATCTCAGGGGTGTTTGATGGGGAGTTTCCTTGTGAGAATCATACTCTGCTGCTCTAGAAAAAGACTTGCACCAGCGACAACGGACAACACCCTCTTTGGCACAACAGTACATTGGACGAGTACAGCTAAGTATCTTGGTGTCATCCACAATGGGCTGCTCAACAACAAACATCCATGGAACGCAGCCTACAAGTGTAGATATGTCTCTAGTGCTTGCTACAGCAGCAGAAGAAGGCGTTGGGAAGGATCCGTCACATCGCGTTGGACGTCCACCCCTACTGCCTACACGCGGAAGCCTAATCACAGAAAGTGGTCCACAGGTTTCAGGAGCAAACTAAGGAATTTCAGCACACGGCACAAATATTGGAGAGTGCGCTAATTCGTAGCCTTGGACATCAGAATCCACGTATCGACCGCTACAAGTGGTTCGTGCAGCAAATAGTGAGACAGCAGTGCCATTACAGTATGACCTGGTAGCCACGGAAGACAAAGAACGAAGGCCTCGGATTAGAAAGGAAATAATACAGGGTTGTAGTTGGGTTGGGTTGTTTACGGGAAGAGACAAGACAGCGAGGTCATCGGTCTCATCGGATTAGGGAAGGACGGGGAAGGAAGTCGGCCGTGCCGTTTCAAAGGAACCATCCCGGCATTTGCGTGGAGTGATTTAGGGAAATCACGGAAAACCTAAATCAGGATGGCCGGACGCAGGATTGAACCGTCGTCCTCCCGGATGCGAGTCCAGTGTCTAACCACTGCGCCATCTCACTCGGTTACAGGGTTGTAGTCCTGAGTTTCTCACGCCATAGACAATGTTCAAATAACTTAGAGGGATGCAGCCGGACGACGTCATCGACAACAGCCGATATTTCGAAGGGAGCAAAGCCTGCCACTTTCAAGGCAGAACTGTAGCAAGTAAGGTCTCTGCAAGAAAATTTATGATCTAGAGTAAATGTAACACACATACACAAACTAGTGTAAGCACTAGCGCCATCACAAACCAAAATTGGCCGACCTCGGAGGTTATAAAAAGTACTCTATCGTCAGGCCACGAGTGGCCTACCGGGACCATCCGACCGCCTTGTCATCCTCAGTGGAGGATGCTGATATGACGGGTGTGGGGTCAGCACACCGCTCTCCCGGTCGTTATGATGGTATGCTTGACCGAAGTCGCTACTATTCGGTCGAGTAGCTCCTCAATTGGCATCACGAGGCTGAGTGCACCCCTGGTTGCAGTTAAAACTGCTTCCTGATGCAAGTCACGTGATGTGGCAGTGAGGTCCTGCACGGCAATTGAGCTGACCGTACATGTCCTCCCTGGTTCTACACGCTAGAGCTGCTGAGATCCTGCGGCGCATTGAAAGTGGCCGTTTTGATCTCATCGATTACATATTCGTATGATGGTCGTTGCACCTAGAGCAGCACTATGAGAAATTACATGGAACGTTAGACAGCAGTATGATGATGATGAAGTCCCATAGTCCTTGAGAGAGCATAGGGGAACGATGCGGGAGACCCGCACCGCCGTACTAGGCAAGGTCCTAGTGGAGGTGGGTCGCCGTTTGCCTTCCTCCGACCGTAATGGGGATGAATGATGATGATGAAGACGACACAACAACTCCCAGTCATCTCTGGGCAGGTGAAAATCCCTGACCGCCGCCGGGAATCGAACCCGGTATCCCGTGCTCGGGAAGCGAGAACGCTACCGCGAGTTGCGGTGTTGTGTCACGCTGTGCTGAGTGTCAAGCAGGATCTACCAACGACTTTTCATGAGGCTACGATGGGTAACTTTATTTTGCAGTAGTTCAGAAAATGGTTCAAATGGCTCTGAGCACTATGGGACTTAACATCTTAGGTCGTCAGTCCCCTAGAACTTAGAACTACTTAAACCTAGCTAACCTAAGGACATCACACACATCCATGCCCGAGGCAGGATTAGAACCTGCGACCGTAGCAGTCCCGCGGTTCCGAACTACAGCGCCTAGAACCGCACGGCCTTTTGCAGTAGTTATTCTGCAACTTAAAGTTAAGACAACAGAAAGGCTAGCCGTTAATTTCGTTGCTAGAGTTACAGGTGGGTCTTGGAGTTACAAGTATTTTAAGACACTTGTCGAGCGAGATATACGAGTCTCGTCGTACCAGAGTAATGACGGTCCTGATAAACATGCTTAAGTCGTACTAAGTCAGTTCGTGCCCCAAGATATATACGGAAACACTCGCAGCAAATGCTTACAGTTCACAGAAATATTTCACGTCAGCCACAATTTTTTAACTAATGCGCTTAGGTGTGGTAGAACAGATTTTCAGTCCGTGCTCTGAGAATGAGGCAACATACAATTTCATTCGAACTGATGGAAAGGAAAAACACATTTTTGTGTCCCATCATCAACAATGCCACCAGAGGCAAAAACTATGGTAAACAATCTCATAGATAATTTATCATTTTATATGTGAAAAGTACTCATGGTAATGATGTTAGTGTTTGCTTACTGGTTCAGCATCTCTTACAGCCTCCTTCCAAATAATGGGCCTAACGTTCCTGGTGAACAGCGTAAGACCAGCACGATTCGTGACGTATCTTTGACTGCTTTCTGTGGGGTTCTGTTAGTGACCCAGACCTCCTAGATGTCACAAAAAAAATGTTCAAATGTGTGTGAAATCTTATGGGACTTAACTGCTAAGGTCATCAGTCCCTAAGCTTACACACTACTTAATCTAAATTATCCTAAGGACAAAAACACACACACCCATGCCCGAGGGAGGACTCGAACCTCCGCCGGGACCAGCCGCACAGACCATGATTGCAGCTAGACGTTGCAGTGATGAGGTCAGGACGCATTACTTAATCTATCAAAAGACATCAATCTCTGGTTAACGTTCTTTAACTGACTGGGATCTTACTTCCTATAAATTACTATTTCTACCAACAGGTTTGATTTAGCTTCGCACAGGACTACACTTTCCAAATCCTCCATGGAACTCCTTCAAACATAAAAGAGTTGTCATCGTTTTTCCCCTACAACTAAACGGTGTACGCTCTATTTGAAAACTTTTATGCTTCCGCATTCCTCTTTTTCGACTGTAAATTGCTCTCCACAGCCTAACTGTGAATCCGTATTTCATATACAGAATACAGCCCCACGATATCATCAAGAGCATTAACGTATTCAGATTCAGTTTTGAAACGCCTATCTTTCAGCGTTCTTGATCTGATGTATGGAAACAAATTATGATTATTAGTACTGTACGCAGATTGTTCGCACGCAGTACGCAGTTCATGAGAAACGCTGATGAGTAATTAGGCTACACAGTCTAAACACCCACTTCGTCTCGATGTTGTGTGTTGCTAATCGGGGAAAAGTGTTTCGATTATGAAGCATTCCCCACATTGCTTGCTTCTTTGGTTACACCCGACCTGTCGCATCAATTGCCCTAGATGGTAATGATGACGATGATGATGATCGTGATAATACATTGATGTGAGAGTACTATAGCAAGATCTTTAGCATCCGTACGAAAGTGTCGATACCATACAGTTGACAGAATTATGAAACTTCAACTACGGCTAAAAATAGCTAAAAATCCGCAAAACATGTACATACGTACGCACATACACACAGAGTGAGGGAGCGGTATATGCTGATTTTAATGGCGTTCTTATCCGACAATAATTACGAAATACATAGAACTTAGATTAACTGCAGCATTGAATCAATGAAGTGTCTCCCACGAGACGTTGGCACCGCACTACGCTGCAGATCGGTGTGACACCACATTCAGTATTACAATAAATAAACAAAAACTAATATTGTCACTGTTTTATTCTCTTCCCGTTTGCGCATATATGACATCATCATAAAACGAAAATTATGTGTAACTGCCTTAGAGTATATAAGAACAGCTGAATACACGTTGTGTGATGTACAACTGTCTTTACCATGGCTGGAATGAGGAAATGCATCCCGAAACCGTCGCACTATTCTTCTTAATGACAGACAGTCACACAGCACGTCAAGCAATGGATCGAATTTATAAATCATTGACAGTATTCATCTGGCTAAGCACTTCTTACTGTCCCCTTATGTCAAACAAATATTTCTGAGAGTTTCAGCATCTCGAGAAGTTACTGATCCTTTAAAAACCGCGCTTTTGTAGTACCAACAGTAGAGTTAACAACAAACAAGCACAAGAAGAAGCGTAAGCAGTGTTGAAGGCGAGTATTTTGAGAAACCATACAAGCTGCTTATTTCATAAGTGCGTAGGTACACTAAACACGGCGCTCTCGCATCTGGCACTCGTTCAAATGAGACGTGTAACATGCAAAAATCTCAGTAAACTTTCCGTGTAGCTCTTCTCTATCCTAGTAGCAGGCGAGACCTTGCTGAGGTCAGGCAAAAAAATTGTTCCAATGGCTCTGAGCAACATGGGACTTAACATCTATGGTGATCAGTCCCCTAGAACTTAGAACTACTTAAACCTAACTAACCTAAGGAGAGCACACAGCACCCAGTCATCACGAGGCAGAGAAAATCCCTGACCCCGCCGGGAATCGGATCCGGGAACCCGGGCGTGGGAAGCGAGAACGCTACCGCACGACCAAAAGCTGCGGACGTCAGGCAATAGACTCACTTTCTGGAGCACAGTAGTTCATATTCTGTCCATGTATCGGTTACCCGGGATTTCCCTAAATCGGCTAAGGCGAATGCCGAAATGTTTCCTTTTAAAATGTAAGTACAATTTCCTTCCCATTCTTCCCCAGACCGCACTCGTGCTCTGCCTCTAACCTTTTTGTCGTCGACGAGACGTTAAACTTTAAGCATTCTACCTTTTTTCCAGTACAGTAATGTGAATTTCATTGGCGATTTCCTCGGAACGTAACGAAACTGCACAGTTCCTTCCTTCAATTATAAATTACACTCCTGGCAATGGAAAAAAGAACACATTGACACCGGTGTGTCCGACCCACCATACTTGCTCCGGACACTGCGAGAGGGCTGTACAAGCAATGATCACACGCACGGCACAGCGGACACACCAGGAACCACGGTGTTGGCCGTCGAATGGCGCTAGCTGCGCAGCATTTGTGCACCGCCGCCGTCAGTGTCAGCCAGTTTGCCGTGGCATACGGAGCTCCATCGCAGTCTTTAACACTGGTAGCATGCCGCGACAGCGTGGACGTGAACCGTATGTGCAGTTGACGGACTTTGAGCGAGGGCGTTTAGTGGGCATGCGGGAGGCCGGGTGGACGTACCGCCGAATTGCTCAACACGTGGGGCGTGAGGTCTCCACAGTACATCGATGTTGTCGCAAGTGGTCGACGGAAGGTGCACGTGCCCGTCGACCTGGGACCGGACCGCAGCGACGCACGGATGCACGCCAAGACCGTAGGATCCTACGCAGTGCCGTAGGGGACCGCACCGCCACTTCCCAGCAAATTAGGGACACTGTTGCTCCTGGGGTATCGGCGAGGAGCATTCGCAACCGTCTCCATGAAGCTGGGCTACGGTCCCGCACACCGTTAGGCCGTCTTCCGCTCACGCCCCAACATCGTGCAGCCCGCCTCCAGTGGTGTCGCGACAGGTGTGAATGGAGGGACGAATGGAGACGTGTCGTCTTCAGCGATGAGAGTCGCTTCTGCCTTGGTGCCAATGATGGTCGTATGCGTGTTTGGCGCCGTGCAGGTGAGCGCCACAATCAGGACTGCATACGACCAAGGCACAAAGGGCCAACACCCGGCATCATGGTGTAGGGAGCGGTCTCCTACACTGGCCGTACACCTCTGGTGATCGTCGAGGGGACACTGAATAGTGCACGGTACATCCAAACCGTCATCGAACCCATCGTTGTACCATTCCTAGACCGGCAAGGGAACTTGCTGTTCCAACAGGACAATGCACGTCCGCATGTATCCCGTGCCACCCAACGTGCTCTAGAAGGTGTAAGTTAACTACCCTGGCCAGCAAGATCTCCGGATCTGTCCCCCATTGAGCATGTTTGGGACTGGATGAAGCGTCGTCTCACGCGGTCTGCACGTCCAGCACGACCGCTGGTCCAACCTAGGCGCCAGGTGGAAATGGCATGGCAAGCCGTTCCGCAGGACTACATCCAGCATCTCTACGATCGTGTCCATGGGAGAATAGCAGCCTGCATTGCTGCGAAAGGTGGATATACACTGTACTAGTGCCGACATTGTGCATGCTCTGTTGCCTGTGTCTATGTGCCTGTGGTTCTGTCAGTGTGATCATGTGATGTATCTGACTCCAGGAATGTGTCAATAAAGTTTCCCCTTCCTGGGACAATGAATTCACGGTGTTCTTATTTCAATTTCCAGGAGTGTATTTTATCGCTTTATATATAATGCCTTATACACTGAAGAAACTTCTATATTTACTACTACAGTTTCTTTAGATGTAGCAACATCACTGTGAACGTACAAAAACTCAGTCAGCATACGTGTTTTTGATATAACAGTTTTCCCCCGTTTTTATCCTTTGCTTTTAACATTTCACTTCCAGGCGCATAATGTCGGTTGGTATCTCTAAGGCGACTGCTTATGCTGGTTACCTAGATCTGCATAGAAGGGAAAATAAATCACAAAATGAAATGGAATTCTACTATTTAATCAGATGGGGTTACGCATCGGTATAATAAATTGCATTTGTTTTGTATTGCCGGCCAGGGTCACCGAGCGGTTCTAGACGCTACAGTCTGGAACCGCGCGACCGCTACGGTCGCAGGTTCGAATCCTGCCTCGGGTATGCATGTGTGTGATGTGCTTAGATTAGTTAGGTTTAAGTATTTATATGTTCTAGTCCCATAGTGCTCCGAGCCGTGTTTTGTATTGAAACCAGTGCCAGTTGGTTGCTTCACGTTGCCAACAGAGATCGCGGATAAATGCAAGATAAGTAAGAGGCCAGTGCTGCAAGATACTCTTTGTAAAACGGAACTTGGATTGCATTTAGACCCGGTGGCTCAGTTGTTTTGAACTCTTGTTTCTCAATGGCAGGATGCCTATTACTATGTCCTTCATACGGGAGTCTGTGCGATGTTTAAACGACGGTATATTTGTACGATTCTCTTGCGTAAACGATGGATGTGTGTGATGTCCTTAGGTTAGTTTGTAAGAGGTCCATAATCAAAGAATTTGTTCCTAGCGCACTCGAGCAGATGTAATTTCGATGTATTGCTCACGCGCTGCCTGCGATATGTAAGCTAGAAGAGAATCTGAGACCAAAGAGCAGTATTGACTGCAGTAAGAACTGTGTATTAGTAGGAGTAAGTTGTTACTAGCGAGCAGTCTGGTCTGGTGTATAGTGTTGGCTGGGCCGGTCGTGTGCAGCGATGGCGGAGCCTGAGCGTTGTAGGATAAGGTAAAAGCAGCCTCGCGCATATGTTGTTTTGTTACATCAAGTCCCATGTAAATGTTTAAAAAAAATCTGTTAATAATCATCTTTCTCATAAAAAGTAACTTTTGACATTTATCTCAATTTAAAGAATTCACTAATTTCTCCAATCCTTGGCAATCCCGATTATTGAAAAGAAAAGTCAGTGCTTTCCTTTTTTATAAGACAAATCTATCGGCCAGCATTGCACTTAGCTGCGCAGGGAAAATTTCTTATATGAGCAGATATATACGCGTTATCTGGCGATCTAAATAAGGTAAGATTTTTCAGTTTATTCAGAATGATGTATCAGGGCCATGACGCAGCATTGCTGACGTCCAAAATTTACCAGGTTAAATTGACTGTCAATTATTGAAAGGTTATAGGTTTGTCACATTGTATTATATTTTCACTGTTGGGTAGTTACGCTAAATGAGAATATTATTCGTATTATTTTATTTTGTGGGGAGGTTACGCTTAGCGACAAACGGCCAGGATCGTATTTTTGTGAATTTCTGAGAAATGGTCAGCTATATATCTGCTCTTATTTACTTAATATTAAAAGTAGTTTGCATCTGGCGCAACGCATTTACTAATTTTTCACTTTTTCTTTCACAGATCATCGGCAATTTATTGCTCTTTGTTGTAACTGTATTTGTTCCATTTTTGCTTTGTCTTTGTTTGATTTTGTGCTTAACTTTGAGTTGTGAAAATGCCGCGAAAAACTGCTAACAGTACATCGCGAGTCGTAATGAGTGAAAAAGCCGACTTTAATAATTTGACTGATAATACTAGCGACACTCAGTGTCTTGATGATAATCCTCCAGTTACAGACAATCAGTGCGTACCGATCACAAGTAATGATTTTAATGCTAATGATGAGCAAAGAAATTCAATTGAGTCCTCTGTGAATTTAACGACAATTGATGAGACGGCACGTTCCGTTAGAATGAACGCTGCCCAGTTTAACACACCTGATTTGCAAAATTTACACATTGAACAGATAAATTTTTCTCACGAAGATGAACAATGTAGTCAAAATACGTCAGATTTATTTGATTCCGAGGTAGTGATCCACAGTGCACGTCCAATTAGCAAACCTTTTTCTGAATCAGACAATGACCAAATGGTTATACAAAACGTGACACATGCAGATACACCATCACACAGCGCAGAGAATACAGCAGCTAATTTAGGCATGGATCGAGTTATGGCATTATTGCTACAACTTAATGAAAGTTTGAAACAGTCGAATGAAAAACACGAGGAGAACTTTAAACAGATTAATGAACATATTGCAGCCGTTGCCGTGCAATGTCATAATACTAAAGAACAATTACGTGAGGAAATTAAGGCTTGTGCTAGGAATAGTAGTGAAGAAATTAGATCCATTGCACAATAATTAAGTAATACACATGCAGCCACAACTAAATTACTTAGAGATGAAATTAGTGCAGTCGCTAAACAATGTTCTGCAAACGCAACACAGTTACGCGACTAGTTTAAATCAATGTCAGCAGAACTTTCACGCACACTGGATGCGAAAGTAGACACGAAATTCGAACAACAGAACAGCCTAATTGACGAACGTTTTAATCACCACCTACAAAACAGTGAAACGCGTTACCTTAAATTCATACAGGAACAGAACAAAGTAAAGAAACAAGTCATGGAAACAATTACTGCACAGAGACAGGAAGATAAGCGTAAATTATTTACGAAAGCAAAAACATACGTAGACAATAACATTGCTACAGTATCAGACGAAATCAATACTATTAAACAGTTGAACACCGAATTGCATGTTGAAATCTCCGATCTTAAAACAAAAACAGACACACACAAAGTAGACTTTCAGACAGTGACCAACAGACTTGAACAATTAAAATTAATACAGGATCCCGATGCCATTAAAGCAGACGTTAAGAAATTGAACAAAACTACCCGTAAAATCCAAAAACAAATTAATGCTTGTGACACTAAAAATGATGATCAGGTTAAAGCATTGACTGAAAAATTTGATAAATTGGCCAGTCGTATTGACGTTATCGAAAATTACAATGACACCAAATCAGACGATACGTCACCAGTTTCGTTTAATCAAACACCCGAATTCCAAAATTTACAGCAGACGATTAGTGAGATAGGTTCGTCCAATAATACATTACGTAGAAAATTGTCATCTTTACAGCACGAATTGACGGAAATGAAAAATATTTCAGCCTTTAACACATCACAGCATAAGCCACTTTCCGAACATTTCTCACACCCACACAGCCAGTACAATTTAGGTAATTTACAGAGAGTACGTGACTTAGATTCCGAACAGTCACAGACAAACAGATTATCATACAGTCCTGAACCTGTTCAGACATTCAGAGACGAAAATTTTGATTAGAAGCACTTTCTGTCCGTTAGGAAATTTAAGGTATTTAAATATGACAAAACACAAATACACCCTTTGGACTGGATACGACAATTTGCTTTTGTATTTTCATCGGCATTGCCTGTAACGCAGAAACTAAAATTTAATTGCAGGGCGTAAGTGTCCTCAGGGGATTCATTACGCTTCGATGAATATGTGCCGTAGCCTGCACAGGGCCCCGAGCCGTAGTAGTGCTATTTCATCTTTAGTTTTCTGCACTGCTGCCTTCTCTTCTACTATCCTTTATATCTATCAAAAAAGCTCTTCAACTATCGATCTATCTAGTGCTATGAATGAGTAAAGAAAACCTGATATGACAAGTTGTACCGAAAGTGACAGTTTTCTTTAGGCACTCCCGAAGCGACAAGAACTACCAGCGTACTTTTAATAAGACAAAATTTTAATCATCACTATATGCAAAATTATCAGCAATCGCAAACACATTTTGTGAACAATAGAGGGTTTTCCCCACAACAGCAACAAAACCAGCCGGTTAGCATACCTAACCAACAATGTAGTCTGCAAGGTCAACCAAGCTTTATTTAATGTTTAGCCGTCTAGATGTATAGCGTCGGCTCCACCAAATAGTAACGCACAGCAACAAGGAAATCACTACGTACAGAGAACACACCATTTCAACTCATATCGCAATGCACCGTATAGCAACGATTATTATGACAGACGTAAAAGTAATGAGCACAGTTTTCAGCGTAACAGTCGGTCTTACCAGCAGCATAATCATCCGCAACAACAGATTATCATGAATGAACTAGACAGTCGGTATCATCCCGAACCTAATACGTCAGGAAGAAATAACAGAACAGTACAAATAGTCGAAATACCACAGCATCCTCCCGCGAATAACAGTACGTCAGAAAGAATTTGACTAGATACAGTACAGGTTGCTTCTTCCAACAACGTGAGCACTGCATTTGACACGCAGAATGTTATTCACGAGAATGTTATTACTTTTGACGACATCCGAGACACTTTTTTTCATGAAAAACCAGTTATTCAAAAAACCATTTCCCACCCTGTCATTGAAGTAAAGATTGGATCATCCAAATTTTCGGCAGTAATCGACTCTGGATCACCTATGTCAGTTACAAATTAGGAAACTTTCAACGCTTGTAACAAAGAGAATACTTATCCTACATTACCAGTAGGCCAAACTAAAGTAAAAGGCGCAGTATCTGGTAAAGGAGTAGATGTAAAATTACAGACACACTTATCATTTTGTATTGCCGGTAATATGTTCCACTCAAATTTTTGGATTGTTCCCTTATTGACAACAGACGTTATTTTAGGTACGAATTTTTTGGTACAGCACGACGCAGTTATTCACTTTCAAAATTCCTATTTAATGTTAAAGGATGAAAATGTACAACTGGTATTAGAATTTCAGCACTCTTTATCTGCAGAAGAACAAACAATTAATCGGACAGAGGTCATTTCTGCATCACGTAACATAGACTGTCATTCCACAGTGTTCAAAGATACGTTCGTACACAACTATAATATACCAGACGAAGCCGACTATGACGTTATGCAAATGATTTCTGATAAAGTTAAACAGAGCAGCGCAAATACAGACGACGAACGTACGCAACTACGCAAAATTCTTTTACTGCAAGCTCCAGTTTTTGACAACATCGCTGGTAATATGTCCGGTTTCATGTATGAATTTCAAGTTAAACAGCACGACACGTTTAAAGCCAAACATTATCCCAATCCGTATATTCACAGAGAACAAGTTAAGAAAGAATTGCAAACTATGCTTGACCAAGGTATTATTGAACCAGCAGTTAGTCCGTACATAAACCCGCTCCATATTGTTAAGAAAAAGGATGGCTCACTTCGCCTCGTACTTGATTCACGTCACATCAACGACATTATTATTAATGAAACAGATCGCCCACAAACACTATAAGAACTTCTACAGAAATTTCATGGTACTGCTGTTTATTCCACATTAGATTTGTAATCGGGATTTTGGCAATTTCAGCTCAATCCTAACTGCAGAAAGTACACAGCATTTCTCTGTTTTGGTGACTGTTAGCAATTTTGCACATTACCGTTCGGTTTAACAATTTCCTCAGCAGCATTTATTTGCGGTTTGAATGCTATACTTCCGACAGAACTTAAAGACAGAATCACAACGTATGTAGACGACATTCTTATTGCAGAAGCTAACTGGTCTGAACACAATTTGATTCTGGAACAACTGTTGCAAACTTTTCGTGCACAAGGACTCACAGTTAATCTTAGCAAAATACACTTTGGTAAAACTTCTATAAAATTTCTTGGGCATGAAATTTCAGCAGAAGGCATTGTGCCTGACCCGGAAAAAATTCAAGCTTTACGTGACATTACTGTTCCAACGACGAAGAAACAACTACGCAGCTTTCTGGGTTTAATCAACGTTTTCCGTAAATTTATTCATTACTCTGCTTTAGACACCCCTAGATTATGCCAACTGACGGGTAAAAACACTATTTGGTCCTGGGATAGCCAAGCGCAGTCTGAATTTGTCAATCTGAAACAAGCTTTGTTGAATGCACCACTTTTATCACACCCAGATCTCACTAGAAATTTTTCCATTGCCACCGACAGTTCTAAGACAGTTTTAGGCGTACACATTTATCAGGAAATTGAAGAAGACGGTAATACAGTAATTAAAAACATCGCTTTTGCAAGTCGCGTTCTGTCACCTGCTGAACGCAATTATTCTGTTACAGAACTTGAAACATTATGTGTTGTATGGGCATTTACCCGATTTAGACATTTTCTTTATGGGAGACATGCTACAGTTTACACAGACCACAGAGCTATCCAGTTTTTACTTTCCGCTAAATTTACATATGACAGATTACGCAGATGGAAACTTTATTTACAGGAATTTAATTTTACAATTGTTCACATTCCCGGTACACAACATATTTTAGCAGACGCACTATCCCGTTCTCTCTGCAACAATCAGCAAGACATCGCAACCAACTTCTGCCAAGCAAATTCTAGCGTCATGTATATTCAACATGTCGCATTTGAAAATTTCATTTCATCGTCATTACGAGACATAGCACAAGAGCAGAGTAAAGACAACGTAGGGAAAGAAATTAAACACCTTTGGCAAGATAAGAATAACGTTACCGTTAGAAACCATTACACGGTACGCAATAACAATCTGTTTCGCCGCTCTCACCTTGACAGCAACAACTGGTTATTATGCATTCCTGACGAACTTGTTAACAAATTAATTTGGTATACTCATTTAAGTTAAGCACATTATGGAGCCAGAAAATGTTTTCTTATACTGAGACAGAACTGTTATTTTGCCTACATGGAGAAACGTATTCGACGAGTTTTAGCGTCATGTAAAATCTGCCAGAAAGCTAAATCAGACACGACTTCACATATTCCTCCGTTACATCCCATTGTACCTGTTAAATTGAGACACATGGCCGCTGTAGACATTTTTGGAATGATTCCCAGAACTAATAGAGGTTTTTGCTACATCTTTGTCGCTGTTGAACTCACTTAGAAATTTGTTACCTTCACTTCGTTGCGCAAAGCTACTGCTAAATCTATTTCGAATGCATTTGTAAAACATTTTTTATTTCATGTAGGGCATGTATTGAAAGTAATTTCCGACAATGGACCACAATTTCGATCTGCGATATGGACACGTATGTTACGAGCTAGAAACATTTCTCCTATCTATATATCCAAGTATCACGCTTCTTCGAACCCTTGTGAACAACTGATGAAAGAAATTGGTAAACTGTGTAGAATGTACTGCCATAAAAGACATATTGATTGGGGTACACACATACTCTCATTCCAGGATGTAATTAACTCCATGCCAAATGAATCTACTATGCTATCTCCGACTGTTATATTGAAAAATGTTGAACCACCCAACAAAATTGAAGAATTAGTATCCTTTCCTACATCTCGTCGACTACGCCACCATGAAGTAATTGAGATTGCGCTCAACAACATGAAACGTGCCGCAGAGCGCCGGAGACGACAGCAAAAACGGGTTTGTACACGCCGTGACTTTCACATTGGACAGAAGATATTAGTACGCACACACTATTTATCCAACAGAGGAAAGAGTAGATGCAGTAAATTCGAACCTCTATACGCAGATCCATACAGAATTCGCAGCATTCCTCATCCCAATGTGGTGCATGTTGAAACTTTGAGAACCAGAAAAAGCAAAGGCAATCACCATGTTTCCAATATTAAACCCTTTATTGAATGAACATACTTTAAGATTTATCACACTGTAATGCCATTTCCAGATATTTATATGACCACTTACTGATGATGATTATATTTTTTCTTGGCAAGTGCCCGGCAAGGTAAGGTTAGCAGGTCGCTTTTCTTGTCGTTAGACATTAGACCGTGCACATTTTCGATTTTGTGTATGTATGATTGTTTTCCTATCGAAAGTAGAATATTTGTTTGTATGCACTATGAAATGTTTAAGATGTAACAAACACCAGTTGACATTGACATTTTGCATTATGATATCTCAACATCTTGACTATTTTACATCTTTTTGCTACTACATTATGATACTGTGTGTACATTTTTTGCACCTGAAACCTGTCTATGTTTTTGACCTAATATGTTTTCTGTCATGCTATGCTGTATGCTTAGTTATATTACTAGAAACAAGTTTTTATTTAGTGGGTTAATGAATTAAATGCAATATATTAATCCATATTCATCATTTTTCAGAAAGCAATACCGTGTAAAAGAAATGAATTAAACAACCACAGTGGTTTACTATGAAATGGAAATTTTACCATCAGAATGAAGGAAAGAAAATGCAATATCTTGTCATGAAGAGTAAATGGATCAGAAATAACAAGCATTAACCAGAATATACTGTACACATGGTATGATAGCAGTCTTGACTAATTATTTTTCTTTCAGAATACAAGGCGATTGATGCAGACTTTCAGACAGAACTACAGATGTTAATTTTAGTGATGAAATATGCTAGAAGTAAGAAACTCTATACTATATGAAGTACTGAATGATAATGAATAGTTGTATGAAGTAAATGCTAATATGAATATGCATAATGAAGTGTCTATTTTTTGCAGATGATAATAAATGATGATGAATAGTGATGAAGTTATGATAATATGAATAATGAAGTTTTTCTTTGCATATGATGACAATGATGAAGTTTATATATTTACGGTTAGTTAAGAAATGCTATGTAGTTATTTAAGTATTTGTCGCAGTTCCTTTTGACAGTATGTCTTATGTCGCATAGTATAATGACTGAATGTTTTGGAAAAGACAGCTAGAGTACATACATATTAAGTACATGTTTCATTACCTGTTAATTCGAAGTTCACTATTTTTCAGCATAATATGCATTTCTTCTTTCAGCTCAATAATCCTTTTGTATTTTTTCCAGGAGAAGCTTTTCGCGACATAATATGCTATAAGTAGTTAGTTATTAAACCTGTTCTAGTACTTGCATTTTGTTACCCAGTTGTGTCTATCATTTATGAATGTGATCACATATACTGTACTTGTTTCATAACATTGCTACAGCTGACTCATGACGAATGACGTTAATAATACTTATTTCCAACAATAAGTCAAAAGCAAATATTTTCATGCACCAGCAATTAATTATCGATCCCAGTGCAATGCATTGCCAAAAAAAAAAAAATTATTACGAGTCCGAACTATTACCAGTATACAAGTAAATAATGCTATCAGTTTAAGACATATTTTTAGTCCTAAAGATAATGCAAATTTTCTGTATATTGATTCCATTATGTCTATGTATTATTGGAATACCGACCTTGAGTAATAGTTCCAATGTCTTACATTTTAAATATGTCTTATGTCACTTACATGATATCATATATAAACACCAGTAGCTTGATGCTACATTCAGTAGTTCCTGTTTTAAATGATGACTTGTGAATAACACTGAATAATGTTTTGTAACACTATATGAATACTTTGTAACTAGCCAATGAATGCCAATAATTATTCAGATTGGTTGATACCTTATTGTAATTCTATGATGACTAGCATAAGACTTAATGTGTCCTTCACCTTCTGACCTAATTACTGCAATATTCGTTTATCCTGTCCATCCTCATGATCATGGAGCACTATATTGGTTTTTGCACTAATTCTACGTCGCTGTAAGAGTATGGAGTCTGCAAGAATATGGTGTTGACATATCAAGCTCTCCACAACCTTGAACGATGGAGATGTTATTATGGTCCAATTGTTTGGTGTACCTAATGTACTACCAAAATGATAACATTGAATATTAATACAACATCTCAATGTCTTGGCTACACTGATAAATACTTGAGGGAAGAGAACTTCAGATTGTCTCACTCGGTGTTGTGCTTCTGCAGAAAGATATGGACTTTCAGTGCAGCTACATGCAACCTCCTGTGCTACAACCATGATGCAATCCTTCCCATGCCTTTCCTAGTTTTAAAAAATGGTGAAGACTTATACAGTGCGTTTAAATTTTTGTAAAACGGTAGAGACTTATGCAGTGCGTGTGCACTTTATTTAATTTCTTAATGTTTTCAGTTCATGTAAAAAAAATGGTAAAAACTTATACAGTGCATTTAAATTCTTGTAAAATGATAAAGACATATACAGTGAGTGGGCACTTTATTTCATTTGTTAATGTATTCAGTTCATGTAAATATACTAAAGACCTATACAGTGCGTGTGCACTTTATGTCATTTATTAATATATTTTGTACTCATTGCGTATATACTTTGTCATTTCTGAATATGTTTTGTACTCAGTGCGTGTGCACTTTATTTAATTTCTTAATATGTTCTGCACTTATCAATGATGTATATACTCTGTGATTGTAGCCTTAGTAAACTAAATAGATTATAGAAAAATTTGTTGCTCATGGCAAGTCCAATTGACTCACCATCGCTGCCAAATTTTTGCCCCCCAGTGGAGGGTTAGGTAAGAGGTCCATAATTAAAGAATTTGTTACTAGCGCACTCGAGCAGATGTAATTTCGATGTATCGCTCACGCGCTGCCTGCGATATGTAAGCTAGAAGAGAATCTGAGACCAAAGAGCAGTATTGACTGCAGTAAGAACTGTGTGTTAGTAGGAGTAAGTTGTTACTAGCGAGCAATCTGGTCTGGTGTATAGTGTTGGCTGGGCCGGTCGTGTGCAGCGATGGCGGAGCCTGAGCGTTGTAGGATAAGGTAAAAGCAGCCTCGCGCATATGTTGTTTTGTTACATCAAGTCCCATGTAAATGTTTAAAAAAAATCTGTTAATAATCATCTTTCTCATAAAAAGTAACTTTTGACATTTATCTCAATTTAAAGAATTCACTAATTTCTCCAATCCTTGGCAATCCCGATTATTGAAAAGAAAAGTCAGTTCTTTCCTTTTTTATAAGACAAATCTATCGGCCAGCATTGCACTTAGCTGCGCAGGGAAAATTTCTTATATGAGCAGATATATACGCGTTATCCGGCAATCTAATTAAGGTAAGATTTTTCAGTTTATTCAGAATGATTTATTAGGGCCATGACGCAGCATTGCTGACGTCCAAAATTTACCAGGTTAAATTGACTGTCAATTATTGAAAGGTTATAGGTTTGTCACATTGTATTATATTTTCACTGTTGAGTAGTTACGCTAAATGAGAATATTATTCATATTATTTTATTTTGTGGGGAGGTTACAAGTTAGGTTTAAGTAGTTCTAAGTTCTAGGGGACTGATGACCACAGATGTTAAGTCTCATAGTGCTCAGAGCCATTTGACCAACCCACTGGGTGGACGGCGTGCATTTGCAGCCTCAGGACTGATTGAAGACGCCGAAGAAGCGACCAGTAACAGCCATGCACTGCAGTGCAGAAGCGCACCACATTAGGTTAAACCTACCAATCTGGAGTAAGACAGACTCTCAAAGTTATTATATTGCGATGTCGTACATGACCAAACGAGAAAAGAACGCAACAGTGATAGTACTGGGTTCCTTTTATTTTATTGTTTGTAATACAGAATGTTGCGTACCCGATGCCAACGTCAGGAAGATGACAAGTTGTTGATTGAAGGTTCAGTTAATGTAAGTTCTGCATAATTCAACATTATTGTTCGATAAGGACGCCATTAACGCCGGCAGAGGACATTTTAAGCAGGTCTGCCACTAGAGCACGAGTGGAATCACGCAGATATACGAAATCGATCAAGATACGGGCACGCATTCAGCAGGGCTGTTATGTGGCGAACGCAGTGCAGACAGTCTTTGAAGCAACCATGTCTGATACCTAGGTATGTGATGATGGTTCTCAGCCTGCTCGAACATCGGCAGTATTTGTATTGAAGCATTTGTAGCGAATGGTATATTTGTACCTCATTCCTTTTCCTATTTTTGCAGGAGCCCCAAAAATCTTTGATGTCGCACTTACCTGGCTTTAGCTCTGGACTCTTTGTGTGGAATCCAGAGCTGAGATCCCAGAATGAAGCATTTCGCCAGTGGGCTCTCAGGCCAAAACAGCTTCCGTTTTGTTTCTCTTACTGTTGCAGTCTGCTCTATATCTGCAGCCGTGTTAGCTCACGCGCATAAGCGTGTTCACGTTTTACGCAGAGCGAATGCTTCAGAGTGGAATACACTGTTTATTAAGCGATAAAATAATTTACAATCGGACCAATGAAAAGTGCAGTTTCGTTAAGTTCCAAGAAAATCGCCAATAAAATTCATATTACTGTATTGGAAGAAAGGCAGGATGTTTAAAGTTTGACGTTTCGTTGACGACAAGGTCTTTAGAGGCAGAGCACTAGTACTGACTGCGGAAGGGTGGGAAGGAAATTGTACGTACATGTTAAAAGGAAACATCCCAGCATTCGCCTCAAAATATTTAGAGAAATCCTGGGAAACTGATGCCTGGGTTGCACGTGAACCGCTGTGCTACAGAAAGCGAGTCCATTGTCTGACCTCAGCACCGCCACACTCGATGCGGGGATAGGGAAGAGAAGCACAGAAAGTTTTGTAAGATTTATGAGCTGTTACGCATCTCATTTCATCGGGTACGAGATATCAAGGCGCCCTGTTTAGTGTTTAAATGACACTTAAACAATACGCAGCTTGTTGGTACAAATTTTTCTATGGCTTTAAATGTTTTCACACTTCTTGTATTGTTTTTTTATTGTTAACTCTAATGTTGGTTCTACAAAACCATGGTTTTTAAAGGATCAATAACTTCTCGAATTGATGAGTCACACATATTTTTGTTTGACATAGGAGGACAATAAGAAGTAGTTAGTCAGGTGAATACAGGCAATGATTTGAAAATTCGATGTTTTTCCATCAGTTAATCGAACAATTCTATGTTTCTTCCGTCGAATAGTCGATTGTTTGACATTAAAAAGAGCTAGGTAAAAAAGTTGTATATAGTACAGCATGCATCAAGTTATACTCTCTCTCTCTCTCTCTCTCTCTCTCTCTCTTACTGTGTGTGTGTGTGTCTGTGTGTGTGTTGTGTGTGTGTGTGTGTGTGTATGTGTGTGTGTGTGTGCGCACGCGCGCGTGTAAATATTTTTCCGATTTTTCGTTCTTTTTAATTGTCATTGCAGTTTATAAAACTGTACCTCTGAAATAAAAAATGAAATAGAAATTATTACAAGACACCGTTCTGTTTTATTAAGATTATTATCTGTAATACTTCTTGAAAGAAATGACTATTAAAAGCGTTTTTATCATTTCTGATTAATGGCATCGCCACAACAACTAACTTACACAAAATGGCCAGGGCAGCATTTAATTATTACGTAAATGAATCATGGGTGAGAGAAGGTACTTTTTGCTACTAACAAAAAACACATTCTACCATTATTGATTGAATATAATTTGACAAAATTGATAATAACGCTACAGATAATTATATTAATTATTTACAGACCATGAGCTCTGTGCAACCGTCAGACAGGTCATTGAACGATACAGAGATAGTAATTATTGCACATCTAAGGGCGCATGGAGGGCTTTCATTGTTGATGAATATCGATAAGTTAATTTCCATTACTTTTTTCCAGAGGCTATGCTATACTCACCACCATATCATGATGATGATGATCATCATCATTACTATCGTCTACGGCAATAGTCGAGACATGTCGAATGTAACCAAAGAAGCAAACAATGTGGGGAACGCTTCACAATCGAAACACCGTTCCCCACATCGAGACGAAGTGGGTGTTAAGGCTATGAAGCACGGTATGCCGTGTATCTTACGTTTCATTAGCGTTTCTCATGAACTTCGTACTGCGTGTGAAGAATCTGAGTGTAATATTCATAGCTATAATTTGATTCCACACAACAAATCAAAAACGCAGAAAGATGCGCATTTCAAAACTGAATCTGAAGAAGTTAGGGCAAATGTCAGACTCTTGATATCGGCATGGGACTGTTCTCTGTAGGTGAAATATGAATTCACCATTAGACTGTGGAGGCCAATCCACAGTCGGAAAAGATGAACGCAGAAGCTGAAAAGTTCTCAAACAGAGTGTATGCCGTTTGGTTGTAGGAGAAAAGCGATGACCACTCTTTTTGATGTAAGGAGTTGTGTCTTGGTGTAAAGGAAAGGGTACACCTGTGGCGTAGCTACATCAGGCCTGTTCATAGGGATAGTAATTCATAGGGAATAAGATCCCAGTCAGTTAAATAACGATGACCAGGGATTGGTAGTTTCGGATTGGTTGAATAGCGCCTCCTCATCTCATTACCTCAACCCTAGGAGGACTGGGTCACTAACGGAACCCCACAGCAAGCACTCGAAGATACCTCATGAATCATGCTGTTGTTATGGTATTCACTAAGACTGAATTTGAAAATGAGTTGGAAAACCATATAGAGAGTGCCAATATAGTGATGGGAGATTTTAATGCACAGGTAGGCAAAGACAGAAAGGGATTTGAGCAAGTGTTGAGATGTTTTGGATATGGAGGCGGAAATGAAGAAGGGAAAAGACACCCGGGTTTGTAGCAGAGGAATGGAATGAAAATAGCAAACAGCTGGTTTATGAATAGAGAAAGTCATGTTATCACCAGATACAGTTGGGATGGAAGAACCAATAGTGTAATTGATTATATTCTAGTAGATAGGGAATGGGAAGAGAAAGTAATAAATGTGAAGGAAATTCCAAGTGTGAGTGCAGATGGAGCCCATAGACTACTGGTGGAACAATGGAAAATGAATGAGTTTGTGAAAAATAGAAAACAGAAGAAAGTGATGAGGACAAGGGACTGGAAACTAAGGAGAGTGAAAGTGCTGAGGAGTATAGAGAATTAATCACACAAAAATTTTCTAAAGAAGTTTTCTGCCATGTAGAAAAAGAATGGAGTTTATTCAAAGACACTTAGTCGAAGCAGCACAAAAAGTGTGTGGTAGAACATCTGGAAAGGACAGTAAAGTTGGTGGGATGATACCACAATCCAAACAGTTAGAAGAAAAAATGGAGAAAGTGGTGGAACTCTAAAAATGACGAGAAAGAAATAGTTCAAATGGATCTGAGCACTATGGGACTTAACTTCTGAGGTCATCAGTCCCTTAGAACCTAGAACTACTTAAACCTAACTAACCGAAAGACATCACACACATCCATGACCGAGGCAGGATTCGAACCTGCGACCGAAGCGCTTCCAGACTGTAACGCCTAGAACCGCTCGGCCACTCCGGCCGGCAAATGACGAAGACCATAAAACATATATATGGAGGCAAGGAAAAAGTGCAAAGAAATAGTTGAAGCAGCAAAGAAAAAGGCATGGGAACAGTTTACAAAAAAAACTTGAAGACGATATAAAGAGCAATAAGAAAATGTTCTATAAAATGATGAAAAATAAAAGGAGGTCTTCTGAAGTACCAGTAAAGTTGGAAACAGAGGACGGTACCATGACTAAAGATGCAGGGAATATAAAAGATCTCTGGAAAGAACATTTCAAGAAAACTGTTAAACGCTGAGGAGCAGGTACACAAGGAAACAACAAATAATGGAGAAATTGAGAGAAGTTGGGAAGCAGATTTACGACGCGTTACGCTATAAGAAATAGAAATAGCTGTGAAGAAGATGAATGGGGGGAAAGCCCCAGGACCTGATGTATCAGTGGACATGATAAGAGCAGCAGGTCCAGTGGGAATGCAGTGGCTGTATAGAGTACTGTCAAAAGTGTGGAGAAATAGTACAATACCCGACGATTGTAGAAGAGGAGACATTGTTCCCATCTTCAAAAATAGCAATAAAAGACTTCATAAAAACTACAGAGGAATAACCCTTATGAGTCACACAGCCATGATTTTTGAAAGAATTTTACTATATCGAATAAGTGAAAAAATAGAAAAGGAGCTGAGTGAAGAACAGCATGGGTTCAGGAAAGGAAGAAGCACGATCGACCTGATATTTTCTATCCATCACCTGATGGAAAAAGTTGGTAGTATAACAGAAGGGTGTAATGGTCTTTATATACATAGAAAACGTATATGACTAGGTTAACAGGGAAAGACTCTGGGAAGAAATGAAGAGATAGATATAGAACATGGATACATTAATGTAATAAAGGCAATGTACAGAGGACACAACTGTAGAATTAGAACACCATTGGGAACTCTGAATACTTTGAAATAAGACAAGGATTTAAGCAAGTAAGTATTCTATCTCCTGCACGTTTTAATGTTGTGATGGAGGGAATGAACAGGGCAGTTAAAGATATAGTTGAAGAAATAGACAAAAAGATGACTTTTGCAGATGATACGGTAAGATAGGGTGATAAAGAGGTAGATGTACAGTTACATTTTAATGCGTGGAAGGAAATAATGAAAAGGTATGGATTAAAAATAAATAAAGATAAGAGTGAAGTAATGGTATTTGGCAAAGAAAAAGGAACCAACGGAAATATTACCTTCAATGGAGAACCCCTCAGAGTGGTAGAACGTTTCACCCATTTAGGGAGTGAAATATCTAGGGATGGATGAACAATCAGCGGAATTAATAGGAGGTTACATAAGGGAGGCAATTTCTACCAAACAATAAAACACCTGATTTGGAATAAGGACGTTTCAGAAAAAGCAAAACACCTTAGATATAAGAATTATTGCTTCCCTATTGTCACCATCCCCCCCCCCCCCCCATGAACCATGGACCTTGCCGTGGTGGGGAGGCTTGCGTGCCTCAGCGATATAGATAGCCGTACCGTAGGTGCAACCACAAGGGAGGGGTATCTGTTGAGAGGCCAGACAAACGTGTGGTTCCTGAAGAGGGGCAGCAGCCTTTTCAGTAGTTGCAAGGGCAACAGTCTGGATGATTGGCTGATCTGGCCTTGTAGCAATAACCGAAACGGCCTTGCTGTGCTGGTACTGCGAATGGCTGAAAGCAAGGGGAAACTACGGCCGTAATCTTTCCCGAGGGCATGCAGCTTTACTGTATGATTAAATGATGATGGCGTCCTCTTGGATAAAATATTCCTGGGGTAAAATAGTCCCCCATTCGGATCTCCGGGCGGGGACTACTCAAGAGGATGTCGTTATCAGGAGAAAGAAAACTGGCGTTCTACGGGTCGGAGCGTGGAATGTCAGATCCCTTAATCGGGCAGGTAGGTTAGAAAATTTAAAAAGGGAAATGGACAGGTTAAAGTTACATATAGTGGGAATTAGTGAAGTTCGGTGGCAGGAGGAACAAGACCTTTGGTCAGGTGACTGCAGGGTTATAAACACAAAATCAGATAGGGGTAATGCAGGACTAGGTTTAATAATGAATAGGAAAATAGGAATGCTGGTAAACTACTACAAACAGCATAGTGAACGCATTATTGTGGCCAAGATAGATACGAAGCCCACACCTACTACAGTATTACAAGTTTATATGCCAACTAGCTCTGCAGATGACGAAGAAATTGAAGAAATGTATGATGAAATAAAAGAAATTGTTCAGATAGTGAAGGGAGATGAAAATTTAATAGTCATGGGTGACTGGAATTCGAGTGTAGGAAAAGGGAGAGAAGGAAACATAGTAGGTGGATATGGATGGGGGTTAAGAAATGAAAGAGGAAGCCGCCTGGTAGAATTTTGCACAGAGCATAACTTAGTCATAGCTAACACTTGGTTTAAGAATCATGAAAGAAGGTTGTATACATGGAAGAACCCTGGAGATACTAAAAGGTATCAGATAGATTATATAATGGTAAGACAGAGATTTAGGAACCACGTTTTAAATTGTAAGACATTTCCAGGGGCAGATGTGGAATCTGACCATAATCTATTGGTTATGACCTGTAGATTAAAACTGAAGAAACTGCAAAAAGGTGGGAATTTAAGGAGATGGGACCTGGATAAACTGAAAGAACAAGAGGTTGTACAGAGTTTCAGTGAGAGCATAAAAGAACAATTGACATTAATGGGGGGAAGAAATAAAGTAGAAGAAGAATGGGTAGCTTTGAGGGATGAAATAGTGAAGGCAGCAGAGGATCAAGTAGGTAAAAAGACGAGGGCTAGTAGAAATGCTTGGGTAACAGAAGAAATATTGAATTTAATTGATGAAAGGAGAATATAAAAAATGCAATAAATGAAGCAGGCAAAAAGGAATACAAACGACTAAAAATGAGAGCGACAGGAAGTGCAAAATGGCTAAGCATGGATGGCTAGAGGACAAATATAAGGATGTAGAGGCTTATCTCACTAGGGGTAAGATAGATACTGCCCACAAGAAAATTAAAGAGACCTTTGGAGAAAAGAGAGCCACTTGTATGAACATCAAGAGCTCAGATGGAAACCCAGTTCTAAGCAAAGAAAAGAAAGCAGAAACGTGGAAGGAGTATATAGAGGGTCTATACAAGGGCGATGTACTTGAGGACAATATTATGGAAATGGAAGAGGATGTAGATGAAGATGACATGGGAGATACGATACTGCGTGAAGAGTTTGACAGAGCACTGAAAGACCTGAGTCGAAACAAGGCCCCGGGAGTAGACAACATTCCATTAGAACTATTGACGGCCTTGGGAGAGCCAGTCCTGACAAAACTCTACCATCTGGTGAGCAAGATGTATGAGACAGGCGAAATACCCTCAGACTTCAAGAAGAATATAATAATTCCAATCCCAAAGAAAGCAGGTGTTGACAGATGTGAAAATTACAGAACAATCAGTTTAATAAGCCATGGCTGCAAAATACTAACACGAATTCGTTACAGACGAATGGAAAAACTAGTAGAAGCCGACCTCGGGGAAGATCAGTTTGGATTCCGTAGAAATGAGGCAGTACTGACCTTACGACTTATCTTAGAAGAAAGATTAAGGAAAGGCAAATCTACGTTTCTAGCATTTGTAGACTTAAAGAAAGCTTTTGACAATGTTGACTGGAATACTCTCTTTTAAATTCTAAAGGTGGCAGGAGTAAAATACAGGGAGCGAAAGGCTGTTTACAATTTGTACAGAAACCAGAAGCAGTGGTTGAGAAGGGAGTAAGACAGGGTTGTAGCCTCTCCCCGATGTTATTCAATCTGTATATTGAGTAAGCAGTAAAGGAAGCAAAAGAAAAATTCGGAGTAGGTATTAAAATCCATGGAGAAGAAATAAAAACTTTGAGGTTTGCCGATGACATTGTCATTCTGTCAGAGACAGCAAGGGACTTGGAAGAGCAGTTGAATGGAATGGACAGTGTCTTGAAAGGAGGATATAAAATGAACATCAACAAAAGCAAAACGAGTATAATGGATTGTAGTCGAATTAAGTCGGGTGATGCTGAGGAAATTAGATTAGGAAATGAGACACTTAAAGTAGTAAAAGAGTTTTGCTATTTGGGGAGCAAAATAACTGATGATGGTCGAAGTAGAAAGGATATAAAATGTAAATTGGCAATGGCAAGGAAAACGTTTCTGAAGAAGAAAAATTTGTTAACATCGAGTATAGATTTAAGTGTCAGGAAGTCTTTTCGAAAAGTATTTGTATGGAGTGTAGCCATGTATGGAAGTGAAACATGGACGATAAATAGTTTGGACAAGAAGAGAATAGATGCTTTCGAAATGTGGTGCTACTTGGAGAATGCTGAAGATTAGATGGGTAGATCACATAACTAATGAGGAAGTACTGAATAGGATTGGGGAGAAGAGAAGTTTGTGGCACAACTTGACAAGAAGAAGGGATCGGTTGGTAGGACATATTCTGAGGCAACAAGGGATCACCAATTTAGTATTGGAGGGCAGCGTAGATGGAGACCAAGAGATGAATACACCAAGCAGATTCAGAAGGATGTATGTTGCGGTAGGTACTGGGAGATAAAGAAGTTTGCACAGGATAGAGAAGCATGGAGAGCTGCATCAAACCAGTTTCAGGACTGAAGACTACAACAACAACATTGTCACCTATGGCGGAGAAACATGGACAACGACAGAAAGGGACTGGAGCGGACTGCAAGCAGGGGAAATGAAATTTCTCAGAGCAGTTAAGGGAAAAACAAGAATGGACAAAGTAAGGAATGTAGATATTACAAAGGATCTTAAACAAGAAAGTATGAGAGGATAAACTGAAAAAAAAGAGATTAAGATTGTATGGGCATGTTAAGAGGGTGCATGGGCATAGACTCCCCAAAATTTATGGAAGAACTAGAGATGGATGGAAAAAGACCTAGAGGGCGCCCAAGAACACGATGGAAAAAGGGAGTGGAAAAGAGAGGTGTGACCTGGCAGCAAGTGTAGGAAGAAAAGTGGTGGGAGGACCGAGCCAAATGCAGAGGAATCGTCAGCAACCAGACCCTGCAGTAGCTGGAGCGGGATCCTGCTATAGATAGATAGATAGACTGCTCTAGGTGCAACAACTGTGATGGAAATATGTAAACGATGAGTTCAAGAGAGCCACTTTCAATGCCTGCCAGGATCTCAGCAGCCCTAGTGACTAGCGCCCGATAGGAGACGTACGGTCAGAGCAATTGCTGTGCCGGATATTACAGCCACGTCACGTGCCTTGGATCAGGAAGTGGTTTTGACTGCAAACAGAGCAGCGTCCAGAGTGAGGCAAACTGCTGCTTACCCGCTCTCCATCTCAGCTCTCGCAGGCATTCTCTGCTGATTCCTACTGTAAATTGTGTCTATTTCATAAGTGGACTAATGAAATGCAATTGTTTTCTCCGTATCAGTCTTTCATTTGGTTTGCATTGACTTTAAAGTAAATATCGCGAATGGAATTACCAGTCAAATATTCAAAATTGTGACTCAGTATTTCAGTGTACCAGCTTATCTGGTATTTGCTTGCAAATTCCCTGATTCCACATGGCTCATTACTGAAACAGTTCACGTCACGTAGAAGAAGAAGAGTATGTTTAAGAAAACTTTGCGATTCAGAGACGCCCCCAAGAAGCCTGCAGTGATTTCTAGAAGTGTACAGCAGATGGCACATTGGCTTCTACGCCGCGAAACTCCCGATCGCACCCTCCTCAGATTTGGCGGTAAGAGGGCTCTGTAGACAGCCCGTCAAAAACTGAACACAGATCAAGCGCGAAAACAGGAGAAAGGTATACAGAACGGCGAAAAAAAAAGCGAAATAGAAACAACAGTTCAATCGCAGAAAGCATAACACAGAGCATGCTGAAAAAAACATGACGTCGTGATTACGTAGTCACGATATAGGACTGCAAAGGGGGAGAGCCGTGTTCAAATTCCCCTAGCGCCAATTGTTTTTTCCTCTCTGTATTCAAATTTGTGTCTGTGAAGGTGTACCGTCCGTTTGCAAAGCAAAGAAAGGACCTCCAGGCGTAAGTACCTCGTATTTGTTCTACACAAGTAGCACGTTATAAAGTGGCTTTCGAATGAGAACTGCAATCGTTTGATGACAAGGCGATAAGTGAACCGGATCCTCTGCCGGAAAACATTTCTGATGAGTCATACACGGCGTTAGTATGTGTGTCTTATGATAGGAACCTCTTATCGACGCTCTTAATTTATACGTTGATGAGTGACGCGCTATCTACTGGGCCATCTTACCAGTAAATCTGAGGAGTGTGCGATGGGGAGTTTCACTTGTGAGACTGACTGCCCCCTTGCCCGACTTGTGTGTTAATATGAATGTGAATGCGATCACTTCCAAGTAAATGATGAAAGCATAATAGTTTATCACATACGCTGCAACAAAGGAACACAACAATTTCACTATCAGACAATTTCTTTGTGCTCTGCCAAACCATGTTTTTAACGTTTTTGAAGTTGCGTTCCGTTTTGGAAGTTTTGACTCTTACATTCCTTTGTTGTGATGTAGTTCAGACCCGTTCATGTGTTGTTTTCATTTCTGTGATATGTCTATGTGGTATCTCGCCTACTTTCACACCTCATCACGTTTACTTGCTATGGCAAAGTATTCTTACTACACGACTTATATTCTATAAACGATATATATTGTGACAACTGGCAAGATTACAGAAAGAGCACAAACATTTCAATGACTGGACGGACAGTTCATAACGTTTTGCACCAAAAAAAAATTGCACGAGGGTGGTTTGAACCCCGTTCGTCCACTTCGCGGTCTAACACCGTTGCGGCTTAACGACGACGCCTTGGCTCTTCCGCGTTTCTTAGTGCTGTAAATGTTAAGCTCGGACCGTTCACTGTTTCTATTTTGATTGTTTTAAATTACAGTCAGTGCACATTCATCCTGTTTTAATGCTTGATCTGTTTTCTGTTTTCGACGCGCTATCCAGTGGACCATCTTACCAGTAAAACTGAGGGGTATGTCATGGGGAGTTTCCCTTGTAAGAGTCACGCTCTGCTACTCTAGAAAAGACTTCCACAAGCCACAACAGTCATCGCCCTCTTTGGCACAACAGTACAATGAACGAGTACAGCTAAGTATCTTGGTGTTATCCTCAGTGGGCTACTAAGCAACAAACATCCATGGAACGCAGCCTACAAGTGCAGATATGTCTCTAGTGCTTGCTACAGCAGCAAAAGAAGGCGTTGAGAAAGATCTGCCACATCCCGCTGGACGTCCGCCCCTGCTGCCTACACGCGGAAGCACAATGACAGGAAGTGGTCCACGGGTTTCAGGAGCAAGACAAGGAATTTCACCACACGGAACAAATTTTGGAGAGTGCGCTAATTCGTAGCCTTGGACATCAGAATCCACGTATCGACGGCTACAAGTGGTTTGTGCTGCAACTGGTGAGACAGCAGTGCCATTACAGTATGACCTGGTAGAAACGGAAGACAAAGAACGAAGGCCTCAGGTTAGAAAGGGAATAAGACGGTGGTGTAGTCCTGAGTTTCTCACGCCATAGACAATGTTTAGATACCAGAATGAGATTTTCACTCTGCAGCGGAGTGGCAGATTAAAACTGTGTGTCGGACCGAGACTCGAACTCAGGACCTTTGCCTTTCGCGGGCAAGTGCTCTACCACCTGAGCTACCCAAGCACGACTCACGCCCCGTCCTCACACCTTTACTTCTGCTAGTACCTCGTATCCTACCTTCCAGATTTAACAGACGCTCTCCTGCGAACCTTAAATAACTTAGAGGTATGCAGCCGGACGAAATCTTCGACAACAGCCGATATTTCGACGGGAGGAAACCCTTCCACTTTGAAATACTGTAGAAAGTAAGCACTGTGCAAGGGAGTTTACAACTTCGAGTAAAGGTAAAAAACAGTAAGCACTGAGCAAGGAACCTGGAGCAAAGATAAAAAACACACACACATACTACTATAAACACTAGCGCCATCACAAACCAAGGATGACCGTCCTCAGAAGTTATCGATAACGAAATTAATAATCGACTGGTATGATAGCATAAAATGTGTCCCTCTGTTTTTTGACAAGGAAGACAGCAGAATTCTAAGTATAATTTAAACTAAACCCACCATCTGTATTTATAAGGTTACTTGCTATTTTAATTTCAACAGATTCCTTAATAACACCGTCCGAATAGCTCGAAGTGCGTGCCATAGTCTCCGTGTTGTTACATTCCACAGGACGACGGGACCAGTAACAAGAAAATGTTGTGCAATGGCGGAGTTGCTCAGTTGTTGTAAGCGTGTGAGGCACTTATGCTCAATTCGCCGGTCCTCCACAGCACTGATAATCTTGCCTATGTATGCCACAACTGCAAGTAATACGGTAAACACCCGCCTTACTCAATCCACGATCATCCTCTTCGAAACCTAAAAGCACCCTGATCGTGGTTGGTGATCGAAAAACATGTTGTGTTGTGGTCTTCAGTCCTGAGACTGGTTTGATGTAGCTCTCCATGCTACTCTATCCTGTGCAAGCTTCTTCATCTCCAAGTACCTACTGCAACCTACATCCTTCTGAATGTGCTTAGTGTATTCATCTCTTGGTCTCCCTCTACGATTTTTACCCTCCACGCTGCCCTCCAATGCTAAATTTGTGATCCCTTGATGCCACAGAACATGTCCTACCAACCGATCCCTTCTTCTAGTCAAGTTGTGCCACACACTTTTCTTCCCAATCCTATTCAACACCTTCTCATTAGTTATGTGATCTCCCCATCTAATCTTCAGCAGTCTTCTGTAACACCGCATTTCGAAAGCTTCTATTCTCTTCTTGTCTAAACTATTTATCGTCCATGTTTCACTTCCATACATGGCTACACTCCATACAAATACTTTCAGAAACGACTTCCTGACACTTACATCTATACTCGATGTTAACAAATTTCCTTTCTTCAGAAACGCTTTCCTTCCCATTGCCAGTCTAAATTTTAAATCCTCTCTACTTCGACCATCATCAGTTATTTTGCTCCCCAAATAGCAAAACTCCTTTACTACTTTAAGTGTCTCATTTCCTAATCTAATACCTACAGCTTCACCCGACTTGATTCGACTACATTCCATTATCCTCGTTTTGCTTTTGTTGATGTTCATCTTATATCTTCCTTTCAAGACACTATCCATTCCATTCAACTACTCTTCCAAGTCCTTTGCTGTCTCTGACAGAATTACAATGTCAACGGCGAACCTCAAAGTTTTTATTTCTTCTCCATGGATTTTAATACCTACTCCAAATTTTTCTTTTGTTTCCTTCACTGCTTGCTCAATATACAGATTGAATAACATCGGGAAGAGGCTACAACCCTGTCTAACTCCCATCCCAACCACTGTTTCCCTTTCATGCCCCTCAACTCTTATAACTGCCATTTGGTTTCTATACAAATTGTAAATAGCCTTTCGTTCGCTATATTTTACCCGTGCCACATTCAGAATTTGAAAGAGAGTATTCCAGTCAACATTGTAAAAACTTTCTCTAAGTCTACAAATGCTAGAAACGTAGGTTTGCCTTTCCTTAATCTAGCTCCTAAGATAACTCGTAAGGTCAGTATTGCCTCACGTGTTCCAATATTTCTACGAAAGCCAAACTGGTCATACCCTAGGTCGGCTTCTACTAGTTTTTCCATTCGTCTGTAAAGAATTCGTGTAAATATTTTGCAGCCGTGACTTATTAAACTGATAGTTCGGCAATTTTCACATCTGTCAACACCTGTTTTCTTTGGTATTGGAATTATTATATTCTTCTTGAAGTCTGAGGGTAATTCGCCTGTCTTGTACATCTTGCTCACTAGATGATAGAGTTTTGTCAGGACTGGCTCTCCCAAGGCAGCCAGTAGTTCTAATGGAATGTTGTCTACTCCCGGGGCCTTGTTTCGACTCAGGTCTTTCAGTGCTCTGTCAAAGTCTTCACGCACTATCATATCTCCCATTTCATCTTCACCTACATTCTCTTCCATTTCCATAATATTGTCGTCAACTACATCGCTCTTGTATAGACCCTCTATATACTCCTTCCACCTTTCTTCTTTTCCTTCTTTGTTTAAAACTGGGCTTCCATCTGAGCTCTTAATATTCATATAAGTGGTTCTCTTTTCTCCAAAGGTCTCTTAAATTTTCCTGTAGACAGTATCTTTATCTTACCCCTAGTGAGATAAGCCTCTACATCCTTACATTTATCCTCTAGTCATCCCCGCTTAGCCATTTGGCACTTCCTGTCGGTCTCATTTTTGATACGTTTGTATTCCTTTTTGCCTGCTTCATTTACTGCATTTTTATATATTCTCCTTTCATCAATTAAATTCAATATTTCTTCTGTTACCCAAGGATTTCTACTATCGCTCGTATTTTTACCTACTTGATCCTCTGGTGCCTTCACTACTTCATCCCTCAAAGCTACCCATTCTTCTTCTACTGTATTTCTTTCCCCCATTCCTGCCACTTGTTCCCTTACGCTGTCCCTGAAACACTGTAGAACTTTTGGTTTAGTGAGTTTATCCAGGTCCCATCTCCTTAACTTCCCACCTTTTTGCATACTTCACATTATATTTCTTCAAAATGCTGTTCAACATGCTCCCTGTGTAAGGCAGAAAGGCCGTAGACTTTGGTGCCACCTCGGAATAATCTTCATTAACCCGGTGCCCGGTTGGTCGATAACGCAACACACGCCTCAGCTCTCTTTCACCATAACCATTATCACGAAAGACTACATAAAGATGGGCTAACTTAGCCGACAACCTCTCAGGGTCCGAGATGACGTGGGCCCTGTGTTCACGTGTAGCCGGATTGTGACAACTATCAGCCTGCAGATAGAAGTCAGAGTGAGTAGGATTCCTATAAACTGCATGTCCCACCACTATACCATCCATCTTCCTCCTGACCAAGACATCAAGGAAGAGAAGACAGCCATCGTTTTCCACCTCCATAGCAAAACAAAAGTCCGAGGTCGACTGAATGCAGATGTTCTGAAAAGCAAGATAACACATGATGGGCAAAGTAAGGACATAAAAGCGAATTAGCGCAGGCAGATAGCACTGGTCAAAAGAGATTTACTAGGGTCAAACATTACCTTAATTCAAGGAACAAATTCCTGAGAATGTACGTTTGGTACACAGAATCTTACGAAAGCCATTCATGAACCGTGAGAAGAGGGGAAAAGAAGAGAATCGAAGTGATTGAGATCTAATGCTGTAGGAGGATGTTGAAAATTAAATAGACTGGTTAGGTAAGAAATGATGAGGTTGTCCCAGGGATTGGGGAGGGTAGGAATATATGAGGAACAGTGAGACGAAAAAAGGGACAGGCTGATATGAGATGTGTTTATAAATCGGGGAATGACTTCCATGATACTTGACGTAGCTGTAGAGGGGCAAAAAGGTAGAAGAGGATACAGATTTAGAATAAATCCAAGAAATAACTGAGAACGTTATGTGCAAGTGCTACTTTGAGATTGGCACAGGAGAGGAATTTGTGGGGGGGGGGGGGGGGGGGCGTATTAACCCATACAGAGGATCGATGACTCAACCCAAAAAGTCAGCTAAAACAAGGCACGTTTCTCCGCTTAAACTTTTATTTACTAAGACTGGAGACATGGCAAAGAGTTTCAGACTTAAAATAAGCTCAACACGCCGAAATGTCCATACGTATCCGCGCAACGGTACGATTGTGACGCCATGAGAACGCTGCCTGATATCGCGTAGTCGAGTGTGTTACTGTGCTTATAGCAGGGAAGAGTTGACCCTGTTCGCTACATTTGTTACAAATGCCATCGAAGTGTGGTATGTGTAAATGAAAGAAAATCAGCCTCATACCGACATTTTAGGTACGTGCAGAGCGTAGTATAATTGAATGCGCGCCCCGTAGTGTCTTCCCGTGCGGGTGACTGGCAAACGGATTCTGGCCTTGAGGTGGATCCGCCACCGTTATCGCAGGCGGCGTCTGACGCGTCACGACGCACGCCGCGTCCTCCTAGATTTAAACGCGGCTTCCGGGTGACGGCAGGACAGTCTCCTCTCGGCATCTGCGGCGCAGTTCAGACCCCGGGCAGTGCAGCCGCCACCGCCGGCCCACGTACCAGAAGTTGCTTGCCCGTTACAGGTCGGTGTGCGCTCGGCTACCAGTACCCTGTGCGGTACATCTAGCATTACAGTATTTAACACCAGTGCTGCTACTTTTCATTCAAGCCGGCCGCTGTGGATAATCAGTTCTAGGCGCTTCTGTCCGGAATCGCGCTGCTGCTGCCGTCGCAGGTTCGAATCCTGCCTCGGCCCGGGGTGTCTGTGATGTCCTTAGGTTAGTTAGGTTTAAGTAGTTGTTAGCCTAGGGGACTGATGTCCTCAGATGTTAAGTCCAATAGTGGTTAGAGCCATTTGAACCATCGTGTTTGAAAGTCGTCGACGTCGAGGCGGAAGGCGATTATGGGTCAAGATAGTAGGACCGAAACTGATAATGTCTATTTTGGTGGTGGTCAGAGCAAGAAAGTAAGTGTGAGTCGAGTAACAAATGGGCTCTTCCATCATGACGCTCAGGTACTTAGGATAAATATGACAATGCCTCACAGTGTTTAAACGTGTCAGTGGAAACCAGTTCGAATAACTGATAAGCTAGGACAAATGCATTTAAGAATAATTTACAAGAGACGTTCTAGGATAAAATGTATAATAAACCAAATGCTAACATAAAATTTAATTCATTCCATGGTAAATTCATGGTAAATTCCTTATACATTAATCAGGGACCTGAAACAGCAACATAAAAAACCTTGGATCACCACAGGTAATATACACCGAGGAGATAAAAATCGTGTAGAACCTCCCAACATCGTGTCAGATCGTTTTTTGACCCACTTTGTGCACAAAACGAGGTGGAATTGCCTCACCAAGTTGTTGTAAAACTGCTAGAAAAATGCTGCTTCCACAGCGGTCTAGTAATTGCAAAAGTGTTATCAGTGCAGGATTTTGTGCACCACCTGACCTCTCGATTACGTCCCATAAACGTTCGATGGGTTTCATGTCGAGCGATCAGGGTGGCCAAATCATCGCTCGAATTGTCCAAGAACGTTCTTCAAACAAATCGCGAACAACTGTGGCCTAGAGACACGGGCGTAGTCTTCCATAAAAATTCCATCGTTGTTTGTGAACACGAAGTTCATTAATGGCTGTAAATAGTAGACGAACATAGCCAGTTCCCATCAATTATCGGTACAGTTGGACCAGAGGACCCAGTCTATTCCATGTAAACATCGCCCACACTCATACGGAGTACCACAAGCTTGCACAGTGTCTTGATAACTTGTGTCCATGGCTTCGTGGGATCTGCACGACACTCGATCCCTACCATCAGCTCTTACCAACTGAAATCGGGACTCATCTCCCCAAGCCACTGTTTTCCAGTCGTCTAGGGTTCCACTGATTTGGTCAAGAGCCCAGGAGAGGCGCTGCAGGCGATGTCGTACTGTAAGCAAAAGTGCTAGCGTCCGTACTCTGCTGCCGTAGCCCATTAACGCCAAATTTCGCCGCACTGTCGTAACGGATACGTACCTCGTATGTCCCACATTTATTTCTGCTGTCATTTCTGTGCTTTGCTGTTAGCGCTGACAACTCAACGCAAACGTCGCTACTCTTGGTAGTTAAGTGAAGGCTATCAACCACTGCCTTGTACGTGGTGAGAGGCAATGCCCGAAATTTGTTATACTCGACACACTGCTTTGCCAGACTCTTGAGTTCCATGTCGTCCCTATGCAAAGAAATTTGTGGATGACAACGTTTGTTGCCTAATGAAGAAGTTTCCGAGTGTGTAAACTTGCTCAAATAGCCTTGTGCATTAACCTTTCTCCCTGTACCATGTCCACCACCTATGGATGAGACACTGAGAGGCATTGGCTCCTATAGCAACCCGACAGAAAGTGCATCCTTTTTGCTTCAAACAGACCGCCCTTGTACTTCATTCATGTGGCGCAGTCAATGCGCCTGGTTAAACACAACGTCCACAAGTGACATGTACCATCTGTGTACCTCACTAGAAAACACTGGTGCACCGGTGCTCACTTCCTTCTGAGGAGTCACCTAACACTGTGGTGCGTAACACAGCGAATACATTGTTATCTGCAGTAAAAGCGAAGATCTCACGCCGGCCGATGTGGCCGTGCGGTTCTAGGCGCTTCAGTTTGGAACCGCGTGACCGCTACGGTCGCAGGTTCGACTCCTGCCTCGGGCATTGATGTGTGTGATGTCCTTAGGTTAGTTAGGTTTAAGTAGTTCTAAGTTCTAGGGGACTGATGACCTCTGATGTTGCGTCCCATAGTGCTCAGAGCCATTTTTGAAGATCTCACACCATGAAGTAAGACCACAAGTAACCTCTACGTCAAAACAGATTTAACATATCGCAAGTTTGTAGACGTTTTTCTCTAATTATTTTGAAGAGCAAATATTACGTATCTATTCACAATAGATATACATTAAAAGTAGATGTATAAAATATGCCTGAATTCGAATGCACTGTTGCGTCATAATTTCGAAGCAATCGGTGCAGAACTTTAAGAGCTTTAATGTCTTGAACTAACCACATTTAAATTTTTATGTACATTTCCGCTGTTGTTATTACATATGGGATGTAACAGGTATAAGTGCAGACATTTCTATTGTTGACTGAGGACTGTGTAGCAAACAATATTACATCAGTATTTACATCACTTGCAGGCTAAAAATTATAGCTATTACAAGTTGTATGTTGTTGGGTTGGCTAGTATCACCGAGTACATGTTGCATCAGTGCGCCATTAATGCTTATTATCCTCTGGGCAGCAGGTCAGATGTTACAATGTGTGCTTGTTGAAGCAAAACGGTTGATCTATACGGACAGGAGCAGTCCACTTGGTGGCGCATTTACGCGGTGCAGAAAGCGTCAGATCGTAAATTTTGTAATGTGCTTGTGGGAGGAATGTTTGACGCAGAGAAACATAAACAACATATTGTGTGCGTATGTATCAGTGTACAACATGTAAAAATGTCTTGACTTGTACCCGTTAGAGTATGTGTATTTATTTATGGTAGGCATCGTATATATTATAGTATGCAAATACCATTTTGCGCTAACTATCTTTTGACTGTCTAAGGGAACGGTCAAGGCATGATTAGTGTAATCAAAGGAACAGAGGTAGTCATTTTGATAGAAGTCTTGATAGGGTAGCAGTTTTGTCAGGGTCAGTTCATGTCAGAACAGCCAAGCAATTATTTTCCGGCTCGTACTAACACATCCATAGATTCAGGTGATTCAGCTTTATGGTGAGCTTATCACCAGGTATAAATCTTGTCTAAAATTGTCTACAAACGGAGCTGAAACGAGGATTAAATCTTTTTGACCGTTGATGGGGTGACAATACGGACATACTCTGGGCGCGGGTTGCAGCCTAGCAATGAAGCGTTTTGTCAGACCGACGTCTTGCTCAATACGACCCAGCTCTGTGGGAGATGAAGAGCCTTCGGGAAGTTTCCAAAGGGCTAATGTATGAGATAGTACTTGTCTTCCACGTTAAGAGGCCTCCTTCGGCCGCATACAGGAGTTAATTTTTGCCGTAACATACCTCCCAAGGAATTGTTTTTTTTTTTTTTAATCACCGGAACAAGTTGGCTCTGGTAATTTGAAAATAGAACATCTGTATTAAACCACAGTGTAAATATAATTTTCCGCTGTACCTGAACGTGACAAAGGCTCACCTGGCTCTGAGCACTATGGGACTCAACTTCTGCGGTCATCAGTCGCCTAGAACTTAGAACTACGTAAACCTAACTAACCTAAGGACATCACACACATCCATGCCCGAGGCAGGATTCGAACCTGCGACCGTAGCGGTCTCGCGGTTCCAGACTGCAGAGCCTAGAACCGCTCGGCCACGAACGTGACAAAGGAAGATGAACGTCGGTGTGATGAGAAGAGGCATGATAGTGTCTGTGAGTGTGTGTGTGTGTGTGTGAGTGGGTGGGTGGGTGGGTGGGTGTGGGTTACTGTACCCAACTTAAGTTGAGCTTCGTTCCAAAGTTGTGATTGGTCCAAATCGGTAGCCTTCTTGTCAACAGTGTTTTGTTTATGATTGCCAGCTCCATCAGCGATCTAGTAGCATGGCGACGTCTCGTGTCAAGTGTCAATGAGCTGCGGTTGTTTGCTGATGATGTCGTGGTGTACGGTAAGGTGTCGACGTTGAGCGACTGTAGGAAGATACAGGACGATTGAGACAATATTTTGAGTTGGTGGTATGAATGGCAGCTGACCCTAAATGTGGAAAAATGTAAACTGATGCGGATAAATAGGAAGGTCACACCTGTAATGTCCAGATACAGCAGTACTAGTATCCTGCTTGAAACAGACATATATTTTAAATACCTGGGCGTAGCGTTGCTAAGCGATATGAGGGGGAACGAGTATGTGAGAACTTTGGTAGGGAGGGCGAACGGTCAACTTCGGTGTATTGGGAGAACTGTGGAAAATTGTGATGTATCTGTAAAGGAGACTGCATACAGGACAGTGGTGCGACCTGTCCTTGGCAGCGGCACCAGGTCGGATTGAAGTAAAACATCGAAGCGGTTCGCTAGATTTGTCACCGGTAGGTTCGAACAACACGTAAGTGTTGCTCAAGGATCTCAAATGGGTATCCCTCGCAGGAAGGTCCAGTTCTTTTTGGGAAACACTATTGAGGAAATTTAGAGAAGCGGCATTTGAAGCTGATTGCCGAACGATTCTACTGACGCCTACATAGATTGCGTGTAAGAATCACTAAGATAAGATGCGATAAATTAGGGGTCATACAGAAACATATAGATGGTCGTTTTTCCCTCGCTCTATTTTCGAGTGGAACAGGATAGGAAATGACTATTAGTGATACAGGGTACCCTCCGCCACTCATCATACTGTGGCTTGCGGAGTGTCTGTGCAGATATACAGGGTGTTACAAAAAGGTACGGCCAAACTTTCAGGAAACATTCCTCACACACAAAGAAAGAAAATATGTTATGTGAACATGTGTCCGGAAACGCGTACTTTCCATGTTAGAGCTCATTTTATTACTTCTCTTCAAAATCACATTAATCATGAAATGGAAACACACAGCAACAGAACGTACCAGCACACAGCAACAGAACGTACCAGCGTGACTTCAAACACTTTGTTACAGGAAATGTTCAAAATATCTTCCGTTAGCGGGGATACATGCATCCACCCTCCGTCGCATGGAATCCCTGATGCGCTGATGCAGCCCTGGAGAATGGCGTGTTGTATCACAGCCGTCCACAATACGGGCACGAAGAGTCCCTACATTTGGTACCGGGGTTGCGTAGATAAAAGCTTTTGAATGCCCCCATAAATGAAAGTCGAGAGGGTTGAGGTCAGCAGAGCATGGAGGCCAATGAATTGGTCCGTATCTACCAATCCATCGGTCACCGAATCTGTTGTTGAGAAGCGTACGAACACTTCGACTGAAATGTGCAGGAGCTCCATCGTGCATGAACCACATGTTGTGTCGTACTTTTAAAGGCACATGTTCTAGCAGCACAGGTAGAGGTATCCCGTATGAAATCATGATAACGTGCTCCATTGAGCGTAGGTGGAAGAACATGGGCCCAATAGAGCCATCACCAACAATGCCTGCCCAAACGTTCACAGAAAATCTGTGTTGTTGACGTGACTGCACAATTGCGTGCGGGTTCTCGTCAGCCCACACATGTTGATTGTGAAAATTTTTAATTTGATCACGTTGGAATGAAGCCTCATCCGTAAAGAGAACATTTGCACTGAAATGAGGATTGACACATTGTTGGATGAACCATTCGCAGAAGTGTACCCGTGGAGGCCAATCAGCTGCCGATAGTGCCTGCACACACTGTACTCGGTACGGAAACAACTGGTTCTCCCGTAGCACTCTCCATACAGTAACGTGGTCAACGTTACCTTGTACAGCAGCAACTTCTCTGACGCTGACATTAGGGTTATCGTCAACTGCACGAAGAATTGCCTCGTCCATTGCAGGTGCTCAAATGGCTCTGAGCCCTATGGGACTCAACATCTTAGGTCATAAGTCCCCTAGAACTTAGAACTACTTAAACCTAACTAACCTAAGGGCATCACACACAGCCATGCCCAAGGCAGGATTCGAACCTGCGACCGTAGCAGTGACGCGGTTCCGGACTGAGCGCCTAGAACCGCGAGACCACCGCGGCCGGCACGTTCGTGATGAACACTAACCTGTTGATGCTACGTACTGATGTGCTTGATGCTAGTACTGTAGAGCAATGAGTCGCATGTCAACACAAGCACTGAAGTCAACATTGGGCCAACTGGCGGTGAATCGAGGAAGTACAGTACATACTGACGAAACTAAAATGAGCTCTAACATGGAAATTAAGCGTTTCGGGACACATGTCCACATAACATCTTTATTTGTGTGTGAGGAATGTTTCCTGAAAGTTTGGCCGTACCTTTTCGTAACACCCTGTAGATATGTAGATGTCAATGTAGATGTAATAAATAACTTAACGAGTGTCTGAACATGAGCATCTGTATAATTTGCTTTGACGAAATCTTGCTTATATTAAATCTTATCGTTTTGATGGTTTGATTAAATGAGATAGTTTTTTAAAAACTTGACTTTCAGAACATTGCTTAGTAAAAATAATTTCGACACTCGACACTTGTGATTTTTAAGTCCTGCATGGGGCAGAGGCTGGCGGGGTCGGGGAGGCGTCGGATACGGAAAAGCTCGAGGTGGCTGGGTGAGGGGGAGGGACGGAAGGACGTGGGGTGTTGGGTGGTGGAAGGGGTGCCTTCTTGCACCTAAAATTTTATTGCTTGAAAACAGTCATGGTTGCAATTTTATTTTTTTTTATTTTTTCAACGACGCGTTTCGCCTTATTTAGGCATCTTCAGGTTATCTAAATAGAAGACAGAGAAGAAATACATCTACTTAAGAATCGCGATCGCGTTGTGCAGACTTGGATAACCTATAAGCATGTTCAAACAGATCACCTATTGAAAATATAAACAGATCACCTATTGAAAGAGCAAATATCTTAATTTGGTATTTCTTAAGAATCCTTTAGTCAGTGTAGCCGAAGGGCATTGTTGAATATATCAGGCCAACATTGCCTTCGTTGAACTCGGTAAAAAATATAAATATAAAATAGTAAAATCATTACCTTTTATAGATGGACGCGAGAGGCACCAAGATCTGTATAACGCGTTCCCGTTCACAAGAGCGAGTAACACTAAGAAGGGGGCTCATGTAGTAAGCATAATGCGCCACAGCTTCATGTGCTAGTACTGAAGCCTAATACAGAATCACCTCAGGAGGTGGCGCTGCGACGCACCAGTGATTAAAAATGAGAGATCGTAAACTGGATATACATACCCACTATAACTTATAAATGTAATGCACATAAAACATTGATAAGATGGAATTACTAGGGGCAACAATTGTGCTTAACTTATCCTAAAATTTTGACGAAGTAAAATATAAATGAAGGCGGTAAATTTAAAATGAGAAAACAAGGTGTATAATAGAACACACAGATGCAGTACATAAACAGATTTTTCGTATCATTTACCACTAGAACGAGAACATTAAAAACACAGGACTGTAATTTCAAATAAAGAGGCCGCCCTTATAACACTCAATACTGCGTCATTCGGAGCTAGAACATCTAGCAAGGAAACTTTTTTCTTATAAAATACAAGTAAAATTATTAGGCTTAAAAAATACACACCAACGTGGAAGACGGACGTTATGCGGGTAAAATTGCTCACCCCCTTTTTTTTATAGCTACATTTGAAATGTGTAACGTCATCATTTAAAGCGACAAACTTGCCAGTATCCTATTTGAGTAAAAAAAACCTAATGGCTTTGCTAAGACCAGAGAGGAACAGAGTTCATATTTAGGCAGGACTACGAGAGCTCCAGGATTACTTTAATAACACCGATTTCATAACTTCTGAAAAGGCCTGATTGGCGCCAATTATTTGGCCGTTAAGGAGAGACAAATCTTTGTCTTCCATATGCCTAACTATTTCAGTTTCTTCCAAAACGTTTAACTTCATACCCTTTTGCGCAAAATGCAAAATCTTAAGATTTTGTACTTGCGGAGGACTGTGGCTTTAAGCTGTTGGGCAAAGGCAGAGCTCGGTTTTACCTGTCCCCATCTATTAATGAGATGTTCTTGCAATCTAATTTTGAAGGTTCTGCCTGTTTGTCCAACATATCCTGCATTACAATCGCGACACTCCAGCAGAAATACCCCCGATGCCAAAAGATTGTTCTTTTTAGGTGATTCATTATGTATGTACCTAAACTGGAGATTGGTAGCCGCGGAAAGTACTATACGAGAGCCCACTCCCCTGAAAAGTTTTGCCAGTTCATAACTAAAATTACCCATAAATGGCAAAGAAATGTAATTGTGCTCCCCGATAGAAGGTGCATTGTGTGAACTCCGAAGGGGCATCGTTTCTTTGTCTTGGTATATCAACGAGCGCAACACATATGGACTGAAAGACCTAAAATTTTATAAATTAAGCACTGACCGTACGTATACACCTCCTAGCCGGCGGACTGGGTTATCGGCACGGAACTGCTGGGGTACGGACTGAGACCCGCCGGGTGTGTGGGCTTGTCTCACGACGCCGCCCCCCACTCTGCTGACCCAGACAGGCTGATGTGTCAGAGACAGCTGTCTGACAGTCTCAGCCACCAGACCGCCTTCAGTCCTCCGTCGTCTCCACGAGACTCCCCTCCGAGGATCCTGCCGTAGCGTCACGGCACAAAGCGAGGACCTCGCGGCGCTGAGCCGCTGCGGTGCGACGCCAAGGGACGCAGCTCCACAGCCGTCGGTCCTGGGTTCGTCGCCCCGAGGTCACTGCCGCCTCCCTGTGGGCAGGCCACCCGCATGCTCCGCCACGGCCATCTCACTCCAAACGCTATCAGGCAATGCTGACTCGGAAAAAGCCGGCCGCCCGGAATGTGGTGACGGCCAAAGCCCCTCGCTACGGGTCTGCCTCTTCGAGAAGTGCTTACAGTGAAGTGCTCAGACCGGCGTGCCTAGGTGTCACGTTCAACGTCCGTCGCCTCTGGGCCATTGCGATACGTCTCCTTAGGGTTAAAAATAAAGGACTTTCACAACATTTGGCTACTTTCTCCACCTTCACCCATCTCCAGCAGAGCATCATTCGTGCACTCCATTCTCACCCACACCATTATAAGTTTCCACGTCGTGCGTAGCTTGCTATAAGTCCAATGGACGTTGACGCCTTTCCCAGCTTTGTACTTTTCTTCCAGGCTCCAGATGGCGCTGCTCCTAGACTCGTGGATCGCCGAGTTGGTCGTCGTCTTGTCGGCGGCCGTGCTCGCCCTCTACCTCTGGTTCTCCAATAGCTACAGGTACTGGAAGAACAAGGGGGTGCCGTACGCAGAACCTACAGTTCCGTTTGGAAACTTCTGGAGAAACTTTTTCGGCCACGAATGTATTGCTCAGACCATGCAGAACATATACAATCAGCTACCAAGTAAGAAATTAAAATTTTTGTCAGTGATAAACAGACTATAATTATATTCATTATTTGTTAAGAGAATCTGGGACATAATATGTGATGATGTAGACGTGCTCTGTGCGTTTCCAACGTTCCTGGCCGCAACTGCGTGTTCGCTCTGCTGAGTGACGGACTGGTCTCTCTTCAGTGTGCTGCTGTGGAGGCCGAGGCGGCTGGCTCAAGGGCGAATGGTTCAGTTGTCTGGTCATCACCAGAAACTGTTGGGGAAACCCTTTTGGAAGACCTGTCAGGTAGCAGCACCTCGCAGCGAGTGCAGTTAGCGTGTAGGAAGAAACGCGTGAATTCTGCTCCTGACACTGCCTGGCTCGAAGGGCTCATTGTTACATAATTTCGTGGGGCTACCTGGAACTCGCCAAAGTCGACTGCAAAAAATGGTTCAAATGGCTCTGAGCACTATGGGACTTAACATCTATGGTCATCATTCCCCTAGAACTTAGGACTACCTAACCCTAACTAACCTAAGGACATCACACAACACCCAGTCTTCAGGAGGCAGAGAAAATCCCTGACCCCGCCGGGAAACGAACCCGGGAAAGCGGGCGTGGGAAGCGAGAACGCTACCGCACGACCACGAGGTGCGGACAAAGTCGACTGCAAATCCTTAAGGCATGCATGTGGTGAATACTGAACCCTTACGGACGGATTTCGGAAGTCGGCAGTCAGTCACTAATGAAGCTGTTGGCCTCTACAAAAGGTTGTGGAAGAGTTGGCAAGTTTCTGTGTGTAGGCACCGCCTTCTTCATTCTGCTCTTTCCAAGGTGACTACGGCGGTTTAGCCAACGCATACACAGTAGGCAGAAAGAGGCCGCTTAGCAAGATGTGGAGCCATCAGCGAGCTGGATGGGGTCTCACCGACGTGTGTAACACTTCACAGTAAGTTCCGTTCTTTCCGATGGATACCTGAAGCGTAGTGTTTCTGTGTGCCCTCCTAACTTTATTGACTTTGGACGGTTATGCGATTTTGTTTATACAGCACAGAGCGCCAAAGGAAGCTGGTAACCATTTTCAAATGGAACAATGACGGTTTGTGGTTCCCGTTGTCCAGTCCAGCGGACAGAGTTGATCATCGCACTGATTAGCGGTATGGTGTAGGAGAGGTGGCTGTCTTAACCTGATGAAGCTGGCTCCCCTTTTTGTAGCACGCGATTGGGATGTGGGCAATGCTGAATATGCGGTTGTCAGAGCCGAACAATACCAGGGTTGTTAAAAAAATTCCGGAACATTCGTAATTTCCCGCCAGTGGTGTTTTAGGAGCGAAATGTGGTTGGCGTACCTGCACACACCTGTCATTAATCTGTAACTACAGTAAGTTTCATTGTTGTATCTCTGTTAGTTATTGTTGAGTACTGTATTGAGTAGAACGTTGTGTCGCACAGTTCGGGAACTTCGACATGTCAGAGTTAGAGGAGCAGCGCGTCTGCATTAAATGTTGCGTGCAACTCGCAAAACCTTTACAGTTACTCACCAAATGATGGAGGAAGCCTACAGTCATGAGTCCTTATGCAGTACTCGGTGTTACAGATGGTTCACAAGGGGGATCGAAGTTAAAAATGACCCTCGTTCAGGACACCCTTCGAAGTCTACCTACGACGCTGATGTCAGGAACGTCAAAAAAATCGTGCGTGCCAATGGGAGACTGACTGTCCGAGAGACTGCAGAAGAATGTAACATTTCAGTTACATCATTCCAAGAAATGCTGACACAGCATCTTCAAACGCATCGTGCTGCACCCAAATTCGTCCAACGGCTCATGACTCTAGACCAGGAAATCCTTCGCCTCGCGATCTGTGAAGAGCTTTCGAATCGTGAAAATGAGAACGAGACGTTCCTTAAGAGAATCATAACTGGTGATGAGACATTGGTCTACGGTTATGATGTTGAGACCAAGGTTCAGTCTTCATAATGCGTCGGAAAAGGTTCTTCGAGACCACAAAAAGCTCGCCAGGTCAGGTAAAATGTGAAAGCCATGCTGATAGTTTTCTTTGACTTTGAATGATTAGTTCATCATGAATTCCTGCCGCAGGGACAAACTGTTAATCGATAGTACTGTCGGGACGCATTGTGACACCTGCGAGAAATTGTGAGAAGGAGACGGCCTGAAATGTGGAGAGAGAATTCACGCCCCTTGCATCACGATAACACCGCCGCACATTCATCCCTGTTGGTATGTGACTCTTGCACAAAAACCGAAATCACTGTGCCGCCTCCTTCGTACTCTCCAGACATGGTCCCTGTTGACTTATTTTTATTTCCAAAATTAAAAATCCCTGTAAACGACGAAGATTTTCAACGATAGACCAGGTAAAAGAAAATTCGCATACGGCGCTTCGCGCGATCCAGCAAGAGGCATTGCAAGACTGTTTGCGGAATGGAAACGGCACTTGGAGTGGTGTATCAGTGTATCAGTTGTGGAGGAGAGTATACCGAAGGAGAAAAAAATGGTTCAAATGGCTCTGGGCACTATGGGACTTAACATCTGAGGTCATCAGTCCCCTAGAACTTAGAACTACTTAAACCTAACTAACCTAAGGACATCACACACACCCATGCCCGAGGCAGGATTCGAACCTGCGACCGTAGCAGTAGCGCGGTTCCAGACTGCGCGCCTAGAAGCGCGAGACCTCCGCGGCCGGCCATCGTTATAGATCTCACTGATGATGCCTTAGAATAAGAAAAATGCGAAACGTCTCTTGGAAAAATAAATTAATTGGCAGCAGGAATAGGCGGTTTAATTTACGAAACAAGTATTAAAGAGAATTAAACTATAGAGATAGTCGTTGTAGTCTGTTATGTAACAGTGGCGCTATACACATCTTTTGCAGTTTATTTTGAGCTGAAATGAGTTTTCTAATAATCTGAATGAACATTCCGAACCACAAATCACATTTTACTGCTCTTATATAAACTGTAAACACAATGTCAGATAGCGATCCTCAAGTGCCATTGTTTGACACCTCATTTGTTAAGATTCCTTAAAGGGGAACGACAGCGTGATGGACGAAAACATTGCTCAAATTCAGGGTTCTTTTCTGCGTACTGGAATGTAGTTGACAAATGTGGTTCGCTACAATGAATGCGCCATAAATTGAAAATTTATTGGGTATTTTTTTTAACGAAAACTATTAATGTCTTCTGTGTGTAATGGTGATTTTCCAGAGGCAGCTCTGAAAGGAGGCAGATCGACGGTTGTTGCTGCAACTCCAGTTGTGGTTAACTGCAAACTGAAATTAATGTGTCACCCTGATCCTTACAGATGTAATTTTAGTTCATCATACGGATTCGGAAAAAAATTGGTGAATTATACATATTTTTTAAAAAATTGGACATTTTTGGACCCCTCTTTTTTGGTCGAATAAAATACTAAACATCAATTTGCAAAAAAATGGCTACGATGGAGTGAAGAGAATTAAATTTGCCTCAAGGGAGTCGAAAAATTATTAAAACCGGATGAAAATTGTAGTGTGGGCGTAGTTTTTAGATAACCGTGTTTAAAGTTTGACAAATATTTATCATATAAAAAACGGACAAATCTTGAAACTTAAGGGATATCATCAATTACTGGTCCGTAATAACGATCGCTCCAGCTAGTGGATGGCCGCTTGAGAAAACCGCCTTTAAAGTTTGACAAGTTTTTATCATTCAAAATGGGAGAAAGCTTGAAACTTAAGGGATAGCATCGATTCCTCGTCAGTAATAAGTATCGCCCTGGCTTGTGGGTGGCGCTTTCTCCTACTTTGACCTGATAAGCCCTCACTTACGTACTCAAAGCCCTCTTCGTCGCTGAGTGCATCGCCGCTGGCGTCTCTGTCTTCACAGAATCGGCACATTCCGTCGCCAGTTTTGATTTGAAGGGCATTTACCACACGTGCATTAATGCAGAAGGATCTACACTGAATAGACATACGGCCAAATTTGAAGCGACGTTGACAATTTCGCTTCGGCTTCATGTTATTTTTGGAGCGCATCTCCAAATGAGACTATTGAAAGTTTCGTTCACATTTCCAGTAAAACCGCACAAACAACGCTCCAACCAACGAGGTTTACTCAAATCGGTATAAATAGGAAGCGTACGCGTGGAACCGGACCTTTTCGCTGAGGTCTGCAGTGAATTCTGGGCTTCAAACGCTCACAGAATCGTTAGTTTTTAAAGTTCGCGCAAAATATTTTTGGGAATAATTGTTCAAGCTATGTACCTTCTGATAACGCAATAAAAAACATCCTGTTTTATCGACTGTCACCCTGTCGCTCATCTCAAGCCATTTTGAAGTTATAACTTTTAAAAGTAGCTGGTAGGTCTATAGTTTCCACCGTCGGTACCTAATGTATTGTATGTGTACAGAGCGGAGGTTTAGACGAACCTCCTCGTCTCCTTTCGTTTCTCTTATTCGTGTGGTGCTGCTGCCTGTTCCACACCCTTTATTAGTACGTACACTTGCGCTGGAACTGTGAAGTAACCTGCGGCCTTTAAGTCTTCTCCCCAACCCCCCCCCCCCCCTCCCCGGCCCAAACCTCACAGAGTTAAGGAGAGAGCGGCCGGTTTCTAACCCGTGGCAAAGGCCCGGAGGGCGTCTTCCCAGTCCCCCCCCCCCCCCCCCCCCCACGCCCTTGCGTACCTACCGCGCTTAGCACAGCACCAGTCTCGCTGCAGTTTTATCTGTGTGTGCTTGTTTACTCACTTCATCTCGTCTCTTTGTCAGGTTTACCTTAGATTAGCTACATGTCAAGTTAGTAATAGCCTCGTTTTACAGTAGTCGACGGCAGAAGGCAAGACCAAGCTTTGTTTAGTGCAGACCGGACCGAAGGTGTTTGACAGTACTCCACAGTATACGACCAACGCAAGTGACACGGAACTGTACAGTCATACTCCGTTACTAACTCTCCACATTCTTAGCTTCTGAAATGGTTAGTCATTATGCAAATATACGTTATCGAAGAGTTTGCTCAGATGAATAAGTGTCAATAAGTAACGTAGCTCAATTCTGTCAAGAAGAAAAACGAAAATGTTAGCTTCCTATTTTAAAAATTAAAAATAGAACATTTCTGGTTGAGAGGGGGGACATCGCAGCATGGCGAACACACTTTCATAGAATGATGAGAAAAAAGAGGTGTTCGGGTAAATTTGAATTGCTGTCGGAACACATCCAGTTCTTGATTCCGAAAACGTAGTAAATTTCTCCTTCCACATCGCCCTGAGTCTCTCGACTTTGCCAGTCATGCCTACTGACTCTGGAACGCTGTACTCTGACGTTTCACGAACTGATTTTCCATTTGCAGTTTTACTTGGAGGAGCATGTGGCATTGCCTTCGCCATTTCCCAGTGTGCTTGTGTTGAAACAGAAACTACTTACATGCATTTTGTGGCCGTCGCTGTGAAAGAAATCACGATGGATAGCGGCTGCAAAGCTCTGTTGGCCATTCTAACTCGAAAAAAAGTAAAATGGTGCAGTATTTTTCAGGACCTTAGATCTTTGCCTCCTTCGATTAGGTGGGTAACTTCTCGCTTTACCTGTGTAGTTAAGATATTGTGCAGCAGATGAACAACACTTGGACAGTTTTCGGAGCAGCCTGCTAAATTAATCACATGTAACTTGATCGTTACACGCCACAGTCGTTATACTAAAGTGCTGGCATTTAAAACATCGTAACTGAGCAGAAACGTAGGTCTGTCTTAAGAGGTGGGTGGTACCTGCCGTAATATATCCTTAGAGTACCGTTATACTGAACGTTAACACACGTACAGAGTTTCATGCTGCTCACTGTCTACCTTTATTCATACTTTTTTTTATGTCACTGATACTCGCCGACTACCATTTCTACTTGCGTCGTCTCCATCAACGTCTATTAAGTTCTAGCACGGCGGGCCTGCTTTGTTGTAATTCAGTGTACCGCACAACTTCATCACGATAGAGCAATATTCCAAGCATTTAGCTTTTATAAGGACAGTCGCCACATGGAATTCGCAGTTCGTGCTTTACTGAATGTTATTTATGTATACCGATACGAAATTTTTATAGATGTTTTTTTGCATTCGTTTCACAACGTATAACACATTATGACAGATGACTTTCCATTATCATTGCTTCCTGAATTACACGAAAATTTTTTGGCGGCAAACAGCCCACGAGATTACATTTGTTGCACTGTCCAACAAGCCACCCGAACCTGTAACACCGAGCGAGGTGGCGCAATGGTTAGCACACTGGACTCGCATTCGGGAGGATGACGGTTCAATCCCGTCTCCGGCCATCCTGATTTAGGTTTTCCGTGATTTCCCTAAATCGCTTCAGGCAAATGCCGGGATGGTTCCTTTGAAAGGGCACTGCCGCTTTCCTTCCCCATCCTTCCCTCACCCGAGCTTGCGCTCCGTCTCTAATGACCTCGTTATCGATGGGACGTTAAACACTAAGATCCTCCTCCGAACCTGTAACAGGCTTTTTAGAGGAAGTTATAGTACTTACTGCGCACCCAACTACCACAGTAAGCTTCTTAGAACAGAAATCAGGTTACTGGCCGAAGGGAATTCTATGACAACAGTTTGTCCTCAGCAGTCGCACGCTCCTCTGCCATTTAGCACTCATTGAGATTTTTTTCTACCTTTGTAAAGATTTCCAGTGCTGACGCTGTATCGATTTAGAAACGATATCTGAAGGGTGCGAAAAGTGGCAGTTGACCCTAAACAGCGAAAAGTGTGAGGTCATCCACATGAGGGCTAAAAGGAACTCGTTACACTTCGGTTACACGATAAATCAGTCAAATCTAAAAGCCGTAAATTCAAGTAAATACCCAGGTATTACAATTACGAACAACTTAAATTGGAAGGAACACATAGAAAATGTTGTGGGGAAGAATACAGAAAGGCAGGACACTTTGAAAATGTAACAGACCTACTAAGGAGACTGCCTACACTTAGCTGTCCATCCTCTTTTAGAATACTGCTGCTCGGTGTGGGATTCTTACCAGATAGGACTAACGGAGTACATCGAAAAAGTTCAAAGAAAGGCAGCACGTTTTGTATTATCGCGAAATATGGGAGAGAGTGTCAAATAAATGATACAGGATTTGGGCTGGACGTCATTAAAAGAAAGGCTGTTTTTGTTGCGACGGAAACTTCTCACAAAATTCAAATGACCAACTTTCTCCTCCGTATGCGAAAATATTTTTTTGACGCCGACCTACATAGGGAGGAACGATCACCACGATAAAATAAGGGAAATCAGAGCTCGTACGGAAAACATAGGTGTTCATTCTTTTCGCGCGCTGCACGAGATTGGAATAATAGAGAATTGTGTAGGTGGTTCGATGAACCCTCTGCCTGGCACTTAAACATGACTTGCAGATTATCCATGTAGAGGAAGATGAAGATGAAGCCAAGATTCCCGTTACCTGCCCACCTACCAGATGGAGCAGAGCTGATAATCCACCACTGACGGTATTCCAGAGTCCCCGAACCCAAGTCAAACATAGTCTGGCCAAGTTTACTGGGATTCTCGTCACAGAGCACGTCTGCATTTAGATATATCACGCACGCGTCATGTCGTCTTAGATGTGGATCTACTTAAGACTTAGGATTAACACGACAATAGTGGTAGGATGTATGTGTTACTACCTGGAGGTGATATCTGTCGTTAATTTAATTCGTAACTGTACTCTGTTTTCGTTCCAGGAGAGAGGTATGTCGGGTTTTACGGATTTCATCGACCACTGCTGCTTATCCGTGACCCTGAACTCATTCGCCACGTCCTTATCAAGGATTTCGGGACGTTCCACGACAGGGGATTGTTCATCGACGACGAAGAACCTCTCAACAAACATCTCTTTTTCCTAGCAGGAAAGAAGTGGCGCCAGCTGAGAATCAAATTGAGCCCTACGTTCACATCCGGCAAACTGAAGGGCATGTTTAAGGTGAGTTGTTGTGCGACTCGTGGATGGCCCTTTTCTGTTATATATCAAGAATCCTTGATGCCAAAACTGTTTCTTGAAAGCTAGAGAATTTTCCCTTATATGGGGAATGTTGGCAAAGCGCATGATGACAATGCAGACTTGTTAGAACATTGCTGGAGCCTATAGGTTCCGAATCGATTATCGATGTGTTAACCCTTTCAGATCTGAATTTTTTCTGAAAGAAGGAAGATTTCTCTTTACGTAGTAATGCTCTTAGGCGACTTTTTAATGGTTCTAGGAGGAAACTTTTTATAAAAATATTTACCCCTTTTCAAAACATTCTTTGTAGACTTGACTTCATTTGATGGACTAAAATAACTAATTATGAAAGATTCTCTGTTGTAGTAAATAAACTGATCATTCAGTAGTTACCATGCAAAATAGCAACAATATTCAACTATGCAGTGAAATACAGCGAACCAACCACATCTATGTATTCCAGTGGTGATGAGCTGGTGCATATTGCTACATTGACATGCTGATATTTTCATACTAATGCGCAACAGCTGGCAGCGCTAGACCATAATGAGAAGGCTGAATATTTACAAATGTGTCCCTCAGGCTTCCATTGGGGAAAAGTACTTCTTTTTCAGCTAAGACACATTAAACATCAATGCACACAATGGTAGCCAATGGGTCTGAAAGGATTAAGACATCGTTATTTCATAACATTACCGTTTAGTTATCTTGGATCTCCCCCTCACATATCCATATTTCACAGTATCGGTGTTTGACCCAAGATTTCATTTTCTGTGATTCTATTAGATGACATGGAGCTGATCAGCCACCATTCATCGGATATAAGTATACAGTAACGTTTCAGTACACGTTGGAAGTCTATGTAGGATTACGACAGAAATTCACCCTCTGTCCCCTCACAGTTAGGTTGCCATATAGTGTGTAATTTTCCCATTCTATGCATGTACGAGACTCAACAAGTCATAACAGTCAATCGAAACGGATATGAGATGTGGACTGAACTGCAGTCCAGGATACCGGCTCAAAACACTACGCCTTCTACTCGTCATAGTAACGACGTGATAGCCTGCCAAAATATTATTTATATACTGTTACTTTAGGCTGAAGGGCAATTTAGTGTGCAGACAATTTAGTGCAGAATATGGAGAGTCACTTCCTTTGCATGCAACTCTTTACAACATTTGAACTGGGTTATATGCTTGTACTAGCTTTAGGTTCAGCACAAGAAAAGTAATGTACATAATGTTTTTATAGCATGTTGGAGAATGAGTATCCGATTTAGGATTTTAGCTCTATTGTCACATCTATATCCATACTCCTCAAGCCGGTTTGCATTGTGTGGTGGAGAGTACCATTTGTATCCCTGTCATGTTTCCCTTTCTCTTTTGCATTCTGAAATAGTGCGAATCACTGTAAAATTTCTTATGAGCTCCGATTTCTCTCCCTATGGTCATTTCATGAGACGTATGTGGGAGTAGGTATGACGGCCGTCTCTTCTTGCAGTGTACTGTACTGGTCCCTCTTAATATGGACAGTGATGCTCTCTGTGATACAAAGTATATAATCTGGTGCAGTTTACTAGTGCAGGTTACATACATTCAGGAGCAAACTCGATTGATTTATGACCCCTCACCCTCCCCTTAACCTATTGTTCTGTTAATTGATTTATGACCACTGGTTATCATCCATCATTCTGAGAAACCCCCTCCACCACTTCCCCTCTCCCTCCACCTCCCCAACCCTCTCGCAAATCACTCGACACTACAAGCATACTTTTGATATCGAATACCTTAGTTGCACTAGGTGTTGACAACTGTACTACATTTACAAGCAGTTTTAGAATACGTGGCGAAAAGTGATGTCATGAACACATGAGCAGAAGCGACACAAAATCGGTAAAATTACGAAAATTGTCGGAAAACACGTATGAATTGAGGGAAAATACGCCAGAATGCGGGGAAATGGTTCAAATGGCTATGAGCACTATGGGACTTAACATCAGTCCACTAGAACTTAGAACTACTTAAACCTAACTAACCTAAGGACATCACACACATCCATGCCCGAGGCAGGATTCGAATCTGCGACCCTAGCGGTGTGCGCAGTTCCAGACTGAAGCACCTAGAACCTCTCGGCCACATTGGCCAGCTGTGGGGAAATTCAGGGAGAGTGAGGGAGTACTTTCCCGCATCTCGTGGTCATGCGGTAGCGTTCTCGCCCGGGTACCAAGGTTTGATTCCCGGCGGGGCCAAGGATTTTCTCTGCCTCGTGATGGCTGGGTGTTGGGTGATGTCCTTAGGTTAGTTAGGTTTAAGTAGTTCTAAGTTCTAGGGGACTGATGACCATAGATGTTAAGTCCCATAGTGCTCAGAGCCATTTGAACCATTTGAGGGAGTACTTACATGTCTGCTTGATGCTGGAAAATTGTTGTACTTAGGAACAGGAATGTGGCAACAGGAGGAATAAGAGAAAAAGTTTACATGGAAGCACTGGGAACCAGAGAAACAGTTATTTTTCGTAGACAGCGATATGATGGCTGGAATAGATTGTTTAACGTGGATGACCATGAGATGTTGAGTAATAAATTTATGTATGTCGGATCACAAGGCCAGGTGTGATCCCAAAGTTATTGGCAACCCGCATAACGTGACCTTAGCTAAAGAGCCTTGTATTACCTGGTGGAGGACTGTGATATACATCTACTGAATGGATTAATGTTTGACCCCGTGCAGGGACTGTTTAGGTGTATTAAATTCTAAAAAATGATATTTATAATGTGTTTCTCTGTACTCTCCACCAATCACAGCTATTCTGTGTCAGCTAGCAAAAACCTCACCAACAGTTTCTGTATGGCTTGTTTTTATTAACAAAATTATGCTCTATGTCTTTTGAGGTAACAGGGATATGTACAAGTTGACTACTGTCTTTGATGTTTTCAAGGAGAAGAGAATGATCTACCTCTAAACTGAGATGGATCTGCATTAAAGGATGATAGAAAGTAGATGGCGTGATCCGTTCAGAGGGATTGTAATGAGGTAGATTTAATGATAGGCTGACGATGAATTCTGGAGAGAGGGAGATATTTCTGCAGGTCATTTATTACGCATTTCTCTACTTTTTTCCATTGTTCTCTCGAGATGCATTAGTTGTGAGATATAACTTGCATTTGGCTCAAATACAATACCATGTTCTATATGTGACTTAAAGAGCTATCTACCTGCCGTCGTTCACAGCAAACCTCTCCATACCACAGTCAGCTGAGGACTTCCAACACATGTGTTATGAATCATGTCCATTGATGGAAACCTTATTTCAACATCCTCCTCTTGATGAACGAAGATGTACATGAAGTACTCCATTTCTCTGCCACGTCATGGATATAAATCGAGTCTTCAGTTTCATGACTGCAGTGATTCTAAGTTAGTGACAGGGGTTTGTGAGCTACTGCAATCTCTGTGTACACATTTGCTTTACAGATGTTGTTGGTATTGAAGAGATTGTATTCTGTTCATGGAATTAGAGTAGCAGGACATGTAATTTTACATGTTAAACAATGCTCCTATGCATTTGTGTTTATGTTCTGTGATCATTTCCCTCTTCCCAGTAGCTTCTTGATATTGAATCCAAACACTACAAAAATTCTACTGATTTGTTGGCACAAGTTATCTACACAAATGTTTCAAACTCCTTCCATCTGGAGTCCCATCATGCACAATTCAAATGTTTCTTCTTCTTCTTAATAGTCTGTTATATCCCCACAATTCTCTCAAGTGTATCAGGCTCACATGTACTACATACCAAAAGTAGTGCTAAACTGCTTAACATGCAAGCATCTAGAGAGATTGTGTGTAATTGGATGAGTGATATGAGTATACACCGATTACCAGCGCCAGGTCTCCATAGGTGGTGAAGGGGGCAGGGGCGGGGGATGGGAGAAAGGTTGTGGAGGACATCTTGGTCTTTGTGTGTTTGCATACATTGGTTTACACAAACAGGACATAACCACTTGAAATGGAGAGGGAGAGGGGGAGGAAATGAAGTTGGTATCAAATTTCAAAGGAATGCCACTACCTGATGCTTCATATGCAGAAGATTAGTATGGTCCAGCAGCTTCAGTAGTCCATGACGAGTGGCATGCATGGTGCGTTGAAAGTCAGTGACATGATCAGGAGTTTTTTTCACCAGATTTGCTTAGTGCGATCTGTAACAATGTAATTATGTGTGGTGAGTCTTTCATGTCACTATTCCTTGCACAGTTAGATTAAAAAAGCGCAATATATTTTGAAATATTCCACACTACCTTGTCACTCACAGTTTGTTTAAATAGAATTCCATAGTGTAGTCAATTTCTTGACAAATTCTTTAAATAAATAAATTATATTTCATACATTGCCTTGTATCCTATATATTGTTCAAATAAACAATATATAATCTATTGCCTTGTCTACCAGAAGCTGTTTAAACAATATTCTATACAATGTAAATGATTTCCCACAAAATTCTTTAAATAAATAAACTATATTCTGTACCTCACTATGTATCCAATAAATTATATTAATAAATAATATTCCACACATCGCCTTGTCTAACAGAAATTGTTTAGACAATATTCCATGTATTGCAATTGATTTCCCACCAAATAGCCAATCAAGCAGCATTTCCAGAAGGGAGCGGTACCTACAAAGGGAAACTGTCTCACACAAAAGGTTATTGATTTAATTAATTAGTCAGTTAGCTTAATAGAGCAGAATGAGACTATTCGACTAACTGAGGCCTGAAAGTGTGCTTGTTTCAAAGAGGGTGAGGGGGTGAGGGATGGGGGATTTCCCATAGGGGGAGGGTTAATTAATTTATGATTAGTCATTAATTTAATATCAAAGGTGTGCTTGTAATGTTAGGGGATTCCCCAGAGTGGTGGGAAAGGTGGAGGAGGAGGGGAGCGGCTTCTCAGACGGATGGATTATCCACAGGTGGCCATAAATCTGTTAAAAGAACAATAGATTAAGGGGAGGTGAGATGGTCATAAACCAGTCAAGTTTGTCCCTGAATTTATGTACCTTGCAATAACAGAGTGCGCCAGAACTTACATTATCCTATTACTCACATATCTGTTATGCACGTACCCCACCTGAACGAGCCCCTGGAGAAATGTACCGCTCTTCTTTGGATCATCTCTCTTTCTCTTCTGATGATCCTACTTGGTAACAGCCCAGACCTATCAACAAAACCTAAGAAATGGTCAAACAATAGTTTTGAAACCCCTACTTTCGTGGTTGAATTACATTTCATTAAGATAGTCATAGTAAATCACAGGCCTGGTGTCGGTTTATCCTACAATCACTTTTCTATGGTCATTCCATTATAGGTCGAACCACAATGGGTCTCTTCGCTTAGTTCTGCACAATACACTACATTTATTTACATTCAGTATCAATCTCCAGTCTCTGCACCAATCTTTGATCCTCTGCAGATCTTCCTGCATTTCGTTACAGTCTTACGGCATTACCATCTTCCTGCAGGCCACAGCATCGTTTGCAAATAGCCTCATGGAACATTAAACGTCATGCCCAAGACTAAATTCAGGGTGATTCTGCTAAAAGGAAGTAAAATTAGGAAGTAAAAACGATTACATGTGTATAATGGAAATCTTAAACGATCTTTGACTCTGTAGGTTTCAGTCATTGAAAGCACACCTAAGAGCATACCAGCTAAGTGGGAATTTCTTGTCTATACATCTGTTTGAACTCCGCCACTAAAGAGGACAGTGGGGTGGAGCGCCATCACGTAGTGGCAACATTGCCCTTCGCACCACCAAAAGAACATCCTCCTGCAGGATCATACACAGGAAGTGCAGAATTCTGTACACCTCAGCTGTGAAGCGTTGATGCAGGATCACAGGTCCAACAAGGCAGTCGCCAATAATCGCCATCCTTACAATGAGGCTGACCTAGTTCTGCTGCTTTTATTGCCACGGTACCATGGGGATTCTGTGTAGCCACAGGTGTGCACTCGCTTCAAACTAACCAGTGGATACTGTGGTGTCACTTTCGATCTCGCTGTCTCCACATGCTCAGAGACTTCGCTCATTGGTTGAGTCAACACAGCACATTACAGGTGTAGGAAAATCATTGGCATTCGAAACAGCTTTCATTCGCCTTATTTCTACAACATAGTATTATACCATTATTCCTACAAAACCCTGGCAAGCTCAGGTAATGATGATCACGCTCTCTTCCCTCGAAAGCAGACAACAAAGCCTCAATACTATTGAGATGTGGCGACTGTGGTGGTCAGGGGAGATGTGAAATTCACCCCCCTGCTCACAAAACCAGTTCTGGACAATACAAGCTGTGGTAATGGGGCAGTATCATCTCGCACAACATCATCATTGGGGAACAAGCATTGTACCTTGAGATGGATCTCATAAGCAAGGGGATTCTTTGCCTGTAATGCGACCTTGCAGAGGAACCATGGGGCCCATAGGGTAGGATGATATGGCTACTCAAATCATGGCTGAACACCTGCCAAGTTCCACATATGGAACATAAACTTGACCAGGAGGAGTTTCGAGTCCTCCCTCAGGCATGGATGTGTGTATTGTCCTTAATATAACTTAGGTTCATTTACTTTAATTAGTGTGTAAGCCTAGAGACTGATGACCCCAGCAGTTTGGGCCCATAGTCCTCACCACAAATTACAATTTCTTATGGCTCCATGATGGTACATTGTGTGCCACTGGGAATTGGGATTTTGGTTTGACCGCCCTCAGCAAGAGAGTTGTAAAAACCTCTATAAAACCCTCACTCTCAAGGTGTGCTGCGCTCTGCTGATGACATGCAACGCTGTTCGGGTGGAATGGTTGTCAGTGGGCAACCACTGAGTAAGTCACACCTCAGTTGTATAAGGCTTATTCAGGCCAGTGGGACTTTATGTGAGGGGACTCTTACTATTCCAGTTGCTCATGTGACTGAGGTGGAACCCTTGAAATTTTCTCCTCCACCACCCCAGCAGAACGGATGGGCCGCTTGTAGTTATCAACACACAGTCTCTACAGCGGTCTTATGAGGTGAACCCCAACATTTTAGATTTCTTCAGGGTATGCCAGTCTTTTGTAGCAGAACATATGCTTTGGCCCAGAATGTGTTTTTCATACTTAAACGAAGATAAGGAAGCTTTGAGAAACTTCTCACTCAAACCAGCATAGAATTTGTCAAGTGGATCCATAATGGGACACTGTTGGTCGAAACCTCTAGTTTCCAACAACTGAAAAATATGCAGAACTCAAAAAGCCATGGATAATATGCCACTGAAACCGAGCTATACACCACTCTGAACTACAGCACACTGTTGTGTCATGGAGGGATCTGATGAGCATTGCTAAAGAAACATTAAAAGCTGAGTAGGCCCAAGAAGGTATTGGTGACATTCAGAATATCATACAAAAGATAGATAGTGATCTCATCAAATCCACTCTTTCAGCCTCACTTTCAGTAGTATGAAGTTAGCAATGTGTGTCAAGGCATGTTTTCTTCATGTAAATGTGCGGCCTTATCTATCCAAGACAGTGCCCTGTTTCAAATGCCAGCGCTTTGGGCACACTACACTGGACCATATGGGAGAAGCTACTTGGTAGAACCACCCACGAAGTAGGAGTTTCTTCTCCTTTAAAATGGTTAATTGCTTTTGGGATTACCCTGTCTGGAGTAGGGACTACAGCATATATCTTGAGAAAAAGAAGGTACAAAAGTTTAAAACTATAAAGCGCATCGCATATGGTGAGGCCAAAAGATGCCAAAGGCCTGCTGCTCCCCATGTCCGCTACCTCTTTTGCTTCAGCTCTTAAGAAACCTTTTCAGAAAACCAACGCTACCATGCAAGGGGAAGTTGTTAGTGTCAGCACTAGTACTGTGTTTGTCAACTCACTTCCATTGAAACTCCTGTCACAGGAATTTCCCATGTGGTTGTTGACAGGAAACGCATTTTAAAGCATCATACCCTGTATGACAGGGCTATATCCTCCATGGCAACGATGAGTTTACTGGGAAATTAGACAGGGGTCTATGTTTGTCAATAACATGCACCACTCCTTTCCCTCTTTTGGCTGCTAGCCTGCAGGCAGCTACAGTTGAAATTTTGGTGTGTCAGAAGATCACTGTTTGTTTGCTGTATTTATCTCTACAAGATGCAACACACACTGAGGCTTTCACAGATCTAATACAAAAACTCCTCCGACCATTTTTCCTAGTGGGAGACTTCAATGCCCATAATTTGCTGTAGGCCTTGACTTCTGCTTGTTCTCAGGTTTGGGTTTTGGAGAGGCTCAAGACGTCTCACGAACTGTGCATCTTCCACACAGGCACTCCCACTCATTTCCATGCTGCTACTGGGTCATCCTCAGCCATCAACCCCTCTTGCTATTCTCCAGTCCTCGTGGACTCTGTTCAGTGGGAAGTTGCTGATGATCTTCATTGAAGTGACCACTTCCCACTCTGGATTCATCTTCCGGATGGAGCTGGCACTGGAGGGATGTAGCCATGATGCATGAGCAGCAGAGTCAAGTGGACATTGTTCAACCAGCTAGCTATGTTTGAACGCCGTGACTAAATACAGGAATTGGAGGATAAAATCACCTACTTGATTTCTCGTGTTGGTGACTTCTCCATTCCGAAGTCCTTTGTCATCTTAGGAGGCAACCTGTTCCTTGATGAAATTATGAGTGCCCTTCAGTGATCCAGGTCACACGTGTGACTCTGTGCTATTTAAGTGCCGCTCAACAGCAGAAAACCTCGCAGCATTTCGATTAGCAGAGGCCAAGGCTCGAGGCATCATCAGCGAGAGCAAGACAAGGGTATGAGAGGTTTTCATCTACTTTCTAAACAGCTCACATGCTCTGAAATAGTATGGGAAACCATCAGGAGTATTTCCAGTTGTAGGAACAGAGGTGTCTCCAAAGAAAAGCTGGAGGCATTGTGCAGACGGTGGCAGAGCATTTTGCACTGATTACTGCCACTACCAGCTATAATACAGTGTCCCATCGTTATTGTGCCACCATTGAAAGGATCGAATTAGACTTCTGGTCCACCAATTCAGAGTCCTACAACTGTGCATTTTCCATGTGGAAGGTAGATTCAGAACTGACTGTCGCTTATGATACAGCACCTGGTCACCACCAAATCTAACATAGCGTGCTGTAACACTTACAGATGTTGTCAAAGGAAATCCTCTTAATACTTTCATTCCACATGTCTGTCATGCAAATTTACCAACTCGTTGCGAGAGGAACTTTTATCTCTCCTTAAACCAAGAAAGAAACAAACGTGTACCAGCAGTTACCAGAGCATCGCCTTAATGAGCTCTGTAGGAAAGACGCTAGAGCACATGATTAACCGTCTTTTAGAGACGTAACTCTTAGCAATTCTCATTGTGGATTCAGGAGATCTCAATCAACGGTCGACAATCTGATCCAGCTAGGGGTGGAATCTAGCAGGCTTTCCTATGTACACAGCATTGTCCAGTGGTACTTTTTGATGTCAGTGAAGTCTGTGACACTACCTAGAGGCGCAATATTTCCAGTAGCTATCCTAATGGTGCTTTTGTGGCCAATTTCCCTCTTTAATCAGTCCTTCCTCTCAAGACAACTTTTTAGGTACAGCGTTGGTGAGATCCTGTCAGTTTTGTGCAGGAAAATGGTTTTCCCAACGCACTGTTTTAAGTGTCACCCTCTTTCCAACAGCTGTTAACAGTGTAACGTCCAGAGTAAGAGTTCCCTCCCAGTGCTGCTTATTTGTGGACGAGTTTCCGATTTCCGCTCCTCTACTAGTCGTCAGTTGCCACTCATGGTGAAGAGATTGGATATATGGGCTGCAGAGACTTGGTTTATATTTTCTACAGAGAAGTGTATGTGTTCATTTTATTCGTTCTCGTCGTCTTTTTTTTAATTTTACGTGAAATGCATTTGTGGGAAATAATTCACCCTTTTAAGGACTCTCTGATGTTTCTGGGCCGCATTTTGTACTCCAAACTGTCCTGAAGGCGAGGACCAGAAGGCACTGAATATCTTGAAGTGTCTTAGCCACAGGTCTTGGGAAGACCGACACTATGTGCCCTATGTGACGGCCATAGTGGCCTTCTTACCTGAAGATCGTTAATGCTATACACCATGAGGGGATGAGTCTGTGTGCAGGCACTTACACAACCAGCCTCATAGCCAGTCTCTATGCTGATGCTGATAAGCTGCTACTTGGAATCTGGCAGCAGCTTCTCATGGTGCATCGGCCATATAAATTCCTCGTTACTCCCCATGCATCAGTGCGCTCTGTTAGAATCCGAGGAAGCTGCAATCACGCGGCATAACTCTGGGTTCTTTGATTACTGTGGAAGATGGCTCATTGTAACTGCAACATATGAAATATTAGTTCACTTTATTGCATGGACGATAAAAAGATTTTTCCCGACTTGAGAGTGTCCTTTGCCACAGGAGTTCATGACAACTTACAACTGTCATTCACTATTAAAGCGTCACTTGGTACAGTGATTAATAAACTGTTCTCTTGAAGTACAATGATCAACCTTTACAAAAGTACATTTCCATCAGAGACTTGAATAACTCTTCAGTCCTGCTCGATAACGTTGACTGCTGCAGGTAGGGTCACGAACTGGGCAGAACGCTTTCATGCTCGGCTCTATATTGACCTCTGTGCAAGGGCGCTGCTGTGCCGAGAGAGCGGGCGTGTCTTCGATAGACTCTCTCATGCGTCTTTGCAGATTTCAGCGAGATATCGCAAATTTCTGTGGTATCGATTTGTATTGCCGACTTTGGTGTGTGTACTACTTCTTATTATTTAATACGTTCTTTTATAACATTTTAACTCAAAACCACAATTCTGTGGCTGTAGTTATGGATGGGTCTAAACAGGGAACTCCATTGTTTGGTCTATAGCTTTCTCTGAGCGTGTCTTCAAGATCAGCCTACCTGCAGCCTTCATTGCTTTCAGCGTGGAATTATAGGTGATCTTGCAGGTGCTGGAGCAGATGAGACGTGTCTCGAGTGCTAAATTCCTTGTCTGCCCCGACTCCCTCTGTGCACTTCACCCTCTACAATGTTTGTATCAAGCAGATAAGACAGTCGACAATATTCAAGACCCCCTCCTCGAACTACAAAGGCTGGCGGAAGAGGTGGCTTTCTGCTGGTTTCCAGGGCACAAGGATATTGCGACGAAGTGAAAGGACGGATGGAGCAAATTCAGACAGGTTTGATGTGGCCCGACACAAATTCCACTCCTGTGCCAAGCTTACCATTTATGAGTAGCACTTGTAGTGTATGTCCTCAATTACTTGGTGGATGTATGCAAATCTCGGTTTCCCCCTTCAGTTTTTACCGTCTACAGGTCCCTTCAGTACCATCGAAGTTATTCTGTGATGTCTTAACGGATGTCCTACCATCCTGTCCCTTCTTCTTGCCAAAGTTTTCAATGTATTCCTTTCCTCGCCGATTCTCTGGAGAACCTCCTCTTTCCTTACCTTATCAGTCCACCTAATTTTCAGCATTCCCCTGTAGCACCACATCTCAAACGCTTCCATTCTTTTCTTTTCGGTTTCCCCCCAGTCCACGTTTCACTACTATACAATGCTCTGCTCCAAACATACATTCACAGAAATTTCTTCCTTATTTTAAGGTCTAGCTTGTTGCAAGCAGACTTTTCTTGGCGAGGAATGCCATTTTTGCCATTTGGGTTTTTATGTCCTCTTGCTCCATCCGTAGTGGGTTATTCTGCTGCCTAGGTAACAGAATTCCTTAACTTCGCCTACTTTGTGATCACGATTCCTGATGTTCTGTTTCTCACTGTTCCCATTTCTGCTACTTCTCATTACTTTCGTCTTCCTTCAATTTATTCTAAATTCATATTATGTATTCATTAGACTGTCACTCCATTCAGCAGATCATGTAATTTTTCTTCACTTTCAGTTAGGATAACAATGTCATCAGCGAATCTTATCACTGATATCGTTTCACCTTTAATTTTAATTCCACTCTCGAAACTTCCTTATATTTTCTTCACTGCTGCTTTGGTGTACAGACTGAACAGCTAGGGTGAAAGACTACATCCTTGTCTTACACACTTTTTAATCTGTATACTTCGTCCTTGATATTCTACTCTTATTGTTATCTCTTGGCTCTTGTACATATTGTATATTATCCATCTTACCCTATATCGTACCCCTATTTTTCTCAGAACTGGGAACATCTTGCTCCATTTTACATTGTCGAACGCTTTCTCGTGGTGGACAGATCCATTGAACGTGTCTTGATGTTTCTTTAGTCTTGCTTCCATTATCAACCACAACGTCAGAAAGGCTTCCCAGGTGCCTTTAGCATTCCTAAAGCCAAACCGACCGTCATGTAACACACAATAAGTTTTCCTTTCTATTCTTCTGTATATTATTCTTGCCAGCAGCTTGGATGCATGAGCTGTTAAGCTGATTGTGCGATAATTCTCGCAGTTTCTGGTTCTTACACTCTTCCAGAGTGTGTGAATGATATTTTTGCAAAAGTCAATGGCTAGACTCATACATTCTACACACCAACATGAATAGGCGTTTTGTTGCCACTTCTGCCAATGATTTTAGAATTTCTGATGGGGAAATTATCGACCCCTTTTGGCTTATTCGATCATAAGTCTTCCAAAACTCCGTTAAATGCTGATTCTAATACTGGAACTTGCACATCTTCTATCACACCAGGCAATTCTCCCCCCCCCCCCCCCCCTCTCCCAATAGAAGCCGTCAATTTACTCATTCCAACAATCAGTTCTCTCCTCTACATTTACCAGTGGAATTCACATTGCAATGATAATGTTATCACTGTTGCTTTTAATTTCATCGAAGATTCTTTGCACTTTTCTATATACTGAGTCAGTCCTTCTGACAATAATTTATTTTTAGATTTCTTCACGTTTCTCATGCGGCCGTTTCCCCTTAGGTTCTCTGCACTTCCTACTTATTTCATTTCTAGGTGACTTGTATTTCTGTATTCCAAAATTTCCCTGAACACCTTTGTCCTTCCTTCTTTCATCGATCAACTGAAGTATTTCTTCTGTTACACGTAGTTTCTTCGCAGTTACCTTCTTTGTACCTATGTTTTTCTTTCCAACTCCTGTGACTGCCATTTTAAGAGATGTCAATTCCTCTTCGTTTAAACGGCCTCCTGAGATGTTCCTTATAGCAATATCTATAGCCTCTGAAAACTTCAATCATATCTCTATATTCCTTAGTACTTTCATATCCCACTTTTTTACGATTCTTGCTGAATAATCTCTTAAACTTCAGCGTACTCCATAACTACTAAATTGTGACTTGAGTCTACATCTGTTCAAGGCGCGCCTTACAATCCAGTATCTGATTTCAGAATCTCTGCCTGGCCATGATGTTATGTAGCTGAAATCTTCCTGTATCCTCGCCTTTTTCACGTGTATCTCCTGTTCTTGTGAACGGAGTATTCGTTATTACTAGGTGAAATTTATTGCAGAACTCAATTAGTCTTTCTCCTCTCTTATTTCTAGTACCAAGCCCATATTCTCCAGTAACCCTTCCTTCTACCCGTTCCACTGCAGCTGCATTCGAATAGCACATGTCTACTGGATTTTCATTTCCCTTTATGTACTGCATCACCTATTTTCAGCATCCTTACATACTTTCGCTATCTCCTCATCTTCAGATTGTAACATTGCCATACATACCTCAGCTATCGTCTGTTTTGGTTTGCTGTCGATTCTGATCAGAACAACCCTATCATTGAACTGCTCACAGTAACGCATCTCTGCCCTACCTCCCTATTCACACGAATCCCATTTTCTGATACTGTTGATACTACCAGATATTCATCTCACCAGAAATCCTTGTCTTCTTTCGATTTCATTTCCCTGACACTCACTATATCTACACTGAGCCTTAGCATTATCCTTTTCCGATTTTCTAGCTTTCCTACCACGTTCAAACTTCTAACATTAACGTTGACTTTACTCTTTCTCCCTCTTGGCAGTCCCCTCCCGGAGATCTATATGGGGGGGTAGTCTGAAATCTTTTGCCAATGGAGAGATCATCATGACAGTTTTTCAGTTACATGCCACATGTGTGGATACACATTATGTGCCTTTAATGCAACGGTTTCCATTGCCCCCTGCATGTTGTTGATCTTTGCTCATTCTTCCACCTTTAGGGGCAATTTCCCACCGCAAGAGCAAGATAGTGTCCTGAACCTCAGCAGTGGTGATGATGTGAGAACAATGTAGTGGATTGAAGGTTTGCACGAAGTTTGTGTTAGGGAAGGCATTGGACTGAGGTAGTCCGTCTAGCTGTGGTAGTCGCAACGCTACAGTGGAGTAATGGCTCGAAGGTCTGCCTAGCAAGCAGCAGACCTGGGTTCAAGTCGTGGCTGTACCACAAATTGTAATTCATTGCTTCGGCTTCCATCCTTATCCAAGATAAAGGAAGATAACTTGGGAGCTGTAGCGCACACTTCTTGGAGAGTATCTGCGGCTCCCACCCGGGTCTGGGCTGTTACCGTTCTTGAAAAGGTTGTCATGAGTTTTCAGGCACGCTGAATGTTGGATAACTCCAACTGTGTGGCAGGTGGGAGGACGGGGAGGATCGTAAATTACGTTGTGCAAGCAATTAGCAAACTGACGTCGGTAAAATGGCGTTCGCTCATGAGCGGTGTGAGCGACTACAACATGGTACCAAAAGTCGAACTTGGAGTACACATCATCACCAGTATCCACTGCACGAGTTGCCATATATCGTGCATTGACGAACACACGAGACGATGCTCACCAGTATCCTCACTCTGAGAGCGAAAACATAACGGTCGTTTAGTCAGTCCAGTACAGTGAAGTCGCTGGTTCGTCAGGTTTTTGCCGTTCACGACGCGGTACCATAGGGCTCATGCATCCGCTGGAAGGAAAGGTACATGGATCTTCTTCAACACTCTTGTCCAATGAATAACTGGGCGGACGCTCTCCAACATATTGCAGGGAGGGGAGGGGATGCATTGCGAAAACAATTTGTAAAACTGTTTCACCCATGGTGCGCTCGTGTTCGGAAGAGCATCGTGTATGTGGCTGTGTATGGGTGACGTGGAAGGGCTGTGTAACACCTTATCGTAGTAGTTAATTACAAAGCGTATCTCCTGGCCTTAGCATCGACGGGACCGAGTCCTTTTGCTGAAGTAGGGAGGGTGAAAGTGTCGTAACGGACCTTAAAGATGGTTTCTGCTGATATTAAGTACCCAATGGCCACCTGAAATTGTCGCTCTAGGACCATTGGCAAAGAGAAGATTTCGGTAACGTGTTGTAGCTTGGGCTCAACACTGATGTTGCTGTAGGCCACTAGTCAGACTTTATTCAGGCTGCAGCGGCGATTCTGTTGGATGTGGGCTCATCTGAAGCAAACGGCGGTAGGCCTACGCTGCCATACGATAGGTATTTCCAGTGAATGTGATACCCAACTAATGCAATTTGTCCATTGTGAGGAGCGACGGGGCCCCTTTGTCTTGGAGACCACTACCAATGTTCATAACCGCTGATTTTGCTACGGTGAGGATGTTTCCTGAGGTTCTGACATACTGTTGGATCCATTCAAAGGCATTTTGTATTTCTGTAGGTGAACGTGACAGGAGCAGGATGTCATCCACTTATGCCCGTCAATAGAAAGTATGGCTGTGTAGGTCTCTAGACCACGGGTGCACTGCTCAGTACAGCGCTATTACCTCGCTGTTGAGGTACAGATGTGTGGAAGAGGAACAATGACTGGGAGTGACAGACAAGAAGCTGCATCCCGTAGAGCCCACAACGTGGTCACGGCATACCTCCTTCCAGCCACACAGGTGGGATGAGGTTTTCCTCACTCATCTTCCTATGGGACACAGCTCCCTAAGCGTGGCTTCTTGATGTCGCGAGAGGACCCTTCAATGTACGGTGCTTGTGGCATACACTTTTTACTAGACTGTTTTATTTTCAGACCAGAAGAGAGGGGCAGATATGCCAACAGACCTGCCGTCTCTTTTAAGTGACAGTCAAACGAATTTGGTCAGATATTTTGTGTTTCCTAAACTTTTAGGGAGCTTTTTTTAAAGCGTTAAAATGGTGAATGGCTCACCCAGGTTGTCGTGTGCTCAGGTAGTAACATTTCTCTAAACTTTTATTTTATCTCTTCTCTCGTATTTTTTGTTTTACTTTCCGTTTTAGCACCTTTAAGGTATTTTACAACTGGCTCACCATTGTTTTTCGTATGTGGTCAGCAAGTCGCAGTTCTCTATACTGTTATTTTAGCTCCTCTGTCGTTTTATCTAGGCGCTTCAGTCTGGAACCGTGCTGCTGCTACGGCGCAGGTTCGAACCAAGCCTCAGGCATGGATGTGTGTGCTGTCCTTAATTAGTGTTAAGTAGTTCTAAGTCTAGGGGACTGGTGACCTCAGATGTTAAGTCCAACAGTGCTTAGAGTCATTTGAACCATTTCGTTTTATCTGTGTTTTCATCCGAGGTATATCAACTTTTACCTTTTCTCCACCATATTTCGGCATGTAAGATAGAGTGATTGTGGGGATCAACACGAATAAGGTGGGAGTGAGTGACTGAGTGTCGTTTTGTGGGTTTACAGTTTTAGACATTTTCCTCACATTCGTTTCTTTTAATATTTTAAGGAAGCTGATAAACTCGCCGCTGAGTGCCCTTGAACTTCAAACACACACACACATATACAAGCACACACATTTGCTTCACTGAAGAGTGATTTTTGAACTCCAGCTCGCACATAAATTCCATGCTTTTGGAGCTCCTTCCGCACTTTTTTTATGCTAACAGGTTTTGCAAGTGCGCGATTCAATTTTGTAGTGACTTTTGGAGATGTTGTCGTCTTATTTTTCGTGAAAATCCTTCTCACGGCCTTCCGTCATGTTCACTTAAACACACTTTATCCACGGTGTGATCTGTACGAAGATGTATTTTCTTTTCCTGTATGCGATATAAATCTTCAATATGATGCCTCTTGAAATACCAAACACTTCAGCCGCCTGCGTTATGGAGGCAGCGACCGTGCAAGCACCACAGATTAGAATTCTCTTAGCTCCAACATAATGCACCCTCAACTACACAGAACATTGTTCCGACCGCGACTGACACGTGCAACATGTTGGAGACATTGCAGATGTGCTGTTAGTGGTCAAATACAGCAATGAAACCTGTAGGATTCGCTAGCATCTGCATTCATGTTAAATATTTTTTCCACTCGTTTCGGGCTTTCCGCTCGACGAGAGATTCGCCATACGTGCGTGCTAAGTAAAGGGCCAAAGCTGCAGAGTAATTTCTGTAAAATCTAATTGGGATTCAATCCGCACCGGGCGGTGTATTTGTTTTCAACTCTTTCAGTTGTTTCTCTCCGCTAGACTAGCCTATTTCTGTGTCCTCCACACGAGAGTCTGTTCGACTATCAAACGATGGTATGAAACTTCCTGGCAGATTAAAACTGTTTGCCCGACCGAGTCTCGAACTCGGGCACATAGTTTTAATCTGCCAGGAAGTTTCATATCAGCGCACACTCCGCTGCAGAGTGGAAATCTCATTCTGGAAACATCCCCCAGGCTGTGGCTAAGCCATGTCTCCACAGTATCCTTTCTTTCAGGAGTGCTAGTTCTGCAAGGTTCGCAGGAGAGCTTCTGTAAAGTTTGGAAGGTAGGAGACGAGATACTGGTAGAAGCAAAGCTGTGAGTACCGGCCGTGAATAGCCGGCACGGTAGGTCAGCGTCTTCGGCCAGACAGCCGGTTGGCCTCTGTAATAAAGAAAAACTGAGTGGAGGGATCAACCACCGAACTTGAACAGGATGTCTTGCGACGTCCGCAACGATCGAACACAACGATCAACAATGAAAACAGCCGGCACGGTAGCTCAGCGTGTTCGGTCAGAGAGCCAGGTGGCCTCTGTAATAAAATAACTGAGTGGAAGGATCAACCACCGAACATGAACAGGATGTCTTGCGACGTCCGCAACGACAAAACACAATGATCAATAACGAACAAGACGCAAAAAAAGAAAAAGACGGTAGAGAACTTGCCCGCGAAAGGCAAAGGTCCCGAGTTCGAGTCTCGTTCGGGCACACAGTTTTAATCTGCCAAGAAGTTACATATCAGCGCACACTCCGCTGCAGAGTGAAAATCTCATTCTGGAAACGATGGTATGTTTGTACGATCCTTCTTATGAACGATTTATTTCTTTTTGTTACCTTCTACTGTTACACCAGATTGACCAATGGCTGACTGGGTAGAAGCCATCGATCAGCTTAGGTGTTTTACTTAGGACCAGAGTTTTCTTGGGTTCTCGGCTAAATCCTTTGCTGATGTATGACGGTGGTCGTTGTCGTATGCTTCGCGCTTAGCTCTTTTTACATACGCACATCTCTGTTAACTATTGCCCATTGTAATTAGCTCATTCTCTTTTGAACCGAGAGTGCAACAATCTTTTCTTCCTAAGCATTTTCCAAAAGTTGTTGTTAAACCGCGGTGGGACTTTATCGTCCTTAATCCAATAGCTCGGCCATATTTCTCCAGAGCGCGATTTGCAAAACCGTTTAAACTTTGTCAATAATTCCTCCTCTACTTTCGTGATATTAGTTATAAATGGTCTCCATTCATTGTCTAAGACGGATGCTGGCAACTGCCTATCAGCTCCTTCTACCAAAAATACTCTCCTAATCGTCTTGACTGATTTATTAACTTTAGTAACCATGACATTCCGATCATTAATCCCTGTCTCTATAGTGACACCGTCGATAAGGTCAGGCCTTTTGCAGGTACAATGTCTAAAATGTTGAACTAGCTATTCTAGACAGTTTTTGGAAAAAATGTTCGAAAGTATTTCGCAAGAATGCCTGTCCGCACCCTCTGTAATGTATCTGTAGACGTCCCAATCTATACTCGGTGGTTTAAAGTCATCTCCGACTAATACTGGATGATCTGGGTATTTCCGCGATACTGAGCATAGACAGTCTTTGAATGACTCTAAAACTGTTACGGCGTAATCTGATGGCCGGTAAGAACATTCAACATCTAACTTGGTTTCACCTAGATCTGTTACACACATCCAAATAACTTCACTGTCACACTCAAAATCGACCTCATTAGACACAATATTTTCGTACACTGCAATGAACACTCATCCTACCATGCCATCTAATCTCTCTTTCCGATGCATCTTCCATGACTCGTAAAAATTTCAGAGCTTTCTATCTTGGGTTTCAGCCAACTCTTATTCCTGATTAAAATTAGTGTCCGACACTGTGGGAATCAGTAAATTCGCTAACTTTCCACGAATACTTCGACAATTTACTGATAAAGTTTTGGCAGTTGCGTGTCTTTACCCTGAACCTGGTCAGATTTCGTTATCTGGATGTCCACTGGCGAGTGTTCATCAGAGTTCCTCAAATCACGGCCGAGCCTAAAAAACCGACATGTGCACTCCATAAGTACTCTACTATCCGAGCAGCTGCTTCCTCTACGTAGCACATCCCTGGTCTATCAACAGAAGCCTACAACTCTCCACCCAATAACGCAGGTCCAGAAAATCTACAGCCAAGACCATTACAGAGTCAACGAAGACTTTTTTTGGGACCCTCCACTCAGTTCCAAACCAAAAGACCCCGACCAACTCTGAGAGCAACGGTGCTTGCACACCATGCGTGAGGCTAGCAGCCTTCACCACCACTGCCAGCTGCCCATATGAACTGAGGACGTCCTTAGAACCCAAGCAGCAGACCTCACTGGTACTGACATAAGCGTCCTGTACGCTTGATAGCCGCAGGCAGGACCTCGCGTGCAACTCATATGATGCCTCATGATAGACACACCGAGTGCACTCTGGCTTTCTTTTCGGCCTTGAATGTTATTTACTTAAAAGGCTTCATAACGCACCTAACATTGGAGCTCCCAATAACTGGCAAACGCTTCACCCCGTGTGCCTGGTCAGACCCTGCTGAAGGAGCCAGTCACAGGGTGAATGGGCGAGACCAAATGGCCACCCTCCATACTGACCCTCCGCCTGGAGCAACGTGAGTGCATTACAACCTGCCATTCAGCCTGCATTGATGGCATATCACCCCTTTGGGTCGACTTGGAGATGCCTCAATAGCAGAGCCTGTGAGCTAAACAAGAGACACTTGAAGTGTCCTATGTCATATGCCAGATGCTCCGCCACTGCTGCATCTCAGGAAGCAGCCTGAAGATGCCTGACCGTACCCCAAAGCTGCTTCAGCTGTTTACACACTAAGGACAGCTCCTCCTGCTGCCACACACAGAATGCGGGCGTCCTTTCCATCCCAGCACTACTAAGAAAACACAGAAAGAGCTAAATACGTAACTTGATGTAGCAGGCGAGTGTAGGAACCTGACTGGGCTGAAACAAACTGTTGCTGTCTCTTCAAAACAAACAAATGAATAACAACTGCGCCACAGGCAGCCGGAAGTTACAGTTTAAGCCTCTAACTGTCTCCTGCTATACACCTGCAGACAGCAAGCTACCTATTTAACTCTTTCTGTATTTCCTTTCCAGTTAAACTCTTACGTTGCAAGCACGTCTTTTTTTATTTTGGGAGGTGCATATATACATGCACATATAAATGCATTTACATGTATGTATCTATGCGTATCTACATAAATATACACATGGATATATGTATATGTGCTCTTTGAGGCAAAAAAAGACGCACCATGAAGGATTATCCAAATGGGATGGAAATTAGTAGATGTGATGCACATGTAGAGACAAACTTTTGTTCTGCCTTACGGCAGGTCTTGTCAAGGGGGAAGCCTCGTCAGAGAGGTCCACTGCATGAGCGTCTAGGGAAGTAATTCCAGTGGTGGTTTCCCATTGCCTTCCACTGATGATGAAATGATAATGATGACAACACAACACCCAGTCCCTGAGCGGAGAAAATCTCCGACCCAACCGGAAATCGAACCCGGGCCCCTTGCCGTGACAGGCCACTGGGCTGACCACTCGGCCATCGGGGCGGACCATGTAGGGACAAACAAATAATTTCAGGAAAAATTGGAAGATTTATTCTAGAGACAGGGCACACTGAGCAAGTCAATAACGCATTGGTGCGCCTCTGGCCCTTATGCAAGGAGCTGTTCAGCTTGGCACTGGTTTACAGGGTTGTTGGGTGTCCTCCTGATGGGCATCAGGCCAAATTTTGTCCAATTGGCGGGTTAGACTGTCAAAACGCCGAGATCGTTGGAGAGCCTTGACTATAATGCTCCAAACTTTCTCAGTTGGGAAGAGATGGATGATTGAAGTTCCAGAACCATGGGTGGCCTGTGCAGCGAACCAACGACAAAACCGTGCTTCAGAGGCCAGGCTGTTGGTGGTATCACCTGCACGTGTCGCAAGTGGTACAGTTATCATGGGGAATGTCCGACATGGTCGTCTGGCTTACCCTAAGCTGATGGGCCATTTACCTGGTGCTGATACCGCGGTCACTGTCAGAGATCCCTTCTCCAGTTCATGTGAATATACCTCCCTCAGAGCCGGCCGCGGTGGTCTAGCGGTTCTAGGCGCTCAGTCCAGAGCAGCGCGACTGCTACGGTCGCAGGTTCGAATCCTGCCTCGGGCATGGATGTGTGTGATGTCCTTAGGTTAGTTAGGTTTAAGTAGTTCTAAGTTCTAGGGGACTGAGGACCATAGATGTTAAGTCCCAATAGTGCTCAGAGCCATTTGAACCATTTGAATCTCCCTCAGAACGCATTTCTGGCCTTATACCCACATTACTTTTTTTGTCCCTTATACTTGCAGGGATTGTGTCCTGCAGTTTGTCCCCACTTAACAAGATCGGTCTGTCCATTGTTAACAGTACTGGTCCTATAACATTCTTCAGGGGTACTCCAGAAGTAACCTCCAATACTGTTGATTTCGTACCGTTAAGAATAAAGAATTAAGTTATTTCTTATAAAAAATCTTTAATCCAGTCACAAAAACATGCAAGTTTGCTGAAACACTCTTCTCTATTATGGACACTGACGAAGTGTATCTGTGTCTGTGACAGACGATCCAGGACTGCGGGCAAGAGATGGTGGACGTGATTGGGGAGATGGTGGACCGCGGGGAGTCGGTGGAGGTTCGCGAGCTGATAGCGCGGTTCACCACTGACGTCATCTCCTCCGTCGCCTTCGGTCAGGAGTGCAACTGCCAGCGGAACCCAGAACACGAGTTCCGGCAGTGGGGACGCAAGATTTTTGAGCCTTCTTGGCAAGCAGCCATCGCTTTCGTTCTGAACTTCGTCAGCCCAACATTAATGGAGTATCTAAGGTGAGACCTGCAACGCTCCGTTCCACCAGAGAAATCTCTTTGATATGAGGAGCCTCAAGGCGCAGTGGATAAGAGTCTGGTACCATGCTCCAGAGGGTACCTGTTCAAATCCTCACCCAGTTACGCAGATTTAGCTTTTCTGTAGTTTCCCTATATCCCTTAGGGCAAACGTCAGAAAGTTTCCTTTAGAATGACACGTCTGAAATCGCTTCCCAATTCAAGCTTTCGTTTCGTCTGTACTGTCTTGTTTGTGAATAGAACATTAAATCCTAATCGTCCTGTTTCAGAGCTTGGATGTGATGCACAACACCCTGTATATCACAAAAATGGCGCATCGCTATTGTGTTGCTGCCAAACTCCCTTCTCAGGCTCTCAGAAGTAATCTTTTAAAATTACGTCCATTCCACGACGTCTTCATCGACTATTAATGCTTCTATACACATCGTGGAGATACTGGACTTGCTCGAAAAAGTAAATTCTTATTGCTTTGCACTACTTCACTGTGTATCGCTGCCTACCGGGTGTTTTCATGACAATGATCCAAACATTCAAGAATGATGCCAAGAGCAAGTCTGCCAGTTTGAGATTCTAAAAACAGCCAAGCCGACAGTTATGAAGTCAAAAAGTGTTGTGGGATAACTCAGCCTGTGGAACATGAGAGCCTACAAATCTTTGTTTGTACAAAGCAATTAACTCACCTGTTCAATACTTAGTGGTTAACATCATGTAGTCATTGAATATATCAAGAGAGTGAAACAAGCAACTTTCACGCGTTTTACCATTTCGTGCGCTCTTGGAATATGACCGTATTGATGTTCGGTGGGGTTCCTCACTTCAGATCTTTGTTCAACTACATGTGGTCGGTCACTTTGGTGCGCAAACGACTTTGAAACGAGAGTTATGCAGAGATTAAGCTATCTCTGGCGATTACCTCCATGGGCATCTCTGACTGGAAGGTGTCGTACTTTCTTACCCATCATCTGGGGCTTCGTCAAATTCGCATCGCCCGATGTGCAGCGCGACGGAGTGCTATGTTGTTGCAATTACCGTGCTCAGAGCCGATTTACCCTTTTCATTTCATTCTTTCCGGTCACTAATTGTTCTTCGGCAGTGGTTCTGCTAAAACTGTGTTGAAACAAACAGCCGCAATCTTGGGGCGTAACTGGGGAATGATCAGAACATTGTCCTCAAGGTAACCTGGTGTTACAGCTATTGCTTTTCTGCTCTGATGATTTTGTCTCACCACGGACAAGGTATGGCTGACGCCATTAAATTAATGACCGAGAACAGAGGCGTTTGCGTAGAGTCGTAGTGCTAACAGAAAAAAAAAACAGGGCGGCATGAAATAACCTTAGAAATCAACGTAGGACGTACGACTAACGTATCCGTTAGGACAGTCCAGCGAAAAGTGGCGGCAGACAACCGACGCGAGTGTCTTTGCTAACAGCAGGACAGAGCCTGCAGATCCTCTCCTGGGTCTGTGACCATATCAGTTGGACCTTAGACGACTGGCAAACCGTGACCCAGTCAGATGAGTCCCGATGTTAGTTGTTAAAATCTAATGATAGGGTTCAAGTGTGGTACACACCCCACAAAGCCATGGTCCCAAGCTGTCAATAATGCACTGTGCAAGCTGGCGGTGGCTTCGTAATGATATGGACTATGTTTACATTGAATGGACTGAGTCCTCTGCTCCAACTGATCCAATCACTGACTGGCAGTGGTTATGTTCGGCAACTTGGAGGCCATTTTCAGCCATCCACGGACTTCATGTTAACAAACAACGAAGAAATTTTGATGGATGATAATGTGCCATGTAACTAGGACACAACTGTTGGCGATTGGTTTGAAGAACGTTCTGGACAGTTCGAGCGAATGTTATGGCTACGTATCGAAAGTTTATGGGACATAATCGAGAGGTCAGTTCGTGCAGAAAATCCCTCACTGGCAACACCTTCGCAGTTATGGACGGCTATAGAGGCTGAATGGTCAATTTTCAATTTCCTCCTTACAGAATTTTTATGTATGAAGTCACTTTCATCTGGGGCAGAATGCTCAACGGATGCAGTAGTTTTACGTCTCTACTGGTCTCGTCGTCCGTGGGTTTTTAAAGCCTACTTTTCCTTTAGCGTCCTTCACAACAGAATGCACACGATAAAGTCATATACATCCTCTGAGTACGTTTGCCATTCTTCCTGGTGATGCACTATTGATGGTCAGTAATGTATTAAGAGATCGCTAAAGGAAACAAAACTGGCACATGACTTCACCATAACCGTCCATGAATTCTCAAACAGCCTACGTTTGCTTATTACCTGAACACTATCAACAGAAATCTGCTTGGATTGGGTCCATCTGGCGATTAGACTTTCCTTGACCCCACACTATGGAACAAATGAACATGGACTTGCTAGCAGTCATGTGCCAGTACACATCATTCTTCCTGCTTCCTGCCACTGTACTTGGAATAGTTCACAGTCTTTTCTCGCTTCTTGTTAATTTTCACAAACCAAGCAACTTGTCTGTTACATTGGCCACTGTGTATAAAATGTGGGATATCTTAGATAAGTAATCTCCTTCCACAGTGGAAAAGGGAGAATTGTTGATAGAATCTTTGCTTTAACCCGGCCTGAGTGGCCGAGCGGCTCTAGGAGTTACAGTCTGGAACCGCGTGACCACTACGGTCGCAGGTTCGAATCGTGCCTGGGGCATGGATGTGTGTGGTGTCCTTAGGTTAGTTAGGTTTAAGTAGTTCTAAGTTCTAGTGGACTGATGACCTGAGAAGTTAAGTCCCATAGTGCTCCGAGCCATATGAATTTTTTTTTGCTTTAATAATAAGTAACTGTTACATATCTTTTCTAGAATCAAGGGAGGAAGATCGGATGTCAGCAAATATTTCCAGCAGATGGTTGCAGACACTGTCGCTTACAGAGAGAAGAACAACTTTAGAAGGAAAGACTTCATGGACCTTCTCATTCAGCTAAAAAAACAAGGGATACGTCGACCCTGACAAGGGAGAGACAGTGGAAAATGGACAGCAGAAAGGATCAGGCACCACCGACAGTAAGTTCCTCTTCTTCTTTTTCTCTTTAGTGTTTACTTGCACATCCACAGTGCCCTCTCTTTCTGAGGTCCTTCTTTCTTTTGAGCCTTTGTCCCGATCGGCGCAGGGTCGGCACATACATTTACGGATTTAGAGCGGTTACCACATATCCTTCCTGTCATCATACCATTAGCCCTCCAAGACGAAATATTTTCTCCTCAACTGTCTGTTTGTAGTGATGTTTACATAAAAGTGAGCAGCGTTTTCTGAATGTTTGCGAACCGTACAACTGAGGCAGGAATTGGGTACCAGCCCGTTATTCACCTAGACGAATTTGGGAAACAGAAAAAAAATCACCCAGGCTCCCCAGCACACCAACCCTCGTCATTAATCCGCCAGGCAAAACCACCTGGGGCCGCCGCACCTCCTATCCTGGTATCAACGCCATAATGTGCATGGCTATCCGGACACGTGGTCTCTACCCAACAGTACAAAGACTTCGTTACATGACAGTAACTTTATCATATTCTCTGTGTTTCTACGAATCATATAACTGCTGATTGCGTTTTCTATAGTTTGTGAGTCGTGATTGTGTAGTTTGTATGAGAACTTCAGTGAAATAAAGAGATAACCCCAAACCCTCAATTTAGTAAGGATTAGGGTCGTTGCGTTATATGTTGTGGTTTCGAATGCAGGACATGCTAGTAAAGAGTACCACTATAAATTACTACCTACTAGATAAAGTGTTTGTCTCACTGTATTTATGATCTTGACTTTGAATGTAACAAGACATATAACATGCAGAAAAGCAACATACTTTCTTGTGGGTTAGTTCTTCCTTCTGCTGACCCCTCCCTATATGGAACCAGTTTAGCATTCAGTTTAACTAAAATTGAACTCCGTCCGATCAGGCCTTGGAAGGCCCAACGGTACCGACCGACCACCGTGTCATCCTTAGAGCACAGGCGTCACTGGATGCAGATATGGAAGAGTATGTGGTCAGCACACCGCTCTCCCGACCGTATGTCAGTTTACGAGACTAGAGCCACTATTTCTCAATTAAGTAGCTCCTCAGTTTGCCTCACAAAGGCTGAGTGCACCCCGCTTGCCAATAGCGCTTGGCAGACCGAATGGTCACCCATCCAAGTGCTGGCCCAGCCCGACAACGCTTAACTTCGGTGACCTGACGGGAACCGGTGTTACCACGGAGGCAAGGCCGTTGGCGTTCGGTTTAACACATATAGGAATCCTCCTATAGCAATAAGCAGACATTCCAGAATATCAGCTCAACTGTTGTTAATGGGTCGTTAATTCTCTCATGGCTCTGCGCACCTTGCAATCTCCCCAATATATTTGTGTCTAAATTAGTATTAATACCTTCAGCTGCCGACAGGCGTTGATATATATCAATGGTGACAGATGAAAATGTGTATCCCAACCAGGACGCGAACCCAGGATCTTCTGCTTACATGGCAGACGCTCTATCCATCTGAGCCACCTACGGCACAGAGGATAGTGCGACTGCAGGAACTATCTCGCGCACGCCTCCCGCGAGACTCAGATTCTCGCCGTGTACACTACATTCGTAGTGTCCCATCCGAACACTCTCATTACTCGTGGATGACATTCTTACCAAGTACCGCAAAAGTTCAAGGAATATGTGAGCATCCGCACAGAAGAAGAAGGTCATGGCAGGTATTGCCAGAACTATATACTTATATGGATACTAGCGGACCCGACAGACGTCATCCTGCATGATATTTCAAGCGATTAGGATATTAAATAAAGTATCAAATGAAAGATAAATAATATAATAATTTCATTATTCTTTACTTTGAAAAACCATCAATTTTTCTAAAAACAATACGTTACAATCAATAATGCTTGTTTAATTTTATCTTAATGCGAGCTGATGAATAATATTTTTATTCAATTGCTGAGGAGTATAAATGAATAAACTTGACGGTTTTCCAACGCAAGAACACGCCACATATACTTGGCCATGTGAAAAGACCGGATTTTCAAGATCCAGCCCACAAATCGACATTGTTTGACCTTGCATAAATATAAAATATTAGGTAGTGACATGTGTAGATTGTACCTGTTGCTGGATTTCCTTGTTTGATATTTTAATTATATCTATCTTCTCCTTTCCAAAATATCAATGGATATTGCAAAGCATCGTAAGAGCGATGACTGTCTTCAGTCGTATGCACTGTGTTATCTCTGCTTTTATTCGTATATCTCGACGTTCAAATGCGTCGCCAACCATAACAACTGCAACTTCATTAACGGTCGGTGCTTTATATCGGTCCGCGTGCTGCCCAGATGCTACTTTCTATGCTTTGATGACGATCGTATAGTTGTCGTTTTGCAGTCTGTTTGAAACGGTATTGAACAACTGGACCAACTGGTTGTGATTCTGTACACTTGTAAACGCTGTTGTTCACTGTTCTGAATGTGTCGGTGACTCGTTGACGTGCCAGTCTTTGTCTCAATGCATTAGCTCGAAGGCGTTCGTTGCGTTGCTCTTGACTTTTATTAGCACGTCTGATTGCAGCCTGGTTTCTTAAATTTTCATTGTCCCTCAGTTGAGCTTCTGCCGATCTATTTAACCAACCGTTCTGGACTAATTGTGAATTCCGAGTCCGTCGACCAATATTTCCTCCTTGTTCACGAAGACGTGGCATTATTTTATGTACGTAACTTATATGTGAATATAATACACTTAATATTCATGGAAATAAGACACCTGAAATATCAAAAGACACTGTACAAAAGAATTAAAATGTCAAAATAACAGAACACACTTAATACAAATTAAAATGTCGAAAAATAAACAAAATCCTATGCACGCAACTTATATCTGAAAATAATACGCTCAATATTGCACACAAAAATGCAGCGCCACATACCGTGCTGAGTTAAAAATGTAAATTTTCCAGGCCGCCACTTGAAAGCATACACAAAAATTCATTCAAGTCGATCCAGCCGCTTAGTTGCAGTATAGATAAATAGCCTAGGTATCGACTGCAGTGCCATCTGCCGGGCTAATTTGTGAATCTAAACCATCCAGGACACCACCCAAATGCATACAAAAAAATTCATGCAAAACGGTCCACCCGTTTAGAAGGAGTTCAGTGACATACACACTTACAGTAGAATTATATGTATAAAGATGGTGTCTGTCCTTTCGGTCATATCCGAAAGAATAGGTACCATCTTCAGATATATACTCCTGGAAATTGAAATAAGAACACCGTGAATTCATTGTCCCAGGAAGGGGAAACTTTATTGACACATTCCTGGGGTCAGATACATCACATGATCACACTGACAGAACCACAGGCACATAGGCACAGGCAACAGAGCATGCACAATGTCGGCACTAGTACAGTGTATATCCACCTTTCGCAACAATGCAGGCTGCTATTCTCCCATGGAGACGATCGTAGACATGCTGGATGTAGTCCTGTGGAACGGCTTGCCATGCCATTTCCATCTGGCGCCTCAGTTGGACCAGCGTTCGTGCTGGACGTGCAGACCGCGTGAGACGACGCTACATCCAGTCCCAAACACGCTCAATGGGGGACAGATCCGGAGATCTTGCTGACCAGGGTAGTTGACTTACACCTTCTAGAGCACGTTGGGTGGCACGGGATACATGCGGACGTGCATTGTCCTGTTGGAACAGCAAGTTCCCTTGCCGGTCTACGAATGGTAGAACGATGGGTTCGATGACGGTTTGGATGTACCGTGCACTATTCAGTGTCCCCTCGACGATCACCAGTGTAGGAGATCGCTCCCCACACCATGATGCCGGGTGTTGGCCCTGTGTGCCTCGGTCGTATGCAGTCCTGATTGTGGCGCTCACCTGCACGGCGCCAAACACGCATACGACCATCATTGGCACCAAGGCAGAAGCGACTCTCATCGCTGAAGACGACACGTCTCCATTCGTCCCTCCATTCACGCCTGTCGCGACACCACTGGAGGCGGGCTGCACGATGTTGGGGCGTGAGCGGAAGACGGCCTAACGGTGTGCGGGACCGTAGCCCAGCTTCATGGAGACGGTTGCGAATGGTCCTCGCAGATACCCCAGGAGTAACAGTGTCCCTAATTTGCTGGGAAGTGGCGGTGCGGTCCGCTACGGCACTGCGTAGGATCCTACGGTCTTGGCGTGCATCCGTGCGTCGCTGCTGTCCGGTCCCAGGTCGACGGGCACGTGCACCTTCCGCCGACCACTGGCGACAACATCGACGTACTGTGGAGACCTCACGCCCCACGTGTTGAGCAATTCGGCGGTACGTCCACATGGCCTCCCGCATGCCCACTATACGCCCTCGCTCAAAGTCCGTCAACTGCACATACGGTTCACGTGCACGCTGTCGCGCCATGCTACCACTGTTAACGACTGCGATGGAGCTCCGTATGCCATGGCAAACTGGCTGACACTGCCGGCGGCGGTGCACAAATGCTGCGCAGCTAGCGCCATTCGACGGCCAACAGCGCGGTTCCTGGTGTGTCCGCTGTGCCGTGCGTGTGACCATTGCTTGTACAGCCCTCTCGCAGTGTCCGGAGCAAGTATGGTGGGTCTGACACACCGGTGTACGATCGTTCAAAAAGTAACTCCCCACATTTCTTTTTCTCAAAACATACTTATTTGGTGACAATATACATCAACATGTGTTGTCCGTGTCCTATTTTTCTACGTAATCTCCATCACGTTCTATGGCAGTACGCCATCGTTGTGGAAGAGCATGTATTCCCTGCTGGTAAAAGATCTTATCCGGTAGGCATAGCCGTGTTTTCACTGCACCACTGGCATTCTCATGATCTTCAAAGTGTATAGACAATTGTTGAGTTGTGACTCGCCTGTCGATTCGAATAATGGCAAACGTACGTTTCAGCATGTCTGGAGCAGTGGCTGTGGCAGGACGTCCCGAGCGCAGCTGATGATGGATCTCTGTTTCTGCATTGCTGAGTCTGCAACTCTCTTTACCCATCGCCCAGCTATACTCCAATCGACTGCAGCATCGCCATACACAGCACACAAACGTCTTTGGATGTTCACCACGGTTTCTTTTTCTGCACACAAGAACTCAGTAACAGCACGCTGCTTGTCACGTGAGAAGTACGTAGACGTCATTTTGACGCTGTAATACAGCTCTCCCACCTGCCAGAACGGTTTAGAACTTCACCGGCGTACAGACATCAGCAACGAGGAAGTTTATGTATGCATAGCAATGGCTTTTTAAGAAAGTGTAGGGCATTACTTATTGAACGACCCTCGTATGTAGATAGAGAGAAAGAAAAGCCTTTACAATCAGACAGCTGAAGCTACTACTTAGTGTCTCGCTGCCAACAATGCCAAATGACTATCCCACTCTTATGGCTGAACACCTATTTGAAAGAAATTGTGCAAGTTTCAAGGGACTAGTGCGAAATAATGAAACAACGGATACATTTACTTCCTCGCTGGCAGCGCTAGAATGTCTGATTTGGTTAACTAAATATGGTGAAGAGTACAATTTCAGAATCGAAAGACATTCCTGGTTGTTTTGGTACACAGTCTTCGAAACTAAAAAAACTCCTAAACTAAACTCCTCCCACACAGGCCATGAAGGGAAAGTGGTACCGACCGGCCGCCATGTCATCCTGAGCCCACAGGCGTCACGGGATGCGGTTATGGAGGGGCACGTCGTCAGCACACCGCTCTCCCTGCCGTATATCAGCTTACGAGACAGGAGCCGCTACTTATCACTCAAATAACTCCTCAGTTTGTCTCACAAGGGCTCAGTGCACCCGACTTACCAACAACGCCCGGCAGACCGGACGGTCACCCATCCAAGTGCTAGCCCAGCCCAACAGTGCTTCACTTCGGTCATCCGACGGCAACCGATGTTGCCAGTCCGGCAAAGCCGTTTGCCTTCGACACTAAAAGTTTTACATAATTCAGTGATACTCCCTTTCACAGTTCACGTTTTAGTCTTTTGTGAGTTTTAACTTTCTTTTATCTTTTTATAGAATTGTCGATGGATGACTTGGCAGCGCAGGCGTTCGTCTTCTTCGGTGCAGGCTTCGAGACTTCTTCAACAGCGACGAGCTTCACGCTTCACGAATTGGCGCTCAACCCTGACATTCAGAGCAAGCTGCACGATGAAATTGACGCCGTGCTGAAGGAAAACGGTGGTAAAATTTCCTACGACGCCATCCGCAAAATGACTTACCTCGACAAGGTTGTATCTGGTAAGGAAAATCTACCTTGAGTTTCAATTCCACTTTTAAGCACATTAAGAGCAGAACCGCTTGTGCCAGGTTTCCACAGCAGTGGGCTTACTGTGCGTGCCTTCCACATCATGGACTGTCATCATTCACGTTAGAGGAGTCAATGGGTTCACCCACACACTTATACGATGCCGGAAGAAGGAAGGAAGAAGTATCACTAATTAGAATTCTGCGAACATGTAAGACCTTGGAGATTGAACTTTAACTCCGATTGAAATTCTTGAGGAAGGATTTCACCTTTGTTCTTGTTTGAGGAAGCATCCCAGCCCCAAATGAAACGGATTAAGAGAAACAGTAGAAAATTATTCCAATAAACTTCCGAGATTTTCTAATTTACGCCTTAGTTAATCTAAGGAAACTGGTGGTTACGATTCAGACTGTGTTCGACCCATGTAAGAACTCAGCTAAAGGAGCTGCGGAAATTTTGCGTAAAATTACAGTGATTTGCGAAACAATTCGGAAGTGTGAGAGTCTTCCGGACCGATATTTGTACTCTGCCTCTATCTACAGATTCGCAACGCTCAGTGCTAAAATCCCGTAACCATAACAATTACAGTACCGACTACAAACCGACCTTGTCAAAAATTTACATTTTTCAGGAAAGCGGAAGAACGTTGAAAATCGTTGTATGTAGTCGTGTTCTCAGTTATATTTTGACGGGCGTACCTAAAACATTACTACACTTAGTACATCATAATAATAGCCCCCCCCCCCGGTAGCTGAGTTTGTCAGCGCGACTGAATGTCAATCCTAAGGGCCCGGGTTCGATTCCCGGCTGGGTCGGAGATTTTCTCCGGTCAGGGACGGGTGTTGCGTTGTTCTAATTATCATTTCATCACCATCGACGCGCAAGTCGCCGAAGTAGCGTCAAAGCAAAAGACTTGCACCCGGCGAACGGTCTACCCGACGGGAGGCCCTAGTCACACGACATTTTTATCATAAGAATAAACCTGATGTAAGAAAAATACACATGATTGGTCAGCAGCCGTACCTCTCGTACACTTATGTTCCGCTCCTGGAAGTTGGTCCAACTTATGTATTATTTATCTTATTACTGCCACTGTAGGTGAAACTTTAAGACAGTCTGATGTACGAACAGTCATCAGTCATATGTTAGCTACGTAATTTTTATTTAAAAAATCGTGTACAGTCACAGTCTCTGTACTGTTGTACTCTGATTGTCGCGCTGTAAATACATACTATGAAAATGAATGGCACTGCTTCCTGCTGGATCTCGCACCTTCTGACTCCTAATGAAGGATGCACACAGTGAAGCAGTAGGTGGATGATGGGGAAGTTATTGATGCAACGTCGACCAGCAGGGTGCTACCATGCGGGTATACAGCCCCCCCCCCCCCCCCCCCGGTCCTCCCAGTAAGGTGGCGTAAAGCCGGCGCATTGAACGGAGATTGGTTGAAAAATACGGTTTCGTAGCGAAAGCAGTGGGGAATAGTTTGAATCCTGAACAAAACCGACCTGACTTCAGAAAAAAAGCGTGCTGCATTACTTATTGAACACACCACGTGCTTAACGATAGTGATAACCAATGAGTGTCAGCAACAATCGAAAGCAATCCACAAGTTGTAAGTAGGCTCTGTAGGTTTTTTATTGGTAGCGCTCTGTATGAAGATCACTGGCTGTGCTGTGTGCAGTCTGTGGCTGGTTTGCACTGTTGTTGGCTATTGTAGTGTTGGGCAGTTGGCTGTTAACAGCGCCTAGCGTTGCGCAGTTGGAGGTGAGCCGTGGGGAAGTGAGATGGCGGATTTTTGAGAGCGGATGATCTGGACGTGTGTCCATCACAAACAGTACATTTGTAAAAATGGATATCATGAACTGCTATATATATTATGACTTTGAACACTATTAAGGTAAATACATTGTTTCTTCTCTATCAAAATCTTTCATTTGCTAACTATGCCTATCAGTAGTTGGTGCCTTCACTAGTTAGAATCTTTTATTTAGCTGGCAGTAGTGGCGCTCGCTGTATTGCAGTAGTTCGAGTAACGAAGATTTTTTTGAGGTAAGTGACTTGTGAAAGGCATAGGTTAATGTTAGGGCCATTCTTTTGTGGGGATTATTGAAAGTCAGATTGCGTTGCGCTAAAAAATATTGTGTGTCAGTTTAAGTACAGTCATGTATAACTTTTCTAAGGGGACGTTTCAAAGTCTCTCTCGCCAACGCGACACTGATTTTAAAAGCTTGAGCTCTCGGATATTTCTCCGTCAGATGCTCAACTCCGCATAGCCCGTGATACTCGATTCGCAAGTAGTCGATTCGAGTACCTACCGCTCTGATACGGTTCGTGATCATTTCTCGCATCAGATCAGCGCATTTCTGCATTTCAATATTTTTTTTTTTTTTGTTTGTTTCTGTTCCAGAGTCTCTCAGGAAACACCCACCAGCAGCAGTACTCAACAGAGAGTGCAACCAAGACTACAAGATTCCAGACAGCGACGTCATTCTGGAGAAGGGTACTGCAATCGTGCTGTCTGTGCTGGGCCTCCACCACGACCCCACGCATTTCCCTGACCCCGACCGTTTCAACCCTGAGAGGTTCTCCGAAGAGGCCAAAGCTAAGCGCCACCCCTACGTCTACCTGCCTTTTGGAGAGGGACCACGCATTTGTATAGGTGAGTACATTGTCGGCTGATGCCTGTGTTAAGTTACATTGTCACCTCATGGTAGCACAGGCTACCAGTGTGACCACCTTTTACCGACTTTCGTATTGCCGATCGTGCACTGTTGTGTTTTGTAATGCCGCTCACTCCATGGTCACAGAAGAGATGCGATTCACTGCCTGGATGCACACTTGTCGACTGTCTCAATAAGACTTTTGTTGCTTTGTACGAGGTGCATTCAAGTTCTAAGGCCTCCGTTTTTTTTTTTTCTAATTAATTACTCACCCGAAATCGATGAATCTGGCGTTTCTTCTCGACGTAATCGCTCTGCAGACGAACACATTTTTCACAATGCTGACGCCATGATTCCATGGCAGCGGCGAAGGCTTCTTTAGGAGTCTGTTTTGAACACTGGAAAATCGCTGAGGCAATAGCAGCACGGCTAGTGAATGTGCGGCCACGGAGAGTGTCTTTCATTGTTGGAAAAAAGCCAAAAGTCACTAGGAGCCAGGTCAGGTGAGGAGGGAGCATGGGGAATCACTTCAAAGCAGTTATCACGAAGAAACTGTTGCGTAATGTTAGCTCGATGTGCGGGTGCGTTGTCTTGGTGAAACCGCACACGCGCAGCCCTTCCTGGACGTTTTTGTTGCAGTGCAGGAAGGAATTTAGTCTTCAAAACATTTTCGTAGGATGCACCTGTTACCGTACTGCCCTTTGGAACGCAATGGGTAAGGATTACGCCCTCGCTGTCCCAGAACATGGACACCATCATTTTTTCAGCACTGGCGGTTACCCGAAATTTTTTTGGTGGCGGTGAATCTGTGTGCTTCCATTGAGCTGACTGGCGCTTTGTTTCTGGATTGAAAAAATGGTATCCACGTCTCATCCATTGTCACAACCGACGAAAAGAATATCCCATTCATGCTGTCGTTGCGCGTCAACATTGCTTGGCAACATGCCACACGGGCAGCCATGTGGTCGTCCGTCAGCATTCGTGGCACCCGCCTGGATGACACTTTTCGCATTGTCAGGTCGTCATGCAGAATTGTGTGCACAGAACCCACAGAAATGCCAACTCTGGAGGCGATCTGTACAACAGCCATTCGGCGATCCCCCAAAACAAATCTCTCTACTTTCCCGATCATGTCGTCAGACCGGACTGTGCGAGCCCGAGGTTGTTTCGGTTTGTTGTCACACGATGTTCTGCCTTCATTATACTGTCGCACCCACGAACGCACTTTCAACACATCCATAACTCCATCAACACATGTCTCCTTCAACTGTCGATGAATTTCAATTGGTTTCAAACCACGCAAATTCAGAAAACGAATGATTGCGCGCTGTTCAAGTAAGGAAAACGTCGCCATTTTCAGTATTTAAAACAGTTCTCATTCTCGCCGCTGGCGGTAAAATTCCATCTGCCATCTCTGGGATGTATTGACAATGAACGCGGCCTCATTTTAAAACAATGCGCATGTTTCTATCTCTTTCCAGTCCGGAGAAAAAAAATCGGAGGCCTTAGAACTTGAATGCACCTCGTACACCGTTTTCTGAGCTACTATTACCTTACATCTTCATCCATACTCTGCGAACCTGTGTGAAGTGCAAGGCAGACAGTACTCTGTGCAAGTTTCCAGAGCATTCTCCTGTTCCATCTTTAAGTGTTGTAATTTACTCTAATTCTACACGAATATTACAGGAGCAGTTTGCAAGGCATTATAGTGTATCCCCAGACTGATCACTTTAAGTTGGTTCTTGAAACTTAATAAGTGGGATAATTAACTGGATTTTAGAAAAGCTGGGTAGTCGCAAACGAACAGGCACTAGTTGTGTCTTGGTATAAATAAGGAATTCGGGACCATTGTACAGATCGGTCTATCAAATGAGCAACATGAAGCTAATGTTAGGAGACTAGGTGAAAAAAGTTTTGCTAGGATTGCAGCAGGCAAAATGGAACGTAGAGAAGAAGTGAAACACATAGCGTTAACGTTTTTAGGACTACTTTCACGAAAGATTGCAAACTTGTTCAATGAGCTTAACGTTCATGTAGGATTCCAAACGGTTAACAATTTGGGGACCTGTTGAGGCACGGTCTGGAATCTGTGCAAAATAGGTTTTGTAAAAACCGGAGTACATAAAATACAGTGCGGATCATGTGAATGTTTTTACGTGGGACAAACAGAGCGAGAGTTAAAATCCTGGTTTAAAGAACATGGGTATGCTAGCAATAGTAGCGCATTAGGTTCCCATGTGCAAGATAAAAGCCATTCTGTGTCAGAATTAGAAAGTAGCATGACAATCCCACACACAAAGAGGAAGGGGAACAATTTGGAAATCTTGGAGGAGTTTGAAACACGTGCATTCAGTCAAGTGGCTCCAGAACTGTTAATCAAAGAGCTAATCAGTAGTGGTAGGAAATGGTTTTCAGACATTTTGACGATATGTTGTGAGAGGCACGTAAAAACTATTATCACAATCTTAACAACTTTTCTGAAATAGAGTATATAGTCAGCCATCTCTCCCTTTACTATTTTTCTTTGCGCCCTACAGTGATTAGCAAATACCACGTAAAAATATAAAAAAAATTTAAAAAGGATAAAAAAATTAACTCTTGAAATGTACAGTCCCTTCTCTATGTACTGTTCTGATTAGTGAATCAAGACAAATTTTATGTAATTTTGATACATCACACTTTTAGATATATAATTTTTTAATTGTTGAAAGGTACAATCTCGTGCCCAGGTATTACAGTGAAGCTTCTTTCAATGAGGTTAAGTACGGGCAGGCAACCGCCTTCCCTTTACTATTTGGTTATGTGCTCACAAACTACATGTGTTTTTGTTGTTTTTATTTTACTATTTTAACGGGCAGTAAACATATTGGCATGTGTATTAACTGTAACAATAAATTATAGGGTGGGACAAATGTCTTCAGATTTTACGTTTGACGAACAGTGCAGAAGTGTCATTACAAATCTAAACATTTCCTTTTGTAATTTTTGACAAGTCATGTCTATCCAAAACAAAATACTTTTTTGCACAATTTTGTAATGTTATTTTGTAATTTAGGCAAATCCTTTTGTAATCTTCGACAAGTCATGCCTTTCCAAGACAAAACATTTTTTCTACAATTTTGTAATGCACTTTGTACTACTGCAATGTGTGTCTTAATATGTCTATGCGCAGGCACATAACATATACTTTTACTTGTTATTGGTTACTGTTTTGACTTTTCATAAACATATCGGCATTTGCACAGCCGCAATGCCGTGAAGTGGTGCGCTCTTGAACCGAGTAGTTTCCATAGCAACTGCGAGTGCACTCAAGTAGCAGTATTCCATAGTCCTTCTCACGACCAACGTTCCCATTTTCTAGGTTTAAATTATATGTCACACCTTTTGGTTCCAGAATGCATGAGTAAGGAACAAACTGTCGAAGTTATTTTTGGTATGAAGTGGTATGTATTGGGGCCGGGCGGAGTGACCGAGCGGTTTTAGGCGCTTCAGTCTGGAACCGCGCGGCAGCTACGGTCGCAGGTTCCAATCCTGCCTCAGCCATGGAAGTGTGTGATCTACATCTACATCTACATACATACTGTGCAATCCACCATACGGTGCGTGGTGGAGGGTACCTCGTACTACAACTAGCGTCTTCTCTCCCTGTTCCACTCCCAAACAGAACGAGGGAAAAATGACTGCCTATATGCCTCTGTACGAGCCCTAATCTCTCTTATCTTATCTTTGTGGCCTTTCCGCGAAATATAAGTTGGCGGCAGTAAAATTGTATTGCAGTCAGCCTCAAATGCTGGTTCTCTACATTTTCTCAGTAGCTATTCACGAAAAGAACGCCTCCTTTCCTCCAGAAACTCCCGCCCGACTTCCTGAAGCATTTCCATAACACTCGCCTGATGATCAAACCTACCAGTAACAAACCTAGCAGCCCGCCTCTGAATTGCTTCTGTCCTCCCTCAAACCAATATGAATCCCAAACGCTCGAGCAATACTCAAGAATAGGTCGTATTAGTGTTTTATAAGCGGTCTCCTTTACAGATGAACCACATCTTCCCGAAATTCTACCAATGAACAGAAGACGACTATCCGCCTTCCCCACAAGTGCCATTACATGTTTGTCCTACTTCATATCGCTCTGCAATGTTACGCCCAAATATTTAATCGACGTGACTGTGTCAAGCGCTGCACTACTAATGGAGTATTCAAATATTATGGGATCCTTTTTCCTATTCCTTTGCATTAATTTTCATTTATCTATATTTAGAGTTAGCTGTCATTCTTTACACCAATCATAAATCCTATCCAAGTCATCTTGTATCCTCCTACAGTCACTCAACGACGATACCTTCCCGTACACCACAGGATCATCAGCAAACAGCCGCACGTTGCTATCCACCCTACCCAAATGATAGTTTATGTAGATAGAAAACAACAACGGACCTACCACACTTTCCTGGGGCACTCCAGATGCTACCCTCACCTCCGATGACCACTCACCATCGAGGACAACGTACTGGGTTCTATTACTTCAGAAGTCTTCGAGCCACTCACATGTTTGGGAACCAATCCCATATTCTCATACCTTAGTTAGGAGTCTGCAGTGGGGCACCAATGTCCTTAGGTTAGGTAGGTTTCAGTAGTTCTAAGTTCTAGGGAACTGATGACCTCAGAAGTTAAGTCCCATAGTGCTCAGAGCCATTTGAACCATTTTGGTATGTATTGGTCCTAACACTTGGTTCGATTTTGCGCTTTCTTGTTAACATTTTTTGTTTTAAAAAATGTTTTAACTAATTATTTGTTACATTGTTTATACCAGTAAATCTGATGATGGGCAGACCCAGAAACATATCATTTGGAATATATGCACCAAATAAAATAAAAACTAGAACCTGTTTGTATGCGACTACTCAACTTTTCTGAAATCCATTTAATTATATTAATAATAAGCTGCCAACCAGTCATTGCAGCAGTTGAAAATCTTGTCCACATCTGACTGAATATCTGTGCAAGTTTTACAGAGAGTACTTCATAATGGCTAACTGCATCATATACGAAAAGGCTGAGGTTATTGTCAATATTTTCTGCACAGTCATTAATATATATCATGAGCAACTTCATGTTAATATAGCGACATTTAGATGCCCTTGACAGAAATAAGGTAATATTGGGAGAAGATGTAATACAGAGATAACATGTTTATAGTCCAGAGTTCCTTCAGACTACAGTGCACATGAGACAGATCATAATGTCAGTTGGACAATACATTTATGAAAGTGTCAGGTGACATAGCTAGGCTCAAAGTTTACAGCCAGTGCAATGACCGCCGCTCCCCCAACCAATCATCTCACTTTTTAGTTGGACGCAACCGGCCTCTGTGGCCGAGCGGTTCTAGGCGCTTCAGTCCGGAACCGCGCTGCTGCGGTCGCAGATTCGAATCCTGCCTCGGGCATGGATGTGTGAGTTGCGTTTAAGTAGTTCCAAGTCTAGGGGACTGATGACCTCAGATATTTAAGTCCCATGGTGCATAGAGCCATTTGAACCATTTGAATTTTTAAAACATCAGTGTAAGCCTGTGCTGTGATAGTGCCCCACAAAACGACAGGGGGTACAAGCCCCGTTCATGAAAATTACGACCACACTATATTCTCCGAATTTTAATGTTGACACTACACACGCTGGTAGATGACTGCCAGTGGGCATTCGCCATACTCCCACCCTGACATCGGATGGCCATACTGTGTACCATGATTCGTCACTCCACACAACGCATTTCCACTGTTCAATTGCCCAATGTTTACGCTCCCTACGCCAAGTGCTGCGTCGTTTGGTATTTACCGGCGTCATGTGTGGCTTATGAGAAGCCGCTCGACCAAGAAATCGAAGTTTTCTCACCACCCGCCTAACTGTCATAGTACTTGCAGTGGATACCGATGCAGTTTGGAATTCCTGTGTGATGGTCTGGATAGATATATGCCTACTACACATCACGACCCTCTTCAACTGTCGGCGGTCTCTCTCAGTCAACAGACGAGGTCGGCCTGTACCCTTCTCTGCTGTACGTGTCCCTTCACGTTTCCACTTCACTATCACATCGGTAACAGGGGACCTATGAATGTTTACGAGTGTGGAAACTTGGCGTACAGGCGTATGACACAAGTGATACCCAATCACCTGACCACGTTCGAAGTCCGTGAGTTCAGTGGAGCAACCTATTCTTTTCTTTCAAGATGTTTAAAGATTAAATTAGATTAGATTAATACTTGTTCCATAGATCATGAATACGACACTTCGTAATGATGTGGAACGTGTCAGGTTAATCAAAGATGTCTGTACAAGACATTACATTACACAAAATATTGCTTGACACTAATGTTTAAGTTGTATTTTTCCCTTAATTTATATCTAAAATTTCAGCCATGAGTAGAAGGAGTTGTCATCTAGAAATTCTTTTAATTTATTTTTAAATGTTGGTTGGCTATCGGTCAGGCTTTTGATGCTGTTTGGTAGGTGACCAAAGACTTTTGTGGCAGCATAATTTACCCCTTTCTGTGCCAAAGTCAGATTTAAACCTGCATAGTGAAGATCATCCTTTCTCCTGGTGTTATAGCTATGCACACTGCTATTACTTTTGAACTGGATTGGATCGGATTATTAACAACAAATTTCATAGGTAAATATATATATTGTGAGGTTACTGTGAGAATCCCTAGATCCTTAAATAGATGTCTGCAGGATGACTGTGGGTGGGCTCAAGCAATTATTCTGATTACACGTTTTTGAGCAATGAATACTTTTCTACTCAACGATGAATTACCCTAGAATATGATGCCATACGAAAGTAGTGAATGAAAGCAGGCATAGTAAGCTAATTTACTGAGATTCGTATCACCAAATTTGCAATAACCCTAATAGCATACATAGCTGAACACAGACGCTTTAGCAGACCATTAATGTGTTGCTTCCAGTTTAACCTCTCTTCAATGGACACACCTAAAAATTTTGAAAATTCTACCTTAGCTACAGACTTCTGTTCAAAGTCTATATTTATTACTGGAGGTGTGCCATTTACTGTACGGAACTGTATATACTGTGTTTTATCAAAATTTAAAGAGAGTCTGTTTGCTGAGAACCACTTAATAATTTTGTGTAAAACATCATTTACAATTACATCACTTAGTTCTTGGTTTTTGGATGTTATTACTATACTTGTATCATCAGCAAGAAGAACTAACTTTGCGTCTTCATCAATGTAGAATGGTAAGTCATTAATGTACATCAAGAACAGTAAAGGACCTAAGACCGAACCCTGTGGGACCCCGTACTTGATAGCCCCCCAGTTTGAGGACTCAGCTGTTCTTTTAACAGTACATGAACCACTTATTTCAACTTTCTGCATTCTTCCAGTTAAGTATGAATTAAACCATTTCTGCACTGCCCCCCTCAAACCATTATGATTTAGCTTTTCTAAAAGAATTCCATAATTTACACAATCCAAGGCCTTTGAGAGTTCACAAAAAATACCAATGGGTGATGTCCGGTTATTCAGATCATTTAATATTTGATCAGTGAAAGCGTATATAGCATTTTCTGTTGAAAATCCTTCTGAAAACCAAACTGACATTTTGTTAGTACTTTATTTTTACAAGTACGGGAGGCTACTCATGAATAGATAGATAGAGCTGTCAGAAGAGAGATTGGGTGGTAGTTGTTGACATCCGACGTATCCCCCTTTTTATGCAATGGTTTTACAATGGCATATTTGAGTCTATCGGGGAAAACACCGTGCTCCAAAGAGCTATTACATACGTGGCTGAGAATCCTACTTATCTGTGGGGAACAAGCTTTAAGTACCTTGCTGGAAATGCCATCAATTCCGTAAGAGCTTTTACTTTTCAGTGAGTTTATTATTTTACTGATTTCAGAGAGAGAGGTTGGTGGAATTACAGTTGTTTCAAACTACACAGGTATGGCCTCTTCTATTAGTAGCCTTGCCTCTTCCAGTGAAGATCTAGGTCCTGTATTCTCCTCAAAATTTAAAAAATGATTATTGAAAATATTTTCAATTTCTGATTGTTCGTTAGTACACTTGTCATTCTGTTTTATGACACTAAAGTCTTCCTGTACTCTTGTTAGGGCTGTAATGACTACTGAGATCGCTGATACGGAGTAGTACCTGGCAGTAGGTGGCAGCACACTGCACCTAATATGAAAATCGTATGTTTTGGGGGGTGTCCGGATACTTTTGATGGCAGGACGATACAGAAAATCAGTTTCTTTCTAATGAGGAGGCACAGTTTATGCTGATTTAGAATCACTCCACCCAGCTCTATAATTTGATCTGTATACATGTTTCAGGTATGCGAATGGGCCTGTTACAAACCAAAGTGGGCCTCACGAACATCCTCTCTAAGTATAGCGTGCAAACCACGCAGAAGACAGTAGCAAACCTGGATTACCATCCACGGTCTCCAATCCTCATGGCTAAAAGTGGAATCCATCTTCGGTTTGTAAAGCGTTTCTAGGGGGACAACCAAGAAGAATGATCTTCACAAGCAAAGTGATCAGTATTGGTGCCTGAAATTGTAATTACTGTGTTCTGTGTTGTCTACGTAGTTAAGCATTGTAGGTCGTAGATAATCTTTACACAACGGCTTTACTCATTGAATTACTATTGCGTATGAGATGCAGACAACTGACATTCAATATTGTACTTTTAACATGTATTATGCACTTATTTTTACTAAATAAACACGCTACTACATATTTCACTTAAACTGTAAGATGATGATTGCTACTGCAACTGCTCTTCGTAATATTCTCTAAAAGGGAAATCACAGTGGCCTTCTAATGGTTATTTTATGCAACTAGCTCCCAGTTGAGTACCTATCCCATAGATGACAATAGCGATGTTGAGATGCCTCTACGGTATAGAAATCGTACATCAGGAAGACAGAGATCTTTGCTTTCCTAAAAGAGCATTTTGGGGTGATTTTATGAAATATACATTCAGACAAATGAAATAATTTGAATAACTTAAATGTTCTCTAAAATGTCTAGGATTTGAAGTTCGTATTTTCATACTTCCAAGAAGCAGTAATATTTCTGATGTTCTCAGTACCATGTGTGCTGAACTGTTGTTTTACCAGCTTTCGGGCGGCAGGTGGAAATTTTTCTTTTTTTTGTGTTATATGTTGCCATTCTCTCTAACTACAATGTTGGCAACCAGAAAGTGATTAGCAAAAACGTGATGCCTATAATTAAATTTCACTGTGTCCACTCTGATGGAGAAATAAAGTTATTGATCACTGAAGTGCATTACTCTGAGGATTTTGGATGTCTGCAGTTTACTATAACAATTTTCACTATATTCTGAAAATGATAAAGCGTAAAATTCCAGATAAATGTTTTACCAAGCACTGCTACTATCAGCTGTTGTACTATCAGAGCTGTTCAGAGTCTATTGTGCAAATCGTATTATCACTAGATAACGAAACTGTTCAATAATCGTTATTGATGTAAATGTTCAAAGTGAATGCTCTCCAAAAATTTATGTTAATTCTCATCAAACGCCATGCTAGTAATTATAGAAGGTCTGTCCTGCAGCGACACGTGAAAATACAACACACGCAAAATGAGAATAAACCACTGGAGTTCTTCCGCAATGAACACTTTACCCCAATGTGAACTCATTGTTACGTGCATACCAAGGTACGTAATATGGCATCCAAGGCTGTTCGTTGCAACGCGACGAGGCTTCCAACACTGAGTGCACACTGGTACGAATCTAGAAGAGAACTGGAGCCTGGCTCTAGCTTTTTTTTTTTCTTTACTGATTTTCAATTCCCCCGAAAAGGGGCGGGCTGGCAGCAGCTTAGTACGGTGCTCTACAGCCTACAGACTTTTATTTTAAAAAACGGAAGAAGAAAAGAAACAAGAAAACAGGCGATAAAACGGTGACGTCAAGTATAAAATGGCGGAAAAATGCGGAAAGTTAAAAACAGAAAGCAAAAAGGGTTGGCAATGTTAATAAAAGACACAGGAATCACTCAAGTAACATAGTACACACACAAGTAAAAAACACGGTGACAGTCTGGTTTCTGTTCGCAAGAGATAGAAAGCACACCCAGCGACAGTACGATGGCTGTTCGCAACACTTCCCAAAAAATACAACACGCAACACTCACTGTAATTGTAATACACTCACTGTAGAACACTGCACGAAAGTGGCGGCACAAAGATGATACTCCCGAGCCAAAGGCAGATGGGAGGGGGGGGGGGACCTGGAGGAGGGGGAAGAACAAGGAGTGAGGAAGGAAAAAAACGAAAAGGGGGGGAAACCAAGGAGGGAGAGGACTAATAAAAGGGGAGAAGGGCAGACGCGAAAGGGAATGAGAGGAGGCAGAGGAGGGAAATGCAAAAGGACTCGGGGGAGAGAAGCCTGGCTCTAGCTCGCAGCGCCCTTATTTATATAGCCGCGCTGCGTACCGCCGAAGGCGCAGCCGACAACATTTGCCTTCCTGCCTAGCCGCTCTGCCCGTAAAGCACCACTTCAAGTTACTAAATACTTAATTGCTTCATTCGCTGAAGGCCAATGAAGCTCCCAATTTAATTGTGCTATCAGCACAACGGTCAGTATCTGTAATAAAATTCTGATGTGGCTAAGCTAATTACTTTTGGCGAGAGAATTATTTTAGTTGCACTGCACGCAGGAGATGCGCTCTGAACTTGCCCTTTCGAGAGACGCTACAGCTATAGTTTTATAGCTACTTTTTGGAAACTTCTCACATCTTTGCTATTATAGCGTATCTCCATTCTACCTAAATCTAAACATCGTAGCTTTATCTAATAACTTACTTAATCTATCTTGCTTCCTTACTCTTAGGACACAAAAACAGGAAATCATGAATTTCAACGACGTTTTTACTTTGTCACATCCAGCATGCTGTTTCCATTAAATTACAATGAAAAAGCAATCCGAATACAAAATTTTGAAGTTTCCAGCTCCTTCCTGTTGCACCAATGATTTTTATGTAAAACGTCCAAATTTCGAAAACTATTAAAGTTACTGAACTGGGAACTTAACACATTATTATTTTAGCATCACTCCTGTTATGCTATTAACTTTTCAGATCATTTACTTTACTTTTAAGCTATTGTACAACATTTGTGACATCATAGCTAGTTACAGTGGACTACGCTGGCACACAATGGAAAGCATATGAATTCCATATGGCGTGTATAGTCTGCTTCCCCAGTGTTAAAATATACTGCAATTTTATGTCTTATTATTTTTTTTAAATCTTTCTTGTTTTCAATCATTCGACCAATTTTGTTGTATGGGAGCGAAAGCTGGGTGGATTCAGGTTACCTTATCAACAAGGTTGAGGTTATAGATATGAAAGTAGCTAGGATGATTGCAGGTACTAGTAGATGGGAACAATGGCAGGAGGGTGTCCACAATGAGGAAATCAAAGAAAAACTGGGAATGAACTCTATAGATGTAGCAGTCAGGGCGAACAGGCTTAGATGGAGGGGTCATGTTACACGCATGGGAGAAACAAGGTTACCCAAGGGACTCATGGGTTCAGCAGTAGAGGGTAGGAGGAGTCGGGGCAGACCAAGGAGAAGGTACCTGGATTTGGTTAAGAATGCTTTTGAAATAATAGGTTTAACATCAGAAGAGGCACCAATGTTAGCACTGAATAGGGGATCATGGAGGAATTTTATAAGGGGGCTATGCTCCAGACTTAACACTGAAAGGCATAATCACTCTTAAATGATGATGATGATGATGATTTGTTTTAAAAAATCTATTACTACTTATACAATTCATTTTACTGGAGAGTGGCAAACGGCACAATTACCAGCAATGCCCTAAGGGATGAAATTAGAATAAATAAACAGTATTGACAAAATGTCACAGTTTGCCTCGGAAATGCACGAAGTCGACCAAATGCCAGGATGACAGTAGAAGCGATGAAAAAATTGGACTGTGTACCATGCATGGCACAGGTTCTACCTTGATATGAATTAACTTTGTGTACTTCAAGCTAGTGCTTCTTGCGTGAACCTGCACAAGCAGGATGAAGGGTAGGATCTTACATTACCTTTAAAATAAATTACAGACGATTAAACACTCATTCTGTCTTGTTACGCTAAGAGATCAGAATTAACTGAAGACTGTTTTCTGACTATGACATAATGGGCCTTGCAATACTTCTGATCTTTCTTTGAAACCTAAACATCAAATTAATTTTTTGAAATGATTTTATAGCGTCTCCAACACTGCAACAGTACGTAAGATAATGAAATAAAATTTTCTGCTGATTTGGTCTAGAGCTTTCTGAGCTTGTAGCTAACATTAATTTCAGCGGATCAGAAACTGTAGCAGACCTCCTACTTGACAATGAGGGTACGTGGGGACAGATGGTAAGGCTAAAGTCCCCGCTGAAAGAAAGCGAGATACATAAAAATAGTTGAATTAAATGAATACTCGTAGCCTGGTTGGCATAGGGCAAATATAGAAGCAAGGGGAAATCTGTAAAGAGCTGTAGAAAGCAGAATAGCGATTGCTAAGCTTCTAGTTTGAGGAAAGTACAGTAGTACAAGAATTAAAATAACTCTAGCAAGACAACAAGGTTGACATTAAATGCAGAACAGATGAGATGGAAATCAGTTATGATCATGTGCGACGAGGATTAGAATAAGTTAATAGTTTCGCCTTAGAACATTATGTTTATTATATGAAGAAAGATAAATAAGATAAATCAGCAAAATCTCAAGAGAGAATACGAAGGTTGTTTATCAAATCTTTTATTTCAGTAGGTGATAAACAGATCAGTAGATCCACAGATCTCACCGGTTTCGCCCTAAAACTCACAACCCCTACAGGAAAGTCACTCATCAGTTCAAGACATACACTATGTGATCAAACGTATCCGAATACCTGCCTGTAAATGACTTACAAGTTCGTGGCGTCCTCCATCGGTTATGCTGGAATTCAGTATGGTGCTGGTTCACCCTTAGCCTTGATGACAGCTTCCACTCTCGCAGACGTCCGTTCAATCAGGTTCTGGAAGGTTTCTTCGGGAATGGCAGCCTATTTTTCAAGTAGTGCTGCACTGAGAAGAGGTATTGATGTCGGTCGGTGATGCCTGGCACGAAATCGGCGTTCCAAAACATCTCAAAGGTGTTCTACAGGATTCAGGTCAGGACTCAGTGCGCCCCAGTCAATTACAGGAATATTATCGTCGTGTAACCATTCGTCCACGGGTAGCGTCTTTGATTCATAATCAAAACGTGTTCGGTCCCGAGTTCGAATCCAGCCGTTGCTTAAATTTTGATTAATAATCAGCATTGGCGACCGAAGACCTCCGGCGTAAGAAGTCACCCTCATTATTCCGCCAACGGCCTTGTCAAAGAGGGTGGAGGAGCTGATAGAGGTTCAGGGTACTCTCTTGTCCTAGGGGTGGGAAACTGCCCTAAAGGCGGAAGAATCAGCAATGATAAACGGCATGAGGATGCAGAAGGCAATCGAAACCACTGCATTAAAGACACGTAACGTGTATCCACAGGACATGTGGCCTATAGTTGAAGAAGTGTCATGATGATCTCTCCATTGGCAAAAGATCCCGGAATAGTTCCCCATTCGGATCTCCGGGGGGGACTGCCATGGGGGAGGTTAACATGAGAAAAAGATTGAATAATCAGCGGAAGGATAACGCTCTGTGAATTGGGGCGCGAAATGTCAGAAACTTGAACGTAGTAAAGAAACTAGAAAATCGGAAAAGGGAAATCAAAGGATTAATCTAGATATAAAAGGGGTCAGTGAAGTGAAGTGGAAAGAAGACAATGATTTCTGGTCAGATAAGTGTAGGGTAATATCAACAGCAGCAGAAAATGGTATAACAGGAGTAGGACTCGTTATGAATGGAAAGGTACGGCAGGGAGTGTGTTACTTGGAACAGTTCAGTGACAGTGTTGTTATTATCAGAATCGACAGCAGACCAACGCCGACGACGATCGTTGAGCTATACATGCCGGCGTTGGAAGCTGAAGATGAAGAGATAGAGAAGGTGTATGAGGATACTGAAAGGGCAATAATGTAAAAGGGCATGAAAATATAATAGTCATGGGTGAACCGTGATTTATTTTCAAAGAATTTTCTTAAGAATTTATTTTATTTACTAGCGATACATCAAGAACATTAACACATTTAATCACACTATGTAAGCATGGAAGTAGTTGCCATGGAGTAACTGATGAAATCATAACCAAATTCCTTTTAACAAATGGGAAATTTATTCACTTTAATAGAGCCTAAAGCATTTTTTAAAAGAAATACATTTAAAATTATAATAAGAAAGCACTCTCTAAATATCAAAGTTACAATTTATTCTGAGAAAGAAAGAAACAAGTTTTGACTGTATGAGCTTTCGGGCAGAGAACCTTCCTACTCCCTTTTGACATGGCCGTAGTTACGACCATTCACAACAGCCTCTGAAAGACTACACTGATGCAAATCTGCAGGACACCAGATAACTTTAAACTAAGAGTTTTAACAATTTACACAAGCACACAAACTATGCACCCCCTGTATTAGGGATGGAAATGGTACAAAACACTAACAACTAAAATATTAAACTTGTGATCGAAGGTGTAACTTAATTTTAACTTCTAAGAAAAGTCTTATGGTGAAAGGGTGGCAAATTTATATACTAAAATGATCATTTAAATAAAATCCCATGAAATACAATATTATATAAAATTCTACAAGGTTGGCCAAACAATAGTTAAGATGCTCTACAGTACACAGATACCGCCTCTCAAGATCATAGGCAATAATATCAAAGTTTCCAAAGATCAAAACATATTTCAGGTATTAGGCCGTTACACTCCAAGCAATAAATTTAACACACCAAATCCGACGAGCATAACAGAGGCAGCTACTAACGTACGGTAGATTGATAGGGAGATTACCGAACAACCCGAACCGCAGGTTGCTCTAACCGCCCCTACTCCACAAGGGAAAAACAGACTTCCCAATTTATAACAACCACCCCCCAAGTGGGCAAACGGAGAAAAATGGTGGGACGACCCCAAAGCAAAACGGATGGTGACCTCACTTGAAAACAAGTAGAATTTAACAAGAGCAAATCAAACAACATATCACCAGTCACTTCTAATAAACTGCGATTTCTCGAGAAGACCTGGCCCAGTACCCCCAAATCGCTCTCCCGAACGGTCCGCTGCCACCCGCTTCAACGGACGCAGGAAGGCGCGCCGATCTCCCGTCTCACGGCGTCGCAGCTCGCGCCGACCAGACCGATGTCGTGGGTTGACTCCTGTTGCTCTCGTGTCGGCCGCGGAGCCACTACCCCTCGCTATACGGCGCGGCCCACTGGACTCACGTGGCGACCTCACATTCGCCGACGCTCAAGACGGACAGGTCATCTTGTGTCTCAGTGCACGACCGACCAACCGATCGATCCAACCGCCAGTGACCGTTGCCTGAGCAAACTCGAGCAGACTGGCGACCTAACGCACAGACTCAGATGCAGGAACTAAGCCCCGACAGGGCGACCACTCGCTGAGTTCTCTTACTGGTGGAGTGGAAAGACTCTCATTCTGCCGGCTTTAAAGGTTGATACGAACGACAGACATTCATTCACTCCGAACGACAGACAGACACTAACTGCCTACCAAATGAGAGACAGACTAGCAAGCCGGGGACGAGAGACTGACCCAGACTCACTTACTGGCGAGCTCATAGCGCCCCTTCAATGCATGTGAACAGGCAACCTTTCTCCTTTCCCACCAGAGGGAGACACCAAAGCTGCGATTGCCACAGCGGCGCCACCGCCAGAAACTAAGGGCGACCGCTTCACGCTACGCCCTGCGGCGCGCTCTTCAAAACAGCAATTTTTACCACGGCTAAATGGGGGACTGGAATGTAGTTGTACAGAAATAAGTAGAAGAAAAATTTCAGGAGAATATAGGTTTGGGTGAAGGAATGAGAGAGGAGAAAGACTAATTAAGTTCTGTAACAAGTTTCAGCTAGTAACAGAGAATACCCTGTTCAAGAATCACGAGAGGAGGAGGTAGGCTTGAAAAGGCCAGGTGATACGCGAAGATTTCAGTTAGGTTACATCATGGTCAGACACAGATTCCGAAATCAGATTCTGGATTGTAAGGCGTACCCAGGAGCAGATACAGACTGAGATCACAATATAGGAGTGATTAAGAGTAGGCCGAAGTTTAAGACATTAGTCTGGAAGAATCAATACGCAAAGAAGTGGGATATGAAATTACTAAAGAATGACAAGATACGCTTGAAATTCTCTAAGGCTATAAATACAGCAATAAGAAATAGCTCAGTAGGCAGTAGAGTTGAAGATAAATGGACATCTCTAAAAAGGGCCATCACAGAAGTTGGGAAGGAAAACATTGGTACAAAGAAGGTAGCTGCGAAGAAACCATGGGTAACAGAAGAAATACTTCAGTTGACTGGTGAAAGGAGGAAGAACAAAAATATGTCGGGGAGCTCAGGAATACAGAAATACAAGTCGATAAGGAATGAAATAAGTAGGAAGTACAGGGAAGCTAAGACGAAATGGCTGCAGGAAAAATGTGAAGACATCGAAAAAGAAATGATTGTCGGAAGGACAGACTCAGCATACAGCAAAGTCCAAACAACCCTCGGTGACATTAAAAGTAGGGGTGGTAACATTAAGAGTACAACGGGAATTCCACTGCTAACTGCAGAGGAGATAGCGGATAGGGGGAAAGAATAGATTGAAAGCCTGTTTGAGGGGGAAGATTTGTCTGATGTGATAAAAATAGGAGTCGATTTAGAAGAAATAGGGGATCCAGGATTAGAATCAGAATTTAAAAGAGCTTTGGATGACTTAAGATCAAAAAAGGCAGAAGGGATACATAAAATTCCATTGTAATCGCTAAAATCATTGGGGGAAGTGGCAACAAAACGACTGTTCACGTTGGTGTGTAGAATGTATGACTCTGGAGACATATCATTAGACTTTCGGAAAAGCATCATCCACACAATTCCGAAGACCGCAAGAACTGACAAGTGTGAGAATTATCACAAAATCAGTTTAACACTTCATGCATCCAAGCTGTTTACAACAATAATATACAAAAGAATTAAAAAGAAAATTGAGGATGCGCTAGATGACGATCAGTTTCGCTTTAGCAAAAGCAGAGGCACGAGAGAGGCAATTCTGACGTTGCTGTTAATAATGGAAGCAAGACTAAAGAAAAAACAAGACACGTTCATAGGATAAAGCGTTAGACAATGAAAAATGGTGCAAGATGTTCGAAATTCTGAGAAAAATAGGAGTAAGCTATAGGGAGAGACGGGTCATATACAATACCTACAACAGCCAAGAGGGAATAATAAGAGTGGACGACCAAGAACGAAGTACTCGTATTAAAAAGGGTGTAAGACAAGGATGTAGCCTTTCGCCCCTACTGTTCCATCTGTGTGTCGAGGAAGCAATGATATAAATATAAGAAAGTTTCAGGAATGGAATTCCAAGTCAAGGTGAAAGAATATCAATGATACTATTCGCTGATGCATTGCTGTCCTGAGTGAAAGTGAAGAAGAATTACATGATCTGCTGAACTGAATGAACCGTCTAATGAGTACTCAGTATGGACGGAGAGTAAATCGAAGAAAGAAGAAGGTAACAAGAAGTAGTAAAAACGAGAACAACAAGGAACTGAACATCAGGATTGATGGTCACGAAGTAGATGAAGTTAAAGAATTTTGCTACCTAGGCAGTAAAATAACCAGTGACGGACGGAGCAAGGAGGACATCAAAAGCTATGTCAAAAAAGACATTCCTGGTCAAGAGTCGTCTACTAATATCAAATATCGGCCTCAATTTGAGGAAGAAATTTTTGATCATGTACATCTGGAGTACAGCACCAATACTAATAATAATGTCGTGTGTCTAGGGCCTCCCGTGGGGTAGACCGTTCACCGGGTGCAAGTGTTTCGATTTGACTCCACTGCGATGACTTGCGCGTCGATGGGGATGAAATGATGATTAGGACAACACCAGTCCCTGAGCGGAGGAAATCTCCGACCCAGCCCGGAATCGAACCCGGGTCCTTAGGACTGACAGTCTGTCGCGCTGACCACTCAGCTACCGTGGGCGGACAGTACAGCACAGTATGATAGTGAAACATGGACTGTGGGAAAACCGGAATAGAAGAGAATGGAAGCATTTGAGATGTGGTGCTGCAGACGAATGTTGTAAATTAGATGGACTGATAAGGTAAAGAATGAGGAGGTTCTATGCAGAATCGGAGAGGAAAAGTATATTTAGAAAACACTGATAAGGAGAAGGGACAGGATGATAGGACATCTGTTAATACGTGGTACTAAAGGGAGCTGTAGAGGGCAAAAATAGTAATGGAAGATGGAGATTGGCGCACATCCAGCAAATAAAAGAGGATGTAGGTTGCGAGTGCTTCTCTGAGATGAAGATTTTAGCACAGGAGAGGAATTCTTGGCGGACCGTATTAAACCAGTCAGAAGACCGATGACCAGAATAAAAAAAAACACTCCGCCACAGGCCGCGCATTACGAACAGTTGCTTTATCGTGTTGAAAGATCGAGTCGCCATCCCAGAATTGCTCTTCAACACTGGGAAGCAAGAAGGGGTTTAAACATCAATGTAAGCCCGTGCTGTGATAGTGACACGCAAAACAACAAGGGGTGCAAGTCCCCTTCATGAAAAACACGACCACACCATAACGTCACTGCCTCAGAATTTTACTGCTGGCACTACATACGCTAGTAGATGATGTACACCGGGCATTCGCCATACCCATACCCTGCCATCGGATGGCCGTACTGTGTACCGTGATTCGTCACTCCACACGACGTTTTTCCACTGTTCAATCGTCCAATGTTTAAGCTCATTACACCAAGCGAGAGGTCGTTTGGTATTTACCGGCGTAATGTGTGGCTTATGAGCAGCCGTTCGACCATGAAATCCAAGTTTCCTCACCTCCCGCCTAACTGTCATAGTACTTGCAGTGGATACCGATGCAGTTTGGAATTCCTGTGTGATATTCTGGATAGATGTCAGTCTATTATACATTACTACCCTCTTCAACTGTCGGCGGTCTCTGTCAGTCAACAGACGAGGTCGGCCTGTACGCTTTTGTACTGTACGTGTCCACTTCACTATCACATCGGAAACAGTGGACCTAGGGACGTTTAGGACTGTGGAAATCTCGCATACAGACGTATGACACAAGTGACACCAAATCACCTGACCACGTTAGAAGTCCGTGAGTTCCGTGGAGCGTCCCATTCTGCTCTCTCACGGTGTCTAATGACTACTGTGGTCGCTGATACGGAGTACCTGGCAGTATGTGGCAGTACAATGCACCTAATATGAAAAACTTATTTATTTGGGGGTGTCCGGATACTTTTGATCACATAGTGTACCAAGCTGCAAACTCTCTCAGCAGCTTAACATCACCTGACAATATTGTGCATTTTAAGAATCTTACTTGTTATCTTGCAGAGAGTAAAAGAAACAAATTAAAGCAATGTCATTTTTATTGAGAAATATAAAAAATTAAAATAATAGCAAAAGGTAAAGTATGTTTCGATACTCCTGTCAACAGATTACTAAGATCCAGCAGCCAAAATGGAAGAAAATTATGGATAGTTCACAATCTCAAAATATACCAGCATACTGTTTCCTCCGATTAAATGTCTCACTTATTACGAACATGCAACACATGCGTCACTTTCTATGCCATACAAGGGTGTATACAAATGAAAGAAATAAAAGTGTCCACGAACATAAGCCAGAGTGAAAACAATTCTAATGAGTGCTTCAAAAAGTTATCAACTTATATACAAGTTTGACTCGAATATGGAACCTGATCAGCTCAAATTGCAAAGAATGAATGTAAAAAGAACAGTGGTGCCGACTGAACTGAAAGACTAGTCAAGAACAAATATGAAATAATGGAAAGTATGTGGAGAAATGAAAATATTGTTCCTAAAGGATGTAGCTACACACTGTAAAACTTTCAAACATGTAAAATAAAAGATGTATTTTTTAAAAAAAAATTGTGTTCATTTCTTTTGGAGTGACCCTCATACATTGCAGTAACTCTGTTTTTAATCAGCAGTTATTTGCAGAGATTTACACGAGGCACAATAAGAAATTACCCTATCCAACAAACAGATTTCATATCCCATGCAGCTATAATTTGTTAATATCACATATGCTATGATGAAGAAACAAACAAATCTAACCTCATCTTCACAAATAGAAGATTTGGATTATTGGAAAAACGTTTAAAATTCAAAATAAAAATATGTAGTTGTATTATTATTGTTACTTTCTATTCCCGTGTAATGATTCAGCTAACAGTAAGAGGGAGAATAAATGCTCTGGAGCACAAACGGTACAGAAAAGCCTCCATGATTAGAAAGTAGTCCTACATTCTTGAGACATTGTGTATAGGTTTGAGAAAAACAGCTACCAGTGCTACATAAAAAAGTATGGTCACAAGTGGACTACTCATATATTGTAACTCTATGACAGAAAGGCAATGGCATGATCAGGAAGGACACGTGACAACGACCGTGTTCAGTACTAACGTGGTAATGGAGGTGGCAGGAATACTGTGCCGATTTTGTGGGTGGAAGGAAACAAGAGTTCTTTATAAGAGTTTGGCCGCTATACGTAGGAGGTGAAAAGGAATGCAGCAACGTTTATACACTCCTGGAAATGGAAAAAAGAACACATTGACACCGGTGTGTCAGACCCACCATACTTGCTCCGGACACTGCGAGAGGGCTGTATAAGCAATGGTCACACGCACGGCACAGCGGACACACCAGGAACCGCGGTGTTGGCCGTCGAATGGCGCTAGCTGCGCAGCATTTGTGCACCGCCGCCGTCAGTGTCAGCCAGTTTGCCGTGACATACAGAGCTCCATCGCAGTCTTTAACACTGGTAGCATGCCGCGACAGCGTGGACGTGAACCGTATGTGCAGTTGACGGACTTTGAGCGAGGGCGTATAGTGGGCATGCGGGAGGCCGGGTGGACGTACCGCCGAATTGCTCAACACGTGGTGCGTGAGGGCTCCACAGTACATCGATGTTGTCGCCAGTGGTCAGCGGAAGGTGCACGTGCCCGTCGACCTGGGACCGGACCGCAGCGACGCACGGATGCACGCCAAGACCGTAGGATCCTACACAGTGCCGTAGCGGACCGCACCGCCACTTCCCAGCAAATTAGGGACACTGTTGCTCCTGGGGTATCGGCCAGGACCATTCGCAACCGTCTCCATGAAGCTGGGCTACGGTCCCGCACACCGTTAGGCCGTCTTCCGCTCACGCTCCAACATCGTGCAGCCCGCCTCCAGTGGTGTCGCGACAGGCGTGAATGGAGGGACGAATGGAGAAGTGTCGTCTTCAGCGATGAGAGTCGCTTCTGCCTTGGTGCCAATGATGGTCGTATGAGTGTTTGGCGCCGTGCAGGTGAGCGCCACAATCAGGACTGCATACGACCGAGGCACACAGGGCCAACACCCGGCATCATGGTGTGGGGAGCCATCTCCTACACTGGCCGTACACCTCTGGTGATCGTCGAGGGGACACTGAATAGTTCACGGTACATCCAAACCGTCATCGAACCCATCGTTCTACCATTCCTAGACCGGCAAGGGAACTTGCTGTTCCAACAGGACAATGCACGTCCGCATGTATCCCGTGCCACCCAACGTGCTCTAGAAGGTGTAAGTCAACTACCCTGGCCAGCAAGATCTCCGGATCTGTCCCCCATTGAGCATGTTTGGGACTGGATGAATCGTCGTCTCACGCGGTCTGCACGTCCAGCACGAACGCTGGTCCAACTGAGGCGCCAGGTGGAAATGGCATGGCAAGCCGTTCCACAGGACTACATCCAGCATCCCTACGGTCGTCTCCATGGGAGAATAGCAGCCTGCATTGCTGCGAAAGGTGGATATACACTGTACTAGTGCCGACATTGTGCATGCTCTGTTGCCTGTGTCTATGTGCCTGTGGTTCTGTCAGTGTGATCATGTGATGTATCTGACCCCAGCAATGTGTCAATAAAGTTTCCCCTTCCTGGGACAATGAATTCATGGTGTTCTTATTTCAATTTCCAGGGGTGTATTTACAAAGGTACATCTATGAAACGTCTGAACCTTAGGAACTTAATTTACTGGTAAAATATTTACAGAGACGACTGCAGGCGGTTTTAGAATGAGATTGTTGAGCATCATATACAAGAACTGTTGGTGAGTTTTAAAATATGTAAGGTACAAGCAGCATTGACAGTGATACGAAGGAGTCAGGTAAGGCACTTGTAGGTGCGAGATGTAGTGAAACGATGTGATCCCAATGTATGGCCTATTAGTAGTTGCAGTTAGTTGTTTTTGTTCAACTTTCAGTTTCCAGGATAACGTGCAGTAGATAATTATTACCAATTGTATTTGTGATCCAGTTACTTGCACGACATGGTGACAATTATTGAACTGTAGGAGAAAAACGAAAGTTAGTTACAAAATACGGCGTGCACACACTTCATTCAACATGTAAACGTCACTACAGAATATTCGGATTTCGGTTATGACATTTTCGATCTGCCTGCCATCATCGTCGTTGATGTGGCGCAGACGAATAGCGAAATTGTGTATGACCCGCTGAACTGTCAGAACATCGATGCCGTAAATGACCTCCTGAAAGGCTGTTTCCAGCTCAACAATGGCTTTGTGATTATTGATGTACACATTGTTTTTAATATAGATCCACAAAAAGTCGCCGCATGTGTTCAGATCCAAAGAATACGGTTACCAATCGAGGCCCATGCCAGTGGCCACTGGGTACCTCAGAGCCAGAATACGGACCTCAAAGTGTTCCTCCAAGACATCAAACACTTTTCTGCTTCGATCGGGTCGACCTCCGTCTTGCATGAACCACAATTTGTTGAAGTCAGGCTCACTTCGGATAATGATGTTGTAATCACCTTCGAGAGCCTTCACGTGCCGTGCTATCAAGGAGTGTCACACGATCATTCCGTCACTGGACAATACACACCACATAGTTACCTGTTGAGGGTGAAGAAACTTCTCGATCGCCATATACGGATTCTCAGTCCCCCAAATGCTTCAGTTCTGCTTATTGAAGAACCTATCCAAATGAAAGTGGGCTTCGTCCGTAAATCATGCTCAGATGCATACTGATTCCCATCATGCCCGTTGGCCTACAATCCAGTTCGAATGTCCTAATGCAAACCGTTCAAACGTTATGACCATTTTATTTCATACAGTTCAACAGTTATCACGCTGTATATGGTGTGGTGGAAATTAGGAAGGCGAAATCAGCAGGTGATTTTCCTACTATTAATGTCTTGGTATTCTTGGCAGTGATTACTAGGTGCAATATATTGCTATACGACAAAATATAGTTAAGGTGATGTTAAAGATTTCTTTGGGAGAATGGAAGGTTTAAAATGACTGACAAATAATGCCATATCATCAGGGTACATGAGTATATTTGAGGGGAGGAGAGTAAGTGGGACAAAGTTCTTACCCCCTCACATTGCATTGCTGCAAAATTTATTCTAGATGGCAGATCCAAGATGGTCGCGATACATATGACGATGTCGCAATGACGTCATGGAGGAAAGTTCAAATTTTGGCGGGAAAATAGGTCAATGGGGCTACTTCCACTAACCCAACCCCTACCTTCCCCCAGAAAATGGCAGGAAGTTAAAATTTTAGCGGAAAAATGGCACTTGGGGCTACGTCCACTACCCCAAGAAAATAGCGGGAAGAAAAGCCACTTGCACTACCTCCACTAACCTAAGCCATCCGACCGCCACCTCTTCCTAGGAGGTGGTGGGGCAAGGGCTCAGCCTGTTCTGGGCTGCTGGATAGGATCGAGATGTTTCTTTATTTTTCAGGCACTGTTTATTTAAACAATTTGAGTTGTCATAGGCAGTAGCTCCATCCAGTGTGCTCACTATAAGCTCCAGAGTCCAACTGACCAAGTGCACAGTATTGCCAACAGATGGCGCTGTCGTTCCAAGGCGGTCTGGAGAAAAATGGCAGGAAAAGGACGCTGCCTGTTCTGGGCTGCTGGGTAGGAAGGACTGTACTTTATTTATTTTGCAACAATTTATTTAGTGATGAACTTCACGTGGTTCATTTATTCTGATACAAAACACTCACTCTGATGTGCTTGGGGTCACACTACATAACCTACAGGCCTGCAAACTACTCGTAAATTACAGAAATAGTTCAGTACACTGGTGTACAGACATGAAAACAACTCGTAAATTGTCAAAATAACGCATGTAAAAGAATCTGCAAACACGCTCACTGTCGAAATAATGCAGTTCACAACATACAGACCTGAAAACTGCTCGTAAATTATCGAAATAATGCAGTACACTGGTGTACAGAAGCGAAAACAACTCGTAAATTGTCAAAATAATGCATGTAAACGCTCTGAAAACACGCTTGCTAATTGTCAACTGTAGAAATTATGCATTGCACAACCTGCGCACCTGCTCTCAAAATAATGCAATAGACACGAAAATAACTCATAAATTGTCAAAAAATAATGTATGAGCAACGCTATACAAACATGCTCACAACGGTTAAACAGCTGCAAATTGTGCAGTGCACAAACACTCATTCCATGTAAAAAACGCTTTCGAACTATCGTCAACCGCAACATATCAGTGACCTCTTCGATACAAAGGTCACAAGGCATGCATTTCAGATGGTGCGCTCACGCCAGTCCCATATCTGAGACGCCTCTGGGCCACGCGCATGGTTTCCGTTGCTGGCACGATACCTTTCTACCTGCGGACCAGCGAAGACCTAATTGCGGAGTGACACAAAATCGCAGGCGCAGATAAGAGGTTCTCACTGTTATACTGACGTCACATGTCTATGCAAATAATATCCAAGTTGCCCTCTCCGAACACGCTATAGAAATATGTTGCAATGCTACCCAGAACAGCACAGGGTGCATTATTCCTAGCTATCCTAATGAGACATGCGAGATGTATCTAGCTGTGCACATGTTTATTGTGGCTGACATGTAACTTTCAGAGCTGCGGGTCCAGGGATAGATGTTTCCATATCGGCTCACCAGTGCAGGTGCAGCTAAAAGGATGCCATTGTCTCACTGCTGTCACATGTCTATGTAAATAAGAGCAAAGTCTACCTCTCGGAAAACGTAATATGCTGCAGAAATAGTTAACAGTCGCTTTTGTAGGAGCTTTCATGACGTCTCACCTTGTCTGCACGGAAATCCTTGTCTAACAGGACCTGTTTACGAAAATAGTTCAGAATAACGCTGAATGAATGCTCCTGATGGTCCTAACGTGGCACCCCGTCCATCCTCGAAATCTTTAACTCCTGCTTTCAACAATCATCTCTGAAACGCAAATGTTCTTACTGCTATGTAGAAGCTCTTAGCACCAAGGACGTATTGCAAATGAATAGAGCTTTCTGATCGGCTCTTACTGAATTTATTCACCAAATTACTGATGCTGTTGGGGTAGAAGTACTCTCCGCCTTTTACCTTCTACAGACGTGACTTCCAGCTGCAAAACTATTTTGTACAGATCACCATATTGTACTGACAGTTAAACCCTGAAAACGTGGCCTACAGATCGTCAAATACGGAATGAGTCTTGCTCAATTAGGTTGTTCTGCCACTGAAGGTGGAAGCTTGAATATTCCAGTGTGAAACCGATCTCCACGTATCATATCCATGTAGTAAACATACAATGCGTATCCTGTGAAATACAAAAACACCCCTTTTGCGTCATGCATATAGTTATCGAGCGCCAGACACTCGTACATATACCGCGAAGACCGACAGCATAATCCCAAGCATTGTATATGCTCCTCACAGCACTAGATATTTCCCACAAGGTCAGGCGATCATCCACTGCAGCTGACGGTCACAAGCCATCCACTACCGACGTGTGTCCAGAGCGCCCTCTGCCTGAAATGTTGTACAAAGGCGGGCTCATTTCCTCTGGATACAAAAATGTTACTGTTTCCGGTCCCAGCCTGCTTCCTTATTTGCTTTCTACACCCATCTCTAGACACACAATGTACAGAGCATGCAGAGGATGCAGAGCCACAATTTACCACATCCGAGTTAGCATTCGAATGTGGATCTGCTGCGCAGTATATATCCAGAATGATGTTCAGAGGCGGACCCGGCACACGTAACATCGGGGATATCGCTTGCATGTGGACCAACCATGTGTTATGTCTGAAGACATGTTCTATGTTCGAAGCTTGGTCCACCAGTGGGAGAACCTGGTACTGCGAGGTGTCTGCACACCCACAGGCACACAGAAAACAGAGAAAATGCACTGCAAATGTGGAATATGTGGGTGGATGCGACTGTATGCAGTCGACTACAATGCTGTACTATGCCTCCCAATCAGAAAAATAGTGCATTTGCGCTAGATGTTGACAGCTGTACTACAAGTTTAGAACACAGAACGAGAGGTTATGTCGGGATCACATGGGTAGAACTTACAGAAAATCGATAGAATTGCGAAAAATAAGTAAAAATAAGTATAAATTGAGGGAATATGCACCAAAATGTGGGGAAATTTAGGAAGTACTTGCATGTCTTCTTGCTGACCCAGAACAATTGTGCATGTGAACAAGTATGCGACAGCAAGAGGAATCTAAGAAAACGTCAACATGGAAGCAAAGCGAACCAGGGAACCAGTCACTTTTTTTTCCGTCGAGGCAGCATTCTGCTGTTTGTCTACTGTGATAACAGTGATACAGACTGACTACTGAATTTAACGTGTTTCAGGAAAACAGAGAACCATCTGCTTGTAAACTTACATGCATATGCATTGAAGGATAACAGAGAGTGGACATAGTGATCGATTCAGATGGAGCTGTAATGAGGTACAATTTAATAGTTAAGTGATGATGCATTCTAGAGAGGGAAGGAGATGATGTTGCACGTTATTTGAACCTTTTTTCCACTGTTCTGTCAGGATGAATCAGTCACGTGACATGGCCTGCGTTTGACTTGTATACAACCACGTGTTCTGTATGAGACTTAGAGCACTGTCTACTGCGATTGTTAACAGCAAACCTCTCGGTCATCAGAGGACTTCCATCTCAAGTGTGATGAAATGTTACTGTACCAGCACATTAATCTAAATGAACAAAGATTTATCCAATGTACTCCATTCCATTGTCACATCTTGGATATGAAATCGAGACTTCAGTTTTATAACTAAGTTGATTCTAACTTAGCGATGGGTGTTTGTCAGACACTGCAATCCCCATGTATAAGTCTGCTTGACAGTCCTGCTGTTTACAGAGTTAGTGGCGGCATGGTGTGTAATTTCACATGTCGAACGATGCTGCTGTGCGTTATATGTTTCCTTATAAGAGCTATTTTGCGTTACTAATGATCATTTTATATAGGACTGATGTGGGCATAGTATAATTTGTGAACCACGATCGGGTGTTAACAGTAGACGCTGTACGTCTCTGGAAAGCTACAGTGTGCACTTATCACACAGAATCGACATTTTAAGGAAGTAGTTTTTTTCAATTTACAGTCTGTTACAATAGTTTATTGTAGAGAAACATGCAAGAAGGATGTATGTCACGCGATGGAAATATATTTCTTACAATGGAATATTAACAGCGCTGCATTCCACAAGACTGATACATCAGAAATTGAAGCAATGTAAGATTATAGCCTGTTTTCAGTGCGGAACCGTGTAGCCTTAGGAGAGCGTGTTTTTATGTTCCCTCTTACCAGTACCCTCCTGGACACCAGAACAATGCTTTAAAATTGGTAACGTAGTTGATTTACGTAAAATGCTTCAAAATCCATCTTTCTGGAGCTCCATCATGCATGAAAACCACCCATTTCTTGCTCTTCTTAACTGTCTGCTCATAACTCTTTCAAATCTACTACTATACACCGATAAGGGGCTCTAACCTCCTCCACATGGGCACATCAGGAGAAATATTGTGCACTGGGATAGGTGAGAACTCGGTAAGCTTCATTCATTCACAAGACGTGGAATGTAGCGGCCTACTTCTGGTCAGCTGCAGATTAAATCGATAACGGTGCTACAGGCCGGGTTGGTCAAAGATAGCGTGAGAGGGTCTTTCAGTCTCTAATTTTATCCTATGACTGAGAGAATGCCCTGTGACTCCCTTGCGTATAGAGATAGATCATAAATTACGCACTATGCTCGAGGTGCCAGTAATATGTAGAGCTCTGTCTTGTATACATTCATGTTGTATGTGTTCGAGAATTAACAATGAATGGACGCACTGCACAGTCATCTATCTACATTCACAATGACACTCACAAAGTAGAGGACGGGTGGTTCAGTGATGACACTGAAATTGGGAAACATGCTGTTGCATCATTGATCACTGTTGAAATTACTTAAAATTGCTAAAATTGTTCCCACTATCAACTGTGATACTTGTTATTACAGTACATCGACAGTGTCTTTTCCATCCCATCTGTCCATTGGTACTGTTGGTTACCACATAATGATTGACTGACATCGCTTGTTTGAGATGGAGTAAGAGTTTTGGTCGGGCAACACCATCTGGGGATGGCTAGCACTGAAACAGTGATCGCGTACATGACGGCAATATGAGGAGTCAGAAAAAATAGAATGCAGAGCCGTCAGCTGTTCCGCCACTGTGACAGATGAGTTTAAATATAGAGGGTGTCATCACCTTTGGACAGCAGTTTGGAAACGCTCCACAGCCCTGCCCAACTCTTCCAGTTTCCTTATGTCGTAACTGTCTTTTATTTAAAATCATCCAGTGTCTGTGTGGTGTGTTACGTTAGCAGCAGCAGCTACATGATTCACACTATGCGACGTTTAGTTTTCTGTGAGAAGCAATGGATCGGAACGTGTTAATGTCAGTTTAGAACCTGACACAGATCTCAAAGTTGTGGCGGAAAAAAAAAACGTATGGCAGCCTACAAAGGGTTTCAAACAACAACAGATGGTGACAGTGGGTGTCTCTTGCGACTTATAGTTTGTCGGATATGGTCACTCTCCTACAGTAAAGGCGATGCAACTTTACACTGATCTGTACATTGGATCAATACCAGTCTATTCAATAGGGTCGTCACATGTGCTTGATACCTGCATGCAGACAGTATTTGTTTTCGCTGTTTGGGAGGGGCGAGGCGTAGTAAAAATCTTATCAAGTTCCCTATCGGATGGCGTTAGTGAAATTTTTATAGGTCGTAATTTTTCTTTGTTGCGTGGTACATAATAACTATGATAGCATGTTGGGGTGATAGACAAGAATGGGCCCTGAGGGACGTGTATCTGCAACGGACTACGGTACCTGTATGTAATTTGGGGACCCACCACAATGCAGTAGCAAAATCCTCGTCCTCCTCCCGGTTCCTGTACTGTCTTTTTTTTGTACTACCTCGTGTTGCAGGAGCAGGCTTCGTTTGGCGCTGACATTACACATTGCACACTGTTGGCGGAGCTATGACAACATGTTCCCATTTCCACCAAATGGTCAAAACACGGACCTGCCGCACTAAGTCAGGTCATTCTGTTTCTACACAGGTTGCAGGAGGTGGCAGGTATAGCTCTTTCCGACTTCTGCTCAGTTCTGACTTAAACTGGAAAGATCTCATGCGCAAAGCTACACAAATGGCAGCAGTTGCAAGAGGCATAGGGACTATCTAAAATTTTACAGTAGCAGATAGGTCCGAAAAGGATTACGCCTTTCGAGATATGGGAGTGCCAAAGTATGATTCACTAGTGGCGGAAATCATTAAAAGAATTCTCCATAGGATCTAACGCAGGTATGTAGTGGAATGGAAAGACTTGATTCCATATCGCAGACAGCATTTCTACCGTAAAGTGTAGCACTAGCCATCTGAAAAGCCTGTATACACTTAACGACCTCAATCCACACACCATCTGCCGTTTGTGATCATTCTCAATCAACCATCGCGTATAATCCAGTGGATATATTGCAGAACCTCTGACGAGGCACCAAGACAGAATGCATTACAAATACTGGAGGAATATCTAGAAGCAGCATGTGGGAGCTATAAATACCGTCTTCATACTGCATTCCTTCGCCGAATCACTTTCTAAATTCGGTGATTTTATTGCGAGCTTACACACTCGGCGACTTGTGACCGCACTTTCGGTCTGTTAATATACGCTCCAGCGTGATAGGTTTGCCATGAGTATCAGGCTTATAAAGTATGTTTGTGTTTCCCGACATGTGCAAAGGAAATGACTATGTTCAGTCATAGGGAAGGTATGGATTTAACGTGGAATACTGCGATAGCAAAGTGAAAATTATGTCAGATCATAAGAATGATACAGATATCTCTATTTCCAGAGCCACAGCCGCCGTCAGCAGGGTGTATTAACGATACTTCACGCATTGTCGAATGTTGTCCACTTGAGAATGTGATAGTAATATTTAATTGTAAGTACAGTTATTAAATATCTACGTAGCCAGTTTTTCCGAAGACGATTCTGTCTAGGGGTGTGTGGCGTGCGGCGGCCATGGCCTGTGGCGGGAATGATTCACATTTCCCACTAACAGCAGGAGCCATTCGAATGGAAAGAGCGGTTGTGATACAGGAATGTAGGTCACCTTACCATATACAGCCGAATAGCGAACTAATACTTAGTATGTGTTGGACTGTTTTCGTAATCACATGTAAATTTGAGAAGATTCAGTATGGACTTGTGTTTGCACTGGACTCCCTCCCATGTAAATTTTCTGGTTGACTGCTTCTGCAAATTTCGCGCTTTTATTTAATTGAGAGAACACTGATTGTGGTGTATACACCTAGCAGGTGGTATCAACCCGATGCGTATCCAGCAAATTTTTCGCTGATGGCTAGAAATGCGTTGCAGAGACAGTTCCCAAATCGCTGGATTGGACGTGGACGAGATGTGTCGTGGCTGGCTCGTTCTCCAGAGTTCACACCACTGGAGTTTTTCTTGGGGGAACCCGTAAAAGACATTGTTTATAAAGACACTTGGTACACAACTAAATTTGGAAGGAGAATGTGGGATTTTTACTAATGACTGTAATAAACGAAGTGCACAGAGGTGGGAAGGAGAGAATCAGAAGGAAGAAGTTGAGGGGAGATGTAGAAGCTTCGAATACAAACAGTAAAGTGCAGTCATAGGCAGTCAATGTCTCAGGCGTCTTGCACTCATAGTCGAAAGAGTTCATTCAGAGACACATTCATGCTGCAACAGCTGGTCAAAACAGACCAGTAAAGTGGGCAGAGATCTAAAGCACATTGTTGTCCTCAGGACGGGAAAGTACAGCTATAGACATGAGGATGCAGGAGGTAATGGGAACCACTGCATTAACCACACAACAAATTGGACATTTAAAGATAGAAGTCAGTATAGAGAATGGCGTTGTAGGAGAAGTATAGCAAAATAAGAAACTGGTAGTCAGTCTTAGCAGTAAATCAGTAAGACTGTATATGAGACGTTATGACGTCGAGCTGAGGACACAGAGCAGGCTGCTTCATCTACTGCTGCAAATATCCAGCATTATTCGTGCTACAGTATCATAATCAGCAACTGACCTTCGTGTGAGTCTAGTAACAGAGTGATTTGACGCCGCACTATAGATTTCTCACATTAAATATCACGTGTCACGTTTTCTCTCGATAGTAGTCGTCATAGGAAACATCCGATTAGCAGTCAATATTTTAAGAGACAGAAGAAAAGAAGAAACTAGAAATACTAAATTGGAAATCTTTCGCAAGAAGAAGAGTACAGAGTAGTGATGCACAGTTGTCTGGAGGACCCGTCGGGCAGTTACTGCCATCTAACCTCGCATAACTGTGCCTTCCATCCCATTGTGTGGGGGTCGTGTCTTACGTTTATCTGCTGAGGATATGTGACAACAGTTGGTCCGTGTGTGGGGTGGATTCGTGTTTGAGTTGTATGACTAAAGAAGAGATACGTGAAGCTCTATGCCAGCACACAGCTTAGTCGAACAGCACTAAACAGTGCTTAACATCCACATCCGATGGTAGAATCATAGAATCATCATAAAAGTGTCACACATCCTTATTTGATGAAATCTTGAGAAGAGATTTGAAGTCCAGTGCACGACATTAGCGCAAAGTGTAGCAATCAGTAACTTCGTGCAAATACCTTTTCCAGGTTTGCAGGCCAAATACCAGATGTAAAAATTCTTCCAACACCAGATTTCGAACCGGTTATCACCAATTCCGGCATTACCTCACAGGCGTGCACTACCGACCTCTGTTTCAAAGGGGAACACCAGAGCAAAAGCATGGGACGAATCCTATGTGGACATCGACGACAGACTACATGTTATATTAATCAGCAGTTTATCAGATATTGTAAGTAGGATGTTTAGGTTTTTTTTAATTGGTAACGCCGCCGCCACGTAGCGCTCTGTATGAAAATCAATGGCTGTGCTGTGTGCAGTCTGTGGCTGGTTGGCATTGTTGTAATACTCGCCAATGTAGTGTTGGGCAGCGGCAGCTGGATGCTAACAGCCCGTAGCGTTGCGCAGTTGGAGGTGAGCCGCCAGCAGTGGTGGATGTGGGGAGAGAGATGGCGGAGTTTTGAAATTTGTAAGAATTGGTGTCATGAACTGATATATATATTTATGACTATTAAGGTAAATACATTGTTTGTTCTGTATTAAAATCTTTCATTTGCTAACTATGCCTATCAGTAGTTAGTGCCTTCAGTAGTTTGAATCTTTTATTTAGCTGGCAGTAGTGGCGCTCGCTGTATTGCAGTAGCTTGAGTAACAAAGATTTTTGTGAGGTAAGTGATTTGTGAAACGTATAGGTTATTGTTAGTCAGGGCCATTCTTTTGTAGGGATTTTTAAAAGTCAGATTGCATTGCGCTAAAAATATTGTGTGTCAGTTTAAGCACAGTCGTGTATAATTGTTCAAAGGGGACGTTTCATATGGCGACCCTGCCAGGATTCGAACCTGGAATCTTCTGATCCACGAACTCTTAAGGTCAGCTGCGCATCAAATGATAGTCAACAAGTATCTCACTACAGCGCTTCTTTCAGCAAAGAAGATTAAGTAAATATTCCAGAATTCTAATCAAGAACAGCTGCCATCACAAGGAACTTAGACGGAGATTCCTGCAGTTTAACTATGCAGCTTAAATCACTGCATGAAGAAAAGACTCACATTATGTACCACCAGGGAAGAATAGCCCGAAATACTATACATAGTCTACCACATTGTATATACAACGACATGGTACTGATAGGTGAAACTTCACAAGACATGGCCTGTATTTTAACAGCAAAGGGAGGGGTAAATTGGCTGGGATGATAGCAAAATCTTTAAGGTTCAAATGATTCAAATGGCTCTGAGCACTATGCGACTTAACTCCTGAGGTCATCAGTCACCTAGAACTTAGAACTAATTAAACCTAATTAACCTAAGGACCTTCCCCAAGAACCATGGACCCTGCCATTCATGGGGAGGCTTGCGTGCCTCAGTGATAAAGATAGCCGTACCGTAGTTGCAACCACAACGGAGGGGTATCTGTTGAGAGGCCAGACAAACGTGTGGTTCCTCAAGAGGGACAGCAGCCTTTTCAGTAGTTGCAGGGGCAACAGTCTGGATGATTGACTGATCTGGCCTTGTAACACTAACCAAAAAGGCCTTGCTGTTCTGGTACTGTGAACGGCTGAAAGCAAGGAGAAACTACAACCATAATTTTTCCTGAGGATATGAAGCTTTACTGTATGGTTAAATGATGATGGCGTCCTCTTGGGTAAAATATTCCGGAGGTAAAATAGTCCCCCATTCGGATCTCCGGGCGGGGACTACTCAAGAGGATGTCGTTATTAGGAGAAAGAAAACTGGCGTTCTACGGATCGGAGCAAGGAATGTCAGATCCCTTAATCGGGCAGGTAGGTTAGAAAATTTAAAAAGGGAAATGGATAGGTTAAAGTTAGATATAGTGGGAATTAGTGAAGTTCGGTGGCAGGAGGAACAAGACTTTTGGTCGGGCGAAGACAAGGTTATAAATACAAAATCATACACGGGTAATGCAGGAGTAGGTTTAATAATGAATAACAAAATAGGAATGCGGGTAAGCTACTACAACCAGCATAGTGAAAGCATTATTGTGGCCAAGATAGACACGAAGCCCACGCCTACTACAGTAGTACAACTTTATAAGCCAACTACCTCAGCAGATGATGAAGAAATTGAAGAAATGTATGATGAAACAAACACACCATCAGGTGGCTTGCGGAGTATGGATGTAGATGTAGAAATTATTCAGATACTGAAGGGAGACGAAAATTTAATAGTCAGGGGTGACTGGAATTCGGTAGTAGGAAGAGGGAGACAAGGAAACGTATAGGTGAATATGGATTGGGGCTAAGAAATGAAAGAGGAAGCCGCCTGGTAGAATTTTGCACAGAGCACAACTTAATCATAGCTAACGCTTGGTTCAAGAATCATAAAAGAAGGTTGTATACATCGAAAAAGCCTGGAGATACTGACAGGTTTCAGATAGACCAAATAAAGGTAAGACAGAGATTTAGGAACCAGGTTTTAAATTGTAAGACATTTCCAGGTCAGATGTGGACTCTGACCACAATCTATTGGTTATGAACTGTAGATTAAAACTGAAGAAACTGCAAAAAGGTGGGAATTTAAGGAGATGGGACCTGGATAAACTGACTAAACCAGAGGTTGTACAGAGTTTCAGGGAGAGCATAAGGGAACAATTGGCAGGAATGGGGGAAAGAAATACAGTAGAAGAAGAATGGGTAGCTTTGAGAGATGAAGTAGTGAAGGCAGCAGAGGATCAAGTAGGTAAAAAGACGAGGGCTAGTAGAAATCCTTGAGTAACAGACGAAATATTGAATTTAATTGATGAAAGGAGAAAATATAAAAATGCAGTAAATGAAGCAGCCAAAAAGGAGTACGAACGTCTCAAAAATGAGATCGATAGGAAGTGCAAAATGGCTAAGCAGGAATGGCTAGAGGACAAATGTAAAGATGTAGAGGCTTATCTCACTAGGGGTAAGATAGATACTGCCTAGAGGAAAATTAAAGAGACCTTTGGAGAAAAGAGAACCAGTTGTATGAATATCAAGAGCTCATATGGAAACCTAGTTCTAAGCAAAGAAGGGAAAGCAGAAAGGTGGAAGGAGTATATAGAGGGTCTATACAAGGGTGACGTACTTGAGGACAATATTATGGAAATGGAAGACGATGTACATGAAGATGGAATGGGACATTATTTATTTATTTTCCTACTAGGGTGGTACCTGAAAGCAGGATGCTGATAGATAATATTTTTATACACCAAGATAAATTTAATCAAATAAACAAATTTCGTGTTAAGAATGGTCTGTCTGATCATGTTGCACAGCTAGTTACAGTATATGACATAGTTCTACATATAATGCAAAATAGTCCTCCAAAACAGTGCATTCTTTTAAGGACTTAACCACTGAAACATTTATGGAAAGTTTGTGATAGTTAGGCTGGAGTGACGTGTACAGCGAACCTGATGCTAACTTAAACGTTAACCTATTTCATGGTGCCTTTGAAAGCATATTTGAAAACAGTTTCCCTAGGAAAACAGTGAAACATAATTGTAAGAAACCATCTCAAACTTATGGCTTACCAAAGGGATAGAAATGTCTTGTAAACAGAAAAGGGAAATTTATCTGATAGCTAGGATGAGTAATTATTCAGAAACAGTGAAACACTATAAAAACTACTGCACTGTATTAAGAAGATTTATTACAAAGTCCAGAAGTATGTGCATTATGTCTGAGATTAGCACATATGATGACAAAAATATACCAATTTGGAATATTGGTAAAAGGGACACAGGGCAATGAGAGCACAGGAAGACTGTATTTTTATCAAACTCAATGAAAAGTCGTAAGTAGAAAACATTTTAATAACCGTATATATGGTTCTTGGGCGCGACGTCGGATGTCATAGTGAAAACTCCATAATACACTCCTGGAAATTGAAATAAGAACACCGTGAATTCATTGTCCCAGGAAGGGGAAACTTTATTGACACATTCCTGGGGTCAGATACATCACATGATCACACTGACAGAACCACAGGCACATAGACACAGGCAACAGAGCATGCACAATGTCGGCACTAGTACAGTGTATATCCACCTTTCGCAGCAATGCAGGCTGCTATTCTCCCATGGAGACGATCGTAGAGATGCTGGATGTAGTCCTGTGGAACGGCTTGCCATGCCATTTCCACCTGGCGCCTCAGTTGGACCAGCGTTCGTGCTGGACGTGCAGACCGCGTGAGAAGACGCTTCATCCAGTCCCAAACATTCTCAATGGGGGACAGATCCGGAGATCTTGCTGGCCCGGGTGGCACGGGATACATGCGGACGTGCATTGTCCTGTTGGAACAGCAAGTTCCCTTGCCGGTCTAGGAATGGTAGAACGATGGGTTCGATGACGGTTTGGATGTACCGTGCACTATTCAGTGTCCCCTCGACGATCACCAGAGATGTACGGCCAGTGTAGGAGATGGCTCCCCACACCATGATGCCGGGTGTTGGCCCTGTGTGCCTCCGTCGTATGCAGTCCTGATTGTGGCGCTCACCTGCACGGCGCCAAACACTCATACGACCATCATTGGCACCAAGGCAGAAGCGACTCTCATCGCTGAAGACGACACGTCTCCATTCGTCCCTCCATTCACGCCTGTCGCGACACCACTGGAGGCGGGCTGCACGATGTTGGAGCGTGAGCGGAAGACGGCCTAACGGTGTGCGGGACCGTAGCCCAGCTTCATGGAGACGGTTGCGAATGGTCCTCGCCGATACCCCAGGAGCAACTGTGTCCCTAATTTGCTGGGAAGTGGCGGTGCGGTCCCCTACGGCACTGCGTAGGATCCTACGGTCATGGCGTGCATCCGTGCGTCGCTGCGGTCCGGTCCCAGGTCGACGGGCACGTGCACCTTCCGCTTCGGTTGTAAGGCACGGCGAATCTCCTGTTCGGAGTATCCATTTTGTTGGAAAATGTTACGCAGATGGAGTAGCTCATTGGATAAGCTGTCTGAGTCTGGTATGGCTCTTGCTCTGTAGACCAACGTCCTCAGTACGCCACTTCGTTGCGAAGGATGGTGACAGCTGGTGGCCTGTACTCGCTTCATCTCAACATCAAGTTCACGATGGAGATGGAGAAAAACGGCGAACTTCCATTTCTGGACGTGTTGGTACGGAGAAAAGAAGATGGCACATTGGGTCACGCAGTGTACCATAAACCAACGCACATGGACTTATACTTACAGGTCAGCGGGTAACCCAACGTGAGGAAGTGGAAGAAGGCGAAGAACAAAGGGGAATGGTCATCTTGCCATACATCGGCGGTGTCTCTTCAAAAACAGGAAGATTATGGAAGAGGCATAAAGTTAATTGTGTTTTTCGTCTGCCGGTAAAACTCAGAGCTCTCTTGGGCTCATCTAAGGACAGCCTTGGCCTAAGAAGACCCGGTGTTTACGAGATTCCATGTAGCTGCGGCATGTCGTACATCGGACAAACTTGTCGCACTGTAGAAGATAGATGCACTGAACACCGACGGTATACTCGTCTGAAGCAACCAGAAAAGTCCGCAGTGGCCGAGCATTGTCTCAGTACAGGCCATTCTATGAATTATGAACATACAAAAATTCTCGCATCGACGAGTTCGTACTGGGACAGTGTTATTAAGGAAGCAGTGGAAATACGTAGCTCGACGAACCTTGTAAACAGAGACACGGGCTTTCAGCTTAGTACAGCTTGGGATACAGCACTGGCCATATCGAAGTCGCTTCGAGCAGAGAGGAATACTATTGGTCATAAGACTGACGACGATTCGCCAGCAACATAAATATTCTGTTGACAACGGGAGGATAATCACGGCGCCTACGTGGACGCGCAGTTTTGCTTGCGGCTTCCGTCAGAGGTCGCTGGGGCGGCCGATGGCAGCGCAGAGCAGCGGCGGCAGCCTACGCGCGTGAGCCAAAGTATTTGGTTCTTCATCCTGTAGGTGGCGTTACTGTCCTTCCAGCTATCAGTTGATATCCTCGCTATTGGCCATCGAATTTGGCGCCTCCACGCATGCGCACTTCCTGTCTAAAACTGGCATAAATAGGGGCCCTGGTCCTGCCTTGGCTCCTTCCACCAACCTTCACACCTACAAATCCTTCATCCACGTTATCCTCTGTTATGCCAGCGTAGCTTAGATTTCCGCCCCTCCCCGGTTCTATGAAGCCCTCCAAATCCTCGAACGCGATGTGCTCCGCCTCGCCTTCCGCATCCGCCTTCCGTCCCCCACCGCATCCTCTACGACTTCATCCCCTTCCCCCACCTTAACCTTTTCCTTGAACACATCCGCACACTATATATTGCCCGCCGTCTTGATCCCCTTCACCCCCTGGTTTCTCCCATCCTCTCAACCCCCAACCAGTTGTCACGCCTTTACCGTTGTGTCCCACCCTCTCTCCATCTCCACACCCTCCATCTCCTTTCCCAACACAACTTCCACCGTTTACTCCTCCCGGATGATGAGCTTCGCCCTGACGTCAACCCTTCCTACCAACTCTAACCCCTTGTTCCTGCCTCCTCCTCTGGGCTCCCTTTCCTCCCCCTCCCTCCTCCTGAGTGGCTTCCCCTACTCCCCCTCCATCTCTTGTGCCTCCTTCCAGTGTCTCTGCGCTCCCTCCTGCCCTGCCTTCCCTCTTCCTCTCCCGCCCCACGTGTCTTCTGCCTCTTTGTGAACCCACTGATGACCCTCCTTTCATCCCACTGCTTCCCCAGCTGCCCCTTGCTCTCCCCTCCCTTTCCATACTCTCTGACCTTTTCCCTCGGCAAGTCCCACCTGGCAGTTTTATTGTTCGTTGTGTGTGCTCCAAGTGGGTTTTAAGTGTGTTGTTCCAGGGTGTTTTTACTACTGTGGCCGACTTTTAACCTGTGCCTGCTCATTCAGTGTCTTCTCTGTGTTTTAAGAATCACCAATTGTGTTTTTTAACTTTCTGGTGACTTTTTTTTAACTGTCCCCCATGAACATCTCCATGTCAGTGTATATTTTACCTACATTTTCTCCCCTTACTCTGTTTTATGTTCCCCTTTTTTATCTCCTTAAGTATGTATCATTTTATTCTTGTTTCAGTTGTAATGTCACTCGGCTGAAGAGCGGCGGATTGTGCCGCTGACAGCCCTCCCCTGCCCATATGGGGTAGGGGAATGAAATCACAATAAAGAAAAAAAAACCTGCCTTAGCAATGTGTTCGTCACACCTGAAGATGTCGGCCACTTGCGCTGACGAAATATTGTGGAGTTTTCACTATGACATCCGACGTCTCGCCCAAGAACCATATATACAACATGTCCGTCGGGAAAACCTCAAGCAACACATTTTAATAATCATTTTATGTGATGTAGAGAAAATATGATGCAGCTGTTCATTAGAAAACTCACAGCAGTACATGCAGTATGTAATACTTACTTAAGTCGATTGAAATTCAACCCACCTGTCCTACTGAAATTTGGAAAACAATAAATTCACTTAAAAATAAGAGCTCACAAGGAACTGATGGCGTTTCCAACAGAGTAGTAAAAGCTTGTTCCCAACAGACAAGTAGGATTTGTAGCCACATATGTAGTAGCCCACTGAAACGGGGCACTTTCCAGATAGACTGAAATACACTATTGTTAAATCATTGCATAAAAAAGGGGATGGGTCTGATACTAACAACTACTGCCGAATCTCACGTCTGACAGCTTTATCCCAAATTCCTGAAAAATAATCGTATTCAAGAGTAGCATCACATAATGTATTCAACAGTAGCATCTCATAATTGCAAAAATGAACTACTAACAAAATGTCACTTTGATTTTCAAAAAGGATCTTCAACAGAAAACGATATGTTTTCACTAATCAAATATTAAGTGCACTCAGTAACCAAACATTACCCACTGGGATATTTTGTGATATCTGAAAGGCTTTTGATTGTCTGAATCATGAAATTCTTCTAGTTAAGCTTAAGTATTGTGGTATTAGTGGGACAATGCACAAATGGTTTAACTCATATTTAACTGGGATAATTCAGAAGTTTGAAATTAACAGTATAGTTAGTCTCTACAAAAATCAACAGAGTCCCCTAACTGGTGAGGTATGAAGAATGGTATCCCACAGGGTTGTTCTTAATATGTATTAATGACTTACCACTCTTTATTCATGAAGATGCAAAGCTAGTTGTTTTTGCTGACGATTCAATTGTAGTAACCATACCCAACACACAAGAACCAGCTGAGGAAATTGTAAATTATGTCTTTCACAAAATTATTAAGTGGTTCTCTGCAAATGGACTGTCACTAAATTTTATGAAAACACAGTATATGCAAATCTGTATAGTAAATGGCATAACATCATTGATAGACCATGAACAGAAGTCAGTTGCTAAGGCAGAATATTCAAAATTTCTGGGTGTGTACATTGATGAGAAATTTAATTAGAAGAGACACATCGATGATCTTCTGAAATGGTTAGCTTCAGCCACTTATGCTATTAACATTATTGCAAATTTTGGTGATAACCATAAATTGGCCTATTATACCCATTTCCAATCACTGCTTTCACATGGCATCATATTTTGGGGTAATTCATCATTAAGGGGAAAGATATTCATTGCACAGAAGCGTGAAATCAAAATAATAGCTGGAGCCGACCCAAGATTGCCTTGCAGACATTTACTTAAGGAACTCGAGATATTCACAGTAGCTTCGCAATACATCTATTCACAAATGAATTTTTTTTATTAATAAACCATCCCAATCAAAAAATAATAGCGAAGTGCATAGTTACAACACTAAAAGAAAGGATGATATTTATTCTAGGTTAAATCTGACTTTCGCACAGAAATGTGCGAATTATGCTGCCACAAAAATCTTCGGTCATTCGCCAACCAACATTTAAAAACAAATTAAAAGAATTTCTGAATGACAACTCCTTCTAGTCAATAGTTGAATCTTTAGATATGAAGTAGTAACTGTAACAAAATTAATTATTTTGTGTAAAGAAAACTTATGTTAAAGTGACACTTTCCACATCATTACGAAATGTATTCATGATCTATGGAACAAATATTAATGTAATGTGATAGTTATCCGGGAAGAACCATACGTTTCGCAGTACATAAACAATGAGTTGTGGGATTAGCTCTCGCGATACCGAGCACAGAAATGGCGTGTCACGCTGACTAGGAGACTGCCGTATCGCTGACGAAATTCATTTGACACTCAGATGCAAGCCCGCCGGCACTGAACTGCTACTTTATCGCTGTGGACTTTCTGTCGCGCGGGTGCTGAGTCACAGCTGCCTAATGACGGCTTTTGTTTTACCTATTAACAGTAGAAAGCACTACGAGTTTCCGACTTTGATTAGTTTTCTACGCCCACGCTCTTGACACGGAGAACACGAAATAGTGCGTTCAGTAGTAAACCAAGTTCGTTTCGAATTATTATTATTTTGCTTAGTTGCTAGACACTTTAAAGAGTCAGGAAAATCTTTTTTTTAAATAAAGGTCAATTTTGTTGCCATTAATGACTTTTGATGGGCTTAATACTTGTAATAGTTGCTTTTCCAGTTCTAGACATTCGAAAGACGATGTTGCTTTTGGCCAGCAAGCTAATGTGATCGGTATCGCGTTTTCGTAGAAGTTGGAACAGAAGAAATTCGTGTACAGGTAAGGTATTCCATATTCAAATCAGTGGACTGCTATATTTTGCATCTGATTCAGGTCTGTCACACCATCACGATAACAATAACTAATAACACAATTTAATTAAATGAACAATCTGCAAATTGTTATCAATATCGTACCACAATGTATGTGATTCACAATTAAATGCAGGTTTCCCATTTACTCAAGATGCGTATACAGATCTAGGGTTAACTGAACATACCGACACCGTGACGTAATGATATTGAGATATCACACACACACACACACACACACACACACACACACACACACGATTAGCCAACAAAAAACTGACAATATTTTTTGTGCCTACATTATCTTTTGGAATGTAAGATGTAGTGGCAAACTGATCTATACCGTTGTTTAGATAGAAAGGTGACACTTTGTTTATTGAAACGTTAATCCCAGTTATGCGAACTTCGTAATTATTCTCCGGTACTAAAAATGTAGAGCCGACAGTTTGTGCAGGTCTCCGAATAGAGTATGTATGGAATCACGCGGATATCCGTACGTAACCGATCGCAATATGGGCACGCACACAGCAGGGATATTATGTGGCGAATGCGATGGAGACATCTTCTGAAGCAGTAGTGGCTTGGATCCAAGTGTGATGGTGGTTCCGAGGCTGCGCTAACACCGACAGTTGTCATTCGTTTCACGCAACTGCAGCGAATGCTATATTTCCACCTAATCTCTTTCCCTATATCTGGAGGAGTCCCAAAATTCTTTCTGTCGCACTTCCCTGGCTTTAGCTCTTGACTCTTTGTATGAAATCCGTAGGTGAGATCCCAGAATGAAGCATTTCGCCAGCGGCCTCTCTGGCCAAAACAACTTCCGTTTCGTTTCTCTTATTGTAGCAGTCTACCCTACCTCTGAACCATGTTAGGCCACGTGCAGAAGAACTTCACTTGAGGGTAATGGAATGTAGTCGAATGGAGTCGGGTGATCCTAAGGGAATTAGATTAGGAAATGAGACACTTGAAGTAGTAAAGGAGTTTTGCTGTTTGGCGAGCAAAATAACTGATAATGGTCACAGTAGAGAGGATACAAAATGTAGACTGGCAATGGCAAGGAAAGCGTTTCTGAAGAAGAGAAGTTTGTTGACATCGAGTATAGATTTAAGTGTGAGGAATACGTTTCTGAAAGTATTTGTATGGAGTGTAGCTACGTATGGAAGTGAAACATGGACGATAAATAGTTTAGACAAGAAGAGAATAGAAGCTTCCGAAATATGGTGCTACAGAAGAATGCTGAAGATTAGATGGGTAGATCACATAACTGATGAGGAGGTATTGAATAGAATTTGGGAGAAGAGGAGCTTGTGGCACAACTTGACTGGAAGAAGGGATCGGTTGGTAGAACATGTCCTGAGGCATCAAGGGATCACAAATTTAGCATTGGAGGGCAGCGTGGAGGGTAAAAATCGTAGAGGGAGGCCAAGAGATGAATGCACGAAGCACATTCAGAAGGATGTAGGTTGCAGTAGGTACTGGGAGATAAAGAAACTTGCACAGGATAGGGTAGCATGGAGAGCTGCATCAAACCAGTCTCAGGACTGAAGACCACAACAACACAGTGCGAATGCTACAGGGTAGAATGCACTGTTTATCAAGCGATAAAATGATTTATAATTGGACCAAATAACTGTGCAGTTTCGTGAAGTTCCAAGGAAATCGCCAATAAAATTCATATTACTGTTTTGGAAAAAAGGCAGGATACTTGAAGTATGACGTTTCGTCGACGATAAGGTCAGTAGAGGCAGAGCCCAAGTACGGAAAGGGGACGGATGAGAAGGAAATGGTACGTACAATTTAAAAGGAACCTTAACCAATTTAGGGAAATTCCGGGAAACTGACACATGCCGGAATATGAACCACTGCGCTCCAGAAAGCGAGTCCATTATCTGACCTCTGCACCGTTTCGCAGGATACTGAGATAGAGAATAGCAACATGGAAAGTTTTGTACGATTTATGAGCTCTACAACCTGGTAATTAAGGAAGGCAGGATTGGGTTCCGATTGTGGATGGGGCCGGAATCAATTACTATTGGTTTGCTTTGCAATTTCACTCATTTATTTTAAGAAATAATTTTTGAAAACAAGCCAATGAGGTCGGAATCAGAATTTTAAGGCCTTAACCACTTTCACGGCCGGAGGCCTCTAACGCCGAAAATGGCAATTATTAAAAAATTTAACAAATATACTGCCAAACGGCGAATGGCACAGCGAAAGTTATTTTTTAAAAAAACAAAAGATTGCAAACAGGTGAAACAAATGATGGTAACTTAATAGTACAATAATAAAATAAAACTCAAGGGCCTTTGACAGGTGGTGCTCCAGGAATCGACCTCTGAGAAGGTCACACCAAAACCACTTTCGCGAGGGAAGAGAAAGGCAGCCAAAGTTGCATTTAGAGCACAAGATGGTATCTCGGACTAGCAGCAGTCCAACGAGCGACTAATGATAATCTTGGTGAGGCTACCTGACATCCAACAAAACAAATGCAAGATGTAAAATTACTCCAAAGCCGGGACCAGCGGTCTGGGCTCCGCCCACAGAATACTGTGCTTAGAGCGCCCGGAACAAGAAGGAATAACTACCACTATGGTAGAAGGACGCCACCCAACCTACAATCAAGAAGCTGTCAGGTTTACACCCCTCGCCGGACAGTGGCGGCTAGGCGAGGAAATGCACAGAACCGTTACGCACACTAACCCCCCAGGGCAGGTAACTGGGGCGTTAGCGGCCACAAGACAGAAAAATACCGCTGGTTGAACTTAACAATGTAAGGAGTTGAAAACAGTAAATAGTAACTTGAAGCTCAGGAAGGTTAATCAGATCAGCCTTCCCCAGGTACTCCACTCGCTGCTTTTCGCCTCGGCTACACTACGAGCAGCAAGACGAACCCAAGTCATTGGAGAATAGCGAGATTTCACAATGCTGGAGGTTTCTCTAAGCGAATTGCAATGCACTCAATTTAAACATGCAGGATCCGGTTTCGACGAGCTCGTGCACCTTCGTGACCACTGCTCTTCGATCCGGCTATCCATACACGCCGCCAGCGGTTCCAGCATGTTGTCGCTCTGCACGGACCTCGGTGCTCCTCGTCCACAACCAAACTCTCCACTCACACCACTCAGAAAAAGCACGTGGTCGCACCAAAGGTAGGGCAGCAGAACTACATATCGCTAAGCTGCTGCCACTAGCGGACAGGCAACGCTCCCGAAACCGTGTGGCGCCAGTGAACACGAGAAGAAGACAAACAACGCAACCAAGCCAACTAAACGATTCATTCTGAGAGACACCTACACACGGCACTAGCACAAGCCGCAGCACTGCTCAAGCTGTTATGCTTCTCATTTCAATGGGAAATACGAAAGCGCCCTTATAGAATTTACAGAAACACTTGAAAAAAATAAGCAGTACGTTGCTGCAAATCGTTCTATGGTTTCTCAAAACTTTCGTCTCTCAAATTTTTTTTTCGTGTATTCGAACTAGTGCAGGAACCAGGACGTATACTTTAATGTTGGCGCTACAGAAACATGGTTTTGAAAGGATGAAGAACTCTTTGAGGGGATGAATATTACACACTTTTTTGTCTAACGTAAGGGAAAAGTAATAAGTCCTTAGTCAGGTGAATACTGACGATAATCCGCCAAATTATCGATTGCTTGACAGCTCATGTGACGGGCTTCCAGTGTAATCAAGAGGAATGATGCGACGTTTCTGGTTGTTTCTCCTGATTTCATCCATGGCAGAAAAGATGTGGTATATCATTCATAATGTTCAGTTCTTTGATTCTTCAAAGTAACTGTCAGGACACATTCCGTGTAACCATACAAGCAAGTGACCTTGAGATTGCTTCACAAACGAAACAAATTTCCCGTCATACACCTCATACAGACAAAGAAGGTGTTACGGCTATGAAGCCACAAGTTACGTGCCCGACTTGCAGTGCATCTAATTTTCCATTAGCGTGTGTCATGAACTGAAGAATCTGAGTGTAATAATGATAACAACGAGTTTTTGATTACAGTAGCCGGCCGCAGTGGCCGAGCGGTTCTAGGTGCTACAGTCTGGACCGCTACGGTCGCAGGTTCGAATCCTGCCTCGGGCATGGATGTGTGTGATGTCCTTAAGTTAGTTAGTTTTAAGTAATTCTAAGTTCTACGGCACTGATGACCACGGCAGTTAAGTACCATTGTGCTCAGAGCCATTTGAACCATTTGATTACAGTAGATCAAGAACACTAAAAGAAGGGCATTTAACTACTGAATCTGAAGAATTTGAGTGAAGGACTTTTGACGTAGTCGTGGGATTATAGATGAAAAGTGGATTCATCATTGTGTGCCGGAGACCAATTTACAGTCGAAAAAATGGACTAGAGATGTAGGAACGTCCTGAAATAGATTGTATAGCGTTTAGGTGTAAGGAAAGAGCGATGATGGCTCTTTCCGCTCTCAAGGGGTTACATCATCACGGACAATAAGGGTACACCTGCAGCGCAGCAGAATCGAGAGAGTTAAAAAAAATAGTAATTCACAGATAATAAGATCGCAGTCAGTTAAAGAGCATTAATCAGTCAATTCAATGATGTTCTTCGATAGATTCAGTTGTCCCCCCCCCCCCCCCCAATTCCCCGAATCGTCGTAACTCCTAGGAGGTACGGGTGAATAGGTGAGTAACAGCACCACATAGCGTGCACTCACCTGAAGAAACGTCGCTGATCTTTCTGTTGTTGCGCTATTCATCAAAAACGAACAGCTCATTGTATAGACGGACGTTGTAAGACATACAGTACCGCTAAACTAAAATGAACATAATTACTATGTCTTCGTTTCGAATTCAAAATTGAAAAATTTTAGTGAGACTTCGTACTAAATTTTTCGTCTCTATTGACTATTTTGACGAGCGGCACATTAAACAGTATTCTTTGCGTTTCATCACTCCAAATGAAATTTTTCGTTTCTTGGTTCTTAGAGAGGGAACTTAAATTCTCTTCCACGACATCTACACGCTTAGCTTTCATTGTCTCTGACGTCCGCGATCTGCGAATTTCAAACATTTGTTATAAGCGTTTCCATATCTGTCTTGGAGTACATATTAGCTCCGTACACGCTAACTTTGTTTGTACACCCGTCATCTTTATCTACATCTACATACGTACTCCGCAAGCCACTCCAGACACACTCCGCAAGTCACTGTACGATGCGTGGTGAAGGGTACTCTGTACCACATCTAGTCCTTTGCTTTCGGGCGCGAGTCTGGAATGCGCAAACCGGTCACAGGAGGGTAATATCACGGTGCATGTAACGAGGTGTGGTTCCGACCAGAGCATGGAAGTTCACAGCCCGTCGCTAGAGGGCACGGGTGCACGTCACGTGACTATACAGTGCTAGCAACAGCATTCATCAAACGTCCAGTGCTGCCAGTCGCATTGCAAACAGTGACATGGAGGCATCAACAGAAGAGCAAAGAGGCGTTGTTCGGTCTCTGACAGCGGAAGGAAAAGGAGGAACGGACATTCATCGATGAATGTCACAAGTGTACGGCGAACACTGCATGTCCCTGGCAAGGGTCAAGGCCTGGCACAAGCGCTTCAGGGAAGGACGTGTATCGTTAGCCGATGATGCTTGGTCTGTATCACCACACTGCATTGCTGATGGCATCGTCCTGCTGGTGGATGCACTCATTACCCAGGACTGCCGAGTGACAATGAAAGCTATAGCCGCAGTGGTTGGATTGAACGTCGGAAGTGTTTACACCATCATGAAGGAACCACAGCACATGGACGAAATGTGTGCCCAGTGTGTCCTCACAGTCTTCAACCACACAAGGAAGCATGTCCAATGGTTCACTGTCTTGCTGATTTACTGCGCTGTTCTCGCGAAGAGAATGCATTCTTAGCACAAGTGGTGGCTGGAAATGAGTCATGGTGTCATCTCTTCGAACCAGATTCAAAACGACAAAGTCTCCAGTGGAAGCATCCAGGAGCACCACCACCAAGAAGAGCCAAGGCCATCCATTCAAGTAAAGGAAAGGTTATGCTGACGTTCTTCTTTGACCAAAATGACCCCATTCTGATTCACTTCCTGCAACACGGGGCAACAGTGAATGCCCAGCGTTACTCGCAAACCTTGACCACCGTTCGCCAAGCGATCTAATCAAAACGACTAGGCAATCTCACTCGTGGCATCATTCTGCTCCGCTACAATGCAAAGCCTCATACGGCCAACACAGTCGTGGCACTCCTGCAGAAATTCAAATGGAAGGTTCTCGGCGATCCTCCATACAGTCCGGAGCTCTCTCCCTGTGATTACGCCATTTTTGGTCCCCAAAAGCTCTGACAGACAAATAATTCACCCCGGACAACGACGTCCAGCTGTACGTGCGGAACTGTTTAACATCGCAGCCCCGGGAGTTTAATGAGACAGCCATTCAGTCCCTTGTGTCAAAGTGGGATAAGTGTCTCAATAGCCAGGGTCAATACTTTTAACATACAGGTACTGGTTTCTGTAACTATGTCTTCAGCTCGTTACTTTTTGAACGCCCCTTATATGTCTCGGCGAAACTAAATCATCCTCTAACCGCTATATCATTATTTGAAACCTATGAGGCATTCTTTCTCTTCCTTATTGAAGGATGTAGGTTCAAATTCCGCTCTGCCAGTCTGGTTCTCGTATTCCTTAGTTTCTCTAAATCACTAAGCCAAATTTTGAGTTGGTGCCTTTGACAACGATACGGCCGACTTGATTCTTTAACCGTGTTCATTACGAGCTTGTGCAAAGTCTCCAATAACGACAATGTCGGTGGTATATTAACCAGCTATAAATATTGTTATTTCGTTTTTAAAATAGAGTTATTTCCCTTGCATGAAACCACCTTCAAATTCTGCGATGTACCTATTCCGGGCTGGTTGATGTTTATTGGAAGCAGTAGAGCGAAACTGCTAGGAAAGCAGCTTCTGACAATGGGAAAATCTCATCTATACTGCTGGAAATTAAAACGGAAGCACTACGAAGACAGCATACGACAAACGTCTAAATAACATGTTGGGATTTTTCAGTTGTCACCGCAACTTCGTTTAGGAGCTATCCGTCTACATTACTCTATAGTAGGAAAGTTCACGAAGCGGGTTTTTCATTAAAAAATGGCACTTGTATGTCGGTTGTTTGAGAGAAAACCGTGTTGTGCTTCGGGTAAGAAGCAGAAACGTACAGCACCAGCTGTCACTTGGACAGCGTCAAGATGGTTTCCTGCGGAACGTAGACTTTCACCTCTACCGTTAAAACTATATGAAAGAAAAACAGAAATGAAAGCAAGGGTGAGCAGTGGGGTTAAGATTCAGGGAGAAAGAACATCAACGAGAACATTCGCTGATGTCATTGCTGTCCTCAGTGAAATTCAGGATATATTGCAGGACCAGCTGAATGTAATGAGGCTGTATTGACCACATGCAATGAACTGAGAGCAAACAGAAATGGTTCAAATGGCTCTGAGCACTATGGGACTCAACAGCTATGGTCATCAGTCCCCTAGAACTTAGAACTACTTAAACCTAACTAACCTAAGGACATCACACACATCCATGCCCGAGGCAGGATTCGAACCTGCGACCGTAGCAGTCGCACGGTTCCGGACTGCGCGCCTAGAACCACGAGACCACCGCGGTCGGCGAGAGCAAACAGAATGAAGACGAAAGTAATTAAGAGATTAGCGGCAACATCAAAACTCGGGACAACGAACCAGATGAAGCGAAGGAATTCTTCTAACTTCTAAGCAAGAAAACAAATTATGGGCGAAGCAAGAACATAAAAAGCGGACCAGCACAGGCAGAGAGGGAATTACTCGTTAAATGATGTCTATTAGGGCCAAATATTGCCTTAGTTCAAGGATGAAACTCCTAAGAATGTACGTTTCGAGCACAGCACTATGTGGAAACGAATCATATGCCACGGGAAAAGGAGAAAAACATTTTGAAAATTAAGAAGAGTGGTAGGTTAATAAATGATGAGGTTGTCCGCAGTACTGGTGAGGAGAAGACCATCTGGAGAACGTTAACACGAAGAAGCGACAGGATGACACGAAGTGAGTTTAGAAACCGGGTAATAACTTCCACTATACTTGAGGGAGTTGTAGGGAAAGGAAAAATGTAGAAGGAGACAGCGACTGAATAAATCCAGGAAGTACGAGTAGTTCAGAATATTGTGTCAAAAAAAAAAAAAAAAAAAAAAAAGAGGAGACGAATTTGTCGCTGGCCGCTTCAACCAAAAAAGTCAACAAAACCAGGCATGTTTGTGTGCCTTACATTTCGTCCCATTACGCTGGAGACATCATCAGAGGCTATAAAGACTCCGACAACAGTTTCAAACTTAAAACAAGCTCAACACGCTGAACTGTTCATACGTATCTGCACAACCGTGACGTCACCAGAACGCTGCCTGTCATCGCGTAGTCGCATGTGCTACTAAGCTTATAGTGGGGAAGAGCTGGCGCTGTTCACTGTATTTGCTACAAAAGCCAACAAATTGCCGTATGCGCAGATAGAGAAAATTCAGCCTCATACCGATATTTCAGATACTTGCGGAGTATAGTAAGGCAATGTGTGTCCCGTAGTGTGCTGCTTTCTGGGTGACTGGCCCACGGACTCTGTCTGGCCTTGAGGTGATGCGCAGCTTTTATCGCCTACAGCGTCTGACACGTCACGACGAACGCCGCGTCCTCGCAGATTTAAATGCTGCTGCCGTGAGAAGGCAACACAGTCCCCTCTCGACAGCTGCGGCGCAGTTCATACCCCGGACACTGCAGCCTTCATCGCCGGCCCTACAGCTGCCAGGCGCTGCTTGCTCGTTACAGGTCGGTGTGCGTCTGGCTACCAGCACCCTTTGTAGGTCAACTGAAGAATGGCTTTGACCAATGACGTTATAATTTACTCATAGATATTATACTCGCAAACTAAACTGACACTCGGAGCGCTGTCTGATGGGAGCAACTATAAATGTGAAATGGCTTTACGCTCGCACCCACCAGCCATCACATTCACTGTCAACTTAGTTTGCGCGTACAGTATTAATGTCTTTATTTTCGAGCCATAAATAATAAATGGATTATCTTCTGTGGCCAGGTGTCATCATTGTAAACTGAGATAAATGAGTGTGTTCTTAAAATACAGGACTAGACATTGCGTACGATTTTTGTCGCTTGCATTAATTTAAATCATTTGTTCGTTCCAATTCATTCGACAACTATTTTCGTTCTCAGTCAGTTTCAGATATTTTGAAAGAATCGTTTTTCATTCCGAACGATTTTTACTTTTTTTATTTTCGTTTGTAGGTATGGATTTATCTGTTCCTATGAGTATGGAAGACTTGAAGCAAGATTCGTCAACTGCAGTACAAATTTTACAGTTGCCGCTTGTTTTCGCCTTCACTAGCACTAATATTACTACGATATTTTGCAGTCGATACTAGTAATAGCGAAGGCTAAAAGACCGACATACGAAAAATTAATATCCCGTACTTCAGTTGACCTAGCAAAGACGAAAAGCGACGTACGTAACATTGGCACCCTTTACCTCAGCTGAACGATGAAGGTAGTATCCTATATAGGTCAACTGAAGAACCGAATACAAACCTTTTACAGGGTGTCCCAGCTATCTTGTCCACCCAAAATATCTCTGGAACAATAACAGCTATTGGAAAACGGCTTTCAAAGGTATCAATGTAGGGCTGAGGCCCTTGAATGTACATATTTGGAAACATTCTAAAACGAAATCATATCTGTTTTTTAACACAAACTTATGTTTTTTTAATGGACCTCCTATATTTTTTCTTCAGCAATCCATAGCATGACTAAGCACATACACAATGGCGTTGATTGCATCGCAATATTCCCATTACATCCCGAGATATTAAGACGCGAAGTTGACGCTTGAAACACCCTACATGCGCTGCTAGCGCACGTCCTGAGGCTCAGGCGTGAACCCCATGCTGCCCGTAATCGCGATGTGATTGACATGTGTAATCACACCTCCATACTTACCAAGAAAGCACAGAAGCTGATATCGTTATAGGTACAGAAAGCTGGCTAAAGCCTGAAATAAGTTCTGCAGAAATTTTTACGAAGTCTCAGACGGTGTTCAGGAAAGATAGATTAGGCAGAATTGGTGGTGGAGTGTTGGTGTCTGTCAGTAGTGGTTTATCTTGTAGTGAAGTCGAAGTGGATACTCTGTGCGAATTGGTGTGGGTGGAGGTTATACTTAACAGCCGAATTAAGTTAATAATTGGCTCCTTCTACCGACCCCCAGACTCCGATGATACAGTTGCGGAACAGTTCAGAGAAAGTTTGAGTCTCGTAACAAATAAATACCCCACTCATACGGTTATAGTTGGTGGGGACTTCAACCTACCCTCGGTATGTTGGCAAAAATACTTGTTCAAAACCGGTGGTAGGCACAAAACGTCTTCCGAGATTGTCCTAAATGCATTCTCCGAAAATTATTTAGAGCAGTTAGTCCACGAACCCACGCGAATTGTAAATGGTTGCGAAAACACACTTGACCTCTTGGCCACAAACAATCCAGAGCTGATAGAGAGCATCATGACTGATACAGGGATTAGTGATCACAAGGTCATTGTAGCTAGGCTCAATACCATTTCTTCCAAATCCATCAGAAACAAACGCAAAATAATTTTATTTAAAAAAGCGGATAAAGTACCACTAGAAGCCTTCCTAAAAGACAATTTCCATTCCTTCCGAACTGACTATGCGAATGTAGACGAGATGTGGCTCAAATTCAAAGATATAGTAGCAACAGCAATTGAGATATTCATACCTCATAAATTGGTAAGAGATGGAACGGATCCCCCGTGGTACACAAAAAAGGTCCGAACGCTGTTGCAGAGGCAACGGAAAAAGCATGCGAAGTTCAGAAGAACGCGAAATCCTGAAGATGGGCTAAAATTTACAGACGCGCGAAATTTGGCACGTACTTCGATGCGAGATGCCTTTAATAGGTTCCACAACGAAACATTGTCTCGAAATTTGGTAGAAAATCCGAAGAAATTCTGGTCGTATGTAAAGTACACAAGCGGCAAGACGCAGTCAATACCTTCGCTGCGCAGTGCCGATGGTACTGTTATCGACGACTGCGCCGCTAAAGCGGAGTTATTGAACGCAGTTTTCCGAAATTCCTTCACCAGGGAAGACGAATGGAATATTCCAGAATTTGAAACACGAACATCTGCTAGCATGAGTTTCTTAGAAGTAGATACCTTAGGGGTTACGAAGCAACTCAAATCGCTTGATACGGGCAAGTCTTCAGGTCCAGATTGTATACCGATTAGGTTCCTTTCAGATTACGCTGATACTATAGCTCCCTACTTAGCACTCATATACAACCGCTCGCTCACCGATAGATCTGTACCTACAGATTGGAAAATTGCGCAGGTCGCACCAGTGTTCAAGAAGGGTAGTAGGAGTAATCCATTTAACTACAGACCTATATCATTGACGTCGGTTTGCAGTAGGGTTTTGGAGCATATACTGTATTCAAACATTATGAATCACCTCGAAGGGAACGATCTATTGACACGTAATCAGCATGGCTTCAGAAAACATCGCTCTTGTGCAACGCAGCTAGCTCTTTATTCGCACGAAGTAATGGCCGCTATCGACAGGGGATCTCAAGTTGATTCCGTATTTCTAGATTTCCGGAAAGCTTTTGACACCGTTCCTCACAAGCGACTTCTAATCAAGCTGCGGAGCTATGGGGTATCGTCTCAGTTGTGCGACTGGATTCGTGATTTCCTGTCAGGAAGGTCGCAGTTCGTAGTAATAGACGGCAAATCATCGAGTAAAACTGAAGTGATATCAGGTGTTCCCCAGGGAAGCGTCCTGGGACCTCTACTGTTCCTGATCTATATAAATGACCTGGGTGACAATCTGAGCAGTTCTCTTAGACTGTTCGCAGATGATGCTGTAATTTACCGTCTAGTAAGGTCATCCGAAGACCAGTATCAGCTGCAAAGCGATTTAGAAAAGATTGCTGTATGGTGTGTCAGGTGGCAGTTGACGCTAAATAACGAAAAGTGTGAGATGATCCACATGAGTTCCAAAAGAAATCCGTTGGAATTCGATTACTCGATAAATAGTACAATTCTCAAGGCTGTCAATTCAACTAAGTACTTGGGTGTTAAAATTACAAACAACTTCAGTTGGAAGGACCACATAGATAATATTGTCGGGAAGGCGAGCCAAAGGTTGCGTTTCATTGGCAGGACACTTAGAAGATGCAACAAGTCCACTAAAGAGACAGCTTACACTACACTCGTTCGTCCTCTGTTAGAATATTGCTGCGCGGTGTGGGATCCTTACCAGGTGGGATTGACGGAGGACATCGAGAGGGTGCAAAGAAGGGCAGCTCGTTTTGTATTATCGCGTTATAGGGGAGAGAGTGTTGCAGATATGATACACGAGTTGGGATGGAAGTCATTACAGCATAGACGTTTTTCGTCGCGGCGAGAGCTTTTTACGAAATTTCAGTCACCAACTTTCTCTTCCGAATGCGAAAATATTTTGTTGAGCCCAACCTACATAGGTAGGAATGATCATCAAAATAAAATAAGAGAAATCAGAGCTCGAACAGAAAGGTTTAGGTGTTCGTTTTTCCCGCTCGCTGTTCGGGAGTGGAATAGTAGAGAGATAGTATGATTGTGGTTCGATGAACCCTCTGCCAAGCACTTAAATGTGAATTGCAGAGTAGTCATGTAGATGTAGATGTAGAGGTCCGAAACGAATAATACGGTCTGCTGCGATTTCGGGCAGCATGGGGTTGACGCCTGAGCCTCAGGACGTGCGCTAGCAGTGCATGTCGGGTGTTTCAAGAATGACTAGACTAAAGTTATGCTCAAATCGTGTAACTGGCCACATTTCCCATATGTCACATGACCCCCTTTCCATTGAAAACTAGCAGTTGCATCAAAGATGGCTGATTCCATAACGGGAGCCATGTCGGTAACGTATCCTCACAGTTTTTCCCCCTCAGACATCTCATACTCATTGATTTTATATTTCTGATCATCCACCTGTTTTTGTTCTAAAAGAGTAATTCCACAGCTGTGGGCCAGCCATTAATTGTGTGTCTACTCTGCATCCAGTCAGGAGTAACGTCGTCCACGATAAACATGACGGTTTTCGAGAAGGTTTCTCACAGGCAGACTCGTGCTAATGAGAAGAGACCTATGTAGCACTGAATTCCTGTATTTGCTGCGGTCCACATATTGTCCGATACTAACACTGTGGGGATACACGTGGAATGCCATCGCAAGCCGACTTTTGAATCGAGCCTTGGGCAACTGCAGTTATTTAGCGTAACATAACTAAATCAACACTTATATACAGTATAATGTTACCGCGGCTTATCAAAGCTGGTAGGTGTGCATCACTATGACTAAAACAGCGAAGACTCATACAATCATGTATACATATTTCGTGATACCTTCCAGATAATATCAGCAGAAAGAACAATTCATGCACTATCAGCAGTTTTCACCTGATAGGCCGTGGTTCTTTTTATCGTGCTTATCGTGTGCCGTTTCCTCGCCCACTTTGATATCGCCTACATTGTAGATGTGCGTGTGACAGAGTCTGTAGTTTTCGACTTATTGATGGTGACTAATCATGCTTGGTATGTCAGGGACAATGCGACACGGAACGACAACCATTTCTACTCTAACTTTTATTCCGATGACGTTTAGCACAATGACGAAAAAATGCTCAAATGTCTGTGAAATCTTATGAGACTTAACTGCTATGGTCATCAGTCCCTAAACTTACACACTACGTAACCCAAATTATCCTAAGGACACACACACACGCACACACACACACACACCCATGCCCGATGGAGGACTCGAACCTCCGCCGGGACCAGCAGTACAGTCCATGACTGCAGCTCCTAGACCTCTCTGCTTATCCCGCGCGGCTGCAGAATGAGATATTTCACTATTTTTAACTAGCTTACTATGTTTCACTTTTACATATCATGCTTCTTCGGTCAGTTTTCACAGTGTGTTTTGAAATTATGAGTAAATACTTACACACACATGAGCAAAATTGAAAGTTCCCACCATATGATTTAAACGGAGGTAACGTCAAAAGCAGCTTTCTTCTATCTAGGTCAGGCAAAAATTGATCTACGAAATAACTTTATTTGTGTGGTATTTTCAATTACCCATTTCGTGTGTGTTTCGGTAAACCGTAATTTAGTGCAGTAATACAAATCTTTGAACTGTTAATGGCCAAGATTGACGAAGGTTTATAAGCAATCTGCTCCCCCGTTTTCGTAGCGAAGAAACAGGTGGCTGAATTTAAGTGAGACCCTTCATAGTTTGGAGATAGTCCAAATGCAGGACGTACAAATAATAGAAATTCAGGTGAAAACCGGAGAGTAAATGAGCAACATTTTAATGGCTAGAAGGCAGTCAAGGGCGTACCAAACACATGAAAATGAAGAAACAGAACAAATTTCGCGGTGCATTCTGCACCTAAATTTACCTGTGCAAAAGAATTGTGCCGAATTAGCTGTTTCTCTTGAATGCTAACCACAAGGAAATGCGAGAAGGAATGTCCCAGCGTCGTGTGGACTGTTTTAAAAGGAATACCACAAATTTTGAGCAACTATACTTTTAGCTGAATGTGACCTGAGCTCCCAAAAAAAGCACTGTACCCAAGGCGGTGGCCGGCCGTTAGAAAGCAGGAAAAAATGAATTTGGGCAACAGGAAAGGTAATGGCCGTTGTTTTGCTGAATTGGAAAGAATATCTTATACAGTTCATAGAGAAAGAAGTAACTGTCGAATACTTTGAAACATAATAGACGAACGGAAAGACAGATGAGGTCTGGTTTAGAAAAGAACAAATGGTCGTTTTTAAAGGTGCTGCTCAGCTGGAGATACGATGCACGTGAATAACAAAGTGGTGGGATGTCCACACAGTTCCAGTGTAAAAGAAATTTGCGGATGAGAAAGTTTTAAGTCCTAGTTGCAGTGTGTTCGTTTTTACAAAGTACATTAAGGCGAGGGCTGTCTTTCAATCATTTACAAAAACAATGAAACAAAAAAACGTATTGTACATATCGTGTTATTGTTTCTCAAGATATTCTCCTTTAAAATATGTACATTTTTGCATGCGCTCGAACGAAATCTGTAAAATGCGTTCCCCACTAACGTTGGTATTTCACAGGATTGCAGGAACTGATATAATTAAGGTTGTAAATTTTTGTAGACATGTTCGACACGTTTATCAGCGTTTTTGTGAGACAAATGAAGTCCTTTTTGCAGAAGACATAAGCGCAGATTTATCTTCGTGACCATCGAACAAAGAGTGAGCGGTACCAATCATTGCTTCTGTAACTACTTCCCTGTCACTGGAAGGTTTATACCCTTTTAGGTAAACAGGCTCTTAAGAAGCCATTACCGTGTTCCTATTTTGCTTAGCTGCGTTAAGAACGCCGCGCGGGATTAGCCGAGCGGTCTCAGGCGCTGCAGTCATAGACTGCGCGGCTGGTCCCGGAGGAGGTTCGAGCCCTCCCTCGGGCATGGGTTTATGTGTTAACCTTAGGATAATTTACGTTAAGTAGTGTGTAAGCTTAGGGACTGATGATCTTAGCAGTTAAGTCCCATAAGATTTCACACACATTTGAACTTCTTTTTGCGTTAAGAACAACGAGTGACACACAAGACACGTGATTGCACCCACACTCACAAGCTCTCAAGTTATGCAGGACAGCGTCAAAAAATATTGCTCAGGAAGAAGCTGTCAGTACAAACAGCAATGTTCAAAAAGAGCCAACTCACTGCTTGCGGCAAAGTTTTGTTGTGATTAAAGTGACTGTTCTCCATTTCCCAACAACCAAGGTCTAATATTTCATCAACGAAAAAAAAGAGTACAGCTCTGAGCACACAAAAAGTAGTTTTTGCTGAAATTTAATATCGGCTGGTACCGGCGGAGGTTCGAGTCCTCCCTCGGGCATGGGTGTGTGTGTTTGTCCTTAGGATAATTCAGGTTAAGTAGTGTGTAAGCTTTGGGACTGATGACCTCAGCAGAAGTCCCATAAGATTTCTCACACATTCGAACATTCGAAATTTAATATCGGATATTGTTGGAACAGAAATTTGCTTACGAAGGGCGCCAGGAGATCTAACAGAAGCGATTTAGGTAGCTTATGTAGGCTCAGTGGGACAAACTCATTTTTTATCTGCACATAGTAAAAAATACGAGTGCGTGTGTGTGCGTGTGTGTGTGTGTGTGTGTGTGTATTTTGTAATCAACAATGTAGTAGAGAATGACATACACTTTAAATGACAAAAATGTCAGTGCTTACAAGTATATAGACAGAAAACATTGCTGCCATATGTCCGCACCTAGACACAATACCGAACGAATGATATACCACACCTCAAAATTAGAGCTAATTAGATAAGACATGTCATATTTGGATTCAGCAGCCACAAAATAACCTTAAAATGTCGAAATATGGCAGGCAAGGTAAATAAAAGTCATTTGGTGACCAGTGCCATCGACCGGCTGACAAGCAGAATCATGTTCATGAAGGATGACGCCATTTTTCGTAGGAAAGTCGAGTGTAACCATTGGAATAAGTAGTCATTTCCATGCGAGCCTCGAGAATGAAGCGGTTTCGCAGGAGGCGGTTCAGCTTGGAACACCCGGAGAGTTGATTTTTGTTTATTTTCCTGCTTGCAGGAGTATATCCGTAGATTCGGGTGATTCAGCTTTATTGTGAGCCTGTGACTAGGTGTGAAGCATAGTTAGAATAATCTACGGACAGGGATGAAACTAAGATTAAATCTCTTTTACCGGTAACAGGTTTCCACGTCCATTGGAGCTTTTCCTGACATTCCGCCGGCTCTGACGCCGTTTCCCGATTTCCTTTCTCCAGACTGCAGATGGCGCTGCTCCTGGACTCGTGGATCGCCGAGTTGGTCGTCGTCTTATCGGCGGCCGTGCTCGCCCTCTACCTGTGGTTCTCCAGTGCCTATAGTTACTGGAAGAGCAAGGGGGTGCCGTACGCCGAACCTACCGTCCCGTTTGGAAACTTCCGGAGAACGTTTCTGGGCCAGGAACCTGTCGGTGTGACACTGCTGAAGATACACAACCAACTGCCAAGTAAGAAATTTTAAACTGTCGTCAATGATTAGGAAATATTCGTTATTAATTAAGCGAATCTGTCCTACAAGCTGTAATGATGTAAAGATGTTCTGTGCGTTTGTAACACACCATTTTCTCGCCGCGCCTGTCACTTTGTCCGTTGGCCTGAAAGGGATGGACACTTTTCTTCCTGACCCCACCCCCCCTCTTCCTCAGTGGGCTCTGGGGAGGGCTCCGGATCTGGCTCAAGAGCGACTGACTTTCCCAAGGTGGGAGGTGTCCATAGCACCTGACGGCAAATGCAATTAGCATCAGCAGGAAACTTCCAATGATAAAGCCATAATTCTTTTTTGGCTGAAAGGACTAAATGTCAGTACCATCTAACACAAAAAACAGTACATCAAGAAAAAATTACCTCAATGGGACTGAAATCTACGATAATGATGGAAACTGAAGAAATGAATTGAAATTTGTACCATGTCCTGGACTCAAACCCAGGTCCTCTTGCTTCCTCTGCGGTGCTGTAATGCTGAGCATTACAGTACCGCAGCACTACAGTCGACATCATCGCACAAACAACCCAAGTCGAATGCCCTCTCCATCCCAAATTTCAATTCATATCTCTAGCTTATTGTCCCCCTACTTTGATATAAATTGAAGGGCATTAGTGCTGCAATGGTGTCATGGTCAGAATTTCTGCCTAGTAAGCAGGCACGCTCATGTTCGAGACCGGGTTGTAGCATGAATTTTAGTTCATTTCTTCAGCTTCCATCATTATCGTAGATAAAGGCGATACTCTGGGAAAATATAATTATAAGATCTATAAGGGATGTTATGTATGTATACAAGCAACCAAATGATTACAGTTTCAGGAAACTGGATTGTTTATTCTAGAGAAAGAGCTTCAGAAATTCAGCAGCTCAATAATGCATTGGTCCACCTCTGGACCTCATGTAAGTAGATATTCAACTTGGCATTGATTTGTAAAGTTATTGGATGCCCTTCTTAGGGATATCATACCAAATTCTGCCCAGCTGGCGCGTTAGGTCGTCAGTATCCCGAGGTGGTTGGATAGCCCTGCCCATAACCCTCAAAACGTTCTCAACAGGGTATAGATCCGACGACCTTGTTATTCAAGGTAGGGTTCATAAGCATGAATACAAGCAGTGGAGACCCTCGCGGCGTGTCGGCGGGTATTGTCTTGCTTAAATGTAAGCCCAGGATGGCTTGCCGTTAAGTACAACAAGACGAGGCATGGAATATCGTCGACGTAACGCTGTGCTCTATGCTGGCTACAGATGACAACCAACACCTGCCATGAAATGAAATGACACCCCAGACCAGGTTGCCAGGCTGTATGGCGGGCGACTGGTATCCCACTGCTGTCCGGAGCGTCTCCAGACATCTTTGCTCGTGAGTGGGGATCAGTTCGAAGTGGGATTTTTCAATGAAGACACTTGTACTGCAGTCAATGAGATTCCACGCCAAAGACGTGTCTGGAGTACCATTTCTATTCATAGCAGGACCCCTTTGGTTTTCATCCGCAGCCGGCTTAGACTGCAGCGACACGTCGTCTATACTTGACGCCTCGTTTTGTTGCCCTTCATGGCAAGCCCTCCCGGACTTGCATTTCAGCTAGATAATGCATGCCCACACGCGGCGAGAGTTTCTACTACTTGTGTTTGTGGCTGCCAAACTCTACATTGGCCAGAAAAGTAGCTCGATCTGTCCCCAACTGAGAGAGTTTCGAGCATTATGTGCAGGACCTTCCAACCAGCTCTAGAGTTTGACGCTCTAACGCGCCAATTAGAGAGAATTTGAGATTATATATGTGAAGAGGACATCCACCAACTCTGTCAACCAATGCCAAGCTGAATAACTGCTTGTATTAGGGCCAGAGGAGGACCAACGCGTTATTATTGGATTGCTCAATTTGGGAAGTTCTTTCTCTTCAATAAGTCATCCAGTATTTCCGAAACTGCAAACATTTCTTTGTCTGCACATGTACATTACATCTACTGATTTGCGTACCGTTGGGATAATTCCGTCGCCGTGTGACTTTTTTTTGCGTCAGAGTGTAATTTTAGGGAGCTGTTTCGAACTCTGTCTCTAGAAGGTGCTGTTACGGTGTGTATTTCGAAATTCGGCAGTTAGTGGCAAAGAAGAGTTGGCAAGTCCCCATTTCGCGGGCCTGAGGACCTGATCAGTAGTTTGCACGTCTTATAGGCGAGAGCGGCAGTTTAGTGGCCGCACTCATTATCGGTAACAATCGGCTGGATAGCTGGCCGTAGAACAACTAGCTAGCAGAAGTTATCGTTGACGAACGCGACTGCACTTGGCGTAGTCTAATAGAACATAGTAAATTCCGTTCTTCCCGGTGAAAACTTGAACCGTGGTGTTTCTGTCCTTATCTTTTCTGACTTTAGACCTTCGCCCAATTCTGCTTGCGGAGGAGATAATCTATATGATCAAAAGTATCCGGACACATGGCTCAAAATGACTTCTAAGTTCGTGGCGCCCTCCATCGGTAATGCTAGGATCAATATGGTGTTCATGACTGCTTCCACTCTCGCAGGCACACGTTCATTCAGGTGCTGGAAGGTTTCCTGGGGAATGACAGCCCATTCTTCACGGAATGTTGCACTGAGGAGAGGTATCGATCTTGGTCGTTGAGGCATAGCACGAAGTCGGCGTTCAAAAACATCCCAATGGTGTTCTGTAAGATTCAGGCCTGGCCTCTGAGTAGACCAGTCCACTACAGGGATGTTATTGTCGTGTAGCCACTCTGCCACAGGCCGTGCATTATGAACAAGTAATCGATAGTGTTGAAAGATTCAATCGCCATTCCAGAGTCGCTCTTCAACAGTGGGAAGCAAGAAGGTGCTTAAAACATCAATGTAGGCCTGTACTGTGATGTTGCCAAGCAAAACAACAATGGTGCAATCCCCTGAACTTTCTCCAAGAGGCCGTCTTTCCGCTGAGCCGTATTAGAAGAAATGGTAGCAGTCATTTAGCTCCGTGTTTGCCTGGCACAAAACTAAATATCTGAACATGGCTGTTACAATGGATATGCGGCTGCTGGCCCAGAGGCAGTCCACTAACGGCAGTTGGCTCTCAGCAGTCGCACACTCCACCGCCTTGTAGCACTCGTTGAGTTTTCTTATATTTTTATACAGGTTTTCAGTGCTCTTCCAATATCAGATATTATCCAGCGTCCCTGTGATCTGTGCCGCCATTAGATGACGAGCAGCGGACGAGCTAACATCAACAGCTTACTAGGTTCGCCTAAACCGTATCAAGCATAGAATGATGGCGTTTCCTAGGATTCTCGTCACAGATTACGTGTAGGTAACGAAATTTCGTAGACGCATGGTGAAACACGTGATTCTGTATTTGCCTCACAAGGGGACCAATCGGCAAGTTGACTTTTGTAGCTTTTTACATGTGTGGTGTGTCAAGTTAAGAACTCAAATACAAGTCTCCCAAACAGTTCCGTGCAACTCTAAAAGATCTCGAGGCTATCCTTTTTTACGTTTTCCGATCGTACTCAATACTTTTCGACAAACGGTGTGGCTCTGTGGTAGAATTGATTAAAATCCTGTTAGAAGCCATTTTTAAACAAAGATGCATATACTGTAAGTATTTACGTGGAGCATAAAATACAAAAAGAGAAAAAAATTATTTTTTATTTTTTAGTTGTTCAATCTTCATCAAAATTCTTTTACACAGGATTGGAAATCAAGAACTTTCGTTTGTAATGAATACTGGACTTTTCTATCCATTGTTGTTGTTGTTGTTGTTGTCTTCAGTCCTGAGACTGGTTTGATGCAGCTCTCCGTGCTACCCTATCCTGTGCAAGCTGCTTCATCTCCCAGTACCTACTGCAACCTACATCCTTCTGAATCTGCTTAGTGTATTCATCTCTTGGTCTCCCTCTACGATTTTTACCCGCCACGCTGCCCTTCCAATACTAAATTGGTGATCCCTTGATGCCTCAGAACATGTCCTGCCAACCGATCCCTTCTTCTGGACAAGTTGTGCCACAAACTTCTCTTCTCCCCAGTCCTATTCAATACTTCCTCATTAGTTACGTGATATACCCATCTAATCTTCAGCATTCTTCTGTAGCACCACATTTCAAAAGCTTCTATTCTCATCTTGTCCAAACTATTTATCGTCCATGTTTCACTTCCATACATGGCTATACTCCATACATATACTTTCAGAAATGACTTCCTGACACTTATCTCTTCTTCAGAAACGCTTTCCTTGCCATTGAAAGTCAACATTTTATATCCTCTCTACTTCGAGCATCATCAGTTATTTTGCTCCCCAAATAGCAAAACTCCTTTACTACTTTAAGTGTCTCATTTGCTAATCTAATTCCCTCAGCATCACCCGACCTAATTCGACTACATTCCATTATTCTCGTTTTGCTTTTGTTGATGTTCATCTTGTACCCTCCTTTCAAGACACTGTCCATTCCGTTCAACTGCTCTTCCAAGTCCTTTGCTGTCTCTGACAGAATTACAATGTCATCGGCGAACCTCAAAGTTTTTATTTCTTCTCCATGGATTTTAATACCTACTCCGAATTTTTCTTTTGTTTCCTTTACTGCTTGCTCAATATACAGATTGAATAACATCGAAGAGAGGCTACAACCATGTCTTACTCCCTTCCCAACCACTGCTTCCCTTTCATGTCCCTCGACTCTTATAATTGCCATCTGGTTTCTGTACAAATTGTAAATAGCCTTTCGCTCCCTGTATTTTACTCCTGCCACCTTTAGAATTTGAAAGAGAGTATTCCAGTCAACATTGTCGAAAGCTTTCTCTAAGTCTACAAATGCTAAAAACGTAGGTTTGCCTTTCCTTAATCTTTCTTCTAAGATAAGTCGTAAGGTCAGTACTGCCTCACGTGTTCCAGTATTTCTACGGAATCCAAACTGATCTTCCCCGAAGTCGGCTTCTACTAGTTTTTCCATTCGTCTGTAAAGAATTCGTGTTAGTATTTTGCAGCTGTGGCTTATTAAACTGATAGTTCGGTAATTTTCACATGTGTCAACACCTGCTTTCTTTGGGATTGGAATTATTATATTCTTCTTGAAGTCTGAGGGTATTTTGCCTGTTTCATACATCTTGCTCACCAGATGGTAGAGTTTTGTCAGGACTGGCTCTCCCAAGGCCGTCAGTAGTTCCAATGAAATGTTGTATACTCCGGGGGCCGTGTTTCGACTCAGGTCTTTCAGGGCTCTGTCAAACTCTTCACGCAGTATAGTATCTCCCATTTCATCTTCATCTACATCCACTTCCATATTCATAATATTGTCCTCAAGTACATCGCCCTTGTATTGAACCTCTATATACTCCTTCCTCCTTTCTGCTTTCCCTTCTTTGCTTAGAACTGGGTTTCCATCTGAGCTCTTGATATTCATACAAGTGGTTCTCTTTTGTCCAAAGATCTCTTTAATTTTCCTGTAGGCAGTATCTATCTTACCCCTTACATTTGTCCTCTAGCCATCCCTGCTTAGCCATTTTGCACTTCTACATCTACATGACTACTCTGCAATTCACATTTAAGTGCTTGGCAGAGGGTTCATCGAACCACAATCATACTATCTCTCTACTATTCCACTCCCGAACAGCGAGCGGGAAAAATGAACACCTAAACCTTTCTGTTCGAGCTCTGATTTCTCTTATTTTATTTTGATGATCATTCCTACCTATGTAGGTTGGGCTCAACAAAATATTTTCGCATTCGGAAGAGAAAGTTGGTGACTGAAATTTCGTAAAAAGGTCTCGACGCGACGAAAAACGTCTATGCTGTAATGACTTCCATCCCAACTCGTGTATCATATCTGCCACACTCTCTCCCCTATAACGCGATAATACAAAACGAGCTGCCCTTTTTTGCACCCTTTCGATGTCCTCCGTCAATCCCACCTGGTAAGGATCCCACACCGCGCAGCAATATTCTAACAGAGGACGAACGAATGTTGTGTAAGCTGTCTCTTTAGTGGACTTGTTGCATCTTCTAAGTGTCCTGCCAATGAAACGCAACCTTTGGCTCGCCTTCCCGACAATATTATCTATGTGGTCCTTCCAATTGAAGTTGTTCGTAATTTTAACACCCAGGTACTTAGTTGAATTGACTGCCTTGAGAATTGTACTATTTATCGAGTAATCGAATTCCAACGGATTTCTTTTGGAACTCATGTGGATCATCTCACACTTTTCGTTATTTAGCGTCAACTGCCACCTGACACACCATACAGCAACCTTTTCTAAATCGCTTTGCAACTGATACTGGTCTTCGGATGACCTTACTAGACGGTAAATTACAGCATCATCTGCGAACAGTCTAAGAGAACTGCTCAGATTGACACCCAGGTCATTTATATAGATCAGGAACAGTAGAGGTCCCAGGACGCTTCCCTGGGCAACACCTGATATCACTTCAGTTTTACTCGATGATTTGCCGTCTATTACTACGAACTGCGACCTTCCTGACAGGAAATCACGAATCCAGTCGCACAACTGAGACAATACCCCATAGCTCCGCAGCTTGATTAGAAGTCGCTTATGAGGAACGGTGTCAAATGCTTTCCGGAAATCTAGAAATACGGAATCAACTTGAGATCCCCTGTCGATAGCGGCCATTACTTCGTGCGAATAAAGAGCTAGCTGCGTTGCACAAGAGCGATGTTTTCTGAAGCCATGCTGATTACGTGTCAATAGATCGTTCCCTTCGAGGTGATTCATAATGTTTGAATACAGTATATGCTCCAAAACCCTACTGCAAACCGACGTCAATGATATAGGTCTGTAGGTAAATGGATTACTCCTACTACCCTTCTTGAACACTGTTGCGACCTGCGCAATTTTCCAATCTGTAGGTACAGATCTATCGGTGAGCGAGCGGTTGTATATGAGTGCTAAGTAGGGAGCTATAGTATCAGCGTAATCTGAAAGGAACCTAATCGGTATAAATCTGGACCTGAAGACTTGCCCGTATCAAGCGATTTGAGTTGTTTCACAACCCCTAAGGTATCTACTTCTAAGAAACTCATGCTAGTAGATGTTCGTGTTTCAAATTCTGGAATATTCCATTCGTCTTCCCTGGTGAAGGAATTTTGGAAAACTGCGTTCAATAACTCCGCTTTAGCGGCACAGTCGTCGACAACAGTACCATCGGTACTGCGCAGCGAAGGTATTGACTGCGTCTTGCCGCTTGTGTACTTTACATACGACCAGAATTTCTTCGGATTTTCTACCAAATTTCGAGACAATGTTTCGTTGTGGAACCTATTAATGGCATCTCGCATCGAAGTACGTGCCAAATTTCGGGCGTCTGTAAATTTTAGCCCATCTTCGGGATTTCACGTTCTTCTGAACTTCGCATGCTTTTTCCGTTGCCTCTGCAACAGAGTTCGGACCTTTTTTGTGTACCACGGGGGATCCGTTCCATCTCTTACCAATTTATGAGGTATGAATATCTCAATTGCTGTTGCTACTATATCTTTGAATTTGAGGCACATCTCGTCTACGTTCGCATAGTCAGTTCGGAAGGAATGGAAGTTGTCTTTTAGGAAGGCTTCTAGTGGCACTTTATCCGCTTTTTTAAATAAAATTATTTTGCGTTCGTGTCGATCTCATTTTTGAGACGTTTGTATTCCTTTTTCCCTGCTTCATTTACTGCATTTTTATAGTTTCTCCTTTCATCAATTAAATTCAGTATTTCTTCTGTTACCCAAGGATTTCTACTAGCCCTCGTCTTTTTACCTACTTGATCCTCTGCTGCCTTCAGTACCTCATCCCTCAAAGCTACCCATTCTTCTTCTACTATATTTATATCCCCCATTCCTAGCAATTGTTGCCTTATGCTCTCCCTGAAACGCTGTACAGTTCTTTCAGTTCATCCAGGTCCCATCTCTTTAAATTCCCACCTTTTTGCAGTTTCTTCAGTTTTAGTCTACTTTCTACCCATTATAAAGTCAGAAATAAGAAGACGTACATTCTTCATAAAAATTACTATTTGATGAATATTGTATTTAAATGACAAAGGTGTTCGAATGAAATGGGAAAAAAAAGGAAAAGGTAATGACCCAAAGGACCCTCGAATTGGCAATTACCAGACTTGTCCGCCTTGTGTATGCTTCACTTCAGGAACATGCAATTCAGTTTAGAACTTGCTCAGTCTGGAATGGAACCCAGGTCTCTCACACAGCGAGCGAGCACTTTAACCACAGACCACTCGCACTACTACCCTTGAAATATACCTTACTTCGTCGTAGTAAATGTGTAAAGAAATTTTCACCAAGTCTATTTTCTCGAGAATTTTTGAAAGTTGCAGCCAACTGCTTTCTATGAGGTATATTTGAGTTCTGAACTAGACGTACGATAAATGCAAAAAATTACAAAAATCCGACTGCCGTGCGATCCCATTGTCAGCTGTGGATATAGTTAACACCGAGAATCAGTAGGGCAACTGTGGTGACATGTATGCATTACTACGTCTGATAGATCTCTGCTGTTTGCTTATGCCGTAGCACTAATTACTCTGTTTTTATTTCAGGAGAGAGGTATGTTGGGTTTTACGGATTCCGTCGCCCACTACTGCTTGTCCGTGACCCTGAACTGATCCGCCACATCCTTGTCAAGGATTTCGGGACGTTCCACGATAGGGGACTTTTCATCGATGACGAAGAACCTCTGAACAAACATCTCTTCGCGTTGGGAGGAAAGAAGTGGCGCCAACTGAGGATCAAGTTAAGCCCTACGTTCACATCCGGCAAACTGAAGGGCATGTTCAAGGTGAGTCAATGCGCGTCTCGTCAGCAGTCGTTTTCTAAAAAATGGTTCAAATGGCTCTGAGCACTATGGAACTTAACTGCTGAGGTCATGAGTCCCCTAGAACTTAGAACTACTTAAACCTAACTAACCTAAGGACATCACACACCTCCATGCCCGAGGCAGGATTCGAAACTGCGACCGTAGCGGTTGCCTGGTTCCAGACTGTAGCGCCTAGAACCGCTCGGCCACTAAGGCCGGCAGTCGTTTTCTGATGTAGATCAAAGAGCTTTGCTGCAAAAATTGTTCTTGGTAGTTTCGAAACTAACTCTTATGTAGAGAAGGCTGGCAAAGCGGTCGATGACAATAAAAGCCTGTTTGAGCACTGTTAGTGCCTATAGGTTCTGGATCTATTATCGCTGCCTTAGGATATGCTCTTTTCAAAACCTAAGCGTTCAGTCGTCTTACCTTTTTTGCTGGTATACAACTGTTTCGCTTTAGCACACACTGGTGTTTCAATAGGCACTGGAAACTTATGCGCTTCATACAATACGTCATCAAAAGTATCCGGACACCTGGCTGAAAATGACTTACAAGTTCGTGGCGCTCTCCATCGTTAACGCTGGAATTCAGTATGGTGTTGGCCCACCCTTACCATTCATGATAGCTTCCACTCTAGCAGGCATACGTTCAATAAGGTGCTGGAAGGTTTCTTGAGGAATGGCAGCCTATTCTTCACGGAGTGCTGCACTGGAGAGAGGTTGGCATTCCAAAACTTCCGAAAGGTTTGCTGTAGGATTCAGGTTAGGGCTCTGTGCTGGCCAGTCCATTACAGGGACGTTAGTGTCGCGTAACCATTCCGCCACAGGCCGTGCATTATGAACAGACGCTCAATCGTGTTGGAATATGCAGTCGCCATCCACGAATTGCCCTTCAACAGTGGAAAGCATGGAGGTGATTAAAACATCAATGCAAGCCTGTGCTGTGTTTCCGCCACGCAAAACAACAAGGAGTGCAAACTCCCTTCATGAAAAACACGACCGCACCGTAACACCACCACCTCCGAATTATACTGTTGGCAATACACACGCTGGCAGATGACGTTCAACGGGCGTTTGCCATACCCACATCCTGCCATCAGATCGCCACATTGTATATCGTGATTCGTCACCCCACGAAACCCAATTTTTGTCACCTCCCGCCTAACTGTCACAGTACTTGCTGTGGATACTGATGCAGGTTGGAATTCCTGTGTGATGATCTGGATGTATGTCTGCGTATTAGACATTACGACCCTCTTCAGCTGTCGGCGATCTCTGTGAATCAACAGACGAGGTCTGGCTGTACTCGTTTGTGCTCAACGTGTCCCTTCACGTTTCCACTTCACTATCACATCGGAAACAGTGGATCTATGGACGTTTAGGAGTGCGGAAATCTCGCGTTCAGTTGTATGACACAAGTGACACCCAATCACCTGACCACAATCGAAGTCCAAGAGTTCCGCTGAGCGCCCAGTTCTCTTCTCTCACGATGTCTAATGACTACTGAGGTCGCTGATGTGGAGTACTTGGCTCTAGGTGGCAACACAAGGCGGCCAATATGAAAAACGTATGTTTTTGGGGGAGTCCGGATGCTTTTGATCACTTAGTGTAGTAGCTCGTTAAAATATTAGTATAATGTTAGTTTCAGCTATATGCCAATTTGGAAAGAAGATATTTTATTATAAGTACACAGTGCCACTTACTTTTGCGTGCAGTTCTTTACAAGATAACGGTTGGTCTGGGTTATACGGGGATATTAGTACTACTAACGCATCGGACTATTACTGAAATCAAAATTAAATGTGGTGCAATCGTTATTAGTATCACACGACATAATGTGATCCTCACTTAAAAGATTTTTATTCCGTAGAGCTGCATATAGCGGTATATTTTGACACTCTACATCGACTGCAACAATAGAGCAGCTCTTTACGGTATGCTACAATTACAGATATACATTGTGCAACAGCGGAATATGTTCTAGTACAGCGTACGTATAGGATAGCTGGCCGAACGGCGTTTTGTCAGAAGCAGTCTATGAGCAATGAACTCGATACAGGTAAAATAAATTTAATGGTACATAGCGGTAGAGCTACACAGTTATATGGCAAATATGAAGAAATAGAAAATACGTCCCTTTTTTAACGAACTCTGTTTGTAATGCTTTTCTTACATGTTAGAGAATGAGGTTTTGATTTTTGTTCTGTTTTCCGCTACAGGAAGTTTTGATTATTTCTTTCTCAAAAGATTATAGCATGGAAAATATTTTGAGCGCACAATTTGTATTGAATCGATCGCTGGATAATTTTTTAGAATTCTTGTCAATAGTTCGACGTTACATTATTTGGAACTGTATCATCCACATCACTATGATCTTCGCCGACTACGTCTTCAGTTGAACTATATACCTATTTTGTTTCTCTTCGATCTCGGTTCTTAGTTGAAAGGTTTCGTTTCGCTTGCGCTATTATTTTTCCACATCGAGTTCATCTTTTTGTTGTGTGTTCTTTAAACGCCAGAACACTCTCAAGACACTTTGTTAGCTACCATCCCGTTTTGGTACAAGTAACACGCGAATGTAAAACATCATCCCATTTTGACTGTAGTGACCAGTCGCACACAGCTGCAAAACAATTTCAGTTATTAAACGATTACGAGTTGATAATGTCTTTGAAGATTTGTTAACTACGATTTAATTAAAGAAATGTAATTGGTGTTTTTTACAACAAACAAGCTAAGTGACACAACGAATATCTTTGAGTTTCACTGATTTATTCTTTAAAAATACAACTGTACTCGTGGCACTAATTATTTCAGTACACTCTAACTGGCAGCCAAATGTATTGCTGATTCAAAATATCTTCACAGGAGACGGTTAGTATTTCAAACTGCTAATGTGCATTAACACATTTCTCTACAAAACTTTAAAGCCCGTCTACGTTTACATTTTCTAACAAATACTAAGCCAAGGTGGACTCATTGAAAGTCCCAGAAATCGACTACTAGGCCTACATGTCCATTTGCCGTCAAAAAATCGATCATAAGCTTGGCTACTTGTGTCCTGGAGACAGAGGTCATCACCCTTTCGACGCTACACACAAAGTCGTCAACGCCCAGGAGTCTGCCCCCGTGGTTACTATAGTCTGCCATCATTACAAGCAGCCTACAATGCCTAGCCCCCACCATTTCTTGCTACAAAAAGTCTCCAGTCTCCAAGGGCGCAGGGCAAGCAGAGGACGAGGGTACACCTGGGAACCGTCGGTGTTATACTCTTTCAGTGTCGTAGCTGTGTTAGGAAAGAATCAGAGGTCCAAGCACTAATGGAAAGCAATGAAGATCAATTTGTTAAAGGTTCTGAAAGCTGCCTAAAGCCGGAGATAAGTCCAGGCGCTATTTTTACAAAGGACCAAACTGTGTTCAGAAAGCATAGATTAAATACACAGTTGATGGTGACGTGTTTGTTGCTGTTAGTAGTGTTTTATTTTATAGAGGAACTGAATCGGATAGTTCCTTTGAATTAGTATGAGTGGAGGTTATATTTGACTGCCAGGATAAAGTAATAATTGGTTTCTTTTACTGACCCCTAACTCAGGTGAATGTGTTGATCCACAGTTAAGAAACCTGAATCACATTTCAAATATGTTGGTGGTGACTACAGTCTGCCCTCGACGCGCTAGCGAAAACATATGTTTGAAGGTGGTGGTAGGAATAAATCATCGTCCTGTGTTGTACTAAATGCGTTGTCCGAAAATTATTTTGAGCTATTAGCTCAGGAGCCCAGTCGATTTGTAAATTTGGTTGCGATAACTGACCTCTTCACAACAATACATTCCGAACAAATAGGGAGCATCACTAGGGACTCAGGGCCTAGTGACCACAAGGTCGTTGTAGCGAGACTGAAAATCACAATATACAAACCTACAACAAAAAAGCACAATATATATGTGTTTGAAAACGAAAATGGAAATTCGCTTGACACCTTCCTAAGAAACAATCTCCACTCCTTCCAAACTAGCTATGTAAGCATACATCGTCCGCCCGGCGAGCCGCGCGGTCTGACTCACTGCTTACCGGTGGATTAGTGTCGAGATCCGGTGTGCCGGCCAGCCTGTGGATGGTTTTTAGGTGGTTTTCCATCTGCCTCGGCGAATGGCGGGCTAGTTTACCTTATTCCGTCGCTGTTACACTATGTCGGCGATTGCTGCACAAACACTGTCTCCACGTACGCGTACAACATCATTACTGTACCACACAAACATTTAAGGTACACTCGTGTGATATGAGGCGTTCCCGGGGGTTCACTGGGGACCGAACCGGACAATAACCAGGGGTTTGATTTTTGTGGACTGCTGTGGCCTGCTGTAGGGTTGTGAACCACTGAGGGCAACGGCGGGACGAAACCTCTCCGTCGTTTCTAGGTCCATGGTTCAATATACAATACACAAGCATATGTCAGATGTGGGTTAAATTCAGAGAAATAGTATCGACGGCAGTTGAGAGATTTGTACTACAATCGTACACAAAACAGGTCAGAACACTATAGTAGAAACAACGACAAAAAACATAAAAAATTTAAAAGAATACAAAATCTCCAGGATTAGTGAAGTTTTAGATAAGCTCGAAATTTTGCGTTGACTTCAGTACAATATGTTTTAATAGTTTTCGCAACAAAACCCTATCTTGCAAAAAAAAAAATTAAAAAAATCCACAGATAATCGGGTGATAAGTAAGATACACCAGCTGCAAACCATAATCAATACCTTCACTGCGCGATACACATAGTAATAATACTGATAGTATTACTGATAGCAGTGCCACTAAAGAGTTCACTAAACAAGACAAAGCAAATATTCAAGGAATTTGATTCAAGAACAACTAACATCATCAATAAGTGAGAAGCGGATATCTTCCGAGTAGGAAAGCAACTTAAATCAGTTAACAAAGGCAAGTCTTCCGGTCCAGATTCTGCACCGATTACGTTCCTTTCAGAGTATGCTGATAGAATAGCACCATACTTAGCCATCCTATACAGCCGCTCGCTCGACGGAAGATGCGTAGTTAAAGACTAGAAAGTTTCATAGCTCACACCAATACCCAAGAAAGACAGTAGGAGTAATCCCAGTGATTACAGACCCATATCACTAAAATGGATTTTCAGTAGGACTGTGGAACATACACTGTGCCCGAACTTCATAAATTACGTCTATGGTAACGGCCTATTGGCCCATAGAACGGATTCAGAAAATATCGTTCTTGTCAAACACAGCTAGACCTAGAAAGAGCTATTTATGTTTCATGACACGAAGTAATGAATACTATCGACAGGGGATCTTAAACTGATTCCATGTTTCTTGATTTTCAGAAGGCTTTTGAAACTGTTCCTCACAAGCGGCGTCTAAACAAATTCATGTCTTTGCAGTATCGTCTCAGTTGTGCGACTGAATGTCTGATTTCCTGACAGAAAGTATCCGAAGAAATTGCCGGAAGGTCTTCGAGTAAAACAGAAGTGATATCTAGTGTTCCCCAAGGAAGTGTTATGAGCCCTCTGCTGTTCCTAGTCCATGTTAAGGAAGTAGGAGACAATCTGAGCCGTCCTCTTGCGTTTTTTGCAGATAATGCCGTCTAGTAAAGTCGCCATAAGATGTGATGTGCGAGTTGAGGTGGCAGTCATTAAAACAAATGCGCTTTTGGTTGCGGCAAGATCTTTTCACGAAATATCAATCACCAATTTCTCCTCTGAATGCGAAAATAGTTTGTTGCCGTCCACCTACATAGGGGCAAATGATCATCGTAATCAAATGTGAGAAATCAGAGTTTGCATCGATGTATTTTGTTGTTCGTTAAACCCGCGCACTGTTAGAGAGTGCAAAAGTAGAGAAATAGTTAGTGTGTAGGTGGTTCGATGAACACTCTCCAGGCACATAAGTGTGAATTGCAGAGTGATCGTATAGTTGTAGATGTAGTTTGCTTCCCACGGGCCCCCGCTATAGTTTTCTCCTTAGCTTGGTCACAACATCCCAGTGACGAGCATTATTATTACAACATTTTTCACAACTGTGATCCAGTTCGCTTACGTTAACTGAAAAGAGCTGTGTAATAGTTCACACTCCAACACTGACTAAAAACACATCAAACACTAAGTATTAAAAATGAATGACGCGCCGGCCGGTGTGGCCGTGTGGTTCTAGGCGCTTCAGTCTGGAACCGCGTGACCGCTACGGTCGCAGGTTCCAATCCTGCCTTGGGCATGGATGTGTGTGATATCCTTATGTTAGTTAGGTTTAAGTGGTTCTAAGTTATAGGGGACTGATGACCACAGATGTTAAATCCCGTAGTGCTCAGAGCCATTTTGAACCATGAATGACGCTTCATAAAATATTATACCAACAAAAATGTTTCAAATGACTCTGAGCACTATGGGACATAACATCTGAGATCATCAGTCCCCTAGACCTACTAAAACCTAACTAACCTAAGGACATCACACACATCCATGCCCGAGGCAGGATTCGAACCTGCGACCGTAGCGGTCGCGCGGTTCCATACTGAAGCGCCTAGAACCGCTCGGCACACCGGCCAGCTTATAACAACAACTTTTATATTGTTACTAACCTAATACATAAATATCCTGCGCATTTTTAATGTTAATATCTGTTAGTTAAGTGAGGAAAATAAACTTAGTTATATCTCCATGATGTTATCTGTGCATTAAATGTTGGTAAGTGTGAAATGGTGGGCGGTGGGAATTACACCCCAGTCATACTTGGTACGCCTCTTGTGTTGAGACTCGCTGTTACCTGCTGCGAACGCTAAGCATTTCGGCCACTGTTAATGGCATAACATACACTCCTGGAAATTGAAATAAGAACACCGTGAATTCATTGTCCCAGGAAGGGGAAACTTTATTGACACATTCCTGGGGTCAGATACATCACATGATCACACTCACAGAACCACAGGCACATAGACACAGGCAACAGAGCATGCACAATGTCGGCATTAGTACAGTGTATATCCACCTTTCGCAGCAATGCAGGCTGCTGTTCTCCCATGGAGACGATCGTAGAGATGCTGGATGTAGTCCTGTGCAACGGCTTGCCATGCCATTTCCACCTGGCGCCTCAGTCGGACCAGCGTTCGTGCTGGGCGTGCAGACCGCGTGAGACGACGCCTCATCCAGTCCCAAACATGCTCAATGGGGGACAGATCCGGAGATCTTGCTGGCCAGGGTAGTCGACTTACACCTTCTAGAGCACGTTGGGTGGCACGGGATACATGCGGACGTGCATTGTCCTGTTGGAACAGCAAGTTCCCTTGCCGGTCTAGGAATGGTAGAACGATGGGTTCGATGACGGTTTGGATGTACCGTGCACTATTCAGTGTCCCCTCGACGATCACCAGAGGTGTACGGCCAGTGTAGGAGATCGCTCCCCACACCATGATGCCGGGTGTTGGCCCTGTGTGCCTCGGTCGTATGCAGTCCTGATTGTGGCGCTCACCTGCACGGCGCCAAACACGCATACGACCATCATTGGCACCAAGTCAGAAGCGACTCTCATCGCTGAAGACGACACGTCTCCATTCGTCCCTCCATTCACGCCTGTCGCGACACCACTGGAGGCGGTCTGCACGATGTTGGGGAGTGAGCGGAAGACGGCCTAACGGTGTGCGGGACCGTAGCCCAGCTTCATGGAGACGGTTGCGAATGGTCCTCGCCGATACCCCAGGAGCAACAGTGTCCCTAATTTGCTGGGAAGTGGCGGTGCGGTCCCCTACGGCACTGCGTAGGATCCTACGGTCTTGGCGTGCATCCGTGCGTCGCTGCAGTCCGGTCCCAGGTCGACGGGCACGTGCACCTTCCGCCGACCACTGGCGACAACATCGATGTACTGTGGAGACCTCACGCCCCACGTGTTGAGCAATTCGGCGGTACGTCCACCCGGCCTCCCGCATGCCCACTATACGCCCTCGCTCAAAGTCCGTCAACTGCACATACGGTTCACGTCCACGCTGTCGCGGCATGCTACTAGTGTTAAAGACTGCGATGGAGCTCCGTATGCCACGGCAAACTGGCTGACACTGACGGTGGCGGTGAACAAATGCTGCGCAGCTAGCGCCATTCGACGGCCAACACCGCGGTTCCTGGTGTGTCCGCTGTGCCGTGCGTGTGATCATTGCTTGTACAGCCCTCTCGCAGTGTCCGGAGCAAGTATGGTGGGTCTGACACACCGGTGTCAATGTGTTCTTTTTTCCATTTCCAGGAGTGTAGTCTGTCCGAACTATGGCAACGGCTTTTTTTTTCAGATAAATTCACCAAACATCTACATCTACATCTATATGGTTACTCTGCAATTCACATTTAAGAGCCTGACAGTGGGTTCATCGAACCATTTTCATACTACTTCTCTACCATTTCACTCTCGAATGGCGCGCGGGAAAAAGGAACACCTAAATCTTTCCGTTCGAGCTCTGATTTCTCTTAATTTATTATGGTGATCATTTCTCCCCACGTAGGTGCGTATCAACAAAATATTTTCGCATTCGGAAGAGAAAGTTGGTGATTGAAATTTCTTAAATAGATCTCGCCGCAAAGAAAACCGCCTTTGCTTCAGTGACTGCCACCCCAACGCGCGTATCAAATGTTCAAATGTATGTGAAATCTTATGGGACTTAACTGCTAAGGTCATCAGTCCCTAAACTTACACACTACTTAACTAACGTTATACTAAGGACAAACACACACACCCATGCCCGAGGGAGGACTCCAACTTCCGCCGGGACCAGCCGCACAGTCCATGACTGCAGCGCGTGAGACCGCTCGGCTAATCCCGTGCGGCCAATTCGCGTATAATATCAGTGACACTCTCACCCTTATTGCGCGATAAGACGAAACAAGCTGCCCTTCTTTGCACTTTTCCAGTGTCCTCCGTCAACCCTACCTGATAAGGATCCCACACCGCGCAGCAATATTCCAGCAAAGGAAGGACTGTCTCTTTACTGGGTCTGTCGCATCTTCTAAGTGTTCTGCCAACAAAGCGCAATCTTTGTTTCGCCTTCCCCACGATATTATCAATGTGGTCTTTCCAATTTAAGCTGCCAGGAATTGTAATTCCTAGGGATTTAGTCGAATTGACAAATGGTTCAAATGGCTCTAAGCACTATGGGACTTAACACCTGCGGTCATTAGTTCCCTAGACTTAGAACTACTTAAACCTAACTAAACTAAGGACATCACACACATCCATGCCCGTGGCAGGAATCGAACCTGCGACCGTAGCAGCAGCGCGGTTCCGGTCTGGAGCACCTAGAACCGCTCGGCCACAACGGCCTACTCGAATAGACAATCTTTAAATTTCTGCTATTTATCGTACACCCAAAATTTATAGGATTTCTTTTAGTATCCATGAGGATGACCTCGCACTTTTCTTTGTTTAGTGCCAATTTCCACTTTTCGCACCATACAGAAACTCTCTCTAGATCATTTTGTAATTGGAATTGATCGTCTGATGATTTTACTAGACGGTAAATTACAATTTCATCTGCAAACGATCTAAGGGGGCTGCTCAGATTATCACCTAGATCATTTATGTAAATCAGAAACAGCAGAGGGCCTAGGACACTATCTGGCGGAACACCAGATATCGCTTCTGTTCTACTCGATGATTTACTATCGCGACGAACTGTGACCTCTCTGAGAGGAAATCACTACTCCAGTCACACAACTGAGACGACACTCCACGTGCACGCAATTTGATTAATAGTCACTTGTGAGGAAAGGTAAAAAAAGCCTTCTGAAAATCTAAGAATATGGAATTGATCTGAGATCTTTTGTCGACAGCACTCATTACTTCATGGGAATAAAGAGCTAGCTGTGTTGCACGAGAACGATATTTTCTGGATCCGTGTTGGTTATGTATCAATAAGTTATTTTCTTCAAGGTGATTCATAATGTTCGATTACATTATATGCTCCAAAATCCTACTGCAAATTGAGGTCAGAGATATGGGTCTGTAATTCAACTGGTTATTCCTATTTCCTTTCTTGAATATTGGTGTGACCTGTGGTACTTCCCAGTCTTTAGGAACAGACCTTTCGTCAAGTGAGCGGTTGTATGATTGCTAAGAAAGGCGCTATTGTGTCTGCATACTCTGAAAGGAACCTGACTGGTATACAATCTGGACCGGAAGACTTGCCTTTCTTAAGTGGTTTGAGTTGTTTCGCAACACCTGAGATATCTACCTTTATGTCACTCATGCTAACAGGTGTTCTGGTTTCGAATTCTGGAATATTTATTTCGTCTTCTTTCGTGAAGGAATTATGGAAAACTGTATTTAGTAACAGCCGTGCAAATTGAGAAATTCTCTCTTCGGAGACTTGACTGCAGCTTAGTCACGTCTTCGAAGGAAGCCGCTGAGAGTTCACGAAATCCGGAAACCGATGGCCCCAGCATGCTAATATCGATAATTTTTGAAAGGCGCATATGGGACCTGAAGACGGCATATTGAATTGCCGAAACTGGTAGGGGAAATGAAACAAAACAAGTTCTCAATCTGCACGGCTTGGAGAAGTTCTTTGTTAAGTGTTTGACCAGCGGCTGTCCCACGTCCATAATGGATCAACAGGGGTAGAGACCCTATTCAACTTTCGAACCGGCAAGACGTCGCCTCATTAACACAAAGGAACGTACTGTCCTGCAGTAGTTGTGCTATAGTATTTTCCAAAGCTTGGCAGCGAACTTTCCAGTCATCGTGTCTATCTAACATTTTGCGACACACTAGCAAATTATATTTAGGAGTTGGCCAGCAGCCATCTGCTTCTGTTCAAGCTACTCACAACCTCATTCATAATATTACACTTAGCATTCCACTCAAAGCGAACGCAGCTGTCTACTCTGTTATACACTACTGGCCATTAAAATTGTTACGCCACGAAGATGACGTGCTAAAGACGCGAATTTAACCCACACGAAGAAGATGCTGTGATATGCAAATGATTAGCTTTTCAGAGCATTCACACAAGGTTGGCGCCGGTGGCGACACCTCCAACGTGCTGACATGAGGAAAGTTTCCAACCGATTTCTCATACACAAACAGTAGTTGACCGGCGTTGCCTGGTGAAACGTTGGTGTGATGCGTGTTGTGGGGAAGAGAAATGCGCACCATCACGTTTCCGACTTTGATAAACGTCGGATTGTAGCCTATCGCGATTGCGGTTTTATACTATCGCGACATTGCTGCTCGCGTTCGTCGAGATCCAATGACTGTTAGCAGAATATGGAATCGGTGGGTTCAGGAGGGTAATACGGAACGCCGTGCTGGATCCCAACGGTCCCGAATCACCAGCAGTCCAGATGACAGGCATCTTACCCGTATGGCTGTAACGGATCGTGCAGCCACGTCTCGATCCCTGAGTCAACAGATGGGGACGTTTGCAAGACAACAACCATCTTCACGAACAGTTTGACGACGTTTGCAGTAGCATGGACTATCAGCTCGAAGACCATTGCTCGGTCACCTCTTGTTAGCATTGACGGCTCTTTGAACAGTGGACGTTACATGTAAGATGTGTTACGACCCGTGCCTCTACCCTTTATTCGATCCCTGCGAAACCCCACATTTCATCAGGATAATTCACGACCGCAGGTCGCACGTCCTGTACGGGCCTTTCTGGGTACAGAAAATGTTTGACTGCTGCCCTGGCCAGCACATTCTCCAGATCTCTCACCAACTGAAAACCTCTGGTCAATGATGGACGAGCAACTGGCTCGTCACAATACGCCAGTCATTACTCTTGATGAACTGTGGTATCGTGTTAAAGCTGTATGGGCAGCTGTACGTGTACACGCCAACCAACCTCTGTTTGACTCAATGCCCAGGCGTATCAAGGCCGCTATTAGGGCCAGGGGTGGTTGTCCTGGCTACTGGTTTCTCAGGATCTACGCACCCAAATGCGTGAAAATGTAATCACATGTCAGTTCTACTATTAGATATTTGTCCAATGAATACCCTTTTATCATCTGCATTTCTTCTTGGTATAGCAATTTTAACGGCCAGTAGTGTATTTCAACTACGTGAACAGTACACTGAAGATACATTTTCTGAATGAAAAGATCTGCAGACATATTCATAACCCTATGCTGTGCTAGTTCTCTGGTGCGTACTGTTCTCCTACGGACGCTGGTAGAGACGTGCTACGTATTTCTGTGGCAGACGATCCAGGACTGTGGTCGCGAGATGGCGGACGTGGTGGGGAAGATGGTGGACCACGGGGAATCGGTGGAGGTTCGCGAGCTGATAGCGCGGTTCACCACTGACGTCATCTCCTCCGTCGCCTTCGGCCAAGAGTGCAACTGCCAGCGGAACCCAGACCACGAGTTCCGACAGTGGGGACGCAAAATCTTTGAGCCTTCTGTGCGTTCGGCCATCGGTTTCCTTCTGAGCTTCCTCAGTCCAACGTTAATGAACTACCTAAGGTAAGACCTGCAGCACTTCATTACTGTAAATAGATCCATTTGATGTAAGGGGACTGGGAGATCCTCATGGTACAGTGAGTGAGAGGCTGGACTCACGGTGCAGAGAACGGTATTTAAGTATCCGCTCAGTCATCCAGATTTAGGTTTTCTGGGAGTCCACACGTCGCTTTCGGCAAATGTTGGAATGCTTCCTTTAGAATGAAACCTCTGAATTCGTTCCCAATCCTCCTATTATCCGAGCCTCTACGTCGACGGAATGTCGAACCCTAATAGGGCATGTATATTACAGAAAACATTCTGCATAGCACCAACTTGGCTCACGGCCGCTGTCTTGCTACTGATTCTACTTTTCAGATCCTTGAACTGGAACTTCCGCATGCTGTCTTCCCCATACCTGGATTTCAAAGTTTTGTCCAACATATGAACTTTCAGAGAGCCCTCACCGATGAACAAAGTAAGAGCATATGGACTATCAGACCAATTGTGTGATTGGATTGAAGAGTTCCTAGAGCACATAACGCAGCATGTCATTCTCAATGGAGAGAAGGCTTCCGAAGTAAGAGTGATTTCAGATGTGCCGCAGGGGTGTCGTAGGACCGTTGCTATTCACAACATACATAAATGACCTTGTGGATAACATCGGAAGTTCACTGAGGCTTTTTGCGGATGATGCTGTACCATATGGAGAGGTTGTAACAATGGAAAATTGTACTGAAATGCAGGAGGATCTGCAACGAATTAACGCAGGGTGCAGGGAATGGCAATTGAATCTCAATGTAGACAAGTGTAATGTGCTGCGAATACATAGAAAGAAAGACCCTTCATCATTTAGCTACAATATAGCAGGTCAGCAACTGGAAGCAGTTAATTCCATAAATTATCTGGGAGTAGGCTTTAGGAGTGGTTTAAAATGGAATGATCATATAAAGTTGATCGTCGGTAAAGCAGATGCCAGACTGAGATTCAGTGGAAGAATCCTAAGGAAATGCAATCCGAAAACAAAGGAAGTAGGTCACAGTACACATGTTCGCCCACTGCTTGAATATTGCTCACCAGTGTGGGATCCGTACCAGATAGGGTTGATAGAAGAGATAGAGAAGATCCAACGGAGAGCAGCGCCCTTCGTTACAAGATCATTTAGTAATCGGGAAAGCGTTACAGAGATGATAGATAAACTCCAGTGGAAGACTCTGCAGGAAAGACACTCAGTAGCTCGGTACGGGCTTTTGTCAAAGTTTCGAGAACATACCTTCATCGAGAAGTCAAGCAGTATATTTCTCCCTCCTACGTATATCTTGCGAAGAGACCATGAGGAAAAAATCAGGGAGATTAGAGCCCACGCAGTCTTTCTTTCCACAAACAATACGCGACTGGAATAGAAGGGAGAACCGATAGAGGTATTCAGAGTACCCTCCGCCACACACCGCCAGGTGGCTTGCGGAGTATGGATGTAGATGTAGATCTGCACTTAATGTGGAGATGCTGGACGTTTTGGAAAAGTTAAGTCATACAATCTTGCACTACCTCACCGCAATGGCCTCACTATGTGTGGAGTGTCTCCATGTAATGATCCAAAGTTTCAGTAATGGTGCTGAAGAGCATTTCTGTCATTTTCAGACGCCAGGAATGGCCACGCCGAAAGTTATGACGTCAAACGTGTTATGGGATATCTCAGCCTGTAAGAAACATGAGAATCTACAAGTCATTCTTTGTATAAAGCAACAACTGTGCTAGGTTGCCAATAGTACATACTTGTCAAACATATCGAGAGAGTATATATCTTTCACTCCCGCCGTCGTTTCGTGCATCCTTATAGTGAAATTGTGTTTTTGCTTCATGGGTTCCCTCCTCGCTATTCTCTGTGAAAATATGTGCTTGGTCGCTTAGGTCCACCAACTTCTTTCAGACTAAAGTCACACGGTGGTTAAGCTATTTCTGTCCATCTCCTCCATGGAAAGATCCGACAGAGAGCTTTGTCATTCGTTTTCTGAGGCCTCGTTGATTTCGCATTGCCCGACATGCAGGACAAGGAGTGTTATGGTGTTTCAAGTATTGCCTGCAAAATCGGTCACAGGATCCATTAATGCTTATTCAGTAGGGTATTTGCTAACAACGTTAAAACAAAGAGAGACGAAGTCCACATGAACTCCGGCTTCAAGGAACATACCCGCAAATCTAGCAAGCTGCGCGAACAGGTCCTATTCAAACTGACGTCCACAGCTAACCACGCTGACGCAAATGTAGAGACTAATGTTTCGGCGGTAATGGTACCAAAGTGCAACTGGAGAATATCAAGCCCTGAGCATGAACCAATGCTGGTGTTAAAGGCTGCTGCTACACTGGTCCGATGATTCAGTCTAACCCAATGATGGTATCTCCCACCATTATCATACGCCATGTGATATTTTATTTTTATTTATTTTTGTGAGTACTCATTTCTTCAAGCAGATGAAGAATATGCGATGAATTCTGACTTTTCCAGCTGAGTTTTCCAGCGAGCTGTCCGCGTCGCTGGGTGTTCTATGGACATCTATGGCGGTAGTACCCATTGTGTGCGCATTTCCCCGTAAGACACGGTACGAGCCAGGGTACAGAGATTGTAAGGGTGGTTTTACGCCGTCAGTGAGGAGCATGACATGCGAGCAGTGATCTAGGTCCTTATGCGTGTAAAAAAGTGGCGTCCCGTGACGGAAGCTTTTGGGGGATGGATGCGCACGACGTGATTCTGCAGTCGACATAAGAAATCCGTCTGGTCTTGCGAGGGAGTTTGCAGTGTACCTGCGTCGACGAATTAGGAAGACGCAATGTCTCTCCGTAGACCAACACCACAGCCGAAGAATCAATATCGGGCTTATAAGCTGTTTGTAGGCCAATCAGAACCATTGGAAGAGACGAAGTCCACATGAACTCCGGCTTCAAGGAACATACCCGCAAATCTAGCAAGCTGCGCGAACAGGTCCTATTCAAACTGACGTCCACAGCTAACCACGCTGACGCAAATGTAAAGACTAATGTTTCGGCGGTAATGGTACCAATTGCCACTGCCCATGGCCAACGGGTAAAACGATTGAGCATTGTGAAAACGTAGCGTTGACTGTTCGATGGAGGAAGTAGTCGCGTAGCATCTAGATTTACAAGGGAAAAACGTACTGTTCATCTACATCTTTGGCACTGTGAACATGTCCTTGTCCATCCTCGACAGTGCTTTTCCGTGCCAACCCACACAAAACGTTGGGGAAAGAGTCGAAAAACCGGACATACTCCTCGATGGCACAAGTTCTGGGTGCTGTCAAAAGTTTATTTTCTGAAAGCTGGTAAAAGAAACAGATGAGGTTGTCCACGGGAGAGGTTGCAGTAGAGCTTGACGTCTTCTCCCAGAATGTTGACGAGCTGCAACTGTTATGGTGTCACGTTGACGAGCGTCGTTTGGAGTTCCTAGTCTTCTTTTTGTGCTCGGGCCAGAGCAGAAAAGTCGATTCAACTCGTCGCGGTGTTGACGCATGAAAGACAGTCGGCCACTACATTAGCGTTTCCCGGAATGTACTTGAAGGCAGTACTGATCTAAGCTACGAACTCTTCAGATTGGTTCAAATGGCTCTCAGCACTATGGGACTTAACTTCTGAGGTCATCAGTCCCCTAGAACTTGGAACTACTTAAACCTAAATAACCTAAGGACATCACACACATCCATGCCCGAGGCAGGATTCGAACCCGCGACCGTAGCGGTCGCGCGTTTCCAGACTGTAGCGCCTAGAAACGCTCGGCCACTCCGGCCGGCTACGAACTCTAAATAGTTCAATTGGTGAGGAGAACAGCTGGCATTGTTGAAAGCAAAAGTCAACGATTTATGGTACGTGAACATCTTGGAACACTTGCGCTTCGACTAGATTGCTTCATATACTGCCAGAAGCTCACGATCGTAGGCGCTCCACATTCTTTGAGATGCTGACAGTTTTTCGAGAAAATTACACCATTGGTTGTCATGGACCGTCTCACTGCTACTGTAGCGCCGCGCCGATAGCCGCCTGGCATCCACCATTAATGCAAGACGTGCGTCGAGCATAGAATGAGTTACGAGCGCTGCGTCAGCCATGCTCGGTCTCGCTTCCTCAAATTCGGAACACATAGCACCAGTCCACTGCACTGAGCAGTTGCCTTTCGTCTTAGAACCAGTCAGCATCGCATGTTGTTTGCACACTCCTTGTGGATCACAACCTGATAGGAACTTCATTTTTTCTGGAACAGCACTATTTTTCATTGGCCGCTACATACAATATTTTGGAAATGTTAGACAAGCAATCGTCTTTCACAGTAGAAAGGGGGAACCGCTTTTAGGAGTCGTTGCGTTAATATTAAATAATTATTATCTTTTTTGTAGGGTCAAAGGAGGAACGACAGACGTCAGCAGATATTTTCAGCAGATGGTCGCAGACACTGTCGCTTACAGAGAGAAGAACAACTACAGCAGGAAAGATTTCATGGACCTCCTCATTCAGCTCAAAAACAAGGGATATGTCGACCCTGACAAAGGAGAGACAGTGGAGAACGGGCATCAGAATGGTGTTGGCACTCCTGACAGTAAGTCCCTCCTTCTCTTCTTGTTCTTGCTGGTGTTTAGCTACACTCACCGTGTCCTCTCTTCCAAATGGCACAAAGCCATCGTGTAGGAATATCATGTTCTTTGTGCGGCTACGTATCACATAATCTCAGATTGCATGTTCTATGGTTTGTAAGTTGTGTTCCTGTGGTGTATGTGAAGGGGTCGGTAAAAGAAATTGCTGTCACTCACTTTAGTAAGAATTAGTTTGATCCCAGTATCTCTTGTGTTTTCGAATGCACCACATGCTGGTAACGTGTGCCTGGATAAGTACCACTAGAAAATGCTGTCTACCAGCTTAATTGCTTTGTGTTACTACATTTCTGTTCTTGACTTTGTGTGTAACCAAATATATAACTTGAACAGTAATTCAAAAATACTTTCTTTTTGGATTAGCGCATGCATATCTACACAATGTGAAGCACGACGTATGAGTTACCAGAGGAAAAATGCTTCTGTCGCACCAAAAAAGGCGAATATGTTTTTCGTTAAAGACTGTGACAGAAAAGCGAGCAATTGGTTGCCTCGATCCTAGTTCAGCCTTTCTCACCACAAATTTTGGCATGCGAACATATTTGCACTCTTTGAATACAGGACATTCTGATTTACCCAGTCTCTCTTTGTAGTTAAGCCTTGATATTCAGCAGGTCCCTCTCATTGCCACCATCTATATACGTCTCTCTCTTACTGTCTCCTTTTTCTCCCATTCTCTCTCCCACCATCACTGTCCTCTCTCTCTCTCTCTCTATCTCCTCTCCCTTCCACTATCACTGTCTCTCTCTACTGCTCCCTTTTACCCCAAAAAGTCGTGAATACGTTTGGAGGACTGAGGCAGCTGATTCCCCACTTTTCATTCAGAGTCTTTTAAAGATGTACATATTCGTCTTTTTATGCTAAGACTGAAACATTTTTCTGGCGGATTCTATTTTCTTCACTGTTACAGGAAGATGTGCTATTCATATAAAATGAATTCTATAGGTCAGTAAAATTTTGACAGTTTATATACTTCAACACATAAACAGCATATCAGTATGCGTAATATAATGGTAACATAAAATCGCTTACGTTACCCTTTTTCTGGTTATTTTGCTTATTGATCGCAATTCATCGAAAACGCTTGGCTTATGGTTTGTGTCTTACAAGAGCAAAAATGTTACTAGAAATATTTGCAGTCTTTCCAGTTTTACACGATTTTTTGCACTCATTTTAGACTTTTCAGACTTATTAAGACATTTTTAAGCGCATTTTTGTCATTATGGTACCGCTTTGGGCTTATTTGTATAGATGTGAACTGGCCATTATACAGAGACAGTGCCCCATATGGTCTTATTCGTGAAGAACTGCAAACTAAATAATTGTGTGGTCTCAGAACTCTTGCAATGATCCTATAACCCTTGCCCTCTGATTACTGCGCCAGTTAAACTACATTTACTTCTCAGACTGATATTAAGTTCATTTTTTATATGCTTAACTAAGGTATTTTGAACCTCTGGACCTTGCTAAAGGATAATGATATGGAAAACAGTTTCGAAGTTCCCCTAGAATATCATATGAAGAACATATGGAAAGAATGTCAACGATATGCCATGAACAGAAATTACAGAAGCGGCCATCTCCGCAACTAATGGTTTTTCGTAACCATATACGTATACCTCTGCGGTTTTCTCAGAAACCTCCCGTGAAAAAACGGAGCTTTTATAAGCTGCGCTAGATCACACCTAATGGGACAGAACCGTCCGATTAGCTCAATTTGCCTGGGCTGGAGGAAGTATGTAATGTTTAAATTGTCTTTGTGATCAACAGAATGGGAGATATGATGGCCTGAAATATCGCATTTTCGTCCATGGCCGGATAAAATCCATCTTTGTGACATAATGTTCTTATTGTGATAGGACAGCTCTTGTTCTCCATACACGTAAATGATCCTACGGCTAGTATGAATAGCAATCTGCGATTGTTTGCTGATGACGCTTTAGCGTACGGGAAAGTGTCATCGTTGAGTCCCTGCAAGGTACGGGAAGGGTTGGAGAGAATTTTTGTTTTGTGTGCTGAATGGAAACTTGCTCTGAAAGTGGAAAAATGTTAGTTAATGAGGATCAGTAGGGAAAGTCTGCCCCGGTAACTGAGTGGTCAGCGCGACGGAATGCCGCGCACAGGGGTCCGGGTTCGATTCCCGGCTGGGTCGGGGATTTTTCTCCGCTCAGGGACTGGGTGTTGTGTGGTCTTCCACATCATCTCATCCACCGCGGCGGCGACAGGAAGGTCATCCGGCCACCCCTTACCAAATCAAACCTAAACCATGCCGACCCTGCGTAAGTGCGGGACGAAGGCACAAGAAAAAGAAGAGTAGGAAAGACAATCCTGTAGCGTTAGAATACAATATTACTGTCGTGTCGATTTGATATTAAGGCTTAACGTTCCAGACGAACGTGAAATTGAACGAACACGTAAGATCGGTTGTAAGAAGGTGAGTAGTCGACCTCTGTTTATTCGGAGAATTTCATGAAAGTGTAGCTCATCCATGAAGGAGACGACATACTGAACACTCGTGGGACCCATTCTCGAATACTGCTCAAGTGTTTGAGACTCGCACCGGGTCGGATTAAAGGAAGGCCTCGAAACACTATCAAAATAGTGCTGTTAGATTTGTTACTGGTAGGCTCGAGCAAGACGCGAGTATTATGGAATTACTCTGTGAGTTAAAATGGGAATGCCTGGAGAAAATAAGAAGTTCTCTCCGCATAACGCTATTGACAAAGTTTAGGGAGTCGCCATTTGCCTCTGACTGAAAAACAATCCTGTGGCCACCAACATGCATATCGCTTAAGGACTGCAAAGACAAGATGAGTGAAATCGGGGTTCGCACAGCAGCATATAGACATTCGTTTTTCCCCCACTCCGTCTGTGAGGGAATGACTAGGTACTCTCTGCCATGCACCGATGGTGGCTTGAGGAATATGTCTGTAGATTTAGGTATTACACCAATTATAATCACTGAAGCACTGTTAATCCAAATCGGAAGTAGTATTCGTCTTTTCTTCTGTATGTACCTGTATGATGCAATCTTCCTTCAGACTCTCTTAATGACGCTTCGATGCATACGGCTACTTTGATCTTCCTGGAATACAAGATTTTTCAGTGCAAAAGTAATATAGAAGCAGTAGAGTCTAATCGCTTGCCGCAGTGGTCTCTCGGTTAAGGCACTCAGTCCGGAACCGCGCGACTGCTACGGTCGCAGGTTCGAATCCTGCCTTGGGCATGGATGTGTGTGATGTCCTTAGGTTAGTTAGGTTTAAGTAGTTCTAGGGGACTGATGACCACAGATGTTAAGTCCCATAGTGTTCAGAGCCATTTGAACCATTTGAGTCCAATCTGATGAAATTTACTATTTATGAACAGGACTTCTACTAAGCTTTAATTAAATCCCACTTTTTCTCCTTACATTTGAGTACAAATTAATTGTACCAACCACGCGCAGTGGCCGTGCGGTTAGAGACGCCATGTCACGGATTGCGCGGCTCCTCCCGCCGGACGTTCGAGTACCCCCTCGGGCATGGGCGTGTGGGTCGTTATTAGCATAAGTTAATTTACGTAATGTGTAAGTCTAGGGACCGTCGCCTCACCAGTTTGGTCCCCTAGGAATTCAAACACTTTTGAACACTTTAATTGTACAAGATATTTAACAAACATTTTTGGCTCAAACTAAGCAGGTCATTGAGTCAAATAAATGCCATGTAAGTTACAATTCATCCTCTGCTTTGATCTGGCTGCGGACACCAAAATACTTACGCAAAAAATACGGTAGTGATTTTCCAGTAGGAAAATGTCCCAAGAGAAAGGAAGGACAGACTTAACGTCTCGTGACGTTGTTGTTTTAAAGACTGAGTTCTAGGCGTGATCAGCAGGGCTTTTACAGGATATCGTCACGACATTTAATAAGGAAACATTATTCACTCTTACTGTTCAGCGACATACACGAAGTAATTTATCATGTACAATATTTGCTCTACTGGTGCCAGATATAATTTTCTGGATTTCCCGCCACAAATATGCCGCCCCGCTTAGGATCTGTAGTGGAAAAGGAAAAGAATTCTATACCTGTCCTTGTATATAGAAATCTTCAACGTAAGAAGCATGTAGGGTGGGCATAACGTAATGCTTCTGCATACGAGTCGACTATGTCAGCATTAGTTGAGTTAGTAACTTAGAGACCTGAAATATTTGCAATTTGCGGGAAATGCGAATAAAGATGCGAAAATGCTAAATTACGTAATAAATTCAACTTCAAAGTGAATTATGTCCAGGTGGACTATTTTATCACAGGTAGTTTGAAATAGCTTTATTTTCTGCGCATAAATACCGAAAATCCACTTTGTTTTCGATTACTTGTACTGCAAAATCATTAAATATACCCCAGCTTATAAAGATAATGTACCTGACAACGTGAGTACGAACGCAACGATATATCAGTGCCCTCAGTGCTCTGGACACTCCGATTGTGGCCAGTGAAGATACATGCTGCGTAATCCAACACAGTACTCAGTCGTGAGACCTAGCATCTTAGGACAAAGGAATGTTTATGTTTGTCTTCTAGCTACAGTTCAAAATTTGGTATAATGCGGACACTTTAACGAGGCAGTTTTAAGTGGCAAGGGTTTTTGTAATTGTGGTTGCGTTAAAAAACATTAAAATATGAGAGCTGCAAAGCCTGTAGGGGTACAGAGAAACGACAGCGGCACTCCTAGTGGCATGGCAGTAAACTTGGAGTACGAGAAAATATGGCGTGGAAAATAATATATTTTTAATTCGAAATACGCGATCAGATGACAATATTCTTCATTTATGCTTCACGGTTGGGCCTCATAGTCTAGCAGGGAAGTGCGCACCTGGAAACTGAAAGGTTTTTGTGACCTCAGTACATTCAAGAAATCTTAATCACCTCTTGACTATTAAATAATATATTTGTGAAACTCAGTACTGTAATTTCGACTATGTAGCTATTATCAAGGAGGAATAATTCCACCTTAGCACATTTCGAAATTTAAAAATTATCTGAAATGTCATGACACAGAAAGTGGTTTCACCGCATTGTGTTCCTTATTACTCTCTTGGGCGTGTTGCACTCTTTGAATGGCACTGTCAATATATTCCTCGTACTCTGCTTTAGTTTTGAATACGTCTGTAATATTGTATGGATAAAATGATTCCCTATCTGCAAATGCTAAAAATGAAGCAGTAGTTATGCAAATGTGTTCACACATTATTAACAGGTACTCAGTTACTACAGTCAATACATTTTAGCAACAATCAGTGCAGTATACTCAGCCTCCCACTCCAATGAAAATTTAAAAGCAAATAATACACACTCTCATGCTTTCATCATTGTATCTACTAGTGGATTCTGTATAACTAGAGCTTACTAAATGCAGTAGCATTCAGTACCGTGGAAGTAAGTTCACTCTATACCACACAATCTCATGTACAGATATGCACTCCATGTACTATATTTTTTTGTGCATAGTAGGACCTGGCACGATGGCTACTGTCACTAATACCACAAAGCATACACACAATCAGTGGCAAGAAGCAAAACCATTCAATGCAGAAACACATACTCATTCTGTGACAAGATGTAATATGGTTGAGTACCATTTCTGTCAAAAGCTCTAACATGGAATTCGTTAAATGTGAGAAACTTCGACAAATGGATGCAAACTATAATAAAGTAGAACATGGATAATGTACCAGTACTTACAACACATTTAAATGTTGTAAGACAAAAACAAAAGTGGAATCATTTATTCCATGCAATTTTAAGGATGCAAGCAAAAATCAAGCAGGTTATGAGCAACACATTCACAATGCAAATCAGAGTCCAACACACACACAAACACACACACAGACACACAAACAAACACACACACACACACACACACACACACACACACACACACACACACACACACAAGGTCATAATTAGGAACATAATGATATGACACCAGCTTTGTTTTGAAAGACACCAAACCAAAAAAAAAGGCTTTAAATCATACAATAAGAAACAGAGATGATGAACTGACAAACTTGCAACAGTCCAAATCGCATGGCAGCGAACAGACATTGTTTTGCCAGAACTTGTTCCACAACTTTTGCCTCCCACGGTTACGTGAAATACTGGTACTTGTCGGGCCTGAACTACCTTGTTTACACCGGCCATTGTGACCGAATGGTTCTAGGTGCTTCAGTCCAGAACCACACTGTTGCTACGGTTGAAAAATGTTCAAATGTGTGTGAAATCTTATGGGACTTGACTGCTAAGGACATCAGTCCCTAAGCTTACACACTACTTAACCTAAATTATCCTAAGGGCAAACATACACGCCCATGCCTGAGGGAGGACTCGTACCTCCGCCGGGACCAGCCACTACGGTTGCAGGTTTGAATCCTGCCTTGGACATGTATGTGTGTGATGTCCTAAGGTTAGTAAGGTTTAAGTAGTTCTAAGTCTAGGGGATTGATGACCTCAGATGTTAAGTCCCATAATGCTTAGAGGCATTTGAACCTTTTTTAACCTGGTTTACAACACTGCCAACATGAGCAAGCAATTGCGTGGTAGCGTGGTAGCCGGAATGCTTTGTGTTGCATGTTGCTCATTGTTTTCTGATTTTGATATCAGTGAAGAAATTATTCCTGTTACATCAACGTGTTCTTTTACTACCATCAAAACAGCAGAGTGGGTTGGGGATCCCTATGACCACGTGTCAAGTTTCTGCAAAGACCACGAGTCAAAATCTACATTTGCTGAAATTCAAAACACGGATATAAGCTGGCTGCCCTGTAAGAGGGCTTGTTTCCATGCACCGCTCCTCTATAGCCAGGCTTAAGAAAACCCAATCTAGCTATGAATACATAGGCATAAAATTATTCAACACTTTACCCGTACAGGCTCAATTAGTTTCAATGGATATTTTTAAAACTAAAACCAAAGTGTGGATGAAGAAAAATACTTTCTACAGTATAGAAGAATTTCCGAATAGTGGTAAAGATGATCTAATTTATTGATAAACTAAGGCTTACTGTTATGTATAGTTATGGATGTAGAGGCAGCTAGCTATAAGCTAATAGGGTACAACACTGTCATTTTTTTCTCCATGTAATATTTTTGTTATATAATGTACAAATAGCTATAATACTTCTGACAACATTGATTGCATGTTAATGCTGATAAATTATGGCTTACTGTTATGTATAGATCTAGGTGTAGAGGCTGTTGTAAGCTAATAGTTTACAACATTGCTATATTTTTACTATGTAATATTTTGGTATGTAAAACATAATGTACAAATAGCTGTAACTCTTCTGACAACATCGATTGCATGTTAATGCTGAAAGATGGATAAAATAAATAAATAACTCTAGTTTGTTTATGCTTGCGGTCTTCTGCTGGTTTATAGTGTTCACTCTGTGTAGTGTAGTGGTGTGTAGTGTAGTATTGTATAGTAGTGTAGTCCAGAACCATAAATTACAAAATTTGTTATATATCAATGCTGCATTGTGCAATAGACCAGTAAATGTGCCTTGTGGATGAACAGACATCTATGCTCCAGAAGGCCAAATGATGGTACATAGATTTTTTCTGTTATTACTATTTTCCTTTTATACAGGTGTTCCATGTAGATTCCCCTCTCACAGAGCATAATATTTAGTTATTATTAACATATTTGTTTTAATCACATTAAAATATTATGTACTCTTTTCATGCCAGTTCAAGTTCACATACAGTCTGTTCCTTTACACCCAATCAGAACATTATGACCACCTACCTAATAGTCAGTACGTCCACCTTTGGCATGGATAAGGCAGTGACACGTCAGGGTGTGTAAGCACTGAGGCTCTGGTAAGTTGCTGGAGAGGCTGGCACCACATCTGCAAACACAAGTCACCTAATTCCCAAAAATTCTAGTAGGGGTGGGGGGGGGGGGGGGGGAGCGGGGAGTGATGAGCACATCTCAGATGTGTTCAGCCGAGTTCAGACATGGCGAGTTGAAGGGCTATCACACCATTTTAAACTCGCCACTGTGTTCCTCAAAACCACTCCATCACACTCCTGGCCTTGTGACGTGGCGCATTATCTCATGGTAAAATGCCACTGCCATCGGGAAACATGATCGTCATGAAGGGGTGTACATAGTCTACAACCAGTGTACAATACTCCTTGGCCATCAAGGTACTTGCACTGGATCCATGGATGGCCATGTGGAAGTCCCAGGGCATAAAAAATGGAGACACCGGCAACTTGTCTCCATCCTGCAGTACAAGTTGTTTCCCTGGAAGACAACAAACTTGCACTCTCCTATTCACACGATGAGTAAAGTGTCAGGGTTCATCAGGCCATACAATGCTCTGCCATTGTGCCAACGTCCAGTGCCATTGGTCACATGCCCATTCCAGTTGTGGTTGCCGATGTCGTGGTGTTAATATCAGTATGTGGATGGGTCGTCACCTGGGAAGGTCCATTGTTATGAGTGTTTGGTGCACTTTGCATTCAGACACACTTGTACTCTGCCCAACATTAAATTCTGATGTTAGCTCCACCACAGTTCACTGCCTGTTTTGTTTTGCCAGTCTGCCCAGCTTATGACGTCCAACATCTGTAATGAGAGGTGGCCGTCCCACCCCACGATGTCTGGACATGGTTTCATGTTGGTTTCCCCACATGCTGGAAACACTCACCAAAGCACCCCTCAAACACCTGACAAGTCGTGCAGTTTCCAAAATGCTCATGCTGAGCCTCCACGCCATCACAATCTGCCCTCAGTCACACTCATATACAGGATGGAGAAAAACTGTGTCACAACATTTTAACCTCAGATAGATGATGCCAGAAGGAATCAAAATTACTATTGTTGTGTAGATTGACAATGGACAGTTTTTAAACTATGGAAAATTGGCGCCACATTCTCCAACTTTCCACATTATAGCCCTGTTGCCAGATGCTCTGGACAACACATGACCACAAATGCTTTGCCTGCCCGAGATCGCAGTATAGCCAAGGTGGTCCACATGCTCAGTGTGCCAGTCTTCCACTCTGGAGGCTTGGGGGTAAATCTTCTGGGGTCCTCACACATCCATTTTAGTTTCATGATAAGACTTACTGGGAACAAACCCATCAACAGCTGTTAGTTTGTGTTCAGAAAGTCTTTTACAAATTGTGTTGGTCCTGAAAAGGGCTTTTTCGTAGCTAGGACATTTGTTTAATTAAAGCAGGTGATTAGACGTGCAGCCCTCTGATGTGACACAAGCTTGGAGACATCAAATGGTGTTTTACCAAACTCTTTCAAAGATTTCTGGTATTGCCCTGATGTGATTTGTGGCATGTTGAACGTGATCCATTAAATCCTCTTTGTTTCTAGGTGGTTTGCACCCGGGTGGGTGAACTAGAAACTTGAAGGATCACCACAGGAAAAATTCTGGTGGCGTGAGGTCTGGTGATTGTGGGGGCCATGTCCTACGAGCACCTCTACCGAATACCCGGGCACTAAAGAGTTCATTTAAATATACATACAAAGCACAACTGTTATGTATGAGCGCCCCATCATGCAGCAACCACATATGTAGCCATATGTCCAGGGGAACATTTTCCAGCAGGCCACTTAGAGCTTCTTGCGAAAAGTGGAGGTAATTTGCCCCACTAAGTTGAGGAGGTCATCCATCTCCTCCTAAACCACTGAATTGATTTCACACAAATGTTGAGCAAAAATCGTTCCTGGTGTCTGTGGACATACATGACTTGAGGATTTCCCCTTGCCCAGTAATGAATGTTTCGAATATTGTAAAGGCCATCCCAATGGAAGGTGCACTCCTCGGTAAACAATACAATGGCGGGAAAGTCGGGATCTCATGCAACACATCACAGGAACCACTGGCAAAACCCTCGTCTGTGTTCATAGTTCGCCACAGGATTAGGTCTTGGACAGGGTGAAAAGTCAATGGATGCTGGCCGTCATCCTTTAAAACCCCCCAGACTAACCGATGAGTGACCCCCATGTTGTGTCCAGCTACTTGAGTACTTGTTGTAGGTGTTCCCTGAAGTGCTCGAGAACAGTCTCTTCAAATGCTGCATCCCATCATGTTCGAGGTTTTCCAGCATCACCATGATATTCCACTAATGAGCCTGTTTGCCAAGTCGCTGGTGAATTGCTATAAATGTTTGTGAGTGTGGGTGGTGTCCTGCTGGGTACCATTCCTTATACAAATGTAAAGCTCCATGTGCATTACCATCGCCTAGTCCATAAACAAAAACCATATCTCATTGTTCTTCAAACAAATACTGTGCCACTATGCTTACTGTATGACTAAATCACATGTGATGTGTGTGTGCTCCAAAGTCAAGCTTACGTGTGAATGCCTCTGACGTGAGGTGGAGACAAACAACAAGACCTATTTGACTAGAGTGCATATCACGTTGGGGCAGCGACGGGGCAAGGGATGTTTGCATGTGTGAACCAACAACCATGGCACTGCCCGCCAACCGACAAATGGCAACAGGGCAATCCCATGGCCAATCGGAGCATGTGGCGCTAGGCTTCCATAGTTTAAATATGGTGTGTTGTCGACCTCACAACATTAGTAATTTTGGTTCCTACTGGCATCAGCTATCTAGGGTTAAAATTTCTTGACACAATTTTTCTTCACCCTGTAGATCATGTACCTTACCCGTTCTACACATGGACACCATTTTCACTGACACTACATGCACCATGTGTGTCTCTGACTAGCAGGCATTCCTTGCCAAATGACACTGTTATCTCATAGATGGGTTTATATTGATAGCAGGTCATCGCCTGGACGGGTTTATATCGATAGTAAGTTGGTGGTCATAATGTTCTGGCTGATCAGTGTATAGATTACAGACTAAAAGGAAAAAGCAAATAAACAAAAGGTAATAAATGTCCACAGTTATGCATTTCGACAACTCCAGAAGTCTTCCCCTAATATGTGAAGAGTTATTTTCATGGATATTTCTATGCTACATACCTTGTTGCTTCTATCCATAGTGTTGACAAGTATGTGTTGCACAGCCATGACTGCCCACAAAAGGTCGAAATCAACACTCTACAATTTGTAACTATCAAACTAAGTAAAATAATGTCGAAAACATTTTAAATCAGAGGTATGAAAATGATGCTGTTTCTCAACAGACATAATCATTAAATGAAAACTTAAATAGACCCAAAAGAAGAAAATAAGCAAAGACCATTTCGGGAAATAACTGTTAAAGGCTTTGCAAACACAAACATTCCAGTTACAAACCCCAAAATCACCATTTCTTTCTTTTCAATCAGTTTCATAGCTCTCCAGGAACATAACATAACATCCATTACATTTGTACATATAATAATCTGTAAACAAAAAGATGTGAATTTTGTCAAAAAATACGCAGTTTCCTAAAAACAGATGCGAATTTTGCCAAAAATAGCTGCAACATTTTCAGTTCCCTAGACTAACACCTGACTTGGCTACTGAAAGGCAGTAATCCCAGTTAAACAAAATAGTCTAACATTTATTATTGCAGACCTGCTTCTGTAGACATCATTGCTGACACATGCCTATGAGGTGGCATTGTACTCTGAGGTTGACAGCTCATATCTTAGTGGTGGGAAAAATTTTTGCAGCTAATATTTGAGTGGCAAGAAGAGTAAAGTTTCAGATGACCAGACTTGGTGCAAACGTCCTGGAATTTAACTCCAAAAGTCCCCATGACATTTCATGTAATGAGGACATGTAACATTATTGATGTTGATCTTTTTATTGAATGGGGCACTAAACCTGCCAGTTCCCTTGATGCTATTGGAGATGTATAGGCTGTGTGTCGGCAATGAATTTCAACCTCTCTCTTTTCTCAACATTGTACAATACAACCACAATACCACCCTCTACACTCAACAGACACACTGAAGACACAACTCTCACACAGTGTGGAAAGGTACCAGTCTGCAACAAGGAAAATATGTCTTCCCGACTAGGCTCAGGTCTCCCTCTGCGGACAATGCCATATGGCTCTCTCTTTCTAACTGGCTGCACACAGATTTAAAAACTATCTTCTTACCCATGTCTACAACCATCTATGCACCTTATTCTCTGCTGTTTTATACGATGCAACTCCCGGGCAGATGTATACTCTATCTTGGGTACTCTGCTGTGTGGCACGATCTTTGATGTAAAACAGCCTCAAAAAACAATTGCCTTGCTGCGGCGTCATTCTTGCAACCTGGTTCATACACTAAATGACATGTGTACTCCAGTCAACTAAGTGCAGAAGAGAAATATCAACAGGTCATTTCCAAGATTTATATATGGCACACCACCTTGTTTCCATGCCCACCCCTGTTTTCATACAAGTATCTTACTCCCTCAATATTTTTAAACAAATAGTCACATATGCACAAAATTTGGTTGAAATTGTTCCAGGGCTTCTAGAAAAATGCTTTTATGCCAACCTTTTTCACCCTCATCCTCACACACAGTAATTTGTTTTCAAACAGCAAGTGATAAGTGTGCCAAGTTTGGAAGACATTATTTCACAGAGATAGCTGATATGTTATTGCCTATGCACATCCATCCCCTTCCTAACAAAGGGGTATGACACCATCTGCACTGCCACAAATCACCATAGTGACCCCAATCAAGTATTTTTTTTATATTTTGTCATGCCTTCTCATCCCTGGAGGTATTGCAGGTATAATTCCCACATAGTACTACCATACAAATAGTTACACAAATAACGAGTCAGTTACATACAAAATTTGGTTGAAATAGCTCCTGTCTTTCCTGAGTTATGCTTCTATATCACACTCTTTCCAACCCCCCCCTCCCCACCCCCCCATCCCACCCCACTCTAAGGGAAGCAGGTGACTCTTACACCCACAACGTTTCTCTCCACAAAGTAAGGATAATGTATACTAACTGTTGTTGAAATTGATCCAGTAGTTTAGGAGATGTTTATCATACATACAAATATTTTTATACCACACTAGCTTTTTACTTATGGCTATGCCTACGTCCAAATATGTCTGAGTCTCTATTGTTTCATCAAATTAATAAGGAAAAATTTAAATCTCTTCCCTAATCTACTTTTTCCCTTCTCTTTCTCACTCCCATTTTCACACTCTGTCCTTCTTCCTCCTCACATGCTCTCCTTCTTACATCTGCCTCCTTACACACTTTCTCCTTTCCCACCTGAACAGTAGACCTCCTCATCTTCCACATCTCTTCTACACCTCCTGCTCTTCACTCTTCTCTCTGTCTATCCCCTTCTTCCCCTAACCTGTGCATCTCCTCCTCCCCCTCTCTTTGTCCATCTCCACTTCCCCTCTCCCTGTCCATCTTCATCTCCCCCTTTCTCTGGTCATTTTCCCCTCCCCCATGCTTCTGGTCTCTCTCCCTCCCCTTTACCTCTGTACCCACCTCCTATGTCATCAACATCCCAATGAGAGCCACACTATTTCTTCATAGACCATAAATGGTGTGTGTATAAGCTTGTGTGAAATCAATTCAGTGGTTTAGGAGGAGATGTGGAATACCCCCCCCCCCCCCCCACACACACACACACACACAAACAGCCAATACACAGTGATCTATACTAAAAGTTCAGTGCTTGATTTGTGATGATATAAACAGGTACCATGTACTGATGAAAAGGAATCAGATCCACACATTTTACAATGTGGTATGAAACAACTTTTTTTTATCTGTACAGGTATTGTATTTGCACTTTTAAAATGCTCAGAAAAGCATAAAAATGACATTTTAAGAAGTATAAATTGTGAAAACATCCACCACAAGGTCACAGTACCAGAACCTCTGCTTTTCCAAATCAAGCACTGACTAAAACCATTACTTAACTGAATAATATCACCTTTCACATTTTATGACCTAGTCTGCTGTGACAGAAACTTTTATCTGTCTTTCTATAGAACTGTCAATGGACGACTTGGCAGCACAGGCATTTGTCTTCTTCATTGCGGGCTTCGAGACATCGTCAACAGCAACAAGCTTTACTCTACATGAACTGGCGCTCAACCCAGATGTACAGAGCAAATTACATGATGAAATTGACACTGTGCTGAAGGAAAACAATGGTGAAATTTCCTACGACACCATCAGCAAAATGACTTACCTCGACAAGGTGGTATCTGGTAAGGAAAATCAATCTTCAATTTGAATTCCACTTTTAAGTAAATGTATTACACTCTGTTCAGATATGTTAGAGCAGAACCTCCTAGCCCAGGTTTCCATAGTGGTTAGCATATTATGCATACCTTCTTCATCATGTACTATCATTATACAAGTCAGAATGAGTAGCAGGGTTCACCCACTCACTTATACAGTGATGAAGGAAGGAAGGAAGAAATGTCACAAATTGAGCCCTCAGAAACTGAACATAAACTCGGACTGCAATTATGAAAGAGAGGGTACACTTTTAGCCTTCATTTGAGGTGCCATACTGGCCTCAAACTAAACAGATTCAGAGGAATAATAGAGCCAATTTTGAAAAACTGTCTAAAGTTTCGAATCTATAGCCTATTTAATGTAAACCAACTATTGATTATGATTCAGACTGGCAGCATATGTATCTGCCCTGCACCCCATCCAAGAAAAACATCTAAAGAATCTGCCAAAATATTGCTTAAAATGACATTCACAACTCGCTTACAAATCCATAAATCTGGGAAGTTTTGCTGACAGACATTTGAACTTTGCCTCTGTCCACTGATTGACATTACTCAGTGCTAAATCTCCACCATTTTCTTGAAATTTGGCACTGGTGTACTGTTGGTATAAATGTAGAAAAATATGAAATTTTACTGAGATATGTCAACTCATTTCTGAATTACAGAGCTGTGAAACTATCATAAATGGTCCCAAAAACGGGAAATATCAATTTCTAGAATTGCTGTAGAAGTTACAGACCTGGGATAAATACCATTTTACGAATTTTCACACCCTTTCACATGGTATACAATAATACATAGGTTAATATAAGTTCTTTTCGAAAGAAAATTTAAAATTTTAATTATTTTTTTTTTTTTTTAAATTTCCCAGTTTATTCCATGAGGAGCTTGTACCGTTGTAAATTACATATGGTTCTAGGAGAATTTTCTGAAATCTATGCCTTTTGCTAGACCCGTCCAGTCCTTTTCCTTCACTCCTTTTCCTTCCCCTTGAGCCCTTCTGCTGGAAAAAGGAGCCACTGGCTCTGGGGGCTTCCATAATTATAACCTTCTTTTATGTTTGTGTTCTGCTGCCACTTGGTGAGTAGATTTTTTATCTTTCCAATTACATTACAGTGTCAAAAATTGATTGATTTTGTTGTTGTAAAGCCTATTCCTGTTAGAAATGTTTTTGAAAAAGATTGTTTTCATAGGAACACTTTCTTTTTCAGTTGCAATAACTCAGGATTCAACATGTTTTGGCAAGAATTGATGAATGTAGATTGTGAGTCTTGGGCATTACTACCATAATGTGCTGAAATTATAAAATTACAAAAATAACAATGGTTATTTTTGTAATGAATCCTGCCTTTAGAAGAAATGATCTTACATTTGTGGAATATGTCAGCTCCACATTTTGCTCTCATCCAGCCTGTGGACTCTGATATTCACCAAGAATATTCTACTCAATGAATTACTATTGACCTCCAAAACTCTCAGTGGTTGACTGTAGACTATGATAAAGATAGACAGTGACCACCAAGACTTGTCAGAGGCAATTGATAAGCCTCTCTCACCAACATGACACTAGCAATTAAGGGTTATACAGCAAATGCTAACCCCACTATATTGTCTCACTGCAATTAGCCATTTAAAGCTACAATGACTAAATGAGAGACTTAGCAGAATCATTGGAAATCAATTCGATACGTTTGTGTGGATTCTGAAGTGAATAAAAGCTCTGTTCTCCACATTCCTGAGGACAGTTTAAAGTAGTTCCTCTTCCTCTTCTTCAGATGCCTACACTTGAGCTATAGGTTTTTTTTTTCTGGCAGACAACCACCTCTGCACACAACACTGGTCTTGATTACAAGTAGCCAATCTGAGTTCCATTTGTTGACTTTCAACTGAATGAATGATGACATATTGTTATGTATGTGCATGGTCATCTGGCATTGTGGAAGCAATGATCTTCCCTCGCCTGAAGTCACTGTACCCATCACAACCAGGTGTGATGCTTTCTGAATCTCAATTTCATGATCCCAACAAGGAATAAACTGGCTGTTTACTAAAACTGCAAGCAGTTGCCAGTCAGATCCATCACTTACATACAAGCATGAGGGTTTTGTTCCAGACTATGACTACAGCTGCATGCCAGCACAGTAGTAAATAAGGGGGTGCAAGAACAGCAGCTGCAACAACCTAGCATAATATGTCGTGTTGTTCCCCAAACAATGAGACTAATCCAGAAAGAGATCAAACTGGCTAAATGTATAACAGGTACTACAGTATGATTCATGGGAACTGTTACCAGGAAATTAATCATAAATTGAAAATAGTATCTACCATTATTGCTATCTAGGTATTTAGCACAACAATCATTGTTTCAGGTTGTAAAGGAACTGAAAATATTGTGATTTAATCGCAGATGTGCTGAAAAATTGTTCCAGTGACACACCAGAGAAATATCTGGTAAACTTTTTATCTTTGAGAGACATAGGAACAATTTCGCCCTTCGTTTTTTTTTTTTTTTTTTTTTTTTTTTTTTTTTCTTGTATGGACGACTACTTTTTGTTCTGATGGGCTGGTGGGATGTCGTACTGTCTAATTACTAGTGTGTGTGTGTGTGTGGTAAATGAAAGAGTTAAAAGACGCAAGATGTGTTTTATATTATTTTCATCGCACAACAAGCCTTATTCCCATGCCTATGGAGTATTTATGTTAAGCAGAGAAGGCGAGTTTTAGATGGAACCGAAGATCTTCAAAACGGCGCTGCTCAACAATAGAGGTGCGTGATTGTGCTCTCTACTTTCCTTTCGTGGCCGCTAAAATTACTTCCGATTCGTTTTGCCGAGACATTCAGAACCTGCAATCTTCTTTTTCTTATAAAAATACTAGTCCGATGCAAAAGAAATACTCTTAGATTTAAATAATTGCCATTCTTTTACCCAGGCCATGGGGAATGATAGAACGTACGTGCCTCTACTCTGAATGTACGTTCGCAATCTCCGAGTGTGTTACGACAAAATTATTTCACAATGAAAATTTCTCATCAGACCGCAACCACTCGCACGCGAATGTACGTACCCTCTGAATGTATCTAGTCAGTCACGCGCGTTGTTCAAAAGCTTTACTTTTAATATTCAGTGGATTACATTTCCGAAATTAATTTTTGTTTATGCTGCAAATCGTACTTCACGCAAAGTATTTATTACGTAAGTTTCAGGCTCAATTTAATAAAAAAAAAAGATTCCGAATAATAGAAATAAAGAATAACAATCAAACAAATCAAACCTAAGTAAACAGAAAGAGGGAACGTTACAAGGTCATAGTCTACATCTAACATGAAGAACACTTAAACACACTGCAAATCTAATTGACATGATCAAAGTATTGGTAAGTTGTTGGAAAGAGCAAGTGTGGGTATAATAAAAATGAGATTTGACATGAAGAAGTGACCTACAGACAGGTTATTTATCTGGCTTGGCTGTAAATTCTGTAGAATAGGCAGCAGCATCTGGTGTTACACCAGCTATGGCGGCAGTGAAATACAAATAAAATCATGATGTGGTTGTTAAAATGAACATTGCTTAATCTGCAAAGGAACACCTGATTTCCTCTGCTTGCAACACTTGCTAAACACATGTATCAGTCTGTACCAGAAAGCAGACCAAGATGGAGCCCTAGGGTGAAACTACTTTTACTCTTGATGTCTTTGTCCTATAAAAGAAGACTTGTCTCCACCAAAATCTGATTCAAACAAAGTGCAGTCACAGAATGAGAGTGAGGTGAGGTGTACTCATATTTTTATTAGCTTTCCATATGAAAGAACTATCAAAGTTGGGTATACAGCTTCCTTGGATCTAAACTTATTAGTATATAAAAATTTAATTCATATAAGTGCTTCATTTTAATTTTTATTAATTAAATGGTCCTATTATTAAAGGGAATGCTCTCAATGTTTGTCCTCTGATACAGTTCATCATAATTTTATCATACCAAATTATCATTTTGCTCTCCTTTAAATATGTTTTTTTTTTCTTTTCTGTTCCAGAGTCTCTCAGGAAATATCCACCAGTACCATTTCTGAACAGAGAATGCAACCAAGACTACAAGATTCCCGACAGTGATGTCATTCTGGAAAAAGGAACTCCAGTAGCACTGTCTGTGCTGGGCCTACACTATGAACCCAAATATTTCCCTGACCCTGATCGTTTTGATCCTGAGAGGTTCTCTGAAGAAGCCAAAGCTAGGCGGCACCCCTATGTCTACCTGCCTTTTGGAGAGGGACCACGCATTTGCATTGGTAAGTAGTAAAGATCAGAAACTCTGTGAGTGAAAGTCTGATGTTGAGGCCTGCACACATTAGAAATGAAGGCCACTACTTCCTTCCTTTCCACTACATTCCATGAGTCTGATGAGTCTAAGAACAGTGGCACTTTGGTTGCTTCCTACCTATTCAGTCGTTCTCTTTCACTGAATTGTGCAGGAGTGTAAGGCTAGCTGTAAAGTTCAGTGTACAATCTTGCTGTCATGAAGTAGCACTATCAGGGCAAAAATAACCAGTTATCAGGATCAGAAAGGTCTAAAGAAAGCCATGTTTTGTGAAATTGTGGAGGGTGTGAGACATAAATGGAGTGATGCAGTGTATATGACTGCAAATATTTTCCATATGAGGAAGATGCTCTAGTCCATGCTTCAAATGGAAAACACACGAAGTTTTTCCATTGCAAACAAAATGGTTGTGTCCTTATATATTCCACCTCCACCATGTATAAAAATGTGATAAACTACTCATGATTCTTTCAGTCATGGCATCTTGTATTTATGAGCTAGTAGTGTGCTGTACTGATTATCATTCATCTGTGTAACTTTTTCAATGATGACTGCAAGTTTATTTTAATGCTTAACCACCATTTGAGAATATGTTTGTACAGAGATGTTCATAAATGTATAATATACCTACATACACACACACACACACACACAAAATAATACCCATAAATACACATACATATATAAGTTTAATATACATATATGCATATGTGGAACAGAACGTGAAAAAGGACATCTTGTCCGAGAAGTACAATTTTCAGTACAAGCAAAAAGTTTGATAATGTTTAAAACATCTATTTTCATTTTTTGTATAGTACAGTAATTTACATCATTTTGTCCAATTTGAAACTTGTTTGAACCCAATAGAACTCAATAATACAAGTAAAAACAATCAATATTAGTCTTCTGAAAACAGACCTCTCATCATTATGGAGAAATAACATTGGCCTGACAAAAAGCCTCTTTTCTAAATCTTCAGTTGCATATGCAGTGCTTCACACAATAGCACCTTAATTTTAGAAGCATTTTAAGGACTTCAAATTAGTTTCATGTAAAAGAAGAACATTTTGTGAATAAAATAACATCAAAAAAGAGAAGTGGCCAATTTTTATATGAAACTGTAAATGCCTACAAATGCTACCAGTTTGCAGTTGACAGACCTAAAGCAACAGCTGACAGTTGTCATTACTGTAACAATGTAAGCCTACACCTACAACACATGTTAACCCTGCTGGTTCCGTTGGAAATGAAAATGGTGAAGTTGCTGTGAACAGATGTTGTTCTAGTGGTCTTCAGCCTGAAGACTGATTTGATGCAGCTCTCCATGCTACTCTATTCTGTGCAAGTCCTTCATACCTGAATATTCTGAATCTGCTTAATGTATTCATCTCTTGTTCTCCCCATACGATTTTTACCCCCCATGCTTCCCTCCAATACTAAATTGGTGTTGATCCCTTGATGTCTCCAAATGTGTCCTGTCAATCAGTCCCTTTCTCTAGTCAGGTTGTGCTACAAATTTCTTTTCTCCCCAATTCCATGCTGTACCTCCTCTTAGTTGCATGATCTACTCAACTTACCTTCAACATTCTTCTCAACACATTTCAAAAGGCTCTGTTCTCTTCCTGTGTTCATTTTGTGTGTGTGTGTGTGGGTGTGTGTGTGTGTGTGTGTGTGTGTGTGTGTGTGTGGTTGTTGTGTGTTAACAAATTTCTCTTCTTCAGAAATACTTTGCTTGCCATAACCATACCAGTCCTCTCTACTTCGGACATCATCAGTTATTTCACTGCCCAAAGATCAAAATTCTTCTACTACTTTAAGTGCCTTGTTTCCTGGTCACATGGTTTAATTTGACTACATTGCATTAATCTTGTTTTGGTTTTGTTTATGTTCATCTTACATCCCCCTTTCAAGACACTGCCCATTCCATTCAACTGTTCCTCCAAGTCTTTTGCTGTCTCTTGCAAAATTACAATGCCATTTGAGACCTCAAAGTTTTTAGTTTTTCTTCCTGGACTTTAATTCCTACTCCAAATTTTTCTTTTGTTTCCTTTACTGTTCATTTGCCGTACAGGTTGAATAACACAGGGGACAGGCTACAGCCCTGTCTGACTCCATTCTCAACCACTGGTTTCTTTTCATGCCTTTCAACTCTTTTAACTGCAATCTGGTTTCTGCAGAAATTGTACACAGAGCTTTGCTCCCTGTATTTTACCCCAACCATCTTAAGAATTTCAAAGAGAGTATTCCAGTCAGCATTGTCAAAACCTTTCTCCAAGTGTACAAATGATGTATGTGTAGGTTTGCTTTCCATAAACCATCTTCTAAGAGAATTCTTAGGGTCAGTATTGCCTTGCATATACCCTAATTTCTCCGGAATCCAAACTGATCTTCCCCAAGATCAGCTCCTACCAATGTCCTCATTCTTCTATAAAGAATTAATGTTATCATTTTGTAATCATGGCCTATTAAACTGATAGTGTTGTAATATTCACACCTGTCAGCACCTGATTACTTTGGAATTGGAATAATTATATTCTTATTGAAGTCTGAGGGTATGTTGCCTGTCTCTTATATCTTGCACACCAGATTGCCCTCCAAAGGTTATCAGTAGTTCCAACAGAATGTCATCTAGTCCCGGGCCTTGTTGTGAATTGGGCCTTTCAGTACTGTGTGAAATTCTTCTCACAGTATCATATCTCCTACCTCATCTTCAGCTAGGTCCTCTTCCATTTCCATAATATTGCCTTCCATTACATCTCCTTTGTAAAGACATTCTACGTATTCCTTCCACCTTTTTGCTTTTCCTTCTTTGCTTAGGACAGGTTTTCCACCTCAGCTATAGTTATTTATACAGATGGTTAATTTTCCTTCTAAATACTGATTTATCCTTCTAAATTCTTTGGAATTGGAATTATTATATTCTTCTTGAAGTCTGAGGGTATATTGCTTGTCTCTTATATCTCTAGCCATTCCTGCTTAGCCATTTTGCACTTCCTATTAATCTCATTTCTTAGACGTTTGTAATTCCTTTTGCCCACTTCATGTACTGCATTTTTATTTTTTCTCAACTCATCAATTAAATGCAATACTCCTTGTGTTTCCCAACAAGCAGAATTCACTGAATTCAAAGAACAACTAAAATTTTATCTTCTGGATAACCAGTCCTTTTTGGCAGTGCGTGATACTTCATGTTGAGTTTGATTTTACACATTACTCTGCAAACTTAATCTGAAGCACTGGTATATAATTCCTGATAAAATGCCTTATGTATCAATTAGAGTGTACTCCTTGTATTTTGTTTATATGACTATTATTACTGCAGTCATCTGGCTTATAATTGGAGCAGTTGGACCTGACTTTTCTTGTACCTGTTTATACGTGATTGAGATTGTAAGCTGTATGAGTTAGGACCATTTATGAATGGTTACTACTGAAATCATCTGACATGTTCTACATCCTAGTGATATATTTTTGTGTGATGGATCTATGGAAACTAAAAATAAATAAAATAGGTAAATGTGTAAAAAAGAAAACACATATTACAGACCACTGATGATTCTTCCCAAATGAATGAAGCAAAAGGCATATGACAATAAACAAACTACTGTTAATTGGTTGCATAGATGGTACATACCTCCCAAGAGTTAATATGTCTTCTTTACAGTAAGTAGCAATCCATATTTTCCTATATTGCTGATACTCCTACCTAGAGTTTGAAAACTTACCTTCCTTCTCCTACGTAAAACTGTCATAGCAGGCATGTTTTCTTATCCTTTGCTTCAAGTCTGATGGTGGAAGGTTGGTTGCATACGCCAGTGGATCACTATTAAAGGGAGATTTTGATGACATGATAAAGAGAGGCATTGTCTCCCTGATGAAGAGGTGCAGTATATGTTGATTCAGCATAACATGATCATGATTCATACAGATTTCTATACATGTTTCAGGTATGAGGATGGGCCTGCTGCAAACCAAAGTGGGTCTTGTGAACTTACTATCAAAGTACAGTGTGCAGCCTACACAGAAGACAGTAACAAAACTTGATTTCCATCCTAGGTCAGCAATCCTCATGACCAAAAGTGGAATCCACCTTCAGTTTGTAAAGCGTTCCTAGGAGGACAACACTGAAGAACAATATCATGTCGAAATTGACCCATTTTAGTGTTGTTTATATATGTACGCACTATGATTCATAGATAGTCCTTACACAGTGGCTTTACTGTATGGAAGACTATAGTGCACTGTTGTGTTTCCCACCAATCTTCAGTATTGTACTTTTAACAGCACATATTATGTTTATGTACTTATTATAAATAAACACAGTTTCTTTATTTCAGACATAACTACTTATTTAATTAAAGAAAATTATTACTGCAACTGTTCTTTGTAATATTCTAAAAAAGGGCAATCACAGCAGCCACTATCAGGTGCTGCCATTGAACAGCAACTTTGAACAACTGTCTCCTGGTTGACTGTCCTATCTGACAGTTACCAACAGCAGTGCTTTCTCTTTTATTTTCTCAATGTGATTAATTAATTATGTGCTTCTGGGTGTTCTGATGAATTTTTCCCTCTTTTTGCTTAAAAGCATACCAATCACCAGTTGCATTGGTACACAAATGGTACATCAGTTGAACACAGCTATATGCTTTTGTAAAAGAACATTTTGATGTAATTTTATGAGATAGATATTTACAGAAATGAAACTATTTGAATAATGGAGCTATTTGCTAAAAAGAAAAACTATGGTGACAAAGCATGAAGTTAGTAGTTTGATAGTTCCAAGAATTAATAATGTTTCTGATGTTCTCAGTACCATTCATGTATGACTGTCATATTAATAATATTAAAAATATATATGTTGTGTCTTATAATTTATTTCAAAAAATTTGCTGCTGCTTTCAAAATACATTTTACTATGGAATGGCAAATGGTGTCTTTACCATCAGGGTCTATAGGATGACATTACAACAAATAAACAAACTTTATCATGGTTCGTGGACACAGCAGTGCTTGGAAACAGACAAAATCTGGCTTATGCCTGGATGGCAGTGGAAAACTATGTAAAAATTACACTGAAGTCTGCCAATGTACAATGCATAATGGAGATTCTACCTTCTCTTTCCTTCTCATTCCATCTGGTAATTCACCCTTGACAATGCTTCTGGGTGACTTTTCTGAACACTCTCCACATCCTAAAACTCACCAGTCCTTTTCCTTCACTCCCCATCTTGCCCATTCAATCCCTCCACCAGAGGAAGGAGCCACTGGCTCTGAAAATTAGCAAATTTCAGCACCTACTTATAGGAGTTCTCCTGTCATCACTGGATCATTAGATCGGTTATTTATCCAGTTGCTTATAGATTCCACTTTAAAGTGATTCAGCTTCTTGTATTGCAAGTTAGTGTCTTTTGTATTTAGCAACATAAAGGTTAGGGTCTTACACCACTTCCAAAATAAAACAATACATATAATTAAACATTCATTCATCAGATTACATCTTGTTATCACAGAAGATTAGATTAAATTGAATACTTGTTTACGAATAACATACAGGGTGTTTCAAAAATGACCGGTATATTTGAAACGGCAATAAGAACTAAACGAGCAGCGATAGAAATACACCGTTTGTTGCAATATGCTTGGGACAACAGTACATTTACAGGCGGACAAACTTTCGAAATTACAGTAGTTACAATTTTCAACAACAGATGGCGCTGCAAGTGATGTGAAAGATATAGAAGACAATGCAGCCTGTGGGTGCGCCATTCTGTACGTCGTCTTTCTGCTGTAAGCATTTGCTGTTTACAACGTGCAAGTGTGCTGTGGACAACATGGTTTATTCCTTAGAACAGAGGATTTTTATGGTGTTGGAATTCCACCACCTAGAACACAGTGTTGTTGCAACAAGACGAAGTTTTCAACAGAGGTTTAATGTAACCAAAGGACCGAAAAGTGATACAATAAAGGATCTGTTTGAAAAATTTCAACGGACTGGGAACGTGATGGATAAACGTGCTGGAAAGGTAGGGCGACCGCATACGGCAACCACAGAGGGCAACACGCAGCTAGTGCAGCAGGTGATCCAACAACGGCCTCAGGTTTCCATTCGCTGTGTTGCAGCTGTAGCCCAAATGACGCCAACGTCCATGTATCGTCTCATGCGCCAGAGTTTACACCTCTATCCATACAAAATCCAAACGTGGCAACCCCTCAACGCCACTACCATTGCTGCACGAGAGACATTCGCTAACTATATAGTGCACAGGATTGATGACGGCGATATGCATGTGGGCAGCATTTGGTTTACTGATGAAGCCTATTTTTACCTGGACGGCTTCGTCAATAAACAGAACTGGCGCATATGGGGAACCGAAAAGCCCCATGTTGCAGTCCCATCATCCCTGCATCCTCAAAAAGTACTGGTCTGGGCCGCCATTTCTTCCAAAGGAATCATTGGCCCATTTTTCAGATCCAAAACGATTACTGCATCACGCTATCTGGACATTCTTCGTGAATTTGTGGCGGTACAAACTGCCTTAGACGACACTGCGAACACCTCGTGGTTTATGCAAGATGGTGCCCGGCCACATCGCACAGCCGACATCTTTAATTTCCTGAATGAATATTTCGATGATCGTGTGATTGTTTTGGGCTATCCGAAACATACAGGAGACGGCGTGGATTGGCCTCCCTATTCGCCAGACATGAACCCCTGTGACTTCTTTCTGTGGGGACAGTTGAGAGACCAGGTGTACCGCCAGAATCCAGAAACAATTGAACAGCCGAAGCAGTACATCTCATCTGCATGTGAAGCCATTCCGCCAGACACGTTGTCAAAGGTTTCGGGTAATTTCATTCAGAGACTACGCCATATTATTGCTACACATGGTGGATATGTGGAAAATATTGTACTATAGAGTTTCCCAGACTGCAGCGCCATCTGTTGTTGACAGTTGTAACTACTGTAATTTCGAAAGTTTGGCTGCCTGAAAATGTACTGTTGTCCCAAGCATATTGCCACAAACGGTGTATTTCTATCGCTGCTCGTTTAGTTTGTATTGCCATTTCAAATATACCGGTCATTTTTGAAACACCCTGTATAACATTTTCAACCTTGGACGGAGGAAGTCATATAATATTTGTACATGGTGATCACTAATTAATGTTACTCACTGCCATAGAAACCTCCAAAAACATATAGCTCACTGATGCCAAAATGAAGCCCCACACAGCCATACATCCACAGTGCACGAGTTTCTTATGCACTTGACAAGGATTAACTTTTGTGTGGTTATTGAAGTTTTTGCATGTTACTGAATATTCTATGAGGTTTTGGGAATGCAGCCAGATCATGATGACTTCTTGCCAAAATATTTTGGCTCACAACCATTCAGCCATCTTCTCAGGTGTCCTTGGTGACCAGTGGCAGACACCTGAAGATGGCTGAATGGTTGCAACCAAAGCATTGTGGCAAAAAGTCAATGTGATCTGGCTCTGGATTACCTTCATTGAATGGTATCTAGCAACCATAATTCTGTTTAGGTACACCATAATCTAGATTAAAATGAGCCTCACCCAACATTAGTGTGTTTTTTCACATGTGTGATAAGTGAAGCAGAAAGTGAAGGCTCATCAGGCAAATTTATTTTGTTTCTTTAGTTTCTGTACAACCCGCAATTTGCTTGAATGAAACCACATGTTATCATGTATTAAGTGAAACAGGGAATGATCTGATGCTGTTAGCAGCACCAAGTAATGTCTTATAGCAGAACAGTGAGGTCTTCAGATGAGTGCTTCATATGCTGCCCCTCCACTTCCTCCGCAATCTGTTGCATCATTTGCTGCCCTGGGATATTCTTTTTTGCATAAGATGCAGTAATCCTGAATTGTTGCACCAACCATACAATCATTTTTTATCATGTCTTTTCAATTTGAAATGGGGATTATAGAGTTGTTGAACAGTGAAGGGAGACTTGTTATTTTTAAATACATCAACGGAAAATGCCTGATGTCCTGAATCCCACAAGCCCATAATCAAAAATGGCCATTATTCCTTACTGTAGCAGATGTATACTAATGCATTCTAGCAGACAAAACAGTAATGACATATTATGTGACTCAAATCTGCTATTCATTCTGTCTCACCATGTACTACTGATGTCCCTTTTTCACCTAGATTCAAATGAACTTGCAAGGTTTTTGTAACTGCTTCAATATTGGAATAATATGTGAAATATTGAAATGAAATTTTAATTCTATTTGATCTAAATCTTTTTGAAATTGCAGCTAATATTAATTTCGTCAGATCCAAAAATGTGGTAGAATTCTTACAGGGGAATGGAAGAGAAAGGGGACAGATGGTAATGCTTCCTGTTGAAAGTAAGATCCAGAATAACAGTTGAATGAAATGAAATTCTGCTTGACATATATTTGGGATTAAGGTAAAGTAAAGCAAAAGTGAAATATGAAAAGGGGTGTAGAAATTAAAAAAAAGTTATTGCATGGTGGCAGAAGAGTTTAATACCTGCATCAAGAGAAAAAGGTTGACATAAAAGGCAGAATAGATGGAAAAAACCTGGTGACTGTTAGTGTGGCACTGAATTTAAAAGCTCATGAAGACAACTCCATTATGACCATGCATGATGAGGGTTAGTAAAAGTCAGAAGATCTCAAAATACAATATGTATGCTGTGAAACAAGATCAATCAGCAAAATTTGAGAGAATAATACGAAATTTGTACAAAAAATTTAACTTTTATTACCAGATGTGATTGGCAGATCAGTAGATCCACGAGTTTCAGAGCGTAGGTCACACTAAAATCCACACCTTCTCTGTCATGAGGTCAATTGACAATACAAGGAGATATTGGGCTGCAAAGTCCCTTATTACTTAATATGGTATTTGATCAAATTACATATTTGAAGCATTTCACTTGTCATGCTGCACAGAGCATATGCAAACGTGATGATGATGATGATGATGTTTGGTTTGTGGGCATTCAACTTTGGCTACCCCATGCCTTTGCAGCATCTTTTCACTTCCATGTTGCAAGTCTATCCTCTTGCTATTCCCTACTCCCTCCCCCCCCCCCCCCCCCCCACTCTCCACCCGACGTACCTTGGGTCTGCATTGTCTGTAGCTGACATAAGAACAGTCCCCCCACTGTTTTTCATTTTCATTCGCTTTTCCTTTCTTCGTTCACCTTCTCCTATCCTTCCTCCACATTGGCGTATGTGGCTCCTCTTTTCCTTCTCCATCCCTGTGCACTCCTGAAATCTGGCCCACGTGTCTGATGCATAACAGGTGATTGGGTAACACTTAATTCCCAGCCCCAGGTCGACAGGCAAGGTTCGCACGTACCCTCTGATACAGACCAGGCCCAGGGAGCTGCTACCTTCCCAAATTGCCAACTGGTCCCTCTGTCAGGTGTTTGGGGGGTATGAACTGAGGTGTGAACTATCACCTAAAGTGGGTGCACCCCCTTGTGAAGGGGGGCCCAATGGGAAGCAGCACACTCTCAGAAGCACTGGCGGATTTTCTTGCAATGAGCCAATCATCTTCACAGTTAACATTTACAAAATGTAAACAGAAAGAGGCTCATAATTCAAAGACCCTGCCAGCTGCATCATGGTTCCTCTTGGTTTCATGTATTGAGAATGGTCAGTCTTTCACAAAAGTAAATCTGTTTATTATTCAAAAGGTGTTGATGCAATTGCCGTCCCTGTGAAATGCTGCTCTGGTTTATAGAATGGCATTTTGCTTTTGGGGACTACTTCTGACTCTCAAGCACAACCACTGCTTGCCACTTTGCTTCTCCACAACTATCCTGTTTGTGCCAAAGCCCATAAAACTCTGAACTCTTCCAATTGTATTATTTACACTAGGCTGCTTGATGGTCTGACTGAGGCCAAAATCCAAACACACCTCTCTGATCAGAGTGTCATTGCCATCCATCTGGTGATGAAAAAGATAAATGCATCCTTAGTGCCCACACGCTCTCTTTTTCTCATCTTTGATAGAGTGGTGCTTCCATCCAAGATCAAAGCAGGCTATGAAGTTATCACAGTCTGACCGTACATTCCGAACCTAATGCACAGCTACCACTGTCATCGTTTCAACCACACTCGAATGTCTTGTCAGCACCTGCCCAAATGTGTAACCTGTGGTAGGAATGCATACAAGAGTGATCGTCTGCCTCCTTCTCCCTGCTGTAGCAACTGCAATGGCTACAATGCCACCACCTCTCGAGATTTACCCATGAATCTCAATGAGGGAGCTCTACAGGAGATCTGGGTAAAGGAAAAAGTTCCTTATTCAGTCACTCGAAAGTTATTCACTAGTCAGAAACCCTGCATTCTACCATCTGGCACTTACAGTACTGTTCTTGTTACATCTCTCTCCATGAAGGACATGGCCATGCAGACATGCAACCTCAAATTCAGCTCTGAGATCGTGAAATCGCGCAGTGTCATGAAAGCATCGCTGTCCCCTCATTCAGCAACAAGACATCAAACCCTGCAGGCCGGAAAGGACAGAAGAAATACTCCTGTAAGGACTTCCTGCATCCCTCCAGCCAGCCAACACCTGAGTCTTCCTCTGCTAACCAGAAAGGCTCAAAGAAGTCCAACAAAGGCAAAAAGTCTTCTCCTTCACTGACTCGAAGATCCTCTTCAATGGTGTCATTATGTGATACCTTTGCCTGGCTGGCCTTCGTGTCACCAGAGCACACCACCAAACATTTTTCTGAATTGGAATCTGCAAGCCAACAGCACAAGAAAGCCAACACTTCTATGGACCTCATGGTGCAGGATTCTCCTTCCCCTGTGCCCTGTAGCAGTGAGTCTTTGCAGACTGGCTCTGCGCAGCCCCCGAGGTGACACTCCTTCATTTTTTCCTCATCATGACTCTCCTCCAATGGAATGTTCATGACCTTTCATCCAATAAAGAGGATTTATGGTTGCTTTTAGAAAGCAGCATCCACTTGTACTCTGCCTTCAGGAAACGGAATTGCATCCTCACAACCACTTTGAGCTTTTGCACTTGTTTCCAGTTCGTTTTGAGCTTCCCCTCAAGGTTGACATTCCATCTCATGGGGGAGTCATGCTGCTCATACAGGATGATGTTCATAGTCAACCCATCTCCTTAACTCCCATCTTCAAGTTGTTGTAGTTTGCCTATTCCTTCTTCACTTGACCTTTTCCCTTTGTACCATTTATAGCCCTCGATCATTTGATGTGACCAGGGCAGACTTTCTCCAATATACTGGGTAGCTACCTCACCCATTTATGCTGCTCGGTGACTTTAAAGTGTACAATCCCCTTTGGAGTTCTCCCAGAACCTGTCAGAGAGGTTCCCTCTTGGCTGACCTTCTTAATCAACTTACCCTCTTCTGCCTTAACACTGGAGCACCCACATTCCTTTCTGACTCCTCCCACATCTATTCCCATTTTGACCTACCTTCTGCACTGTGCCCCAGCTTGCCCATTGTCTCAAGTGGTCCATTCTTTCTGACACCTACTCAAGCAACCATTTCCCTTGTGCTACCCATTTGCTGAATCCTACCACACCAGCATATACACCAAAATGACAGCTCACTAAGGCCGACTGGTGGCTTTGCTCTGCCCTGGTGACCATCAATGAACAGCATCTCCCCAATTGTGATGAAGAGGTAGAAAATCTTACAAATGTTATCCTTAACATCACAGAACACTCCATTCCTTGCAGTTCCTTTCTACCACGCTAGGTCCCAGCCCCTTGGTGGACCAAGGCATGCCACAGTGAAATTTGTGAGTGGAGACACGCTCTCTGCATTCTTAATAGTCATTATACAATGGCAAAGTGCATTCATTATAAACAGATGCATGCAAACTGTCCTCATGTTATTCAGGATAGCAAAAAGCTAGCTGGATTTCATTCACTAGTTCTTTTAACAGTCCCCCCCCCCCCCCCTCCTCTGTTGCCTCCTGGCCAACCTCCAACAGCTCTCTGGGATCAAGATCCAGTCCCCAGTTTCCATCCTGACAGTGGCTGATGATGTCAATATGGAACATATTGCCATCTTCAGCACCTTGGGCCGCCAAATTGCGGAAATTTCAATCTCTTCCCACTGTCACCCTGCCTTCCTCTATCGGAAATGAGTGAAGGAGGCTCAAGCGATACCCTTCTCCTCTCAAAATCGTGATTGCTACAATGCCGCCTTTATTATGGGGGAGCTAGATCATCTTCTCACTTCATCCCAATTCTCTGCTCCAGGGCCAGATGCCGTTCTCATTCAGTGTTGCAGCACCTTTCTCTTGTTGGCAAGCACTTTCTGCTTAATATGTTCAACCACATCTGAGCAGAGGGCACTTTTCCCAAACACTGGCATGAAGCCATTGTCACACCTATACCTAAGCCCGGTAAGGACAAACACTTTGCTTCTAGCTACTGCCCCATCTCTCTCACCAGCTGTGTTTGCAAGGTGATGGCACATATGATTCATGCTGGGCTGGTATGGTGGCTCAAGTCTCGCAATTTACTAACCACTTCACAGTGTGAATTTGAACGCACCATTCTGCAGTTGAGCATCTCATCACTTTGTCCACCCATATCATGAATGATTTTCTGCTGAAATCCCAGATTGTGGTCACGTTTTTCCATTTGGGGAAAGCCTACAACTGCTGTTGGAGGGCTGATATCCTCTGTACTCTCCACACGTGGGCTTCTGTGGCTGCATACCCCATTTCCATGTGGAACTTCTAAGACACTGAGTTTTCAAGGTCCATCTGGGTTCTGCCTACTGTTTGCATGAATTTCTGGTGGGGCAATTGGTTACTCCCACCATCTTTACATACTGGGCCTATTGTTCTTATGTTCATTGAAACTATGAAATTCCTGGGCTCACACTCGATATGAAACTCTCTTGGTCCTCCCACATGTCTTACCTGGCAGCCTACTGTACATGGTTCTTCAATGTCCTATGTGTCCTCAATGGTACTTTCCAGGGTGCAGATTGAACCATTCTCCTCCATTTGTATAGGTCCATTGTCTGTTTGAAACTAGACTATAGGTGCTTTGTTTATGCATATGCACATCTGATCCTCTTACGCTGCCTCAATACTATCCACCATTGTGGCATCTGTTTGGCCACTGGTGCCTTTTACCTAGCCTGGTTGAGGGTCTGTATGCAGAAGCTGCTGAAGTACCACCGTCCTACTGCTGTGACTTTCTTCTCAGCAGGTATGCATCCCATTTGTCTGTCATGCCTGGCCACCCATCCTATGCCTCCTTCTTCAATGACTCTGTCACCAGTAAGGGGCACATCCCTCTTCTCTGTTACCTCCTGGAGTTCGCTTTTGGCTCACGCTCTGGCAGCTTAACATCACACTACCTGCAACTTCCCAGTGGGTGTGAACCCTTCACCACCTTGGTTGTGTGTGGCAGCCCATGTTCATCTTGGTCTTCATTCACTTCCTAAGCACACTACTCCAACCTTGCTCTATTGCCTTTAGGTTTATGACCTTTGCATGGAACTTCATGATAGTACCTTTGTGTACACTGATGGCTGTCGGACTGACCATGGTGTCGGATGTGCCTTCACCACTGCCACTGACATTTTTCAGTATCGACTTCCAACACACTGCTCAATATTTACAGCAGAGCTCTTTGCCCAGTATCAGGCCAAGGAGTACACCTGGCAACACAGGCTTTTCAATTTTGCCTCTGCTCAGACCCTTCAAAGCCTCTGTGTACTGTACACCGCCCATCCCTTAGTGCAATGGGTCCAGGAAAACTGTCACTTGCTCACTCCTGGTTAAGCCACTGTGATGTTTATGTGGGTTCCTGGTCATGTCAGTCTGCCATGAAATGAGACCACTAATGCTGCTGACAAGGCCACAGTTCTCGTACCTCAGCCCACTAGTTCTAAATTCCCTCTGATGATCTCTGTGTTGCCATCTGTCAGGAGTGGTGTCACTTTGGAATCACCACTGATCCCTCTTCATGGGAATAAGCTCCAGGTTATTAAGCCTCTCCCAACCTGCTCTTGGCCCTCCCACCAAGAGGAGGTTATTTTAACTATGTTGCACTGCCTTTTTAGCCATCACCATTTGTTAGGTGGTGCCCACCACCGCATTCTGCCCATTGCACCCAAGTTTTAACTGTCTGTTATTTCCTGATGGAATGCTCATTTTTTAAGCATTTATGTTCCCACTTGGGTTTGCGCTCTGAGTCATCAGCTGTTTTAGCAAATGACACGTGGGCTTTTGATCACTTTTTACTTTTTATCTGTTGTTGCAATCTGGTGAAGGAAATTTAGTTTTTAATTCTGGACCTATGTTTCTCTGTGGTGTATTTATAGACCTTTCTCCACGTTTCTGTTTTTAGCTGTCTTCTCTTACATCGATTGGGATTGACGTGTAGTTGTTTTCTAACTCCTTTCTGTCTTCGTTTTCTATAGTTTGTACATGGGAGCACATGACCTTAGTTATTTTTGCACACTTAAACAAAACAAACAACAATACACTGTGATACACAAATCAAAAGACTACAATCTAAGATGCAGCTGTCAATTTATTGACAGTAACACATACTCTAAACTGCCACCATTCTGCTCCTCAGCAAAATTTCTGAATAAGTAACTTACTTATTCAGAATTCGCAAAATTTGCATCACCTTTTATATGATAGAAGTACACACAAATAAAAGAAATAGCACTGTATATGAAGATTTGTAATAACATTACTCAGCAATATAAGAATTTGAAGAAGAAATTTCTAGAAGTTATATTTTTCTGAATTATTTTCTAGTTTGAGGCAAATATGAACTCTAATTAGTTAATATCACACAGCATAGATTCGAAAAGAAAATGTGGCTCCAGACTGAACTGAAATAACAGTCAAAAACATATATTGAATTAACAGAGCCACTTAACATTTGCTCTTGGAATGTTACAACACACTGCATTCACAGCAAACAGAGTATGTTATTCTGTTTCGAATAGCAGCAATCTGTATACATTATACTGAGGTGACAAAAGTCATTTGATACCTCTCAATATTGTGTTGGACCTCCTTATGCCCAGCAGAGTGCAGCTACTTGACATGGCATGGACCCAACAATTGTTAGAAGTCCTCTACAGAAATACTGAATGATGATGCCACTGTAGCCATCCATAATTGTGCAGATGTTGCAAGTGCATGAGTTTGTGCATAAACTGACCTCTTGATTATGTCCTGTAAATGTTTGAGGGGTGGCCAAATCATTTGCTCTAACTGAGCAGAAAGTTCCTCAAACCAGTTGTGGCTCAGTGACATGGTACCTTGTCATCCATAAAAATTTCATTATTGAAACCTTAATGGGTTTTCAGCCAAGTGGCGTGGTCTTCTAGTCACAGAATTTCAATGGACTGCGTATCCATCATCTTCAGGCAAAGTGTCGGGATGCTGTCTGTCACATGCGTTTGTAGCCACTGGAATACTATCAGATTCCGGGCGCCAACCAATTATGTGCCAGTGGAATCACACCAGGTGATTGGTACCACCGGTGGTAGTGGGGACTCTCGTGCAGGCGTCAATTCCCAGTGTCTGTTCATATCAGCACCCTCCACAGTCCCTTTTGGACTGGAGCATTCTTGCTGAATTTTCCTAACTTCAGGATTCCAAGCTGTACTGAGATGGTAACCACTATCTTGATTAATTAAATTTTCATACAGATGAATCTCTACCACTTCTTTTGTCATGGAATCCCAAAATCTTAACTTCTTTGTTTCTTCAAATTCGAAGGTATGCTTTTCATTGATGCTGTGTTCTGCCACCGTGAACTTGTCAACCTGTCCAAGATGTGTGTATCTTATATGTTCCGTATGGTACTGTGTAGTGCAATGTTGTGTTTGCCCTATGTATTGCATTCCACATTCACATACAATTCTGTAAACACCTGGTGTCATTAGTACTAGTGGGTCTTTGGTCTATCCAAGAATATCCTTGATTGTCTTTCCTTCGTGAAAGACAGTCTTCACTTGGTGGTTCTTAAGGATTCTTGCAATCTTCACAGTTGGTGGTCACTCATTTGGCATGAATGCACAACATCTTGTTTTGACCTCTTCTGGTCTCTCTCCTCCTCTCTTCTTATTGTTTCTCAAAGCTCTTCCTATTAGTTTCTTGTTGTGGCCATTTCTTCTGAAGGTTTCTTTTAAATGTTGTAATTCTCGGTAAGCTCTTCTTGTCACAAATGGACCTTCCCCAGTGTACCAAGGTGTTAAGTACAGAGCTGCATTGTGCTGGATGGTGGCAGCTCCTAGTGTTGAGATATAGGTCTGTATGTGTTTCCTTCCTCTATACCGAATGTCCGAGTGTGCCTCCTGCATTTCTAGTAACCAGAATGTCCCAGATGGGTAGGCTTCCGTTTTTCTCTATGTCCATGGTAAACTTGATGTTTTCATGTATATCATTGAGGTGGTGCAGGAAATCAAGTAGTTTATCTTTACCATGTGGCCATACCACAAAGGTGTCAGCCACATACCTGTAAAATGCTTTTGGTTTCAGTAGAGCCGTGTCCAATGCTATCTCCTTGAAGTTTTTGTTGTTGTTGTTGTTGTTGTTGTTGTTGTGGTCTACAGTCCTGAGACTGGTTTGATGTGGCTCTCCATTATAATCTATCCTGTGTAAGCTTCTTCATCTCCCAGTACCTACTGCAACCTACATCCTTCTGAATCTGCTTGGTGTATTCATCTCTTGGTCTCCCTCAATGGTTTTTACCCTCCAATGCTAAATTGGTGATCCCTTGATGCCTCAGAACATGTCCTACCAAACGATCCCTTCTTCTAGTCAAGTTGTGTCACAAACTTCTCTTCTCCTCAATCCTATTCAATACCTCCTCATTAGTTATGTGATCTATAAACCTAACCTTCAGCATTCTTCTGTAGCACCACATTTTGAAAGCTTCTATTCTCTTCTTGTCTAAACTATTTATTGTCCATGTATCACTTCCATACATGGCTACACTCCATACAAATACTTTCAGAAACGACTTCCTGACACTTAAATCTATACTCGATGTTAACAAATTTCTCTTCTTCAGAAACGCTTTCCTTGCCATTGCCAGTCTACATTTTATATCCTCTCTACTTCAACCATCATCAGTTATTTTGCTCCCCAAATAGCAAAACTCCTTTACTACTTTAAGTGTCTCATTTCCTAATCTAATTCCCTCAGCATCACCTGACTTAATTCGACTACATTCCATTATCCTCGTTTTGCTTTTGTTGATGTTCATCTTATATCCTCCTTTCAAGACACTATCCATTACATTCAATTGCTCTTCCAAGTCCTTTGCTGTCTCTGACAGAATTACAATGTCACTGGTGAACCTCAAAGCTTTCATTTCTTCTCCATGGATTTTAATACCTTCTCCGAATTTTTCTTTTGTTTCCTTCACTGTTTGCTCAATATACAGATATACTCCTCGAAGTATTCCATCTATAAGTTAGCCACACTTGGTGCTAAAGGGGAACCCATAGCAACTCCATCTATATGCTCATAAAATTTCCCACCACTTTTGAAGTAGGTGGTGGATAGTACATGCTGAAAGAGTATGACTATATCTTCATTGAAGTGTCCCTCGAGCAGTGCTAGAGAATCTACCAATGGCACCCATGTGAATAATGACTTCACATCGAAGCTGACTAATAGATATTCTTCATCCAAGTGCATTTCTTGCAGTACCTTGATGAATTAAGCTGAGTTTTTCACATGGTGGAGACAGTTCGCTATGAGTAGTATCAACTCCAGTGCCAGGTGTTTGGCAATGCCGTATGTCAGCATGTTTATCATGTTTAAAATTGGATGTAATGGAACCTCCTTCTTGTGAATTTTTGGTAGGCCGTATAGGTGTGGTGGCGCTGGTGCCCTCTGGTACAGTCTTCTGATAGTGTGCTAGTCCTGAGTTACTGAGCAACTCAATGTCATTGATGCAGCCACGTCCTTTCCCACTTGGTTGTAAGTAGGATCTTACAGGAGGGTGTCGACTTTCTGCTAATAATCTTCTGACTTCAGCAGTGCCATTGCATTCCCTTTGTCTGCTGCTAGGACCACTATATCCTTTTCTTCCTGAAGTGCCCATAGTTCCTTGGGCTCTACAGCTGAACTGTTGTTCTTCAGCATTTTTGCCTTATCAACTACTTTGCAAATGCCTCTTCTTACTTCTTCTGCTGCCTCTGAGGGGAGTCCTCTTATGTCCTGTTCCACACCACTGATTATTTTGTGTTTTGGCAATGTCTTTGGAACAAGAGTGAAGTTTAGGCCTTTTGACAGCACCAAAACAGCTGGCTCATCCAGTTCTCTTTCCATGAGATTAATAACCACCTTGTCAGTGCAAGTTTTATCTCCTTGTTGTCACACCCCTGGAAGGTGAAAGGAACTTGTTGCACTGTGAAGGGACCGCAGCCGACGGTGATATGAACAGACACCGGGACTTCACGCCTGCACGCATGTCCCCCCCACCACTGGTCGTAGGCTGTTTTCCAAAAACGAACAGCATAGAGACAGAAGTGATGACACTTTCTGCAGGACCTGACCATCATTTTGCAGGACAATGCTCAAGCACTTACAGGGCAATCTGTTACTGATTTGTTTGACTGGTGGGTCTGCTAAGTGCAATAGCACCTACTGCACTCCCCTGACTTAAGCCCTAGAGACTTCTACTTGATTTCTAAACTGAAGGAAACACTTCACAGCATTCACTTCAGAACTGCTACAAATTCGTTGGGCAATAGACCGCACCTCTCTTACTGTCAACACAACTGGCACTGCTAAGAGTATCCTACAACTTCCACATCACTGGCAACAGGTTCTACACAATGCTGGTGACTACTTTGAAGGTCAGTAAAACTTTGAAACCTATACCTATTTTGTACAACCTGTAAATAAATAGTTGCTACAATTAAAGTTCCAACCCTCATACTTCATTACATTTGAACTCAGAATATGTTCTAAGATTCTACAACAAATCGATGTTAAGGATTCTGGATGGTAGTTTTGTGGATCATTTCTATTACCCTTCTTGTAGACATGTGTATCCTGTGCTTTTTTCCAAGAACAGGGCACAGTTTTTTAGCTTCAAGGGATCAATGATAGATTATAGATAGAAGAGGGGCTAATTCAGCAACAAATTCAATACAGAATGTACAGGGATGCCATTAGGTCCTGGGGTTTTGTTCAGGTTTAACGATTTCATTTGTTTCTCAACACCACAGGCACTAGTACTGATCTATCATCTTTTCTATGATATGAGAATTAAATTTGGGTCAATTCTCCTGGTTTTGCTTTGTGAAGGAATTTCTAATATTTCAGATTTGCTTTGCTACTCTCAGTTTCAGTACCTGTCTCATTTGCTAGGGACTGGACAGTAACTTTGGTGCCATTAACAGTTTTCACATATGACCAAAATGTCTTTGGGTTTTGTTTAAAACAATTTGAAAGTATTCTGCTATGGTAGTTATTGAAGGCATAATGCATTGCTCTTTTGACAGCCAAATGCATTTGACTCACCATTCTCTGTCTGTAGTCCTACACTTTATTTACACCTATTATGCAGTAGTCTCCATTTCTTTACAATATTCTTTACATTGACTGTATACCATGGAGGTTCCTTCTCATTATGAGTCACTCTACTAGGCACATATCTATCCAGAGCATGGTCAATTATTCTTTTAAGCTTGAACTGTAGTTCTTCTACATGCTCCTGGCCTGTGCTGAAAATGTTAAGTTGCTTACTGAGATATGACACTACTGATTTTTTATCTAGTTTACTGAACATATATATCTTTCTGCTTGTTTTAGTTGTCCTTTGTACTTTGGTAATCATTATCCCACAACTGTGCCATGGTCACAGACACAAATTTCAATATGCACATACTCAAAGAGGTCAGGTCTATTTGTTGTCATTATTGTACATGATGTGTGAAAAGAAATCAGTTACTCCAACAAACACATATTATATCCCATGTAGTTATAATTTTTTAATACTGCATATTTTATGATGAAGTAATATAGAAGTCTGTCATGTTCAGGTTACAGACTCAATGACTTTCTAGATAACATCCACTTACAGTAAGTATGTGAATTTTGCTCCGTAAAAAAAAAAAAAAAAAAAAAAAAAAAAAAAAAAAAAAAAAAAAAAAAAAAAAAAGGATCCAACTGCCTTTTCTACTTATGCTTTTAGAGACAATAAATTTCTCAAAATAAGCATCCAAAGATCAGTAATTAAGATGAAATGTTAGTTAAATAATACAAAATAGGGCATAGTAGAATTATAGGTGTGTAGATAAACCAAAGAGGAATTAAAATTTAAAATCATGACATATTTCATACCACAAAGGAACAAGGCAGGGAGGATATTGAGGGATAGGGAGTTTTGCAAACAAACAAGTTGGAAATGATATTAGAGTTGCTGAAAAGAGACTTTGACTAAAATGAGCAAAAGGTGTAGAAATCATTGAAGAATATGTACCACCACACTGTTACTGATGAGAAGATACAGGTAGTAGAAAGTCGCAGAGTCTGATGACTGACTGTTTCTCAAAGATAGATGAGATTGTTGGGTTTTTCACTGGGTTTCTCAGTAATACATGGATAATCAAAAAGTACACACTTTATTTTGGTATCTAAATCTTGAATACACAAAGACTACAAATGAAGATAATAATAAAGAATGTAGGAAGGCAACTAAAACTAATGTACCACAGCTAACTATATACAGGATGGAGAAAAACTGTGTCACAAAATTTTAACTGTGGGTAGCTGATTCCAGTAACCAAAATTACCAATGTTGTGCAGGTCAACAACACACAATTTTTAAACTATGGAAACTTGGCGCAATGTACTCTGATTGGCCACGGGATTGCCCTGTTGCCAGATGACCAACACACACACACACATACACACACACACACACACACACACACACACACACACACACAAACAGCTACAACACAACAGTGGAATGTCTTGGATTACTTATTACTTGCTGAACAACCAACTTGTGTCACAGTTGGTTAATTATTTTGGATGGTGGGTGGTTTTAGGTGGCTAGTTTATGATGGAGGTTGGTAATGGATCAGTATCATGAATGTTGAGTTTCGGGATCATAATGGGTTTTAATTACACCATCAGTTGTGGGTATTACATTTTTTTTCAGAGATGGCACTTTTATCTCTAGAAATGAATGACAAGAGTTGGTCTACATGTTTCCTGTAAATAGTGTAACTAAAGTACCTTACAGAATTCATAACATTTCCTTTTCCAAAACTACACCCTTTTCCATGCATTAGTCTTAATGCTGTTTCTCATGTGTGCACAGTATCCTACATGAATGAATGATGCTTATCAAATACTAACAAGGTTCCAGTCTTTGATTGGCCATCAGATGATTTGATTATTCTTCATCAAATTCTTACATCCCTTCCAAATATATGCATGGCTGGGCTTTGGCTTGTGAATGTTTGTCCTGTACTGTTTACCTTTCAGTTAACACAAATAAATGGAACCAATGCTTTACTGGAGAGAAGTCTGTGATGATACTATCATCCAGATAGCCATATGTTTTCTTAAGTCCAACATGAGTATTATCTATTTTTGACTGCCATATAGCTGGGGCATTCACCATTCCAAAAGCAAGCCTATTAAAATTATTCAAGCTCCAACGCGTGCTAATGGTTTGCAGATCTTGAGATGATGCATCTATTTCTAATAATTCAAAATTGTAAAAAGGCAAAGTTGGTGAATTTCTCTCCTACTACTACCTCACCAAAAATCTCATTTACCTTTGGTAAAGGGTTGTTGCGACTATTGATAAGTGAAAAGTGTGTTTCATCTGTAAATGACTTTCTTTGTTCAGTCTGATGCCAGCTTTCTCATGTGTTGTAACACTTAGGATTTCTGCTGTATTGTGTCTAGTTATTCAGTGTTTAATAAATGTACTTCCATCAAAATGTGTGCTATTAGTGACATACATTACCTTAACTGCATTAATAACCACAGACAACCGTTAGTAACATGAAAAAACAGCAAATGTTTATCGCCTGTGTTTTGTGTACTTCAGTTCCCTTTATTCACCACCAACATGGACCATAATTTTCTTTTGCATTTGGACTTCTTCTTGCTGACTGTGGGTCTGCTATCATACTTAGCTTGTTACGCATGACCAAGGTCGAACTATATGTCTTTGTTTCACGGGTTTCCAATGCCACTGAGCCAGCCTCACGCAGCACAATATGGTCAATCTTGCCTGCCGCCTTGCAAGCCAACCACACAGAAGTGAGTAGCCTGCTCACAGACCTTGTCCCCTTAAAGGATGTCATCACACCATTCCATACCACATTGCCTGTCCATGGACAAGGTTGGGTCTACTTGGCCAATTTGGTGAGTCTGCAGCATGCTGCCTCATTCCATTCAGCTTCTAATTCTACAGTGTTCTCACAATTTGTGTCAACAATGCCCATCCCCACTGCCATGACAGGACCCATTAACATGGTTTTGTTTCCACATGATTACTCAGCAATGCCGGTTGTCTCAGCTGCATCCATTCACCTTCATGCATGCTCACCAGGTGTCACATTTCGCCTCTTCCACATCAGCTCTACCTTCTGCTTTAACGGTGACAGTGGTTGCCACCACCACACTGAATGCTCACACCTCTGTGCTTGTCACCTCCAACCCACATGGATTTTTAGTGACACTGATCGCATCTGGAGTGACAGCTGTCTTCACTCTCATGCCTTCCTTTCATCTCGCCTCCCACCCACCCAGATTTTTGTTGATGTCAGTTCTTCTGCCACACCAGATGCCTTCACCCATGTGCTTTCCTTGCTGGCTTCTGTTGCACTGACCTATGGCGCCCATACTCTGCTCTCAACCACTTCAGATGCACTGGCCTAGACTGGTCTCTGCCAAAGAATTACTTGATGTGGGTATCCTATGGCCCTCAGACAGCAAATGGTCCTCAGCAGTATATCTCGGGTTAAAGAAAGATGGTATGTTCTGTATGTGTGGCAATTACACAACCTTAAATTCTCACATGATCATTGATAACTACCCTATCCCCCAATCAAGGACTTTACACAGTTGCTACATTGTGCCCAAGTGTTTACAGTGCTCAACTGTCATAAAGCATGCCACCAAATTCCCATTCATCGACCTGGCATATCAAAGACTGCTATCATTATATCATTTTTGATCTTTGAGTACCAACTCATGCCTTAGAGCCTTAAAAGCACTGCCAAATCTGGTAAAATTTTACTGACCCAGTTTTATATAATATCTCCTTTGCCTATGCATACAGCCCTGCGCCTGCTACACGGACGTCTGAGTCACAGCTCTTGTACAAGATAAGTAATTTAAGTAGTAATAAACTGTTTTTTAACACTTTAAACTAATTTATTACGTTAATTATAGTGCTCTGCAAGCATACCATTAAAGGTTTTTGTCTTACTCGCGTATTTTCACAGTAATCACGTAAAGTTCATTTTGTTTACATATCGCGGCCAGGCCGAACTTTTGAGTTTTCAGATTAAACTTCATACCGCAATCTTAAGTGCATTTACTGATAGTTTAGTGTGCTAAATACGTTTGCTGCCCATTTATATCTGTAGAGTATCGTCATCTCTTAAGTAATTTCCAGTAAAAAACTTCTGAACCACTGTTTACATAGTCGCGAGTAGGCCTAATTTTTCGTACACGTATTTTCATTGTTTTCCGGTAACTTAATTGTCTTTCTGTCACTAAAATAGATTTGTACCATGAGTGTAAAGTGCCTGACGTGCCGTAGGATCGTTAGCTCCGGGGTCTGGTGTGATGGATGTAGTAACTTTTTTCATTGGGGCGACTGTAGTGGCGTGGGAATTGGGAAAATGAGCGAGACTCATCAGTGGTTCTGTAGGCTATGCAGTAGAGATAGGAAGATTGTGGAACAGGAGGGGAAAATTGCTGCCCTTCAGGCTGAGTTAGATGAGGCTAGGCGAGAACTGGGCAGGTTAAGGGGGGAGAAGGGTAAACAGGGGTGGGAAGTGGCAACAGGCATGAGGAACAGGCCAAGAAATTCTTCTGACCGCTTTGTTATTAATGTACAAAATAGGTTTGACCTGTTGCCTCAGTCAGAAACTGATGAGCCTCTCACAGAAGTAGATGTACACAGGGCTCAACAAGCTTTCAGCAGCAAATTGATTAAGAATGTAGGGAAGTCTGCAAAGAGAAAGAAAGTCTTGTTGCTAGGTAGTTCGCATGCTAGGGGTGTGGGCCAACTTCTGCAGGATGAATTAGGGTTGGATTACCAGGTCACAAGTTTTTTCAAACCTAGTGCTGAACTTGGGCAGGTTACAGAGGATTTAGGTTCACTATGTAAAGGTTTTACTAAGGAAGACACCGTGGTTATTGTGGGTGGGCCGGGCAACAGTATTGACAGAGATCCGGGGTACAGCATAGAGTGTGACCTGGCAAATATTGCATCGGCATCGAATCATACCAGTGTTGGGTTTGTGTCGGTTCTGGAGCGCCACGACCGACCTCATTTGACCTCTTCTGTCAGGAGAGTTAATTTGGAGTTGGAACGGCTACTTGGATCTGATGTGGGGTCACACATTGGTGTGGTTCGTGTTGATTCACTCTGTAGGTGGGACTATACTAGACATGGCCTACACCTCAACAGGAAAGGGAAGGGTAAACTGGCTGGGCTGATAGCAGGAAATTTAAAGGGGGGAGGAACTACATCTCATGGTGGAAACTCTTTTTTAGTGTAAGATCAGTGTCCAGTGGGAAACTCAGCCATGCAAGTACTAAAGATGTCAAAAAAGTTCAAGATAGTTGCAAAAGTAAAATGAAAAATGTTAGTATATTTCATCAAAATATTGGGGGATTGAACAATAAAATTGATGAGCTTCTGCTTTGTTTAGAAGATATAGAAACTGAGAATGTAATAGATGTACTATGCCTGTCTGAGCATCACATTGTCACTGATATGCAAAAGGTTAGCATCAATGGGTACAAATTAGCTGCACATGTAAGTAGAGATAATATGATGAGAGGAGGAGTTGCCATATATGTCAAAAGCTTCCACAGTGCAAAAAATTTAGAAACTAAAAAATTTTGTGTAGAGCAACATATGGAAGCATGTGCCACTGAACTTAAACTAAAGGATGGCACTTTCATAATTGTAACAGTGTATAGGTCCCCCTCAGGGAATTTCCAGCTATTTCTGGAAAACTTGGATGCTTTGTTGTGCTATCTGTCAGACAGGGGGAAGCAAATTATCATTTGTGGGGATTTCAATGTTGATTCCCTGAAAGAGTGTAATAGGAAGAATGACCTTTTAGTATTACTCAGTTCTTTCAATTTGAGCTCCGTCATTGATTTTCCTACTCGGATAACAAAGAACAGCAGTACATTGATAGATAACTTTTTTATAGACCAAGATAAGTTTAAGGACATAAATGCTTATCCTGTTGAGAATGGTCTTTCAGATCATAGTGCACAGCTTGTTACAGTACATGACATAGCTCCATGCAGTATAATAAATCAGACTTTCAAAGCAGTGCGTTCAATTAACAATATAAATATTGCAAACTTTAGGGAAAGCCTACAGCAGCTAGACTGGGATGAAGTGTATAAGGAACCCGATGCAAACTTGAAATATAACTTATTTCACAATACATTTTTAAGGGTATTTGAAAATTGTTTTCCCAAGAAAATAGTTAAACATAATTCCAAGAAAACATATGAAAAACCTTGGCTAACTAAAGGAATAAGAATATCTTGCAACCGCAAAAGAGAACTGTATCTAACAGCAAGATGGAGTACTGACCCCGAAATTGTTCAATATTATAAAAACTATTGTGCGGTACTAAGAAAAGTTATTAAAAAGTCCAGAAGCATGTGTATCATGTCTGAGATCAGTAACTCTGATAATAAAATTAAAGCAATTTGGAATATTATTGAAAGGGAAACAGGGCAACCAAGAGCACAGGAAGACTTTAGTGCAATAAAATTGAATGACAAGTGCACTAACAAACAATCAGAAATTGAAAATATTTTGAATAATCATTTTTTAAATGTTGTGGAGAAAATAGGATCTAGATCTTCACTAGAAGAGGCAAGGCTATTAATAGAAGAGGCCATACCTGCACAGTTTGAAACAGCTGTAATTCCACCAACCTCTCCCTCTGAAATCAGTAAAATAATAAACTCACTGAAAAGTAAAAGCTCTTATGGAATTGATGGCATTTCCAGCAAAGTACTTAAAGCTTGTTCCCCACAGATAAGTAGAATTCTCAGCCACGTATGTAATAGCTCTTTGGAGCAGGGTGTTTTCCCTGATAGACTGAAATATGCCATTGTAAAACCATTGCATAAAAAGGGGGATATGTCGGATGTCAACAACTACCGCCCAATCTCTCTTCTGACAGCTCTATCAAAAATTTTTGAGAAAGTAATGTATTCAAGAGTAGCCTCCCATATTTGTAAAAATAAAGTACTAACAAAATGTCAGTTTGGTTTTCAGAAAGGCTTTTCAACAGAAAATGCTATATATGCTTTCACTGATCAAATATTAAATGCTCTGAATAACTGGACATCACCCATTGGTATTTTTTGTGATCTCTCAAAGGCCTTTGATTGTGTAAATCATGGAATTCTTTTAGATAAGCTAAATCATTATGGTTTGAGTGGGGCAGTGCACAAATGGTTTAATTCATACTTAACTGGAAGAATGCAGAAAGTTGAAATAAGTGGTTCGTGTAATGTTAAAACAGCGGATTCCTCAAACTGGGGTGCTATCAAGCACGGGGTCCCACAGGGTTCGGTCTTAGGTCCTTTACTGTTCTTGATATACATTAATGACTTACCATTCCACATTGATGAAGATGCAAAGTTAGTTCTTTTTGCTGATGATACAAGTATAGTAATAACATCCAAAAACCAAGAACTAAGTGATGTAATTGTAAATGATGTTTTTCACAAAATTATTAAGTGGTTCTCAGCAAACGGACTCTCTTTAAATTTTGATAAAACACAGTATATACAGTTCCGTACAGTAAATGGCAAAACTCCAGTAATAAATATAGAATTTGAACAGAAGTCTGTAGCTAAGGTAGAATTTTCAAAATTTTTAGGTGTGTCCATTGATGAGAGGTTAAACTGGAAGCAACACATTGATGGTCTGCTGAAACGTCTGAGTTCAGCTACGTATGCTATTAGGGTTATTGCAAATTTTGGTGATAAGAATCTCAGTAAATTAGCTTACTATGCCTACTTTCATTCACTGCTTTCGTATGGCATCATATTCTGGGGTAATTCATCGTTGAGTAGAAAAGTATTCATTGCACAAAAACGTGTAATCAGAATAATTGCTGGAGCCCACCCACGGTCATCCTGCAGACATCTATTTAAGGATCTAGGGATCCTCACAGTAACCTCACAGTATATATATTCCCTTATGAAATTTGTTGATAATAATCCAACCCAATTCAAAAGTAATAGCAGTGTGCATACCTATAACACCAGGAGAAAGGATGATCTTCACTATGCAGGGTTAAATCTGACTTTGGCACAGAAAGGGGTAAATTATGCTGCCACAAAAGTCTTTGGGCACCTACCAAACAGCATCAAAAGCCTGACAGATAGCCAACTAACATTTAAAAATAAATTAAAAGAATTTCTAGATGACAACTCCTTCTACTCATTGGCTGAATTTTTAGATATAAAGTAAGTAAAAAAACAAAAAAAAAACAAAAAAAAAAAAACTTAATCATTAGTGTCATGCAATATTTTGTGTAATGTAATTTCTTGTACAGACATCTTTTATTAACCTGACACGTTCCACATCATTACGAAGTGTCGTATTCATGATCTATGGAACAAGTATTAATCTAATCTAATCTAATCTAATCTAATCTTGTTTTCTCATCATCTGTCAGCAAGCATCAGCAGCATATTGAACAAGTTTACATGGCCTTGGAACTCTACAATGTCAAGATGAATCATGAAAAGTCACAGCTTAGTAGAACCACCACCACTTTTCTAGGTCATATTGTTTTGTCTGATGGTGTGTACCAAACTTCAGACTGGGTCGACCTCATTTTCAGAATTCCTGTTCTGTAAGATTATTCTGATCTAAGACACCTTCTAGGCATGTCAACTTTTGTTGCCAACATGTCCCCCATACTGCTTCCATACAGATATCTCTAACTGATCCATTGACCAGGAAGAACACATCTGGTAAACTGTGTTTCCCTTGGACAAATAACATGATCGCACATTGAGCAATCTGAGGACCACGCTTTCCAAGGCAGGTACCCTTGCCCACCCTATTCTGGAAGCACATGTGTCCCTCACAGCAGGTGCCAGTGATATGGCCCTCAGCACATTGCTACAACAGAAAGTGGGTGACACTATGGAATCACTCTGCTTCTTCTCGAAAAAACTGACATCCTCTTAATGCAAGTGATTGGCATTGGATTGAGAACTTTTAGCAGTTTATGAAGTGATTAAATACTTCCAAAATGATATCAAAGGACATCCATTCACTATATACATGGACTGTAAACCTCTTGCTCACGCCATTTGCAACCTGACACATAATTTCCCTCCCCCCAGTTTTCACCTTCGTGACCTCATCTGCCAGTATTCCACAGACCAACACTAAATCTGCAAGGCAGAGAATATGACGACAGTCATATCAGTGCTGCTCTGAGTGACCTCAAAGACCTGGCACGTTGGCAGGCTGCCAACACATCAATCCAACAGCTACACACCAACTGATCAAGTTCAATCACGCTTGAAATATACTACATTCTAAGAGCGAGGCCCCTAGTGGTCTGCAGCACAGTGACAGGCAGGATCCAACCAGTCATCCTGATTGAACTGTGATGTGTCATCCTCAGTGTCTTCCACAACTTGGCCCATCAAGCCAGGTGTAAGAGCAACCATCACACTGGTAACCGAAAGTTACATGTGGCTGGGAGTCAAGCATGACTGGTGCACATGGGTGAGGGTGTGCACCCCCTGCCAACATAGCAAGGTTGGCAGCCATGCCACCACCTGTGCCCCCTTGGCACCTTCGCCATCACTCCCAGCAGGTTGAGGCAGGTCCGTGTCACTCTCATGGGTCCACTTTCTCCATCTGAAAGATTCAAAATTCAAATAGATACTGTCTGTGATTGACCGGGGCATTCAGTGGGCTGAGGCAGTTACTCTGGAGGACATCATGGCTGACACCATTGGCCATACATTCACCAACACGTCAATATCCCGGTTTAGCTGCCCTTTGTCCCTGACAAAGAAACAGGGCCACCAGTTCGAGTCTAACCTTTTCGACCAGATTTGTGTTCTGTGTGGTGTGGCAAAGATTGCAAAGTACCACACCACAACCTATCACCACACCAGCAGAGGACACTCAAGGCTGCCCTCATGTGCCATGGCAGGCTCTAGTCTAAGGCACTTCTCTGGATACTTCCAGGTGTACATGCAGTGCACAAGGAGGACCTGGACACATCAGTCACAGAAGTCCTGTACGGTGAGCGTTAATACTGCCTACTGAGTTTGTGGACAATGCCCCACCTTCCTCTCAAGACTCAATACCTTCCCTGGTCGAGCATGTCCGCACACTCATCTCTAAGTTTTGGACACTGCCACGCAAACCTCATGCTACTCCACATGTGTTCCTCTATAAGGACTTTAAAACATGCCCCTACATTATGTTATGGGATGATTCCATATGTGCAGCTCTTCAACCCCCTACTTGGGACCACAGAAAGTGCTCACATGTGGCACCAATACTATGCGCATCATGCTCAGCTGCACTGCACAAAACCCTCTTGGACCCTGGAAGACCCCCCAAGGCACTGGCTCTACCATCTCCTCAAGACAATCCCCCCTTTGGCCTCCACTCAGTGTTCGAACATGACAGTAATGCTCCCGTTGAACCAACGCAAGCTGATGCGCCTTCCATCTACAAAGCCAGACACCATATTTAACTGTCCTGATGGCATGGAGACTACTACGTCTCACTGCAGCCAGTCTCCTATACACCCCCATAGGGCCTCCGGACGACCTCTCCACTGTGATCCACACTTCCAGGGTGGGGGTCTACGGGGACTATCAATAGCTTTCTCATGTGCTGTTAACGCTCATGTTTTGTGCTTTTTTGTGTCTAGTTACTCAGTGTTTAATAAATGTATTTCCAATGAAACATGTGTTATTAGTGATGTGCATTACCTTAACTGCATTAAAACCCAAAGGGTATTGGGAAATGATCAGGTTAGTTTACCGTTTACCATTTTATGTGCTTGGCTTTTTGCCATCCAAATGAAAATTACAACAGGTGTAGCCAATCTGGCTTTTGCTAACTCGTCATCTAATAACTTGTCAAGGGTTTTTTCCTCAACCACATTCTGTGTTTTATTTCCTACAATAATTGATGAGCCAGGGGAATAGACCTGGCATGAAAGGACATTTGTTTAGCACTAGGGTACATCTGACTCCTTTTCAGGTCCTTGGATTTCTGAAAAACTTACAGGAGCAGCCTTCACAATGTTTCCAACTGCCCTCATTTACAAGTGGAAAACTTATAATTGTTTCACATGATGTATGTTTTGCAGTATTGTCCCAGTTACATGAAATGGATCTAACTGTAAGCCAATTTCTTTCCAGAACAACGGTACTAGCTGTGGAATTTACAACAAATAGAGGTAATGAATAGCTTACTTTATCAATTTCAACAGCAACATTAACCAAATACAGAAAGCCCTTAACAGGTGTGTTATCATACTGAATAATGTTTATACTGACTTCACACAACTTATCTTTGGGGAAATATTTGCACCATTTTTGATGTGACATACAAGTGGTATGTGCACCTGTATCCAACTCAAAAGAAATTTTCTTTCCATCCACCACTGGTTCTACAAACCAGGCATCATTAACCACTTGTTTAATGATGCAGTTTTATGCAGTGGTGCTTACTTTGCCACAATGGAACACATATCACCCTATAATGTCCCTTGCTCACAATGGCATTTCCTTCATTTAGATTGCTTTCTTTGTACATACTTGTTTCAGTGCTTGATTTCCTAAGAATGGTATTTTTAACGGTACTTGCTTCTCTTCCTTCCCACTGTTTAAAGTTTATTCCTCTGCTGCAGAGTCAAAAGCCTCCAACGCCAGTTTGTACACATTCCTTGGTTTCTTCTCATTCCTTAGTATGTCACCCTTGCTCTCCCACCAGTTTCCTTTTGGCCCCAACTTGTTAACTATTTTCCTTTTCTGCTTCAGGTTTGTGGAAGAAGGCCTTGGCTTCAACAAATTTTACAAATGGAACCTTTAAGCAAAGATTGCAGCTTTATGTGTTTTTGTTTCCCCAACAATAACAGAGTGACTTTTCAGACTGCAAGCTAACTTGATTCACCCTGCTGGAAGGTTTTTATACCAATGGCCAACCATTGCAGTATCAGTCAGAGCAGCCTCCATAGTCACTGCAGTTTTTTGACATTTACTTAAAACAGATTTGTTTGAATTGTTTAATTTCTTAAAGCACACACTAATCTGTCTCATGGCACTACTTGCAGATTGTCTTTGTAACTGTAGCATTGTGACAAAAATTTCGACTGAGACGCCACTATGGTCTGTAGAATACATTCTTCTATAGGTCACTCACAGCATTCTCAAATAACTAAAGGTGTATGTTCTTTAAGATCTTTTAATAGTTTCACTATTTCATCGAAATTCATATCTCCTGGCTTCTGAGGTTATGCTAAGCCCATGATGAGAGCCAGATACTCAGATCCACTGAAATCCACCAAACAGTTTCTTTGTAGGTTGTCTGGAATCCAGTGCACAATGAACTTATTTTTCATAATGGAATTATATACACCGCACTGCACTAGTTTTTCAAATTCAGGCATTGTGATGCTTCTGAGGATATCAACAAACACATGACTTTGTTTGCTCCTCCTCCTCTTCATGTTCAAGTCTGATTCCGTCAGATGTTGCAGTCAACAGTTACTTCAGATAATTGTTAAATTTCTTCAGACACACTATCTCAATATAAATTGATAAACACAGGCACATACATTGAGTTCTTCTTTAATTTATAATTACCAGTTGTTGGGTTTTGTACTATATTCATCTACATCTACATCTACATGACTACTCTGCAATTCACATTTAAGTGCTTGGCAGAGGGTTCATCGAACCACAATCATACTATCTCTCTACTATTCCACTCCCGAACAGCGAGCGGGAGAAACGAACACCTAAACCTTTCTGTTCGAGCTCTGATTTCTCTTATTTTATTTTGATGATCATTCCTACCTATGTAGGTTGGGCTCAACAAAATATTTTCGCATTCGGAAGAGAAAGTTGGTGACTGAAATTTCGTAAAAAGCTCTCGCCGCGACGAAAAACGTCTATGCTGTAATGACTTCCATCCCAACTCGTGTATCATATCTGCCACACTCTCTCCCCTATAACGCGATAATACAAAACGAGCTGCCCTTCTTTGCACCCTCTCGATGTCCTCCGTCAATCCCACCTGGTAAGGATCCCACACCGCGCAGCAATATTCTAACAGAGGACGAACGAGTGTAGTGTAAGCTGTCTCTTTAGTGGACTTGTTGCATCTTCTAAGTGTCCTGCCAATGAAACGCAACCTTCGGCTCGCCTTCCCAACAATATTATCTATGTGGTCCTTCCAACTGAAGTTGTTCGTAATTTTAACACCCAGGTACTTAGTTGAATTGACAGCCTTGAGAATTGTACTATTTATCGAGTAATCGAATTCCAACGGATTTCTTTTGGAACTCATGTGGATCATCTCACACTTTTCGTTATTTAGCGTCAACTGCCACCTGACACACCATACAGCAATCTTTTCTAAATCGCTTTGCAGCTGATACTGGTCTTCGGATGACCTTACTAGACGGTAAATTACAGCATCATCTGCGAACAACCTAAGAGAACTGCTCAGATTGTCACCCAGGTCATTTATATAGATCAGGAACAGTAGAGGTCCCAGGGAAGCGTCCTGGGACCTCTACTGTTGCGGAACAGTTCAGAGAAAGTTTGAGTCTCGTAACAAATAAATACCCCACTCATACGGTTATAGTTGGTGGGGACTTCAACCTACCCTCGGTATGTTCAGTAATATATGAATATGAAAAAGAAAACACTATTTCATTATAAAAATTTACATGTTTGTACACACAGATAAAGCCTGTGACACAGATAATAGCAACATAACAAAGGACGCAGGAAGGTGACTTAAACTAAGGTACAATTTTCTTTCAGTTCAAGATCTTTCTGTTGCTCTTCTCTCTATCAACTACTACTTGTAATTAGTTTCTTTCCTTGTATTTGGTGTGACATCATAAGCGAGTGACTGCGTGTGAGATCACTCTCTAAGTTTTTATATATTTTTGGGTTTCAGATACATATTTTAACAGTTTTTGTTATAATATTTACTATAGAAGTGACTTATTAGTGGTTTCTTCATTCACCTCTGCCTTTCTTGTGTTGTGACCTGATATTTGTGAGTGTTTCATATTGAGCAACTTAACCTCTTACCTGTGTTTACTTTCCACGCTGACCAGTTGCAGCTGTAGCAGCGCATCGAAAGCTAAGTACTAATTAATTGTTCATGTATAGTGGTTTATTTAGGAACTTTAGTAGTCTTCAATCAGTGTTCTTGGTGCCTTATGGTGAAATAATTTCAGAAGAACCTTTTGGGAACTGTTTTCAGTTTCGTTACTGTGTTATTAGATGTTTGATTTTCTTTCTGTATAAGTCTTTTGTTATGTTCTCATTTGTTGTTGATTAATACTGTTAATAATAGTAGTTACTTCCCTTGTAGAGTAAGTTTGTGATTACTGTAGTCATGTTTTTAACATCTTCTTATTGTAGTAGCAGAACTTAGACAAAGTAGTTTTCTTGTTTCAATAAGTGTAAAATTTTACCATGGGTGAGAAGTGTGGGCTTTACTGTAGGTTCGTGAGTAGTGGATTGCGGTGTGAGGCTTGTTCGAAGTATTTTCACTGGGGGAATGCAGTGGGGAAACCAGTGGGCATTCTGGTGAGATCCTCTCCAGCAACTGCAGCTTATGTAGCAAGAGTAAGATGATAGAGGAGCAGGAGCATAAGATCTGTGCCCTTTAGGTGCAGTTGAAAAATGCACAGTAGAAGCTAGATAGGATGAGGAGGGAGAAGGGGGTTGGGGAATGGGAGCTGGCTGTTGGCAAGAGATCTGCTAGGAGAAGAAGATTTTCAGATAGTTTTACTATTGGTGTTTGCAATAGATGTGACCAACTGTCAGAGTCTAGTGGAGAGGAATCTCTAGTAGCTGTAGATGTAGGAAGTTTGCAGCAGACCTCAGCAGTTATGGTGGCTAGGACAGTTGCTAAGACGAAGAGGAAGAAGAAGGTTCTGCTGTTAGGTAGTTCTCATGGCAGAGGTGTAGGCCAGCAGTTGCAGGAAATGTTGCGGAGTGAGTACCAGGTCACCAGCTTTGTGAAGCCTAATGCAGGATTGGCTAAGGTGACTGTTAACATAGGGGGGTTATGCAGGGATTTTACTAAAGAGGATCAGGTAGTGATTGTGGGTGGGGCTGGTAATAGTATTGATAGGGATGGGGAGTATGATATAGACCAGGAAAAGATAGCCACTCAGACTGGCAACACGAATGTGCATTTCGTTGAACTGTTTCAGCATCACGATCAGCCTAATCTTAATACAGCCGTCAGGCGTAATAACATGAGACTTGGGGGTGCGCTGATGACAGAAAGCATGGGTCACATTTCAGTGGTGTCAGTGGAGTCTATCAGCAGGACGGGTTTCACTAGACATGGCCTGCACCTCAACATGTATGGGGAGGGGAGGTTGGCAAAGCTTATAGGTGACAGCATTGGTGGGGGTGGTGGGATCACTCATGGGAACATTCCTGCAGTAGTGGGTGTTAGAGCTGCACCTTTTTTAGATTGAAGTCAGCTGATAGGTATTCCTGCTAAAGGGAAGTCTCTCTAACAAAGGAACCACTTTTGACAATGCTTAGGTATCCGAGTAATGAGGGAATTAGTATATTTCATCAAAATATACAAGGTATTAGAGATAAAGTTATTGAAGTGCTTATAGATGTTGACTCTGAAATTATTGGTATATCTGAACACTCCCTAAATAAGGAGACAATTCAGATGCTTCCTTATCAGAATACAGGTTGGCTGGCAGCTTTTCTAGGAGCTCTTTTCGGTGTGGGGGAGTAGCCATGTATGCGAAAAACAGCATCCCATTTGAGTCAATTGACGTTTCAAAGTACTGCACTGAAAAGGTATTTGAATGTTGTGCAGGTGTGGGTAAATTTAATGAAGCTATACTTCTAACTGTTGTTATTTATAGATCCCCAGACGCCGATTTCACAACATTTTTGCTAAAGCTAGTGGAGGTTCTAGGAAATACAAAAAGTTTGTTATATGTGGTGACTTCAATATTAACTGTATAAGTGATTGTGCAAGGAAAAGGATGTTGGTAGACCTCTTTAATTCATATAATCTTATGCAAACCGTATTCTTTCCAACAAGACTGCAAGGGAACAGTAGAACAACCATAGACAACGTTTTTGTTCATTCCTCATTACTAGAAGGGCATTCTGTTAGCAAAAAGGTGAATGGCCTTTCAGATCATGATGCACAAATTTTAACTCTAAAAGATTTTTGTGCTGCAACACATGTTAAATATAGTTATCAACTGTGTAGGAAAGCTGATCCAGTTGCTGTAGAGACCTTTGTGAACCTTATCAAGGAACAAGAGTGGCAAGATGTTTATAGCGCTGATACAGTAGATGATAAATATAATGCTTTTCTCAAGAATTTTCTTGTGCTCTTTGAAAGTTGCTTTCCGTTAGAATGTTCACAACAGGGTACTAGCACAAACAGGCAGCCTGGGTGGCTGACTAGAGGGATAAGAATATCTTGTAGAACAAAGTGGCAATTATATCAAAAGGTTAGAAACAGTCAAAATCTAAATGCAGCAGCCCATTACAAACAGTATTTTAAGGTGCTTAAAAATGTTATTAGGAAGGCAAAAAGTAAGTAGTATGCATACAGAATAGCTAAGTCTCAGGATAAAATTAAAACCATATGATCAGTTGTAAAGGAAGTGGCTGGTCTGCAGAGACAGGTGGAGGATGTAGAATCAGTGCATAGTGGGAATGTCCGTGTTACTGATAAGTCGCATATATGTACAATATTTAATAATCAATTTCTAAATATAGCAGGTGAACTAAATAGAAACCTATTCCCAACAGGGAATCATATAGTGCTCTTAGAAAAAAGTGTTCTGAGACTGTTACCTGAAATGCTCCTCCACGATACTGACAAGACGGAGATTGACTTAATAATTAAATCACTAAAGACCAAGAATTTTCATGGATATGACAGGGTATCTAGCAGAACACTGAAGTATTGTTCTATGTATGTTAGCCCAGTACTTAGCCATATCTGTAAATTTTCCTTTAGGAGTGGTCGGTTTCCTGACAGATTAAAGTACTCGGTAGTGAAGCCACTTTATAAAAAGGGAGACAGGGATAATGTTGACAACTGTAGACCTATTTCCATGCCATCGGTGTTTGCTAAAGTTATCAAGAGGTTGTATATACAAGATTATTGGCGCATTTAAATTCAAATAATTTGCTGTCAAATGTACAGTTTGGTTTTAGAAATGGTTTAACAACTGAAAATGCTATATTCTCTTTTCTATGTGAGGTTTTGGATGGATTAAATAAAAGGTTGCAAACACTAGGTGTTTTCTTTGACTTAACGAAGGCTTTTGACTGTGTTGACCACAAAATATTGCTGCAGAAGTTGGACCATTATGGAGTAAGGGGAGTAGCTTACAATTGGTTCGCCTCTTACTTTGAGAACAGAAAGCAGAAGGTAATTCTCTGCAATATTGAGAATGGTAGTGATGTTCAGTCCCAATGGGGCACTGTTAAGTGGGGTGTTCCCCAAGGATTGGTGCTGGGGCCACTGCTGTTTCTTATTTATATAAATGATATGCCTTCTAGTATTACAGGTGATTCAAAAATATTTCTGTTTGCTGATGACACCAGCTTGGTAGTGAAGGATCTTGTGTGTAATATTGAAACAGTATCAAATAATGTAGTTCATGAAGTACATTCATGGCTTGTGGAAAACAATTTGTTGCTAAATCACAGTAAGACTCAGTTTTTACAGTTTCTAGCTCTCAATTCAACAAGAACTGATATACTGATCAGACAGAATGGGCATATTACAAGCGAGACAGAACAGTTCAAGACCCTAGGCATTCGGATAGATAGTAAGCTTTTGTGGAAAGCCCATGTCCAGGATCTTGTTCAGAAACTAAATGCTGCTTTATTTACCATTAGAAAAGTATCTGAAATAAGTGACAGCTCAACACGAAAAGTAGTCTACTTCACATATTTTCATACACTTATGTCGTATGGTATTATTTTTGGGGGTAATTCTTCTGATTCAAAAAGGGTGTTTTTGGCTCAAAAACAGGCTGTTTGAGCTATATGAAGTGTAAGTTCGAGAACCTCTTGTTGACCCCTACTCAAGAGTCTATGAATTCTGACATTGGCCTCACAGTGTATATTTTCTTTAATGTCATTTGTTGTTAGCAATATTAGCCTATTCTGACAAGTTAGCAGCTTTCACTTAGTTAATACTAGGCAGAAATCAAATCTGTATGTGGAATTCACTTCCTTGACTCTTGTGCAGAAAGGAGTGCAGCATTCTGCTGCATCTGTTTTCAATAAGCTACCACAAGAACTCAAAAATCCTAGCAGTAGCCCAAAGTCTTTTAAGTCTAAACTGAAGAGTTTCCTCATGGCTCATTCCTTCTATTCTGTCGAGGAGCTCCTGGAAGAGCTAAAAAATTAAGCAAATTCCAGTGTTACGTTGTTGACTTTCTTTATTTAAACTTACGACTTGTCACCTGAATATGTTTTTTTTATATTTCATTTTATCTGTTTCTACTATCATGTTATAATTTCATGTATTTACTCGTTCCATGACTATGGAGATTTCTCCTTAATTTGGTCCCACAGAACAATAAATAAATAAATAAATAAATAAATTGTTTACCATAGTTCACCTTTGACAATTGTGGTTTAAAAGTGCTCCAAATAAATTCCTTGATCAATTTGTTTCTTCTTTCTGTATTGAGGTACTTCTTTTGTTATCTGCTGCTGTACTTCCCAAATATCAAAATTCATTTACTTGCATTAATATTTTATCTAAATATTCACCCTCACTTGTCTGTTTGGTTTATCTATACGACATAGTAACTTCATGAAACATTTCCTAGAAGAAAAATGTGCCTGATGGTTTGGGTAGCAATATCATGGTAGTCCATTGGACACATGATAACTCTGAAAGTTCACATTAGTGTCAAGAATCATGTGACTATTTTAACTCATCAGGTCCATCATATGTACGCTGTGTGTTTCCCAATGGTGATGCTGTGTTCCAAGATGACAGCTTACATAATCCAGGACTGGTTTTGTGGCTGCAAGGATGAATTGTTGCATCTCTCTTGCTCACTATGGCCACCAGACCTCAATATTTTCAAGCCTTTGTGGTCTGCTTTAGAGAGAAGAGTATGTGATCACTGTCCATCTCTATAGTTGTTATCTGGACTTATCATTATTTTCCAGGAGGAATGATTTAAAAATTCCCTTGAGAATCTGTATTTATTCATTCCAAGGTATATGAAAGTTGTTTTACATGCCAACTGTTTTCCTACACCACATTACATATGGTAATGTGTTGTATTCTTGGTGTTTCTGTATTTTTGTCCACCCCCAGTATAGTTACTTAGGTAAGTGGAGTACAACCTTACAAATAGAGCTGTGTGGCCTATTATGATTTAGACAGTCATACTCTTGTGCAAATTAATATTTTAGCTGCCTGTTATATTTTCTGTTCTATTGTTACATTCAGCCACCACCTCATATAAGACTATGTTGTGCGTAAGTGGGAGCATCAGTTTGCAGTGAGGTTCGACATACTCCATGTGCTCAGTTGCAATGGTGTCCTTTATTCATGGAGACACACACATATGGGATTGCCCACACCAGCTACTAGTCTGCATAGTAGTGCAGAAGTGCAGAGGGTCCTGATCAGGATTTTTCCAATCAAAGAGTTGGTTAAAAGTTAATAAACTCTCTATATTCAGTACAAGGAATTTGTGTGCCCAGGTTGGCCTGTGAGACCATTAGCCATTGTGGTGGTCATGAGAAGACATTAATTTTGGCATTGGAATGAAGTCTGAGGCACAAGGGTGTAGGAGAGAATTTAAATCATTACTAGTTTGAAGCCAGTCCCAGAGTGAGAGAGAGAGAGAGAGAGAGAGAGAGAGAGAGAGAGAGAGAGAGAGAGAGAGAGAGAGAGAGAGAGAGTCGAGCCTGGAACCAATAGTCCAGGCCACAGCCAGCAGTTAACACACGATTTCTCTCCCATGTTCCTGTTGTCAACAAATAATGTCTGCATAGTGAGTACATTGTCAGCAGATCATGTTCCACAGTAACAAATGACCTTTACTGCAGAGACAATCCTACACATCGCATAGGACACAAGATATTGTACTTTAACATTACAGAAGAATTTTAAAGTTAAAAAAACAACCAGAACAAAGTTTTTAAATAGCAATGAGACAGGATAAGCAATCTGCACACTTCTTCTCTTCCACAAAGCCCACTTGTAGTGGAGAGTGAGCTGTTGCATGGCTTATAGCTAGAGGTAACAAGGACCAGACTGGCTAAGTTTGCCAGATGGCTTGAGAATGACTGGATGGTGCTGTGGTTGTACCTGGGTGTGAGAGGTGGTGATATTGGCTCTCATCATCCACAGCAGTTGAGTAACACAAGCAACAGGCACAGTCAGTAATCTGCAACAATTGGTATGAATAATAGTAGAGGAAGCCTTGAGAAAAAATATTACAAATTAATACAGCATTTGGATAATGAAAGCTAAATTTAACAATAAAAGTTGTGCATTAGGTGCGCTTGCTTGTGTGAATGTTGTATGTTTTCTTTGCTGAGGAAGGCTATGGCCAAAAACTACATTTTGTTGTTCCAGTCTGCAACTAAACACGTCATCTTCATGGTAAGCAGCAATTTATCCTATTCCTAATATTGTTGTTATTTCAACATGGTGTTTCTATTGTTTGTTTTATTTGTGTCAGTTAACAAGAACTGAAATTCTAAGTAGTAAAGCCCACACAAAAGAGAATTGAAATAAATCCATCAATGCTTTCTGCATGCATGCATACAATTTTATAAAGTACTTACAACCGGCATGAATTGTAAAATTAGTTACTCCACTCCTCTTACACTGCAAAACACATTTCTACATCATTAAAATTCTTCAGTATTATGGCTACCTTAACAAACATAACATGAACAACTCTATGAAAATGTAAAATATTAGAAGACAAAGATTCCAAGACTTACCAAGCGGGAAAGCACCGGTAGACAGGCACAATAAATAAAACACACACACAAAATTTCTAGCTTTCGCAACTGACGGTTGCTTCTTCAGGAAAGAGGGAAGGAGAGGGAAAGACGAAAGGATGTGCACATTAAGAGAGAGGGTAAAGAGTCATTCCCATCCCGGGAGTGGAAAGAAAATAAGTCTTTCCACTCCCGGGATTGGAATGACTCCTTACCCTCTCCCTTAAAACCCATATCCTTTCGTCTTTCCTTCTCCTTCCCTCTTTCCTGAAGAAGCAACCGTTGGTTGCGAAAGCTAGAAATTTTGTGTGTGTGTTTGTGTTTTATTTATTGTGCCTGTCTACCAGCGCTTTCCTGCTTGGTAAGTCTTGGAATCTTTGTTTTTAATATATTTTTCCCATGTGGAAGTTTCTTTCTATTATATTTACATCATAAAATATTAGAAGATAAGAATTTATTTGTTTTTCTCTTAGGATTAACAGAAAGTTTAAAACTACGATCCATTGTGGCTAATTCTGAAAATGAATTCTCTAAATGGGAAAACTACATTAAAACTCAAGTATTATGTAACAGATATCGGTATAAGTGTAAACAAAGACAAACATAGCATGTAGTCTAAATGTCATCAAAAATCGGTGTGCATCATATCACCCTTAATAAAATTTACACAAATACAGATGATAAAACTAATTAAGGTGTAATATGAATGGCATGACGTGCACCAGTAGTTACAGTAGAATTCAGATATTCACTTGTCATGAAGTAAAAGGTCCCAAAAAAATCAATTGTCTCTTCCAACATTGGTTCAAAAACAAATTTGGCCGTGTAGACAGTTCAATTATTGGACAGAATGTGGTGTTTAAATCTTGAATAGAACTCCTAGACTTGAAGAACATTTAAAATGCATGTTTATCCTTCAAGTGGGAAATGAAGGTGCAAATATGAGTCTAAAATACACATTAAAAAGAGGAAAGTTTAAGAGCAGACTAACTTAAGGATCACGTATGTCTCATTGAAAGGTAAATTAAAAAACAATATTTATTACCCAAAATCGTAGGGAAAGTGACAAAATATTAAGATAAGTCCCTATAAACATTAAAAAAAGAAAAGTAAAGAAATGTATTCAGTTACAAGGAGTACACACAATATTAAAATGCTATGTTCTGTTCAAAATGTGAGATGGCATGTAGCACGAATGATGTCAGATACTGTAAAACATCATTTAAAACCACACCAACAAAAACAACAGGCACATAAGGGGCAGAGAATATAAGGCAAGGCTGTGATAGTCAACCAATTCATGATGGTTGCTAAAGTGAGCTGGAAGGAGAAGGGAAACAGTTTGTAACAATGGGCTAGTGTCTCCATGGAAGGGGTGAATGTGTCCTTGTGATTCTTGCACCAGGCTTGATATTACTTGCTTGAAGGACTGCAAACTATGAGCTAGGAAGTGTCTGTGCCTTTTTGGGACACACAGCTAGTAGCACAAACTGGCTGTCCAGGTACAGTCCACAGACCATGCTTGGAACAGTGTAATACAATACTCATTCTGAGGACAAACAACTTTCTGTCCACGCAAGAATACCTGAACACACAGCAGAGATGCACCAAAATGTCAAAGGTTTCCATTTGAAAAATATCAAGTGTGCCAAAGAGTACTGAAACTTGAATTTCAGACAAAATTATGCTTCAAGAGGTCATAGGGTATGCTTCAAGAGGTCATAGGGTAAGAAGTGGAACAGACATTGAACCCAGTCTCTTGTCCTTCATTTCCCTTCAAAACGGTGAAATGTCCAGACCCAGGTGAAGTTTTCCTACAATGCCACATGAGAAACCTGTTTGGGTACCACGGAAGACTGACGTCTGGAGGACCCAGGATAAACAACCAGTATGTTTCCACTGCAGACAACTGGGACATTTGGTGCACTATTGTCAAGAAAGGCAGTGGATATTTGATGATACTCATGCCAGAAGACAGCAGATCGATCTTAGCTGACGCCTACTCCAGGACAACGAAGATGAACAAGAAGATGTGGGTGCAGGACGACTTAGGTCACCATCACCACAAGCTAGCCACTGGAGAGGATGCTCCCCAATATGCTCCCCAACATCACCATTTAGAAGCTCCAGCCAATCACCTAGCCATTGCAACCTGGAAAACTAAAAGGTGTGACCCTCCTCGGAGGTAAGGTCACTGAAAAGAAAAATCCTCCGCTGCCGATCACTACAAAAATGATAGGAAACTATGTCGATATCCTCATGGATGTTTGATCAGCCCAAGCTCTTGTGGACTCTGGAGCATCAGATTCAGTCATTTCAGAGAAGTACCTTTGCCAGTTGCACAAAACCATATTCATCAACAACAAAACATCTCTGCTGAAGGTGGCTAATGGGAAATATGTAAAACCTACTGTAAGATGCTTCATTCATGTGAATATAAGTGGCCATACACAGCCCTTAAAATTCATCAGCTTACAAGAGTGTAGTCATGACGTCATTCTTGGATGGGGCTTTTTGGAAGCTTCTCAGGCAATTATAGGTTGTGGTCGCTCGAAGATTATGCTAGACAGGATGGAGATACTGTGGACAGGAATATGCACATCCGAATGTGTGGAGACTATGTGAACTGGATGAAGTGATCGTTCCTGCAGCCAGTGCTAGAAAGGTAACTGTCATGTGTCATGCCGTGCATCAACCCATGGATCTTGTAGTGGAATGTAAGAGAAGAATACCACTGAAGAATAACTTGGTCATCCCAGCCTCTGTCATCTTGTTTAAGAACGGATTCTGTGCACTGTGGATAGTTAACTGTCACCGAGAACAGTAGATTCTTCCAAGACACATGTGCCTAGCAAATGCTGAGCCATTAATTGCAGAACAGCTGAGCATCATAGAAACCTCTCATGCCTAGCCTGTGTGTGAAATTGGCACTACCACTATGAGACAAGATCTTCTAGCGTATCACCAGATCTCACTAAGGAACAACAGAAGAAGCTGCTTGCCATTCTTCAAAAGTTCTCTGTTGCTTCAGTCCACAGGTGAAGAGCAAATTAGACAAATTGATGGTGAAACACTGGATTAGGACTGGCGACTATCAACCAATAAGCCAAAGAGCATACCGTCTGTCAGCAACAGAACATCAAATAATTTGCAATGAGGTAGAGAAAATAATGAAGAATGACATCATTCAGCCTTTGCAGATCCCATGGTCATCACCAGTGGTTCTTGTCAGGAAGAAGGATGGCAGTTGGAGCTTTTGTGTTGATTACAGGAAGCTTAATAAGGTAACTCAAAAGGACGTTTACCCTCTTCCAACGAATTGGTGATACACAAGATTGTCTGAATGGGGATAAGTTTTTCTGAACCATGGACATGTACTTGGGATACTGACAAATTGAAGTAGATGAGACTGATCATGAGAAAACTGCATGCATCACCCCTAAGGGCCTGTATGAGATTAAGGTAATGCCATTTGGTTTTTGTAATGCACCAGCAACTTCTGAATGGATGATGGACAATCTTCTAAGTCATCTGAAGTGGACAATGTGTCTGTTATTTAGATGACATTATATCAGGTGTACCGGTATGAAATGAGCGTTAAGATACAAATGTGTCGATAGAGAACATTTGTTGGTAATGAGTCTTAATTTTTTTGTTTGGTTGGTATGACATCGGTCAAAGATATTTAGTATACATCAAGTCATGCAACAAACAACATCACATGTTTTCATCATTCTAACAATGTCAAATTTTGTACCAGAAAGTGATGATTTGTGGAAAGTATTAATTTTTTGTTTTCATTTGGAAAAAAAAGGCTGCAGAGTCGTGTTGAATGCTTGTCGAGGCATATGGTGATCATGCTCTATCAGAAGCAACATGCAAAAGATGGTTTCAATCGTTCAGAAATAATGATTTTGATGTAAGAAATGAAGATTAGATTAGATTAGATTAGTTTTTCGTTCCATAGATCCATGTTGAGGAGATCCTCGTGGATGTGGAACATGTCACCTTTTTTTATTTTATTTTTTAAGCTGAAATAACAATACTAATAGTATAAATATACACATAATTTGTTTCTATTAAAAAATTCGTCAATGGAGTAGAAGCAGTTGGCCACTAGTAAGTCTTTCAGGCTCCTTTTAAACTGATTTCTATTTGTAACTAAATTTTTTATGTTTGCTGACAAATTGTTGAAGATGAGTGTTCCTGAGTAGTGGACCCCTTTTTGAACTAAAGTAAGTGGTTTTAAGTCCTTGTGCAGATCGTTTTTGTTCCTGGTATTGTATGTATGAACTGAGCTGTTTGTTGGATAAAGAGATATATTATTTAGGACAAATTTCATTCAGGAGTAAATATACTGAGAGGCAGTAGTTAGTATACCCAGTTCTTTGAAGAGGTTTCTACAAGACGTCTGTGAGTTTACTCCACAAATAATATGTATTACACGCTTTTTGACTCTGAAAACTTTTGTTAGACTTTAAGAATTACCCCAAAATATTATACCATATGATGTTATGGAATGAAAGTAGGCAAAGTATGCAAGCTTTTTCACTTTTATGTCGCCTATGTGTGCTAACACTCGAATTGCAAATACAGATTTGTTAAGGCATTTCTGCAGTTCTGTGCTGTGATCCTCCCAACTGAATTTATTCTCAAGTTGTAATCCCAGGAATTTAAGACTGTCAACCTCTTCTATCTGCTCATCTTCGTACTTTATGCATATGCTGGGCGGAACCCTCTTACAGGTTCTGAATTGCATATAGTGAGTCTTTTCGAAGTTTAATGTCAGTGAGTTGGATTTAAACCATTTATTAATATCCATGAAAATATAATTAGCAGATCTTTCTAGAACTACACTCAACATACTATTTATTGCAATACTTGTGTCATCTGCAAACAAAACGAATTCTTCTTCTGGCAGTGTAACTGATGAGAGATCATTAATGTACACAAGAAAAAGCAATGGCCCTAAGATGGATCCTTGTGGGACACCACATGTAATTTCTTCCCATTCTGATGATGACTGTTGATTTAATTCACTAGTTCCTTGCACTGACACCCTTCGTTTCCTGTTAGTGAGGTATGACTTGAACCATTTTGCAGCACTGCCTGTGACATCATAGAATTCTAATTTATTTAAAAGGATGTTGTGGTTTACACAATCGAACGCCTTTGACAAATCACAGAAAATACCTGCTGCTTGTAACTTGTTATTTAATGAATTAAGTACATTGTCACTGTAGGTGTAAATAGCCTTTTCGATATCAGAACCCTTCAGAAATCCAAGAACGTGGAAGACCACCAAAAAAGTTTGAAGACGCCAAATTGCAAGCAATATTGGATGAAGATGATACTTTGAACCAGGTGCAAATGGCAGCAATGCTAAATGCTGCACCACAAACAATTTATGACCGTTTGAAATCTATGGGAAATATCCAGAAGTATGGAAAATGGGTGCCACATGAATTGAATGGAAGACAGTTGGAAAACCGAAAAACCATTTGGCAAATTTTGCTTCAAATACACGAAAGAAAATCAGTTTTGCATCAAATTGTTATTGGCAATGAAAAATGGATTTATTTTAAGAATCCTAAATGGTAAAAATCATGGATTAATCAGGGGCAACCATCAACATCGACTGCAAAACCATATTGATTCGGCAAGTAGACAATGCTCTGTGTTTGGTGGGATCAGAAAGGTGTGGTGTATCATGAGCTTCTAAAACCAGTAAAACTGTGAATACTAATCTCTGCAGACAACAAATGATCAATTTGAACTATGCACTGATCGAAGAAAGACCAGAATGGGCCAGAAGACGTGGCAAAGCGACTTTTTTACACGACAATGCACCTGCACACAAAGCAAAACTGGTTCAGGTTACAATCAAAACACTTGGCTGGGAGGTGCTACCACACCTGCTGTATTCACCAGACTTGGCCCCTTCCGACTACCATTTGTTTTCATCAATGGGACATGCATTGGCTGAGGAACACTTTGATTCCTATGAAGAAGTCAAAACTTGCGTGTCTGATTGGTTTGCTTCAAAAGATGAACATTTCTACTGGTGTGGTGTCCACAAATTGCCAGAAAGGTAGTCAAAATGTATAAAAAGCAATGGTCAGTACTTTGAATAAAATGTTTTTACTGTTCAATTCAAAATTAGTGTTTCATTTTCACAACAAAATGCTCATTTCATAGCGTTCTCAGAAACATTTGATGAATACATAAAATGACTGAGGGCCATTCTTAAGTGTCTCCAACAAGGTGGACTGAAACTTGATCCAAGAAAGTGTCTCTTTGGAGCAAAAGAAATCAAAATACTTGGACACCTTGTGTCAAATGAAGGTGTGTGGCCACACTCAGAAAAGGTGAGATCTATAATGGAATTTTCTATTACTAAAAGTAGTAGAGATGTGAGAAGCTTCCTCATATTATATTTTTATTACCGTCATTTTATCAAAGACTTTTGTATCAAAGCCACACCACTCCAATAGTTGTTAAAATCCAATGCTAAATGTATCTGGGGTGGTGCTCAATAAGATTCTTTTGATGTGCTGCAAAGAGCTCTGATGACTAACCCAGTACTTGGTCTGTATGATGAGAGAGCACCTATAGAACTACACACAGATGCCAGTGGTATAGGAACAGTGCTGTTCTGGTGCAAATTTCAAATGGAAAACAGAAGGTTATAGCCTATGCTTCTAGGACACTTGGAAAAGCCAGGAGAAACTACTCAACTAGAGAAAGAGAATGTCTTGCTGTGATCTGGGACAAATTTTGACAGTATCTCTATGGAAAGCCATTCACAGTTGTTACAGACCATCATTCACTTTGTTGGTTGACAGATCTTAAGGATCCAACAGGACAACTCGCCTGGTGGGCACTATTTCTTCAAGAGTATGACATTACCATAGTGTACAAAAGTGGAAGAAAACATCAAGCTGCTGACTGTCTCTCAACAAACCCTGTGCAACACCATCAAGACTTTGATGAAGATAGTGACTGTCTCAGTGCACCCCAGGATCTCTCTGCTGAGCAGAAGGATGCCAAGATATCCCAAATTATACTTGCCTTAAATTGGTCAGAGGATATGAAAGGACAAATTAAGGTAATTTATGGATTACTTTTCAAGGAAAACTTTGATCTATTTGGAAACATGTAGCTACCAGTGATTCTTAAACACATGCGCTTAGATGTTCTACAGAAATTCCATGACACACCTGAGGCCAGATATTTAGGATTTATTAATACTTATGATAGGATCTGCAAGAGACTTTTCTGGCCAGGTTTATTTAGGAGTGTCCATCACTATGTGTCGCACTGTCAAGAGTGCCAGAGGAGACAGGCAGTTCCTCAAAACTACCTGGCCAATCATACCAATTCCACCAGCTGAAACGCCTTTCCAGCATGCTGAGATTGACCTCTGTGGATGATTTCAAACCCCTGCTGGTGGCAATAGATGGATTATTGTTTGCACTGTTTATCTGACGTGCTATGCCATTACAAAATCCGTGAAAACAACCAAAGCATTCGAGGTAGCGAAATTCATCATGGAAGACATTGTAGTAAAACACTGTGCCCCAAGGTCATTAATTATGGATTGAGGGAAAGTTTTTCAATTGAATCTCATGACAGAGATAAACCATTGGTGTAACATTACTCATCACATGACGGCTGCCTACCATCCACAAGCTAACGGGCTTACTGAATGCCTTAATAAGACCTTGGCCAACCTGCTATCGATGTTCATCAGTGTTGAGCAGAGCAACTGGGATGAGGTACTACCTTCCATGATATTTGCCTTCAGCACTGCCAAACAAGACACCACAGGATTTACACCATTTTTCCTGGTGCATGGGAGTGAGGTGACTATGACGATGGACACTATGTTTCCGTTACATCCTGATGTCATGGATGACGACTACATCAGCCAGGTGTTATCCAGAGCTGAGGAAGCTCGGCAGTTAGCTCGACTCCACATGCTGCAGGCTCAAGAAAACGATTGCTGAAGGTATGATGTGAGCCATAGCCCTGTTGTCTACCAGCCTGGTGAACTTATCTGGATCTTCACTCCTGTTCAGAAGGTTGGTCTCTCTGAGAAGCTCCTCAGGCTGCCAGATTCTACACTGAATTTGCAGCTGAGTTAGCACCTCTTCTCACTATAATCTATCATAGATCCCTCAATCAAAATACTGTGCACAGTTCTTGGAAACATGAACAGATGGAAGCATACGAGATTGTGACCAAGCAATCAGGGCTCTCTTTACTTCATTTCTTGTTGTGCCATCTGCCTCCTTAAATTCAATTTTTTTACTAATGACCATTAACATACATGAGTATAACCTAAATTTTGTAAAAGAGAAAGGTTGGGACTCAGTCTTAAGAAATATAGCACTAGATCTAATTTTGTGCTTAGTTTTGTGTGTGCAATTAATTTTCTGATTTCTTTTGACTATTATAGTTAATATCTTTCTTATAGGATGATAACAGTAATTGCTTCATGACTTAGATTCTATTGTTGACTTATAAACAAATATAAATTCTATACTAATTATAAACATTTGGAAGAAGAACTACTAGGATACTTAAAGTATATATTTGGCTCCATTCGAATCCCTCCGCCCTCCTCCTTCCTTCCCTCCCTCCTTCCCTCCCTCCCTCCAGCCCTTAATTAGTTACAAAATAATTACAAGGTTTGTCAAAAGTATTGTTTGTATAACTATATCTGTTAACTTCATTATTTAAACAAATAATTTGGCGTAACCTTTAAGGTAGAAGAAAATGTTAAAAATAACCAATTTTTCAATGTATTCAGTTAATTGAATGAATTATGTTTAAATTGTAATTTTTGTAACTTAAACATTGAACAATGTGTAGTTTCAGTGCCTGTTATTGAGCAGATACATAAAGGCCCAATTTTTGGTCTCAAGACAGTCAGTCCACAGCTGATTTTCAGATGGGTAATGCAGTGGAATTAGTGAAACACCAACAGACCCTGTGTTAAAACAATGAGTGTCTGTTCAGTTTATTTGAGAAATAGTGTCACATGTACCATATTATTCTGAAAGAACTGTGAACTGTGTGGTAAGGTTTTTACTGCTCATAGATGATCAACAGCAAACTATTGTAGCAGTATGCTGATGTTTGCCTGCGAGCTATTAATGAGGCTTATCTATATTTACCACCAGTGACCTGGCCATATATCTGTGTAATATTAGGGGCTTGTGAACAGTGAGAGGAAAGAATTGTGAACAGTGACTGTGAAACTGTTGGCTACATCGCTTATGGTAGTCTGTGTTGAACTTCCCCCCCCCCCCCCCCCCCCCATCACAATTTTGTAGCCAATATAAAAATGCAGTAAATTGACCCCGAGGACTATCAATGAAGAAATAAAGCAGGTGAACATCACATGTGGTGCCCCTTCGGGTGAAGATGTGTGGTATGTGAGGCATCGGAATTTTGTCAAGGACAATGAACAGACAATATTATGGGAGAGTGAAATTCAATTATTTTCGAAATATCGGAACTGGTGTAGCTGCCTTTAAGCAGGGAGGTGCTACAGCCAATCAGCGAGTCGGCTCTACGGAAGTAGCCATTGAGGATTGGAGCAGCCAATCAGCATGCTGGTGGACACAACTGACCGGGATAAACAAGACGCCTCACTGAGAAAATTACAATGTACAGCAGCCATGCAGGTGATGAATTGAGAAGATAACCACAGCAGTGGCAGACAAATGAATAAAAATAAGGTAATTCATAGCAAAAGCCATTTTATATTAAGTCACACATTATGAGTGGCCTAAATGAACAAGACATTGTGATGGGCGAGACTGGACAACAGGGTGGTGGTGTGACTGATAACAATGCTGTAGAGGCTAAGTTTTTAAATGAACAGAAAGACTTAATGGGGTTTGATTCGGTAGATGATAGTGGTTATAGGTCAGACATGAATGTAATGTTGAATGATGGGGACAAAAGTCCTATTGTAGGTGAAATGATAAAAGTGTCATCTACACTGTATGGTGATGTGAGCTAAATGCACAAAAGCAGTACTGATGTGGGTGAAATCATTAAGGCTAAGGGGGAGGAATCTAGTAGCAAAAGTCAGCAAGGGCAAAAGGTTATGGCAGATCGAAAATTGGAAGTGATGTTAAGGCAAATTATGAGTAGTCTGAGTAATATGAGTATGAAACAAGACATTAGTAGTATGAAAGAAGACATTTAGGGTGGAAAATAATATGAAAGAAGACTTTAATAGGTTGGAAAAGAAAACTGATAGCATTAGAACTGATATGGCTAGCTTCTTCCCCCCTTGAACCATGGACCTTGCCGCTGGTGGGGAGGCTTGTGTGCCTCAGCGACACAAATGGCCATACCATAGGTGCAACCACAATGGAGGGGTATCTGTTGAGAGGCCAGACAAACGTGTATATACATGGAAGAATCCCAGAGATACTAAAAGGTATAATGGTAAGACAAAGATTTAGGAACCAGGTTTTAAATTGTAAGACATTTCCAGAGGCAGATGTGCACTCTGACCACAATCTATTGGTTATGAACTGCAGATTAAAATAGAAGAAACTGCAAAAAGTTGGGAATTTAAGGAAATGGGACATTGATAAACTGACTAAACCAGAGGTTGTGCAGAGTTTCAGGGAGAGCATAAGGGAACCATTGACAGCAGTGGGGGAAAGAAGTACAGTAGAAGAAGAATGGGTAACTCTGAGGGATGAAGTAGTGAAGGCAGCAGAGGATAAAGTAGGTAAAAAGACGAGGGCTAGTAGAAATCCTTGGGTAACAGAAGAAATACTGAATTTAACTGATGAAAGGAGGACACATAAAAACGCAGTAAATGAAGCAGGCAAAAAGGAATACAAACGTCTCAAAAATGAGATCCACAGGAAGTGCAAAATACTAAGCAGGGAGGGCTAGAGGCTTATCTCACTAGAAGAAAGAAGACATTAATAGGGTGGAAAAGAAAACTGATAGCATTAGAACTGATATGGTTAGATACTGCCTACAGGAAAGTAAAGAGACATTTGGAGAAAAGAGAACCACTTGTATGAATGTCAAGCGCTCAAATGGAAACCCAGTCCTAACCAAAGAAGGGAAAGCAGAAAGTTGGAAGGAGTATATAGAGGGTCTATACAAGGGCGATGTACTTGAAGACAATATTATAGAAATGAAAGAGAATGTAGATGAAGATGAAATGGGAGATATGATACTGCATGAAGAGTCTGACGGAGCACTGAAAGACCTGAGCTGAAACAAGACCCGAGGAGTAGATAACATTCCATTAGAACTACTGACAGCCTTGCGAGAGCCAGTCCTGACAAAACTCTACCATCTGGTCAGCAAGATGTATGAGACAGGAGAAGTACCCTCAGACTTCAAGAAGAATATAATAATTCCAATCCCAAAGAAAGCAGGTGTTGACAGATGTGAAAATTACCGAACTATCAGTTTTATAAGCCACAGCTGCAAAATACTAATGTGAATTCTTTACAGACGAATGGAAAAACTGATAGAAGCTGACCTTGGGGAAGATCAGTTTGGATTACATAGAAATATTGGAACACATGAGGCAATACTGACCTTACGACTTATCTTAGAAGAAAGATTAAGGAAAGGCAAACCTATGTTTCTAGCTTTTGTAGACTTAGAGAAAAGTTTTGACAATTTGACTGGAATACTCTCTTTCAAATTCTAAAGGTTGCAGGGGTAAAATACTGGGAGCAAAAGGCTATTTACAATTTGTATAGAAACCAGATGGCAGTTATAAGAGTCGAGGGGCATGAAAGGGAAGCATTGGTTGGGAAGGGGGTGAAACAGGTTGTACCCTCTCCCCAGTGTTATTCAATCTGTATATTGAGCAAGCAGTAAAGGAAACAAAAGAAAAATTTGGAGTAGTTATTAAATTCCATGGAGAAGAAATAAAAACTTTGAGGTTCGCCGATGACATTGTAATTCTGTCAGGTACAGCAAAGGACTTGGAAGAGCAGTTGAACGGAATGGACAGTGTCTTGAAAGGAGGGTATAAGATGAACATCAACAAAAGCAAAACGAGCATCATGGAATGTAGTCGAATTAAGTCGGGTGATGCTGAGGGAATTAGATTAGGAAATGAGACACTTAAAGTAGTAAAGGAGTTTTGCTATTTTGGGAGCAAAATAACTGATGATGGTCAAAGTAGAGAAGATATAAAATGTAGACTGGCAAGGGCAAGGAAAGTGTTTCTGAAGAAGAGATATTTGTTAACATTGAGTATAGATTTAAGTGTCAGGAAGTCGTTTCTGAAAGTATTTGTATGGAGTGTAGCCATGTATGGAAGTGAAACATGTACAATAAATAGTTTGGACAGGAAGTGAATAGAAGCTTTCGAAATGTGGTGTTATTGAAGAATGATGAAGATTACATGGGTAGATCACATAACTAATGAGGAGGTATTGAATAGAATTGGAGGGACAAGGAATTTGTGGCACAACTTGACGAGAAGAAGGGACCGTTTGGTAGGACATGTTCTGAGGCATCAAGGGATCACAAATTTAGCATTGGAGGGCAGCCTGGAGGGTAAAAATCGTAGAGGGAGACCAAGAGATGAATACACTAAGCAGATTCAGAAGGATGTAGGTTGCAGCAGGTACTGGGAGATGAAGAAACTTGCACAGGATATGGTAGCATGGAGAGCTGCATCAAACCAGTCTCAGGACTGAAGACTGCAACAACAACAATGGTTAGCTTAAAGGATGAACTGAAGAAAGAAATTAAAAAGGAAATTAAGGTAGACAACTCTAACCTTTCAGAGTTAAATAAGACAGATGAGGGCATAGTCAAAGATTGTGATGAAAAGATAAAGAAAGTAGTACATAATATTAAAGAGAAATTAACATTAATGAGTAGTAAATGTGTAGAATAAAGAAAAAAGTTTTGTGATGACAATACTAAGAGGGTGGAGGCTTTCGAGAAACAATGTAAAGATGAAGTCAAAGCAGCCAGGAAATTCTGTGCTGAAAATAGGGTTAAACTTGAGAACCAAATCAATCATATTAAAAATGATTTAGAAACAGAAGAAGAAACCAAGTAAGCAGTAGTGGTAGAGGAAAAACTGGTGAAAGTAAATAAAAATGTAGATTCAAAATTAGCTGAAATGGAGATAAAGATGGGAGAGGTACAAATTCTAAAGCATGGAGTATGCAGTATCCCAAACAGTCTTTCATTTGTTAGTTGTAAGAAGTTTGAACCATCCACTGGTTTTCACTAGGGAATTTAATGATTTGGCTGAAACATGGAATGACAAAGAGAAATGTCATTTATGAGAGGTTTTTCGAATAGATAGGCAGCTGAGGTAGCCTATAGTTGTACTTTGTGGAATAGCTTTAAGAAACATTTTTAGATTAATATGAGTCCAAAAGGAACCAACAGAGAATTTTGAGCAAATTTTGGGGAGGAGAGAAATTTGACTCTTGGAAGGGTACTGTGGAAGTTTTCTGTCAGCTTTGGATAAACAAACTGAAATATATGGACAAAGAGCTAGATAGCGAATCAGTAATTATGGGTTTAGAAATTAAGTTGCCTCAGAAAGTTAGAGAATTGCTTGTACCTGGCTCTGGGTGTAATATTAGTGATTTTTCAAATTATGTTGATAAAGTAAAGAGGGTGAAGCCCTCAGTGGAAGACTGTAGGATGAATTTTGATGACAATAATAAATTATGGAGAAAATGTCAGGTAAATAGGATGAACAGGACTAATTATAATAGAAATTCAAGGAAAGTTTGGGTGGAGGATAGCCAGAATGGGCATGGAAATGATAAGAAAAATTCAAGTAACAGAAATGGAGGATACGATTTTAATTCTGGGTCAAACCATTTAAACTAGATAATGCTCCAGTTTTAGCTCACACTAGAGCACGTGGTGATGAAGAGCCATGTGTATATAAATGTGCTCTAATCACAAGTAAGGGAAATTTAAATGATAGTTGTGAGACAAATGTAAATTCTAATTCTAGTTAGATGTTGAGTGATGGTGTGTGCAGCAAAGTTTATCCTGTAAAAAGAGTGGAGGAACTTACTATAATAAAATTACGTGATGAAACAGAGTGTGTTGCTGTTGCTCAGGATGTCCAAAATGTCAGAATGGATGATAAAGTTTTTGAAGAGAACATAAGGAATTCAGGTGTTTTGTTTTGTGGTCTAATACTGGAAACAAGGATCGACTAATTAACCAAGTATTTGAAGACAATGAAAGTGACAGTGGGTCTGATTCTGACAATAGTTTCAATGATGGCAACAATGATGGAACCCAGTAGTGATGAGGATGAGGTATTTGAGTTTATCATCAATAATGATGGCAATGTGTTAAGTAAAGAAAGAATAGTGGAGGATAATATTAGGACTAACGAAGAGTCAGAGCTTTATGAGAGTGCTTATGAGGAAGATGACCATGCTGTCTGTCATTTGACTGTGTCTGATAATTGTTTTGGTAAACAGGATGATAGTTTTTCCAGGGAATGGATTAATTAGGATTTGTTGTATGAAGAAGATTGCATGGTAAGTAAAAAGGAAGTGTGGCATCCTGTAATAACAGCAAGTGTAGACTGTATAAATGTTAAGTGTGTACTTGATTGTGATTTGAATGGCAGTTTACAAGCATTTTTTGAGTCTGTTAAGAACACAGAGGATATAGGAGTTATGCATGTTTCTGGAATAAAAATTATTGGTGCTACTGGTAAGCTATGAAGGAGTTTGAAACAAGAGGTACTATTAACTGTTGAATTGGCAGGACACCTGTTGGAGTGTAATTTCTTGGTGATTCAAAATCTCAACTTTGATGTTATATTTGGGACTAATTTCTTGTGCAAATAGCAAGTAGGGGGTTCAATATTCTGTGTTGGATTCATTGTGTGGTGATAATGCTTACCCTATATAATAGCAGTAAACATTCCACATGGGAAAAATATATCTAAAAACAAAGATGATGTGACTTACCAAACGAAAGTGCTGGCAGGTTGATGGACACACAAACAAATACAAACAAACACACAAAATTCAAGCTTTCGCAACCAATGGTTGCTTCATTAGGAAAGAGGAAAGGAGAGGGAAAGATGAAAGGATGTGGGTTGTAAGGGAGAGAGTAAGGAGTCATTCCAATCCTGGGAGTGGAAAGACTTACCTTAGGGGAAAAAAACGACAGGTATACACTCGCACACACACAGATATCCATCCACACATACACAGAACGTCACAAGATGTTTGTATGGGTGCACGACAGGAAGGCCTTCAGCACTGACACTAAAACAGGTTGAGATGAGTGTTGGTAAAATACACAAAATAGAAAGGTAAAACAGCATGGAACAGGATAGTAGAAGTGATCCACAAATCTACTGTCCAATATTCTCGACACTGATTTGTTGTTGCATCTTAGAGCATATTCTGAGCTCAAACATAATGAGGTACCTTGAACAGAATCACCTCCTCAGTGCCAATCAACAGGAATTTTGAAAATATTGACCAACTTGCACTTTTCTCACATGGCATACTAAAAGCTTCGAATCAAGGCCACCTGGTAGATGCAGTGTTCCTTGATTTCCAAAATGCATTTGACACAGCACTGCACCTGTGCTTATTGTCAAAAGTATGATCATATGGAGTGATCATATGGGGTATCAAGTGAAATTTTTGACTGGATTGAGGAGTTTTTGGTAGGGAGGACACAGCATGTTATCTGGGATTGAGACTCATTGTCAGATGTAGAAGTAACTTCAGATGTGCTCCAGAGAATTTTGTTGGGACCCTTGTGGTTCATGTTGTATGTTAATGATATTAATAGTAAAATCATACTTTTGCAAATGACACAGTTATCTATATGAATCACTATCTGAAAGCCAGTCACATCTTCATAAGAATCATAATGGTGCAAAGATTGGCAACTTGGTTTAAATGTTCAGAAATGTAAAATTGTATACTTCACAAAATTAAAAAAAATGGTAGTCTATGACTATAATATAAATGAGTCACTGTTGGAATCAGCCACCTCATACATGGGTGTAACACTTTGTAGGGACATGAAATGGAAAGTTCACATAGGCTCAATTGTGAATAAAGTGGACAGTAGACTGCAGTTTATTGGTAGAATACAGGGGAAGTGCAATCCATCTACAAAGGAGATCACTTACAAATGACACGTGTGATTGATTCTAAAATACTGCTCAAGTGCGTGGGACCCATACTGAACAGGACTAACAGGGATATTGAACATATACAGAAAAGGGCAGCATAAATGGTCACAGGTTTGTTAGGTCCTTGGGAGGGTATCACAAAGATACTGAAGGAACTGAGCAGGAGGATTCTTAAAGACAAACATAAACTACCCTGAGAAAGTCTATTAAAGTTTCAAGAGCTGGCTTTAAATGAAGACTCTAGGAATATTTTTCAAACACCAACATATTGCTCACACAGGGATTCTGAGGTTATAATAACTACATGCATTCAAATAGGCATTCAAACAGTTATTCTTCATATGCTCTATGTGTAATGGAACATGAAGAAACCCTAGTAACAAGTACGATGGGTCATAATCTCTGGCATGCACCTCACAGAAGTTTGCGGAGTATGATGTAGATGCAGATCAGCTGTCTGTATAAGCAGAAAATAAATCTCCCTTTAATACTCATGGAGTTATATGGAATCAACATCCCTGAGTCCTAATATTATCTTCATAATGCCTATGGGTACCCGTGGTCTAGGGGTAGCATCTTTGATTCATAATCAAAACGTCTTTGGTACCTGGTTCGATCTCCGCCAATGCCTAAATTTTGATAAATAATCAGAATTGGCGGCCGAAGACTTCCGGCATAAGAAGTCAGCCTCATTCTGCCAACGACCTTGTCAAAGAGGGCGGAGGAGTGGATAGAGGTTCGGGCACTCTCTTGTCTTAGGGGTGGGAAATTGCCCCTAAAGGTGGAAGAATCAGCAATGATCAATGACATGAGGATGCAGAAGGCAATGGAAACCACTGCATTAAAGACACGTAATGTGTATCCACAGGACATGTGGCCTGTAGTTCAAGAAGTGTCATGATGATCTCTCCATTGGCAAAAGATTCCGGAATAGTCCCCCATTCGGATCTCCGGGAGGGGACTGCCAGGGGGGAGGTTACCATGAGAAAAAGATTGAATAATCAACGAAAGGATAATGTTCTACGAGTTGGGGCATGGAATGTCAGAAGCTTGAATGTGGTAGGGAAACTAGAAAATCTGAAAAGGGAAATGCAAAGGCTCAATCTAGATATCGTAGGGGTCAGTGAAGTGAAGTGGAAGGAAGACAAGGATTTCTGGTCAGATGAGTACTGGGTAATATCAACAGCAGCAGAAAATGGTATAACAGGTGTAGGATTCATTATGAATAGGAAGGTAGGTCAGAGGGTGTGTTACTGTGAACAGTTCAGTGACTGGGTTGTTCTAATCAGAATCGACAGCAGACCAACACCGACAACGATAGTTCAGGTATACATGCCAACGTCGCAAGCTGAAGATGAACAGATAGAGAAAGTGTATGAGGATATTGAAAGGGTAATGCAGTATGTAAAGGGGGACGAAAATCTAATAGTCATGGGCGACTGGAATGCAGTTGTAGGGGAAGGAGTAGAAGAAAAGGTTACAGGAGAATATGGGCTTGGGACAAGGAATGAAAGAGGAGAAAGACTAATTGAGTTCTGTAACAAGTTTCAACTAGTAATAGCGAATACCCTGTTCAAGAATCACAAGAGGAGGAGGTATACTTGGAAAAGGCTGGGAGATATGGGAAGATGTCAATTAGATTACATCATGGTCAGACAGAGATTCCGAAATCAGATACTGGATTGTAAGGCGTACCCAGAAGCAGATATAGACTCAGAGCACAATATAGTAGTGATGAAGAGTAGGCTGAAGTTCAAGACATTAGTCAGGAAGAATCAATACGCTAAGAAGTGAGATACAGAAGTTCTAAGGAATGACGAGATACGTTTGAAGTTCTCTAACACTATAGATACAGCAATAAGGAATAGCGCAGCAGGCAAAACAGTTGAAGAGGAATGGACATCTGTAAAAAGAGCCATCACAGAAGTTGGGAAGGAAAACATAGGTACAAAGAAGGTAGCTGCGAAGAAACCATGGATAACAGAAGAAATACTTCAGTTGATTGATGAAAGGAGGAAGTACAAACATGTTCCGGGACAATCAGGAATACAGAAATACAAGTCACTGAGGAATGAAATAAATAGGAAGTGCAGGGAAGCTAATACGAAATGGCTGCAGGAAAAATGTGAAGACATCGAAAAAGATATGATTGTTGGAAGGACTGACTCAGCATACAGGAAAGTCAAAACAACCATTGGTGACATTAAAAGCAACGGTAGTAACATTAAGAGTGCAATGGGAATTCCACTGTTAAATGCCGAGGAGAGAGCAGATAGGTGGAAAGAATACATTGAAAGCCTCTATGAGTGTGAAGATTCGTCTGATGTGATAGAAGAAGAAACAGGAGTCAATTTAGAAGAGATAGGGAATCTAGTATTAGAATCGGAATTTAAAGGACCTTTGGAGGACTTACGGTCAAATAAGGAGGAAGGGATAGATAACATTCCATCAGAATTTCTAAAATCATTAGGGGAAGTGGCAAAAAAACGACTATTCATGTTGCTGTGTAGAAAAAATATGAGTCTGGCGACATGCTATTTCACTTTCGGAATAGCATCATCCACACAATTCTGAAGACGGCAAGAGCTCACAAGTGTGAGAATTATCGCACAATCAGCTTAACAGCTCATGCATCGAAGCTGCTTACAAGAATAATATACAGAAGAATGGAAAAGAAAATTTAGAATGCGCTAGGTGACGATCAGTTTGGCTTTGGGAAAAGTAAAGGCACGAGAGAGGCAATTCTGACGTTACGGCCAATAATGGAAGCAAGGCTAAAGAAAAATCAAGACACGTTCATAGGATTTGTCGACTTGGAAAAAGCGTTCGACAATATAAAATGGTGCAAGCTGTTCGAGATTCTGAAAAAAGTAGAGGTAAGCTATAGGGAGAGACAAGTCATATACAATATGTACAACAACCAAGAGGGAATAATAAGAGTGGACGATCAAGAACGAAATGCTCGTATTAAGAAGGGAGTAAGACAAGGCTGTAGCCTTTTGCCCCTACTCTTCAATCTGTACATCGAGGAAGCAATGATGGAAATAAAAGAAAGTCTCAGGAGTGGGATTAAAATACAAGGTGAAAGGATATCAATTATACGATTCACTGATGACATTGCTATCCTGAGTGAAAGTGAAGAAGAATTAAACGATCTGCTGAACGGAATGAACAGTCTAATGAGTACACAGTATGGTTTGAGAGTAAATCGGAGAAAGATGAAGGTAATGAGAAGTAGTAGAAATGAGAACAGCGAGAAACTTAACATCAGGATTGATGGTCACAAAGTCAATGAAGTTAAGGAATTCTGCTACCTAGGCAGTAAAATAACCAATGACTGACGGAGCAAGGAGGACATCAAAAGCAGACTCGCTATGGCACAAGAGGCATTTCTGGCCAAGAGAAGTCTCTTAATATCAAATACCGGCCTTAATTTGAGGAAGAAATTTCTGAGGATGTACGTCTGGAGTACAGCATTGTATGGTAGTGAAACTTGGACTGTGGGAAAACCGGAGCAGAAGAGAATCGAAGCATTTGAGATGTGGTGCTATAGACAAATGTTGAAAATTAGGTGGACTGATAAGGTAAGGAATGAGGAGCTTCTACGCAGAATCGGAGAGGAAAAAAATATGTGGAAAACACTGATAAGGAGAAGGGACAGAATGATAGGACATCTGCTAAGACATGAGGGAATGACTTCCATGGTACTAGAGGGAGCTGTAGAGGGCAAAAACTGTAGAGGAAGACAGAGATTGGAATACCTCAAGCAAATAACTGAGGACGTAGGTTGCAAGTGCTACTCTGAGATGAAGAGGTTAGCACAGCAAAGGAATTCGTGGCGGGCCACATCAAACCGGTCAGTAGACAAAAAAAAAAAAAAAAAAAAAAAAAAAATGCCAATGGAGTGCCTAATTAGGTATTCCTTCCTTTTGTTTTTGAATATCTGGGGATTTTCAATTTCTTGCCTAATGTGTGGTGGTATTCTGTTCTAGATTTTTCCACTATACTATAAAGCACCATTTTAAACTGTAGCCAACATTAAGTCAAAATTCAGCAAGACATTCCACCAACTGCCACTTCAAGCACAATGAAATGCTTCTCATCACATGAGTTACCCAAAGTTTGTAGTCAACTGCTAGGTTGATGATTATCTTGTTCCCTTTTGTACACATATTTCACTCTTGTGTGTTTGGAGCAGCATTAAGCTCAAAATATACCACAAATTCTCTTCACAAAAACTACCTTCCAGAAAGTTGCACTGTTGCTTTTTTCCTGTTTGTTACATGAGGAGAAAATAAGAGAGTTAATTTGTGCTATAAAAGTTTCACAAATGTCAGACTTCTAATTTGTCACAAATCACATATTTACAAGTGAAAGCAAACATAACAGTGAGATTTTATGATGCTAAACTTACTATGCTATACATATTTGCTTTTAATGAGAAAAAAGTCTGCATCATATATTCTGTGTAATGAAAACTAGCAGTATCCATCATTAGTTATGGGATAGAGTACTTCACATTTACTTTCTTACTTCTTATTTTAGAGACACTGTGCAATGGAAACATATGTTTGTTTGCTTATAGTGTTCTGTTATTTGAGACTCGAAGTTAATTAGGGAATTTTCATTTGTGTAGATGGAGAGCATATAGCATTTCACTTTCATGTGTATTGTTTGACTTATGAATGTTACTGCCAAGCAGTTGTCAATATATAAGACATTTTTATGTCTAAAATGACAACGTTTTGAAAAGCTGAACTTTATTCCATATAATGTCCCACACCCATTTCAGTGGGAATGGTGTGTCACCTGGAGAATGCTTCAATTTTGATCCTTCAAACACATACGTAACCTGCAAATCAAAAAAACAAAAATATTTAACACATTATAGTTCTTTCACTGGCCAATACAAAACTTTATAATATCATGTTTTTATTTTAATTTTACTTTAAGTAATCCATGATTGTATTAGTATATATGATGGAAGGAATGCTTAAAAATAATATATACAATAAGGAACATCCTGGTAGAATGTAAATAATTTAGTAGTAAAGAAAACCATAAACCAAACATCAAAAGCACTGAGTCATTAACAGGCACACACAAAACAAAAAATGAAAATTTGCTAGCTTTTGAAGACTTTCAGAAGTTAGAGAAAAAAGCATGAACACAGCTACATTGTGGCAGCTGAACACAGAAGCCAACACAATGAAGCTGCTTCTACTATTACTCCTAAATTATTATTGACGATATTGTGCTCTTTTCCCCAGTTCCTTAGCGGAATGCTCTACAGATAAGACAATATTCAGTGTTGCTATGGAAATACTGTGTCAAATTAAAAGCAGTAGAAACCTTTTTAAGGATCTTAAAATTCTTACACTCTCCTCCCAATAAATTTACTCCTTAAGGTTTTTTGTTGCTATTAATATAAACCAATTTGAACTGAACTGTGTTATGCACAGGCACAAAACAAGGCACAAAATTATTTTTATGTAAACTTTGTCTCCTTGTCTTATGATTCAGAATGGAATTATGTACTCTGGTGGGAAGCTCCCAACTAATCTAAGGCAAGGAATTGGAAAGCCCTACAAATTAAAAAGGAAATATAAAACATACTTCACTAGCCATGCTTTCTACAAATTATCTATCAAGATTCATGGACTGAAAATTCCTATTAATTACATGGCAAGCAGCAGTATTTATATAAAGCTCTATGACAAGTAATAATGCGCTATAAATAGTACTCTGTCTCTATAGATGTGAAAATGTATCCTTCTAAAATATCATTTTAATCAAGTAAATAATAGCAGATAAACAACAGCTACCCAATAAAATTCAGGAGGCAGCAGTTTCTTTTAAATAGCAGCTTTCTTCCTAATTTATTTGATTAAATTTTGATGGAATATGCTAAGCAGTATTTATTTATTTATAGTATGATGACAGAGAACTATTATAGTATGATCACAAGAAATACAGACAACTATTCACAACAAATACATACATTTCTATACAGATAGGCACAATCACAAGTTCATATGGGTTCAGTGCTTTAAGCCCAGATTGGAAATTGAGTCTGAAGATTCTGCAGACAAATTGTAAAGGTCTTCCATCATTCCTTTGAATGCTCTAAGGGAACATGCAGATGTCATGTGATGTAAGATTTGTCATCTTTTCTCAATGGAGGGCTTCCATTCCCATTGGTGTAGCAATGTTCCACATCTGCTGCAGTCACATGATTCACTATGCACCACTGTCATCAGAGCAGATGAAAACCTGCTGGTCGCTCACAGGAAGTTTAGATTAACAGATTATGCTCAATGGGAGAGAGCTCCAGCCATTGATTGTTCCACACTTCTTGTGTTGAAGACTGTGCCTGCAGGCTGACTGCTGCATGCCATGATGGTTTTATAGACCTCTGTCACCAGGTTTCTGATGAAATTTCTGAATGAGTTGGTAATAATTGTGGGTTGCTTTTTATTCTTGTCCACATGTTCAGCAATGACTGTGAAGTCCTTATGTATGTTTGCAGAATATTATTAAGTACTGATAACCAGCAAATGTTTGTGGGGCAAACACACCCAACCATGAGGCACATTGCTTGATTGTGCTGTGTTAATTATTCTAGTGTGAGAACTGTTTAGTCATGTGGAACAGTAGTATTCTGTGACTAGTATGAAACTGCTAGAGCTGATGATCTGAGAACTACTGTAATGGTGTTCAAGGCAGCTTTTGTTAATTTTTGGGGCAGATTTGGTTTTAGTTGCCACATCCTGGAGATGGACTTTGTGTGTCAACGGTCTAGGGCCACATGTAGGTATTTTGGATTGTTGAAATATTGGAAGCTCTGATCCTGAGATTTGATCCTGAGTGATCATATCAATTTCATCTGCATAAATAAATTTCCTGGACTTTGTTTCTGGAAGGTTGTATGAGTACAGACTAAAAATGAATGGGGCCATCATTTATTTTGTGAACTTGGCTTTTCAAATTCTCTGAGAACACCTGGAAGCATCTGTCATTCAGCATGTTGCTGATTAGAGTGGTTAGTTTCTGACATTGAATGACACTGATAAAACTGAATTGGAGTTTGTCATTCCATACAGTATCATAGGTTGCAGTTGGATCTAAAAGACCCCCACCCCCCCCTTTCCCCCATTTTTATCTTCTGCTTCTCAAAGGCATTTTTTATATGATTTGCTATTGCTATCACGTGCTCCTCATGTCCTCTTCCTGGTCTAAGCCAACCTTGCTCTATTGGGATGTGTTTGTTGATGGCTAAGCAGATTCTGTTATGAATGAGCGTCTCCAGGTGCATCAACATGAAACTACAGAGAGCAATGGCTGATAGTTTGCAACTCTAGATGGATCTTTGTTTGGTTTTATTGCAGCAATGATCATACATTCCTTGAAGAGACGTGGCAGATGACTTGTCTCTAAGGTATTGGAAAAGAAAGTCTTCAGCCATTTGACAGTAGCAGGACCACAGTACAACAGCAACTTGGATAAATACTATGAATGCATGCTGTCTTCTTAAGTTTTGCATTGTTTACAGCTTCTATGGTCTCTCCCAATTGAAATGGGGTGGAAAAGTCAGATGTTTGTGGAACTGACCATATCCCTACTTTTAAGACATGTCTCACTCCTATTACGATGTGTTTCTGTCTCTTTGGCGTGGAGGTGGAGATCATGTGATTGGCTATATCATCTAAATTAATGTTGAATTTTTGTCAGGTGGTGGTGTTTGCTTTATCAAGCTTTTTCATTAAGGACCAGGCCTTCCTGCTGTAGTGAGTATGATCCAAGGAACCTACAGATTCTTTCCATATGTTTTATCTGCTCTCATTTAGAACTAAGCAATATAGAGATAGATTATCATTAACATGGTATACAGATTATTTTTCTTTTATGTCTTTGTCTCCTGCTAATGTATTCCTTGACTCATTCCCCATCCCTGAAGGGGATTCTTGACAGCATCTATGGGACATGGTGAATGAATGAATAAGATTTACTGAGGATCTGATGCCATCTCTGATACCACATAAACAGGACTGAAAGATTGCTAATATTTCTAATGATGTCCTTATTCAAAGCTAACTAATACAGAATACACATCAGAATACACATACACACACATTCACCTGTTTGGCTAGAACTTGCCAGCCTATTGCAATTTGCTGACACAGCAGTTTAATTTGGGTGTGGAGTTGTGGAGGTGGAGTGTATGAAGGGAGAAAGGAGGTGGTGGGGGGAGGGAGAATTGGACAGAATTGTGACATGTGAGAGGTTATTGTATACAGAGATGATGTCAACTTTTGTATTCCGCCTGGATAGAAGGTGCGTGGTTCTACTCCTGTGAAGTGGTTCTGTAATATAGACTGAGAGTGAAGGAAGCGAGTAGGAGCAGGAGAGGTGAAGCACTTTGGTACTGCATGTGACTTTAATACTTTTAATAGAGCCAAAAACACAAGTAAATATCAAATGCATGCATAACTTTGGCTAGGATGAGCATGTAGGTGTGAAGCCATAGTCCATGTCTAATCCTGCAAAGTTCGGATGACTATTCTGTATAATCTCAAAACTAACAAATACTCTTTGCTGTCCAAACTTTAACTGAACATAACTAATACAAAGACTCAATAGAAAGCTAGCCCACTCACTAGTAGAAACGGTATTTCCAGGCCATCTGCTGTTGATGAAAATGCGTGAAATCAAGACGGCAATCCCTGAGCTCCACAGCGTCGGCCAGAGGGGCTGTGGTCAGCGTAGTTAGTCTTCTCTCATAGTGCCAGTTTACGAGAGAGTGCACCTATGTTGTGGCATCGTAACTTTCATCGCAACATCAACAGTGATAAGTAAGGATCCAGGTGGCCACCAGGTGAGGATGGTTTAGAGGCGAAGAAAGAAGTACTTTATTTGTGATATGGAAAGCTTACCTATGAACATATGTTGCAGATGGAGGTCTATTAGACATGAGATTCTTTCGATGAGGACATAGCAACCAACTAAGCATTTAGAATGGTTGAGTCTATGGATTCTGAGAAGCTTGTAGAAAGTGGGTATGCAGGGAATTAGTCGGGATGAGAAGTGAGATGGAGTTGGGGGAGAGATTCTGAGGTGGCTCCAAAACTGACCAAAACCCAATATTGAACCTTGCCTCTCTGTGCATGAAGGTTCAGTAATAATCTTGGTAAATTACAGTGACTACCTAACATAAGGTATCTAACATAAGCTACTGCTGTTAAAGTGCCTTGCCAAAGTAAACAATTCTAATGAAATTAAGGATCTCGAAAAACCACTAAGAAACTGTATAAGAAAGAGTTACAATTGGCGAAACAAAGATACAACACAAATCTCATAAAAAGTAGTAAAAACCAATGCAAAACAACCTGGTCAGTAATTAATACTGTTAAAGGTGAAATCAGAAACTTGGACAAGACAGTCCCAATACCAGCAGATACACTCAATAAATATTTTGTGAGCTGTCCTGATGATATCAAAAAGTTGATCAGTCAACCCATTGTAACATGTATAGACTATCTTAAGAGAGCAAACCTAAATCATAATAGGGCTAGATCATCATTGAAACACTTTAACGAGGTATGCCAACATGAAGTTCTTAAAATAGTGAAAGAAATGAAAAATTCACACAGTACAGATATTTTTAATATGCCAAACAATCTACTGAAAGAAATCATACATTACATTGCAGCACCATTAACATATTCTATAAACCTGTGTCTCATAGAAGGGTTTTCCCCTGATCCTCCCACACTATCCAAGGTAACTCCAGTCTTTAAGAAGGGTGTCAGATCAGATCCTGCAAACTACAGACCAATTTCACCAATTCCATTACTAGGAAAAGTTCAAATGGTTCAAATGGCTCTGAGCACTATAGGACTTAACTGCTGTGGTCATCAGTTCCCTAGAACTTAGAACTACTTAAACCTAACTAACCTAAGGACATCACACACATCCATGCTCGAGGCAGGATTCGAACCTGCGACCGTAGCGGTCGTGCAGTTCCAGACTGTAGCGCCTAGAACCGCTCGGCCACTCCGGCCAGCACTAGGAAAAGTCTTTGAAGGTATAATATATCAGTAGATGTATGAGTACCTAGAACTAAATGGTATGTTAAGTGCGTCACAGTTCGGTTACAGAAAAGGAAGGTCAGCTATACATGCCATAGAGCTCTTAGTCAGAGACATTCTAGCAGCATTTGAGGACCATGCGCACACACAGGTAACCTTATGTGATCTGAGCAAAGCTTTTGACTGTGTTGACCACTCACATTTGCTCTCTAAACTTCAGTACTATAGAATATGTGATAAAAGTTTAAAACTCATCAAATCATACATCAATAAAAGGAAACAGGTGGTGAGTTCAGGAAGTCATCTGTCAAACATACTCAAGGTTCAACACTGAGTGCCACAGGGGTCTAAATTGAGACCACTTATTTTCCTTGTACACATAAATGACCTACCAGGAAATATAGATGTAAAGACACATATGTATGCAGATGATGCAGCTTTTCTATCTGTAAACCGTGTACTCAATAACCTTGTAAGTGATATGAAATTGGCAAAAGAAAATGCAACATCATGGTTTAATGCAAATGGCCTGCTATTAAATGAGGAAAGGACCCAGAACATGCGATTCAGTCTATCAAAGACTACAAAAATAGAAAAACAAAAGGCAAAATTTTTAGGTATCGTACTTGACAACAGTCTAACATGGAACTCTCATGTTGATTTCATAGTGGTTAGGTTGTCAAGAGTTATATATTTGTTGAAGAGACTGATGTGTTGTGTGACATTTGAGTACATAAGGACAGTGCACTTTGCCTTTTTTCAATCTGTTTTAAGGTATGGGTTAATACTCTGCAGAAACAGCAGAAAAATAAATGAAATTATGGTGATCCAGAAGAAAGTAATCAGAGTAATGACTAAGGTAGATAATAGAACACATTGTACACCACTGTTCATTAAACACAGAATTTTAACAGTTATTAATTTATATATTCTTGACAGCATTAACTACATACTTGCTGAACTACCTAATTTAAGTGTAACAAATCAAAGGCATGACTACTATACAAGAACATGTACTTCTCTGCTGTTGCCACAAAGTAGATTAGCTAAAACTAACAAGAGTCATTAGTATATGGCAATTAAAATATATAACAAATTGTCTAAAAATGGGTCAATCAAGCCTGACAAATTATTTAAAGAAAATGTACATAACTTCAAGTTAACTAATCCATTCTATTCATTAGAAATTTTGTAGAAATGTGCAATATCAACTTAAATATGTAAAAATTTATTTTGTAAAATTAATAGTTTAAGTGAACTGAAAAATTCTATTGCATGTAATAATGCTGAATGACCAATAAAGAATCTGAATCTGAATCTGCCGTCTGACTGACTCATCCACCAGCAGGTTTTGCTATGGTGATCCCATCCCACATATACAGCAAAACCATCTGTCCTTAATCAAATTATTTATGAGTAAAGGAGATGACTCTATGAACAGAACAGGCATTTAATTGTTAAGGAGCATACACAAAAGAGAATGAAAACTTTAGTACCTTGACACACAGGTATGGCACCTGGTGAAGAGTGGTGCATGATGAACATGATGGACTGGAAGGGAGACAAAGGACAGAAGGAGGGAAAACAATTGGGTAGAGGGTGTTGGGGAAGTGGGTTAGTGGTGGATGATGTCAGAAGTTGAGGTCCGGAGGATTACAGGAATGAAGTTTGTTTGCATTGCAAGGATAGCTCTCATCCACATAGATCACAAAATGTGGTGGTAGAAGAAAGGATCCAGATGGCTCAGGTTACGAAGCAGCCATTGAACTCTTGCATGTTGTGCCATTGAGTGGTCAACTTTGTTCTTCAACACAGTTTATTTGTGGCCATTCATTCTGGTAGAGAGGTGGTTGGTAATCATGCTCACGTAGAATGCTGTGTAGTGATTGTAGCTCAGCTGGTACATGGCATGGCTATTTTCACATGTGCCCCTGCCTCTGATGGAATTTTATCCATAATCAAATCTGGACACCAATCCTCTCTCTGGACACTGGAATATAGCTGGTCCCTGGAAAAGAGAGAATCTTGTTGACCAACATGCCCAACCCATTACCTGCACCTTAGTTTCCCATGTGAAAGACACAAAACACCTCTTACATTGGCAGATTAAAACTGTGTGCTGGACCGAAACTCAAAATTGGAACCTTTGCCATTTGCAGGAAAGTGCTCTATAAACTAAGCAACTGAAGCATGACTCACACCACATCCTCGCAATTTCACTTCCACCAGTGCCTCATCTACTTTCCAAACTTCACAGAAGTTCTCCTGTGAAACCTACAAGACTAGCATTCCTGGAACAAAGGATATTGCAGAGCCATGGCTCAGACACAGCCTGGGGGATGTTTCCAGAATGAGACTTTTTCTCTGCAGTGGATTATGCACTAATATGAAACTTCCTGGCAGATTAAAACTGTATACCAGACTGAGACTCAAACTTGGGACCTTTGCCTTTCATGGGTGAGTGTTCCATGTGTGATGAAGAAAGCTGAGACATCTTTATTTCCCCTCTTTTTTTCCATCTGCCTCCTTAACATTCATTTTTGAACCAATTATCATTAACATACATGAATATCATCTGCATTTTCATATAAGAGAAAGGTGGGACCTCAGTCTTAAAGAATATAACACTAGAACTAATTCTGTGCTTAATTTTATGTATGTAATTGATTTTCTAATTTATTTCATCTATTCCTAGTTAGTATCTTCTATTATAGGGCAAAATCAGTGATTGTTTTGTAACTTAAATTCTATTGTTGATGTATAAACAAATATAAATTCTGTACTAATTATAAACATGTGGAAGATGAAATACTAGTAATATTAAAGTGTCTATTTAGCTCTATTTGAAAACATGTTAGCAAAGCCAGTCCTTCATTACCTTCAAAGTCATTAACAGTTTTATCAAAAGTATTGTTTGTGTAATTATATATCTTAATTTCATGATTTAAACAAATAATTTTGCTTAACCCATGTAGTAGAAGAAACTGTTAAAAAGAACCAATTGTTTGATGCATTCAGTTAATTTAATGAGTTAAGTTTTAATAGAAATTGAAATTTCTATAAATTTAACACATTGAGTATAGATTTAAGTGTCAGGAAGTCATTTCTGAAAGTATTTGTATGGAGTGTAGCTATGTATGGAAGTGAAACATGGACGATAAATAGTTTGGACAAGAAGAGAATAGAAGCTTTCGAAATGTGGTGCTACAGAAGAATGCTGAAGATTAGATGGGTAGATCACTTAACTAATGAGGAGGTATTGAATAGGATTGGGGAGAAGAGAAGTTTGTGGCACAACTTGACCAGAAGATGGGATCGGTTGGTAGGACATGTTTTGAGGCACCAAGGGATCACCAAGTTAGTATTGGAGGGTAGCGTTGAGGGTAAATATCGTAGAGGGAGACCAAGAGATGAATACACTAAGCAGATTCAGAAGGATGTAGGTTGCAGTATGTACTGTGAGATGAAGAAGCTTGTGCAGGATAGAGTAGCATGGAGAACTGTATCAAACCAGTCTCAGGACTGAAGACCACAACAACAACAACAACAACAACATAAATTTAACTTCAAACAATGTGTAAGTTCAATACCGATTATTGTGTGGATGTATAAGGACCCAGTGGTCACAGGACAGTCAGTCCATGGCTGAGTTTCAGATGAGGAACCTGTGTTAGAGCAACAACAATGCATCAACATAACTGTGAATTAAGTGTAACACAATTAGACCATGCATTAAACCAATGACAATGTCTGCTCCATACACACCTGATTATTCTGAAAGAACTGTGGACTATGTGGTTATTTTTTTACTGCTCACAGATGTTCAATTGTAAACTATTGTAGCAATATGTGGATGTTCACCTGCAACCTGTTAATTAGGCTTATTGAAAGTTAAACAGTAGTGCACTGGTCACATAACTGTGTAATATTGGGGGGGGGGGGGGAGGGGGGGGTTAGGGAGGGGCGTTGTTAACAGTGAAAGTAAAGGACTGTGCATCTGTCGGCTACATAATTTACAGTTGACAGCCCCCTATTTTTGCAGCTAGTACATCGACACCGAGGATAATCAACAAAGAGGTAAAGCAGGGAACATCGTCTCACTATGAACTAAGCTACCCAAGAATGAAACATTCCCCATTTTCACAGCTTTACTTCTGCCAGTACCTCATCTCCTATCTTCCAAACTTCACAGAAGTCCTCCTGCAAAACTTCCAAGACTAGTGTTCGTGGAAGAAAGGGTATTGCAGAGATGTGGCTTAGCCACAGTCTGGTAAAGGACTTGCCTGTGACTGACAAAGGTCCCAAGTTTGGGTCTCAGTCTGGCACACCATTTTAATCTGCCACTGAGTTTCATATCAGTGCACACTCTGCTACAGAGTGAATAATCTCATACTGGACATCTTATGTTACCTCTAAACCATATCGACCCCGTTCGATCGATGCTCATTAGTGTTCACATCACCTATCAATGCATCAACACATCCCACATACATAGCTGTGCCTCAGGTTTGGTGATGGCATCTTCATGATCAGCTTTGCTTCTGCCAGTAGCTTTCCCACACTTTGCCGATTTCACAGTTCTCCTGCACATACAGAAGATCTTATATTAAGTTTGGACAGGAGGAGTGACAGGTACTACTGGAGATAAAGCAGCGAGGACAATTTGTGTGTGGCTCATGGACTGATCAGGCAGTACAGATTTAGCTAACAAAAGCCTAACTCTGGGCTTGTGTTCCTGCCCAGTTTTAAATTGGCAGAAAGATTCATAAATCATTTTTTTGGGTTCTGTTTTGCCTGGATTCCAAAAGAACAGATTCCACCTTTCATAACAGAGTTAGTTGAAATCATCTACTTGGTCTTATGTTATTAGTAACAGTACTTATAATTATAATTTTTTATTTATTTTATGATGGATTTTAAAATCTTATTGTCTACAGCATAATTTTCATATTGCTGGTGTTGATAATCTACAGGTGTTGTACAAATATATTGAAACACTGTCAGAAGTGCTTGCTTCAAAATAAATGCAGACGCCATCCATGCCTACAGGTTCCACTGTTGCATTTGGAACTTAATGGCACCTGTGCAATGAGCTCAATGCATTGCAAGTGTCACAATCTGAAAAGAGTTCTGCATAGTGTGTTATGGCTGAGTCAAATGATTCAGAACATGTGCAAATTGTTGATACTCTTATAATGGAAGAAAATTGTTTGGTTGGATGAGTCTTGCTTCACACTGTTTCAAACTTATGGACAAGTTTACATACCAACATGAAACATGGCAGGGGTTTGGTGATGATTTGGGCAGTCCCATAGTTACTCTCCAATGCTGCTTTACTGCCAAGGATTTCGTGTTATGGTACAAAGTTTGTTTCCCAATGGTCATGCTGTGCTCCAAAACAAAAGGACTCCTGTTCACAAAGCTCATATCATCCAGGAGTGGTTTTGTGAGCACAAGGATGAAGTGCAGGCCACCACAGTCATGCGACCTCAAAATTATCAAGCCTTTGTGGTTTACTTCAGAGAAAAGGATGTGTCATCACTATCCACCTCCATCATAGTTACCTGAAATTGTCATTATTTTGCAACAGCAGTGGAATAAGAGTCCCTTGAAAACCATACCAGCTCTATATTTATCCATTCTGAGATGACTGGAAGCTGTTTTGAGTGTCAAAGGGTTTCCTCTACTATATTGGTAATGTGCAGTGTATTTGATGTTTCCATTTTTTGTGGACACCCTGTAGCTGAACCACCTAAAATCAATTTTTATGAATAAAGATTCTCAATTTGAGAATCAGTCAAAATATGTGGACATAGAGTTTGAAGTGAGCTAGTAAATAACTTTGAATGTAGCAAAACACCTCATTTGAAAGCCCTTCAGCTCCTCTTTTCAAGCATTTTACTTTTTTCTAAATCATCATATTTCAAAATTTATTCAGAATTAAATGTGGTAATTTCCATACTGGTAGGAGTCATCCAACATGTAAAAGTCAGTCCCTGGTTAGCATTCATCTAGCTGAAAAATCTGTGTCATTCAGAATGAACAATACATAATTAGAACAGAATTAAAGTGTATCAGTCAGTTATCAGCATGTGAACATCAATGTGCAAATATTTTTGAAAGACTTCTGTAACTCACTCTGTGAGTAACTAGTAATTGATAAATAAAATGTTATACAATTACTAACAAAGTGATAGAGGGGCTGGCCAGTACTTACCTCAGCTCAGTACAGCCGATAGAAACAAAAAAAACAACTGAAAATTTAAGTTCCTAGCTTTCAGAATAAATGTTCCTTCATCAGGGAGGAGAGAGGGGAAAGAAAGGGAAGAAGGGAAAGTGGATTTAGTTACTCACAACCCAGGTTATGAAGCAACAGGGAAAGGAAAACAGGGAAGGTAGCAAGGATGGAGGCATGGTTGTCAGAGGGAAGCCAAAGAAATTCTACTGTAGGTACTGTGCCAGCTTCAAACCAAAGAGGATGCATACAGAAGTAAAGAGGTGTATAGTATAAAGATGTAGGATGAAAAGATGCATGAATGGCTAAAGAGGAAAGGGAAAGAGGAGAAGACTGAAAAGTAAATGGGAGTGAGGTTGTTTAATGTAGGTTCAGTCCAGGGGGATGGCAGGATGAAAGGATGTGCTGGAGTGCAAGTTCCCATCTCCGCAGTTCAGAGGGATTGGTGTTGGGTGGGAGAAGCCAAATGGCACATACGGTGTAGCAGGTTCCTAGGTCCCTAGAATTATGCTGGAGGGCATACCAATACCCAGTAGCGGAGCATGCCCTCCAGCATAATTCTAGGGACCTAGGAACCTGCTACACCGTATGTGCCATTTGGCTTCTCCCACCCAACACCAGTCCCTCTGAACTGCGGAGATGGGAACTTGCACTCCAGCACATCCTTTCATCCTGCCATCCCCCTGGACTGAACCTACATTAAACAACCTCACTCCCATTTACTTTTCAGTCTTCTCCTCTTTCCCTTTCCTCTTTAGCCATTCATGCATCTTTTCATCCTACATCTTTATACTATACACCTCTTTACTTCTGTATGCATCCTCTTTGGTTTGAAGCTGGCACAGTACCTACAGTAGAATTTCTTTGGCTTCCCTCTGACAACCATGCCTCCATCCTTGCTACCTTCCCTGTTTTCCTTTCCCTGTTGCTTCATAACCTGGGTTGTGAGTAACTAAATCCACTTTCCCTTCTTCCCTTTCTTTCCCCTCTCTCCTCCCTGATGAAGGAACATTTATTCCGAAAGCTAGGAACTTAAATTTTCAGTTGTTTTTTGTGTTTCTATTGGCTGTACTGAGCTGAGGTAAGTACTGGCCAGCCCCTCTATCTCTTTTTTAGTAATTGTTTCACATCTTTATATGAGATTTTCCATTAATTGGTTAAATAAAATGTTATGTGTGATACGTGAACAAGTGATATGTGCAGTGCCTTGAATAATAAATTCAATGGTGAAACTGTTCAGTAAATATGTCATGGTTATGGATACTTGTTACTTCTGGCCTGTGTAAGATGAACTAAACATATATTAATCAGAAGAAGCTGATCATCATGATATTTTTGGGAGTAATAAATGTGAAAGAATTTCTGGTCAGTTTGCATAATGTAGTGTCAGTCATTTAACAATCAGCTTACTAAACATACGAGTTTCAGGAAGTATAATTGTGTGGGGTTATGCTGCCAGAGTCAGTTGACATAAAAGTTTTCTGGGTTTGGTACCGAATCATAATGTAAAAGCTACTGCAGCTATAGAAAAGTCAACGTTTCAGCCACGATTGCAGTGGCCTTCTTCTGGGTCTAATGGTGCATTCTAGCTATGCAATGTCATTTATATTTTTTGTTAGTATTCACTGCACATGCCATTATGTCATAATTTTAAAAAGGTAGTTAGTTTATTGGTCACTTAAGGAATAAGGAGAGGGAACTTTATTATAGTAGGTTACTGCGGTGGAGGGAGAACATGACCTCTGTTGTCCATTGGCTCTTGTGTTATGTACCATGATTAGTGGCCACCGTCAAATGAGAAGTTTGCCGTTGTTTACCAACTGCTGGATGTCGGCCATGCAGTGGCAGTTACTCGCCGGTAGTGCTTTTGCCTCGTGTTGACAGTGTGGTCTGTCGGGGATTGCATAGCTAGAATGTACCATTAGACCCAGGCCACTGCAATCGTGACTGAAACACTGGCTTTTCTATAGCAGGAGTAGTTTTTACATTATGAAGCAGTACCAAACCCAGAAAACTATTATGTTGACAGTTTCAGGAAGAATGATGTCAAGAAGAACAACTAAACAGGGTTTAAGAAATAAAATAGATGCTTTTGAATCATTTGTCACAGGACTATCTCCACATATAATAATAGTTACAGAACATCAGAAAACAGTGAGCAACATTCAATAATGCAAATTAGAAGGCTACAACCTAGCTACACTCTAGTGCATAACACACAATATAGGTGATGGTGTTGCCATCTACTCAAGAAAATGTAAGTTTCTATGTCATAGGTGTATGTATATCCCCCTGTGGAAACTTTTATGCTTTCCTGAAATCACTTGATGGAATTTTAAGTAAATTAATGTCAGGCTGTAGAAGTGTAAATCTTTTCATACTGGGAGATCTGAATATCAACACTTTACATGATGGTGAATAGTGAATAATGAATAGTGTTTTATTCGTCTCATAACATATAATTTCTAATCATATGATTAGTGTACAGGGAACACATCAAAAAAATGGATAATGCAACTTAGGCCTAATTGGTATAAAGAATTTTAACATTTATATACACTTTTATTTTTCTTTCCTTCCTTTTGTGAAGGACAGCTACATTTACACACAAGACTATATGTAAATTTATCCTGCTCAAATGTTCAGTTCATCCTTCATGAACTCCTCAACAGTGTAGTAGCAGCGTTTGACAAGTATATCATACAGCTTTGTTTTCAGTGTCTCTATGTTCATACTCAGAACATTCTTTCCTTTTAGCTTGTTATGAATTTTCATTGCCATATACTGAGGAGACTGCACATATAGGTTTAAATGATGAGTGGGATGCATAAAATTGTCTTTGTTTCTCATGTTATATGTGTGATTGAAACACTTTTCCTTGAATAACTCTAAGTTGCTGTGTAGAAAGATGATAATATCATAGGTGTATAAGGAGGGAACTGTTAATAACTGTTGTTTTTCAAATAGTGAGTGACATGATGTCCTTGGATGGGCAGTACACACGTTCCTTATTATTCTTTTCTGTAACTTTAGTATGCACAATATATTGCTTGAATTTACCCAAAAAATAATTCCATACCTTACAACTGATTGAAAGTAGCTGCGGTATGCAATTTTCCTTGTGTTCATGTCTGTTGCACCAGGTAATATTTGCATAGCAAATGCAAAGCTACATAATTTGTTTAACAGGTACTCAACATGTTTATTCCAATTTAAATATTTATCTAGGTGTATAAGGAGGGAACTGTTAATAACTGTTGTTTTTCAAATAGTGAGTGACATGATGTCCTTGGATGGGCAGTACACACGTTCCTTATTATTCTTTTCTGTAACTTTAGTATGCACAATATATTGCTTGAATTTACCCAAAAAATAATTCCATACCTTACAACTGATTTGAAATTTTCCTTGTGTTCATGTCTGTTGCACCAGGTAATATTTGCATAGCAAATGCAAAGCTACATAATTTGTTTAACAGGTACTCAACATGTTTATTCCAATTTAAATATTTATCTAGGTTTAACCCTAAAAACTTCACAGAATCCACTTCTTCTATATCCTGATTTTTATGAGTTATTTTGATTTCTTGGGGCTTTGACTGTTTTGTCCTGAATTGGCCCATGTGGGTTTCGGGAACATTCAGTCTTGATCCATTCAGTTGGAACCATGTTTCTAGTTTGTTCATTGTGTTTATTATGTAGAGAGGCATGTTTTCTGGCTCCTGGTTTCCAATTAATGCAGATGTGTCATCTGCAAAGAAAATTGATGGAGCATTTATATTGTTTGGTAAACCATTAACATAGAACAAAAGCAAATAGATCCTAGAATCAAGCCTTGAGGGACACCTTCGACTACTGTTTTCCATTAAGAATAGTAATTTGCTGCATTTAATGAGACAATCACTCTTTGTTTCCTATTTGATAAGTATGAAGTAAGCCAATTTAGAACATTGCCCTTGATCCCATATTTGTCAAGCTTATAGATAAGCAGTGCATCATTTATAGAGTCAAAGGCTTTTGTGAGATCACAAAAGATTCCTGCCACTTTATTATGGTTGTTTAATGATGTGCTGACCTTCTCGATAAGCTTGTTAATTGCATCAATAGTACTTTTGCCATGCTGGAAACCAAATTCGTTTTTTGTAATAATATCATATTTCTCCATAAAATTTGGAGACTGCATAGCAGCAGCATTTCCAAGATTTTTGATAGGACTGGAAGGAGGCAGATAGGACGATACTTCTCCATAGCCTCTCTTGACCCTTTTTTGAGCAATGGGTTTACTTCTGCATACTTCAGCACCTCTGGGAAGCTTCCTTGTTCAAAGGATTGGTTTGTTATTTTAGATAGTGGTTATCCTATTATTTTACACACAAATTTAAGGACTTTTGCTGGTATTCCATCCCAACCTGCAGAGTTTTTGTTTTTAGTTTTAATATAATTTTTTCTGCATCTATTGTTGAAACTGTTTTGAATTTTGTGAAGCATTCAGAATTACGATTTAGTCCAAAGGGACATATACACTCCTGGAAATGGAAAAAAGAACACATTGACACCGGTGTGTCAGACCCACCACACTTGCTCCGGACACTGCGAGAGGGCTGTACAAGCAATGATCACACGCACAGCACAGCGGACACACCAGGAACAGCGGTGTTGGCCATCGAATGGCTCTAGCTGCGCAGCATTTGTGCACCACCGCCGTCAGTGTCAGCCAGTTTGCCATGACATACGGAGCTCCATCGCAGACTTTAACACTGGTAGCATGCCGCGACAGCATGGACGTGAACCGTATGTGCAGTTGACGGACTTTGAGCGAGGGCGTATAGTGGGCATGCGCGAGGCCGCGTGGACGTACCGCCGAATTGCTCAACACGTGGGGCGTGAGGTCTCCACAGTACATCGATGTTGTCACCAGTGGTCGGTGGAAGGTTCACGTGCCCGTCGACCTGGGACCGGACCGCAGTGATGCACGGATGCACGCCAAGACCGTAGGATCCAACGCAGTGCCGTAGGGGACCGCACCGCCACTTCCCAGCAAATTAGGGACGCTGTTGCTCCTGGGGTATTGGCGAGGACCATTCGCAACCGTCTCCATGAAGCTGGGCTACGGTCCCACACACCGTTAGGCCATCTTCCGCTCACGCCCCAACATCGTGCAGCCCGCCTCCAGTAGTGTCGCGACAGGCGTGAATGGAGGGACGAATGGAGATGTGTCGTCTTCAGTGATGAGAGTCGCTTCTGCCTTGGTGCCAATGATGGTCGTATGCGTGTTTGGCGCCGTGCAGGTGAGCGCCACAATCAGGACTGCATACGACCGAGGCACACAGGGCCAACACCCGGCATCATGGTGTGGGGAGCAATCTCCTACACTGGCCGTACACCTCTGGTAATCGTTGAGGGGACACTGAATAGTGCACGGTACAAGCAAACCGTCATCGAACCCATCGTTCTACCATTCCTAGACCGGCAAGGGAACTTGCTGTTCCAACAGGACAATGCACATCCGCATGTATCCCGTGCCACCCAACGTGCTCTAGAAGGTGTAAGTCAACTAACCTGGCCAGCAAGATCTCCGGATCTTTCCCCCATTGAGCATGTTTGGGACTGGATGAAGCGTCGTCGCACGCGGTCTGCATGTCCAGCATGAACGCTGGTCCAACTGAGGCGCCAGGTGGAAATGGCACGGCAAGCCGTTCCACAGGACTACATCCAGCATATCTACGATTGTCTCCATGGGAGAATAGCAGCCTGCATTGCTGCGAAAGGTGGATATACACTGTACTAGTGCCGACATTGTGCATGCTCTGTTGCCTGTGTCTATGTTCCTGTGGTTCTGTCAGTGTGATCATGTGATGTATCTGACCCCAGGAATGTGTCAATAAAGTTTCCCCTTCCTGGGACAATGAATTCACGGTGTTCTTATTTCAATTTCCAGGAGTGTATTTTTCTCATAATCTGCAACATTAACCTCTGGTTTCACTACATTAATGAACAACTCATTGAAGCATTCTGAAATTTGAGCCGGATTTACAATGATCTCATCTTCAAGCTTGTACTAATTCCATGTCTAGAGGCTTTGATACCTAATTCGTGTTTTACAACTGACCACACTGCCTTTGATTTATTCTTATGTTTTAAGATTAATTTATTATTTGTCATTTGCTCTGCTGCTTTGAAAACTTTCTTAAATTTAAATGTACTTTTGGACCGTTTAACATATTCAATAAATTCATTTGTTTATTATGTAGTAGTTACTTATGTAGCTGCCTTTTCTGGGCACTGGAGATTTTTATACCTTTAGTGAACCATTTTAATTTTGTCATTTTATTAAAATAAGTTTTTTGTGGAGATATTTCATTAGAAACACTTAGAAAATCCCTTAGAAATGCTTCAAAATTTGCTGTGCATGAAATATTTTTATCAAAGTGCCATTCTGTCTCCTTCAGCTTATCATGAATAGAGTCGAAGTTTCTTCGTTGAAGATCCTTTTTACATAAGCTTTTTTACTTGAGATTTCTTTACCTGCTCTGTGTAGCCCAATGAATAATGCTGAATGATCAGAAATTCCTAGATCTAGACAAAATTTATATCCATTTTCAAATACGTAATTCGTTAAAATATTGTCAATGCATGTTGCTGACTGAGCATTTTCTTTTGTAGATTCAGAAAAAATTAATTTGAAGCCATATTTTTTATTACGTCTGTGAATTTTGATACCTCACATGTGTCATTCAACACACTGATGTTGAAATCAGCAGCAACTACATTTTTTTTCCTTTTTTCTTTACTGAGGTATTCTAACAAACTCTGAAATTTGCATAGGAAATGCTCAGTTGTCACCTTCCCTGGGATTCTATAAATTGATATTATAACAACATTTAAGTCCTTTAACTCAACACAGCAGCCCTCAAAAATACTCTCTTCATTAAAACAATTGAAGTCACATCTTACATGGTAATGTAAATCAGAATGAATTAGTATGCATGAACCTCCCTCTTGAGTTATTTATCCTACAAAAGCTGGTAGCTACCTTGAAGTTTTCAATTTTATTTAAGATTTTTATGGTATCACTACTAAGCCAGCGTTCATTTGAACAAAGTACTTTAACATTCAGAAATTCAGATAAAAAACTTGTAGCTCATCTAACTTAGAGCTTCTGTCACATGAGTATTCAGCACTTAAACCATCTATATTACAATGCATTATATAGCTACTACTAAGATCATCAATTTTATTTTTTAAAGACCTAATATTTAATAATGAGCCATCCTCACAAAAGGGTAGGTCTAGATTCTTCTGTAGCAGCCCATCAGCTTGCTCACTTGGCTTGTAAATTTCTTTGCCACTTTGATATTGTGTACTTACATCCATAGTTACATTCTTGATGGCACTGGATCTGGATGGCGCTGAAGTGATTTTCCTGGTGCCAGCCATAAAAATCACTGTTCCTCTCTGGAGGTAAAGTAAAAGTTTTACAGATTGTACCCTGTCTTATGGGGCTAAAGATCTTCTTGACCTAGTACCCATCAGAATAGCTAACACACAAAGTAGTTCATTTAATCATGTTATCACAAATTATGGCCATATCATCTCAACAGCTGTTATAAATAGTCATCTCTCAGATCATTTTGGCCAAACACTAGTGTTAAAATGTAATACCAAATTAAAACCAAGAAAAATGTATGAGCACAGGCGAATATTATCTGCAAATAACATTACTACACTAAGACACAGTTTAAGCCAGAAATCATTCGACTCAGTTATGACCACCATTGGGGTCAACAATAAATGGAACATGTTTGCAGAAATTATGACTGAGCACTTAAATACAGCTGTGCCATTAAAGAAAGTGACTATCCAGAAAAATCAACCTTCAAAATCAAAACCTGTACCATTAGATTTTAAAACAAAAGATCTGAAGGAAAAAATGGAAAACATGTATAGCTTACACAGACTAACTCAGAGTTACATAAAGAACTCTACAAGCAGTACAAATATAAGTCCTACAACGAAGTCAGGAGATTAAAATCAGAAAGAATCAGCCAACAGTTATGAGGTTCAGATAATGTTTCAAAGAGTTGCTGGTCAATTGTAAATAAAATCAGAAACAAGGAAACAGAAACTAAAATTAATCATGTACAGTCAACTGTGAATAATAAAGATATCTCTGAACCTCTGATTCTAGTCAGTAATATTTTTAATAATTACTTCATAGATACTGTTGAAAATTATGTCTCTATGAAACAGGATGTACAGCACTCATTTAAGTTTTGTGTATCTAATCTCAGATAGTACTGGCTGGGGGATTTTTTTTCATTATGTCACATCTGATGACACCTGACATTTGTCTTTAGTGATGTGAGTGTACATTCCAGCAAAGATCAGACATTTAGTTTCTTTCACCTTTATGCACATGCCTGCATGCTGCAGATGGAACAGTATTTGCAGAGTGCATCGATTTTAATAAATGATGTTCCTGTGACGACCGCCAATGTGCATACATACCCGCACCAATTTTTGCTATAAAGCTGACATCATGGACAAGCAGTCTCCAGTGGAGGACACTCACCTGAAGATGGTTAGACAAGATAATTGAGTAAAAATACAGAGAAATTAACCATCTTGCTCACTTATTGCATAGCTTGTCCAACCTATGGATTAGCAATGCCATCACCTCCCTGAAGCAGTATCTCATGTGATACTTTTCCCAGCGTCCTTAATATTCTATGAGGTTTTGGAATTGAAGCTGGATCATGTTCACTTCTTGCCACAATATTTTGACTGGCAACCATCCAGCCATCTTCAGGTGAGTGTCCACCACTGAAGACTGCTAGTTCATAGTGTCATCTTTATAGATTGGTGCGGAAACGCATGTGCATTGGCAGCCATCACAGGAGCAGCCTCTATTGAAATCCACACCCTCCACAAATATTGCTCCATCTGTGGTGTGCAGGCCACTGTGGCAAAGCTTACATAGGTCAGACAATATGCACAGTACATTGAACATGAGTGTCACACTCCCCGTTCACAGCCAAGTTAAGTTGGCCATAGTTGAGCGTTCTGTTACTACAGAACACTCTACAGATTATTCTGCCACAAAAATCTTGGCCCCAGCAAGACCCTTCTGGGATTCAGTAATTAAAAAATCTATGGAAACACATGTTGCACAAAAGCTTATAAATTCTGATGGCGGCTTTCAACTGGACAAGGCTTTGGACGCTGTGCTCTCTTTAATTTCATAATGACATGTCTGCCGAAATCTGACATTTGAATTTAGCAATGTGAGCACACATGCCAACAGAGCGCAGACATGTAGTTTCATCCTTCACACATGCAACTCCGCATCACAGATGGAACTGTATTTGTAGAGGGCACAGATTTCGGTAGAGGACACTCCCATGATGGCCAGTTTTTGCTATAAAGCTGGCACCATAACTAGCAGTCTCCAGTGGTGGACATTCACTTGAAGATGGCTGTCCAGTTGCCAGCCAAAATACTGTGGTAAAAAGTCAATGTGATGTGGCTGCACTCGCAAACCCTGATAGAATAAAGTGTGAATGAATGAAAGAAAAGGAGCAGTTGTACATACATCCAGAGATTGCCTAAGCATATGGTAGAGTATTTAGGTTCTTTAACATATCAAACTACTTGCCATCTGGTGCTGGTACTGCACAATGAACCACAGATAAATACACATTCCAGCTGTGACATAGTGAAGAGTAGTTGTAGTCCATATTTGATTAACTAAAATTCAGATGGCTTCTCTCATTTAGACTCTTGATGATGCAGATCTTCAGCATCAAAACTCACATTTTATGTTACTTTGTGGCAGTGCCTGCCCATTGAGTGACTTCATGTGTTGTTCTGAGAATGCAATTATTCTGGATTGATATTACATATGATAGCACACTAGTCCTTGTCATTGCCTCTCACAGCTTTTTCATGATATAAAATGATTGATGAACTTTAAGAACTATTGCAATCATCTTCTGACATGGCCCTTGATTTTATTTCTGGCTCTTGCCCTTGCCACCTCAAGCATTGGTTTTCATGTGTTGGGCTACGTTGGAATCTTCACCGATCCTCTAGGCTATCCCTGATCACTGTATGGCACTCATCATTCCACCATTAAACTCTGTGCCAGTGGGTTCTTCCTGATAAATTTTTAAAGAAGGTTTTTCTAGCCTGAATGATCATCATAGTTACATGATACACCATGTTCTAGATGCTATATTTTTATTAAAATAATGTGAGTTGTATAGCATCAACTGGCTTTGTTCAATATCAGTTTGGGGGCCTTCTTTTAAGTAGTTCTGTGTCAACCATGTTAATCCTAATAGAAATGTGGCCACTCAGACTGACCTCATTTAGCAGTTTCCACAGCACTGTAATGCCCATGGAAGAAAATATAAGTGATAACTTAATGGCTGAGGATGATAAAAGTGTGGTGATTTCCCTGTATTGAGTAGATTGACACGCATTTGAGCTGCCTCTAGAAAATTATGTATAGTTTTGGTTCTTGATCTTTTACAACCAAACTTTGCTCAGTTATGCACGAGATGTATTATTTAATTTATTTTTCTCAAACAGATATGCAACAAGGAATTGTCAATGTAGCAATGGACAGAAGTGTGGGAATAAAAATTATGGGGGGAAGACCAAAGCCTGGACATGGTAAGCAGGTTCAAATGGATATAGGTCTGTACTTATGCAAAGATGAAGAGGCTTGTGCAGGACAGAATAGTATGAAGAGCTGCATCAAAGTCTTTGAAGTGAATTCTACAACAATAACATGTATGTATGTAGATTGAAGCTACAATTCTGCAATCAAAAAATTCTCAACTTTAGTTGCAATATTATAATCATAAATTAAATACTTACCAAGCACAAATATTTCCATAAATCAAAAACTTACCAAGCAAAAATATTTAGATGCATTATTCCCACGTATGTTGCTCTAAATAGTCCGATTTTGGACTTTGATAGTAAATATGCTGGTCAATACTATACTTTAATTGGAGTGTTTCTCAATTGTATTCAATAGCAAAAAATGAAGAAGCACACATTTCCTCAATCTGATATGATAAAATGACAAAGATGAAATAAAGATATGGGAGTGATATAAAATGACATAAACTAAATTAAGGTTGCAATGATACCTGAAATGAACTTACGCATTACACAATGATTTTCCTTTACAATTTTTATTCTAAATTTTATAGGCACAATACAAACAATTTTTAGAGACCACTGAAGATAATATTTATTGCTAATTAAATTTATGATCTAATTGATATTTTTATGCCATCAATTCTGATTGATAAAAAAGGAGCTCTCAGGGAAACCGAAGAAGAAAGCGCAACCCATCATATTAAATGACATCAGTGCAAGGATGGAACAATCTCCAAGTTCCTTGTAAAATAAAACAAACAACTTAATAGCACACAGTTTTGTTATTGTCAGATAACAAAAGTTGCCAGTATTTTAAACTTCTACTGATTTATAATCAAGGAGCCAATTAATTGTGAAAATTGTCATAAATGACAAAAGGAAAGTAAACCACCCATCATAAGTAATAACCAGATACTCAAGTGTAATTGACAACTTTAAACTATTGGATTTTGGTCTTCATTGAAATCTGGAGAGGTGTGATTGGAGTACAACCATCAAAACTTGTAGTGTTCATTCAGGAATTGTGTTCTAACTCATTTTATGTCCACTGGCGAATCCTAATTTTCTATCATATAGTGATTATCTGAATCAAGTAGTTCAGTGAGAGCTTTTGGATGTCTTTTTGCAAAGCATTTTACAAACTAGGCAGTCACCATCTACATGAACTGCTTAATAAAACATTGGAAAGTCCAGATTGGAATATCAACAGTTACGGAAAGGATAGATTGTTACTCACTGTAAAGCTGACAAGTTGAGTTGCAGACAGTAACAAAAGAAGGATTGTTACATTAAACACATTCGCACAAGCAAGCACAACTCTCACACACGTGACTGCAATGTCTGGCTGCTCAGGCCAGACTGAAACTTAAACTGAAATGCATCAAACAAGAGCGACATTCCATAGTGGAGGGGTGTATGTGGATGTATAGCAGGGCTTAGGGGGAAGGTGGGTGGGGGAGGGGGGGAGAGGAAATAATGCTCCCTGGTGCAACATGCAGGGTCTAGAGGAGGCAGACAAGGCTACCTGGTGCACCATCTGAGAGCTGTGGGGGAGGCAGGAAAGGGAACAAAAAAGAAAAGGGGAGTGGAAAGGAGAGGAGTAGAGAAGGAGAAGAAATCAGTGCGTGCATTGGCAGAGAGAAGTGCACTTTGATTGCACTTTGTAGAGATGTCCTTTCCCCTTCAACTGAACTACCTACTGAGCTATTCCTTATTGCAGTATCTATAGCCTTAAAGAACTTCAAGTGTATCTCCTCTTTCCTTAGTACTTCCATATCCCACTTCCTTGTGTATTGATTCTTCCTGACTAATCTCTGAAACTTCAGCCTACTTTTCGTCACTACTAAATTGTGACCTGAGTTTAAATCTGATCCTGTGTATGCCTTACAATTCAGTATCTCTCTGACCATGATGTAATCTAACTGAAATCTCCCCATACTTCTTGGCCTTTTCCAAGTATACCTCAACCACTTGTGATACTTCAACAGAGTATTTGTCATTATTAGCTGAAATTTATTGCAGAACACAGTTGTCTTGCTCCTCTCTCTTTCCTAGAACCAAGCCGGTATTCTCCCATAGCCATTTCTTCTGCTCCTTCCCCTACAACCACAATCAAGTTTTCCTTAACTATTAGATTTTCATCTCTCTTTGCATACTAGACTACTTGTTCAATATCATCTCATAATTTATCTGTCTCTTCATCTTCAGCTTGCAACATTGGCATATATGCTGGAACTATCGTTGTCAGATTTGGTTTTCTGTTGATTCTGATGAGAACAAACCTATCAGTTAACTGTTCACAGAAACTCCCTCTCTGCCCCAGCTTTTTATTCATAATGAATCCTACCCCCATTATAGCATTCTCTGCTGCTGTTGATATTACCCTATAACCACCTGACCAGAAATTCATTTCTTCATTCCATTTCACTTCACTGACCCTCACTGTATCTAGACTGGCCCTTTGCATTTCCATTTTCAGATTTTCTACCTTTCCTACCATGTTTGAACTTCTTACATTGGACTCCCAGCTCATAGAATGTTTTTTCTCATGGTCACCTCGCCATTGGCAGTCCCCTCCAGGAAATCCAAATGTGGACTAGTCCGGTATCTTTTCCAATGGAGAGATCATCACGACACATTTTCAGTTACTGGCCACATGTCCTGTGGATACACATTATCTGTCTTTAATACATTGGTTTCCATTGCCTTCTGCACCCTCAACCCATTGCTCATGGCTAATTCTTCCACTTTATGAGCTGTTTCCCTCCCAAGGGCAAGAGAGTGCCCTGAAACTTTACCCACTCCTTCACCTTCTTTGACAAGGCTACTGGCAGAATGTGGGTGATGTTTGGCTGCTAATGCTAATGAATGTTATTCAAAATCTAAGTGGTGGTGGGGTTCAAAACTGAGACTGAGGATATTTTGATTACTAATGAAAGACCCTACCGCTAGACAACTAGTACAGGCTACCACTGACAGAAAGGGCACCCCTGGCCAAGATAGGTCTACTAGTATCAAGCATAGGCCTTCATTTGAGGAAGAAGTTTCTGAGAATGTGTGTTTTGTGCACAACATTATATGATAGTGATACATGGACTGTGGCAAAATTGGAACAGAAGATAATCAAAGCATTTCAGATTTGGCGCTACAGAAAAACATTAAAAATTAGGTAGACTGATAAGGTGAGAAATGACGAGGTTCTCTGGAGAGTCAGGAAGGAATGTAATATATGGAAAACACCAAAAAAAGAAAGGACAAGATGGTAGGACATATGTTAAGACATCAGAGAACAACTTCCACGGTGCTAGAGGGAGCTTCAGACAGAAAAGGGGGGGGGGGGGGCAGGGTTTACAGAAAACTGGTTGAATCCTAAAATTGTTAGCAGTGAGATTTTTGGGGAAAATTTAATTGTGTATTGAAAGAATAAGATAATGAGAAATGGAGTTGGTGTGTCTGTAACAGTAGAGAAGAGATTCAAATATACCAAGGTAGTAATCGAAGTTACATGTGAGACTGTCTGGACAAGATTCAGTATTGGAGGTGGGCATAAAATGATGATTAGATCTGCTGATGTAACAGGAAACTATATGGAAAGCCTCAGTTCCTCTGTATGTAAGTTTCTCAGTCATGCTATAATCATTGGTGGAGACTTTAATCACCCACCAATCAATTGGGAAAATTACATTTTTGTTAATGGTGGACACGATAAGATGTCTTGTGAAACATTACTAAATGACTTCTCTGAAAACTACCTATAACACATAGTTCTGAGCCCCACTCATGATGGAAATGTGTTGGATCTAAAGACAACAGACAGGCCTGACTTCTTTGAGGATGTCCATATCGAAACTGGTATCAGATATCATTATGCAGTTATGGCAACAATGGTTACCAAAGTACAAAGGATGACTAAAACAACCAGAAACATATACATGTTCAGTAAACTAGATAAAAAATCAGTAATGTTATTTCTCAGTGAGGAACTTGAAACTTTCAGCATAGGGCAGGAGCATGTAGAGGACTTACAGCTCAAGTTTTAGACAATAGTTTACCGTGCACTAGACAGATATGTATGCGGTAGAATAGTTCATAATGGGAGGGACCCTCCATGGTATGCAGTCACTTTATAGAAAATTCTAAGGAAACAGAGACTACTGCATGGTAGGTGTAAAACAAAGCATAGGACTATAGATAGAGAGATGTTGAATGAAACATGTTTGGCTGTCAAGAAGGCAACGTATGAAGCCCTCAATGACTACCGAAGCAGAATATTGTGAAATAATCTTTCACAAGACCCAAAGAAATTTGAGTTCTGTGTATAGGCTGTTAGTGCCACTGAAGTTATTGTCCAGTCCTTAGCAATGTGTGGTATGGAGTGAAATTAGTTACTGCACTAAGGACATTTTGGTAGGGAGAACACAACATGTTATCTTGGATGGAGAGTCATTGTCATATGTATAAACAACTTCAGTGTATCCCAGGGAATCGTGTTATGACCCATGCTGTTTATATTGTGTATTAATGACCTTGCAGATGATGCAGTTATCTATAATGAAGAACTGTCTGAAAGAAGCTGCATAAATATTCCGACAGATCTTCATAAGATTTCAAAGTGGTGCAAAGAATGGGAACCTGCTTTAAATGTTGAGGAATGTAAAATGGAAAAACATAGTATCCTATGACTATGATATCAATGAGTCACAGTCGGAAATGGCAAACTCTTACAAATTCCTTAGTGTAACACTTTGTAGGGATATGAAATGGAATGATCACATAGGTTCAGTTGTGTATAAAGCAGGTGGTAGACTTCATTTTATTGGTAGAATACTGATAAAATGTAAACAATGTACAAAGGAGATTGCTTAAAAAACACTCGAGCAACCCATTTCCAAATATTGCTTGAATGTGTGGGACCCAGACCAGACAGGATATTGTACGTATTCAGAGAACAGCAGCATGAATGGCCACAAATTTGTTTGACCCATGGGAAAGTGTTACAGAGATGCTGAAGAAACAGAACTGACAGACTCTTAAAGATAGACATAAACTGTCTCAAAAAGCCTGCCTGGCTAGCTGCATAGTCTAATGCACTGCTTCCCAAGTGAGAAGGCGTGCCAGACCCCAGCACGAATCGACCCAGTGGATTTGTGTCATGGTCCAGTGTGCTGACCAGCCTGTGGAGGGTTTTTAAGGTGGTTTTCCATCTGCCTTGGAGAAAGTGGCATGGTTCTCCTTATTCTGCCTCAGTTACACTATGTCAGCAATTGCTGTGCAAACACTGTCTCTACGTATGTGTAAATTGTAATTACTCTACCATTTGGAGTTACATTTGTCTGGCTTGAGACACTCTCAGGGGGGAGAATGGGGGAGAGGGGGGGCAGGGGCGATCCACTGGGGGCTGGACTGCATTATAACCCAGAGTTTGGTGTAGGGGGGTGACGGTGAGATGGATAGACTGCTGTGGCCTGTTGTGTGAAGTGGACCTCTGAGGGTTATGATGGGATGAAGCTTCTCCGTCATTTCTAGGTCCTCAGTTGATTACCCACTACAGTACAATCGTGAGAAAGTCTAATAACAAAGTTTCAAGAACTGGCTATAAATGATGAATCTATGAATATATCACAACCTCATATGGATTGCTTACATAGTGGATATGATGAGAAGATTAGAATAATTACAGCAGACACAGAGGCATTCAAATAGTCATTCCTCCTGTGCTCCGTATGTGAATGGAGTCGGAAGAAACCCTAAAAACTGATACAATGGGATGTACCCTCTGCCATCCATTTCACACTGATTTTCAGAGTACAGATGTTGATGTAGATGTAGATGTAGATGAAGGTGGCACTAATTATGTAGAGATAAAGAAGCTGCCACAGGATAGACTAACATGAAGAGATGCAGCAAACCAGTCTACAGGCTGAAGACAATAATACTTATAATAATAATAATAATAATAATTTTTACTATTATTGTTATATTATATTATAATGTAGTATTGAATGTTGGCATGTTAGAAAAGGAGAACACACAAATATGCAATAGTGACAGTGACAAAAGTAAGTAATTAGGGCTATTCAGAATAATCTCATAATTTCTTACTGTCACTGGGCAGTCTGGAGGCTTGATTCTGGAAAGTTCCATTGTGAAGAAAACACTCGCCACTGCTGGTGGTACAGGATACATCATATTAGGTACACTCCACTTCACCTAGAAAGAAAAAAGAGAATTTTAATTGGTTTATGCTTCTGAACCTATAACTTTTTGAAGTGGTTTCCAATAGTTAAAATAATTCACAGTAGCAGAAGCAGAAGCAGAAGTTTATTGTCTCATAACATACAATTTCAAGCCATTGACTTAAAAATACAGAAGACTCATCAAAACACAAAAACTGGTTTACAATTTTCCTTATAATACCAGTAATATAATATATGGTACTGAATAATTACTTAATTAAGCAATTAACAACTTTTCTTCAAAAGTAACAAACTTGTCAGATTAACAGCTCTTATGCAAACTGTATTCTTTCCAATGAGAGTGCAAGAGAACAGTAGAAGAACCATAGGCAACATTTTTATTTATTCCTCATTACTAGAAGGGCATTCTGTTAGCAAAAAAAGCAAATGGCCTTTCAGATCACGAGGCACAAGTTTTAACTCTAAAACATTTTTGTGCTGCAACTCATGTTAAATATAGTTATCAACTTTTTAGGAAAGCTGATCCAGTTGCTGTAGAGACCTTTGAAAACCTTATCAAGGAACAAGTGTGGCAAGATGTTTATAGTGCTGATACAGTAGACGATAAATATAATGCTTTCCTTAAGACTTTTCTCGTGCTCTTTGACAGTTGCTTTTCGTTAGAACATTCAAAACAGGGTACTAGCACAAGCAGGCAGCCTGGGTGGCTGACTAGAGGGATAAGAATATCCTATAGAACAAAATGGCAATTATATCAAAACGTTAGAAACAGACAAAATCTAAATGCAGCAGCCCATTACAAACAGTATTGTAAGACGCTTATAAAAGTTATTAGGAAGGCAAAAAGTGTGTGGTATGCAGATAGAATAGCTAAGTCTCCGGATAAAATTAAAACCATATGGTCAGTCATAACGGAAGTGGCTGGTCTGCAGAGACAGGTCGAGGATATAGAATCAGTGTGCAGTGGGAATGTCTGTGTTACTGATAAGTCGCATATATGTACAGTATTTAATAATCACTTTCTGAATGTAGCAGGTGAACTAAATAGAACCTAGTTCCAACAGGGAATCATATAGCGCTTGTAGAAAAAAAGTGTTCCGAGACTGTTTCCTGAAATGTTCTTCCATGATAATGACAAGAGGGAGACTGAGTTAATAATTAAATCACTAAAGACAAAGAACTCTCATGGATATGACAGGGTATCTAGCATAGTACTGAAATATTGTTCTATGTATGTTAGCCCAGTACTTAGCCATAGCTGTAGCTTTTCCTTTAGGAGTGGTCGGTTTCCTGACCGATTGAAGTACTCGGTAGTGAAGCCACTTTATAAAAAGGGAGACAGGGATAATGTTGACAATTATAGACCTATTTCCATGCCATCGGTGTTTGCTAAAGTTATCAAGAGGTTGTATATACAAGGTTACTGGCGCATTTAAATTCACATAATTTGTTGTCAAATGTACAGTTTGGTTTTAGAAATGGTTTAACAACCGAAAATGCTATATTCTCTTTTCTATGTGAGGTTTTGGATGGATTAAATAAAAGGTGTTTTCTTTGATTTAACGAAGGCTCTTGACTGTGTTGACCACAAAATATTACTGCAGAAGTTGGACCATTATGGAGTAAGGGGAGTAGCTTACAATTGGTTCGCCTCTTACTTTAAGAACAGAAAGCAGAAGGTAATTCTCTGCAATACTGAGAGTGGTAGTGATGTTCAGTCCCAATGGGGCACTGTTAAGTGGGCCGTTCCCCAAGGGTCGGTGCTGGGGTCACTGCTGTTTCTTATTTATATAAATGATATGCCTTCTAGTATTACAGGCGATTCAAAAATATTTCTGTTAGCTGATGACTCCAGCTTGGTAGTGAAGGATCTTGTGTGTAATATTGAAACATCATCAAATAATGTAGTTCATGAAATAAGTTCGTGGCTTGTGGAAAATAATTTGATGCTAAATCAAGTAAGACTCAGTTTTTACAGTTTCTAACTCACAATTCAACAAAAACTGGTATTTTGATCAGACAAAATGGGCATATTATAAGCGAGACGGAACAGTTCAAGTCCCTAGGCATTTGGATAGATAGTAAGCTTTTGTGGAAAGCCCATGTCCAGGATCTTGTTCAGAAACTAAATGCTGCTTTATTTACCATTAGAAAAGTATCTGAAATAAGTGGCAGTTCAACACGAAAAGTAGTCTACTTCGCATATTTTCATACGCTTATGTCGTATGGTATTATTTTTTGGTGTAATTCTTCTGATTCAAAAAGTGTGTTTTTGGCTCAAAAACGGGCTGTTCGAGCTATATGTGGTGTAAGTTCGAGAACCTCTTGTCGACCCCTATTCAATAGTCTGGGAATTCTGACATTGCCCTCACAGTATATATTTTCTTTAATGTCGTTTGTTGTCAGCAATATTAGCTTACTCCCAAGAGTTAGCAGCTTTCACTCAGTTATAACTAGGCAGAAATCAAATCTGCATGTGGAATGCACTTCCCTGACTCTTGCACAGAAAGGAGTGCACTATTCTGCTGCATCCATTTTCAATAAGTTACAACAAGAACTCAAAAATTTTAGCAGTAGCCCAAAGTCTTTTAAGTCTAAACTGAAGAGTTTCCTCATGGCTCACTCCTTATATTCTGTCAAGGAACTCCTGGAAGAGCTGAAAAATTAAGCAAATTCCAGTGTTATGTTGTTGATTTTCTTTATTTAAACTTACAATTTGTCACCTGAATACGTTTCTTTATTTCATTTTATCTGTTTCTACTGTCATGTTCTAATTTCATATATTGACTTGTTCCATGACCATGGAGAATTCTCCTCAATTTGATGTGCACCCCAACTGGTGTTGCTCAGGCAGCAGACAGCATTAAGGTATTGACACATTTCCACTTAAGCTGACAAAGATGAGGAAGCCAAGTTAATCAGGCATAAAAAACCAGTCCTAAGAAATGACACTTCTCCAGTTCAGTGAGAGGATCATCATCAAGGTAAAGTTCTGATTCCGGATGAACAGTGTGATGACAACAGAAGTGCAGGATGCACGACTTTGTGGCTGAAAACTGGAACCCATGGGTTAGAACCCATGTGTTCACCTTTTAGATGGCTCCCTGTAGGCATTGCTCAGTGACACCAGTACTGGAGGAGCAATGGGAAAGGCAAAAGTCATCTGCAGACAGAGAAGGTGAGATGGATTGCCCCACAGCTGCTGTTAAGCCATTTGATATTATTGCTCACTCTACTGTACAGGGCTGTAATGTTTATTTTGTCAGTCAGTGGCAACATATGGCCACCATGTTGCACAGAGCCCCCTCCCCCACTAGTGCAGAGTACAGGAGAAGGGGAAGCATTGTGAGGTACCAGCAATTATCTGTGGTTGGACAATGGCTGCAGTGATGTTGGAGAGCTCGTAGTCTCTGAGGCAGGCAAGAGGCCGGAGGGTCTGTCCATAGCATGAAGTAGCTGCTACCAGTGCACACTGTTGTCAGCTTTGGTGGTGGGTGAATTGATTCCATTCACTATTGGCCTCAAAGGATAACTTTCCTTATGTATCTTTGGAACACTGTAAATTCTAGGAGAGCCTGGTATTCTGGGAATAAGAGCCTTGGCTGAGTCAGCGTCAATTCTTGAGACCTTAATCATGGCCTGCATCTTTCGAATTATCTTTGCCATAGGGTCTGCCCTTAGTTCTTTGTAGATGGGATAATTTAATAATTCTTTCATCTTGTCTTCATACTGCAAGGTGTCTAAGATGAAGGAAGCATTGCCTTTGTCTGCTGTTAATATCACAATTTCGTTGTTGTTCTTCAATTCCCTGATAGCTGCCCTTTCCTCTCTGTGCCAAGCCACTGAAACACAACCTTAATCTTAACTTATATATCTTCCCCTTTTTGGCTCAAGCAGCACTAATTATGCACTTCAAATTAAATTTTTAACTACCAAACACATCCTTAAACTGCTCTGACAATTCCATGTGCATTGATAAAAGAACTTATGCAAGTTTCTTGAAATATACTAACAACATAATCATATTTCATTCGTTTCAGTGGTTCAGAGGTTGTATTGTGGACTCCAATGCAGAAGATCACATGTCAATTTTTCATTTTTTTCCCATTTATTACTACTTTCATTACTTTATGGGTCAAAAAGATAATTATAACAACACTACCATACCATTACATAGCATTAAAACCATACCATACTCTACATTTTTCTGACCATTTTGGACCATACATGGCCATTAGTAGGATGACAAAGGAGGATAGTTTGTGGACATGCTTATAGAGTCTAATTGCCATATGGCTTGTACTCATTTGAAGAGTGCAGAAACCTTCCCAGTTTTGTTGCTAATGTCTGCATCTACCTGCATAATGGTTATTACAGATAATGCTGTCAAGATATAGCAATTGATCAACATAATACAGCAGCTTCTGTTGTGCTGTAATGTGATTAGATGCATTTCCACTTTTCATGCGCATTCTGTTTGTCATGTAACCACTTTTTGTCACTACAGTACTTGCTATTTCATTCAACTTAGTAGTCATTAGTTGCAAACTTCATTGTTTTTCTACCAGAATATCAGCAAAATGTGGATCTGTAAGAGTAGATCGCTCCATGTTAAAGTTGTCTTTAGTTTTTTTCATTACAAAAAAGCATGCTGACAAAATGCATCCTTGTCTGCCATTTTCTGTTTTTACACAGCAGGTAGCAGGACAGCAGAAGCAGCTGCAAGTCTCATCCTATAGTGTGAGGCATGCTGGATGGGACCGCATTGTAATGGTACTCACACCACAGCATACTGTGATGATGTGTATGTGAAAGAGAGAGAGGGAATAAGTACACTCACATGTTACTACTGATGATACTTTAAAGAACACTGATAATTACATAATTCATCACCTCCCAAGACATAGTGTAATCCCAGGTCTCTTGATTGTGTGGGATACATTGTATGGGATACACTTTGCCCACTCACGCACTGGAGAGAGTTGGGGGTCATATTTCATGCCATTTCCTCCACCCTATCAAGTATGTTTCACTGGGGTTTGGGGAGTTGCTGTTGCTGCAGTACCTCCTCAGACATCTAGTCAGTCTCATGTGGCAAATGATTTATATTTAATGTAACAAGAACAACAGAAATTGGAAACTATTTTTACAAAATTTTCACTATTACAATGAAAACCAATTCGCATGTACTTACAAGGTGACAGTGAGGGACATTTCCCATTAAAATACTTCTCAACCATCTCATCAATTTTATTGAGGTCATCCACTATAACAAGAATTATAAACTCTCTCCTTTTACTTCTTTTAACGCAGATATACATTACAAGATTTGAAGATAAAAATATGTACTTTACATGGTTAATGTGCTGGTGGAGGCATGGCAAGAGCAGCATGTTCCAAAGGCTGTATAACTGCAGCTCTCTTTCAGATTTCAGCTGGTGAATTAGCTGCTCCTGCATTTCACACATATATGCTGAACCAAAAATGTTCTGGCATAACAACAAGCACTGGCACAACAATCAAGAACACAAGAGCAGAGAGGACTGTCACCCAATAATACACTGACTCAGACGACACCACGTTGGAGTGGCATCTACACAAAGAGAATATAAGAACTGCGCTGACTAGCTGCGGCCCGATTGGAAGACTAACCATCATACTAATGCTACAGCAATGACTTAAGAACTGAATGTTTCATTTGCATTGAAATTGTATAAATCACAGAACATTGACTATTTGCATGTCATCATTTGCTTGGCACACACCTTCATGAATATACAAAGTTAAGTATTGTCAATTTAACTTACTGTAATAAACTCCATTAATACAAGTTGCTTGAATTGTTGTCTAGCTCCTTCTCAGCCGATGACCACCTCCTTAACCTTACCAATCTTCTTTCTCTCCAACTTAACTCCTGTTGCTCCACTATCTTTTATTTCCATTGACCTCCAGAATGCTTACGACTGTGTCTGGCATTCCAGGCTCCTCTTCAAACTTCAGGACTACGCTCTCCCTATCAGGTTCACCTGTCTCATTGCTTCCTTCCTCTCCAGTTGTCCCTCCTTTGTCACTATCCACGACTCCAACTCCCATACCTTCTATACCTCTGACAGTGTGCCCCAAGGCTCCAGCCTTTCCCCTCTCCTGTATCTAATGTACACTGCTGATATGCCCAAACCTCCCCTTCCTGTCCAGCTACTCCAATTTGCTGATGACACCGCCTTCCTGTCCCTTTATCCCACCCTTCAGTGGCCCCAACTTACCTTCCAAACCCATCTTGACCTGTTCACCACTTGGTGCAACCGGTGGTTCCTTCATATCAATCCCTCCAATACCCAGGTGATCATCATCATAAGCTGAACCACCCATTCCTTCCGTCTCGATGATTTCTACCTAAACACTTATAGTCGTCCTATCGACCTCACTCCTACCCTAAACTACCTTGGCCTCACCCTTCACTGCCACCTCACCTGGACTCCCCATCTCCTTACAAACCAACACAAAGCCCACAACAGATTCTGCCTTCTGAAACTTCTGTCTGGCTGGACAACAGGGGACTGCATCCTTGTACCATACTTCACACCCTTGACCCACTCCATTCTTTGTAATGCCAGTATCACTGCGTTTATGCCCCTACCAGATTCTATAAAGCCCTGCAAATCCTATAAAGCCATGCAGTCCACCTCATCTTATGCATCTGCCTTCCGCCCCCTCATGCATCCTCTATGACCTCAGCCCCTTCCCCCACCTTCTCCTTTCCCTTAAACACATCTGCACCCTGTATATTATCCTCTAACTAGATCCAGCCCCCACCCACCTGATATCCCACTTCCACTCCACTTCCAGCCCGTTGCTGCCCTTTATCATTGTGCCCCCCCCCCCCCCTCCCTCAATCTCCACAACCTCCACCTTTCCCAAGGGAACTTCCAGCACCTACCCCTCTCAGATAATGAGCTTTGACCTGACATCTACTGCTCTTACCAACCCTAAACCCACCTTCCTCCTCCCTACTCCTCAGGGCTCCCTCTCCCCTCCCCTTCCCTTCCCTTCCCTTCCGCTGAGTGGTTTTTCCCCCTCTCCCACCATGTCCCTCTCCCATGCCATCCTTCTGTGACTCTGCACTTCCTCCTGCCTTGTCATCCCTATTCATCTCCTGCCCCACCTGCCTCCTGCCTCTTGGTACACCCACTGACACACTATTCTTTTCATGCCGCCCCCTGCCCCACTCCACCTTGCTCTCCCCTCCTCGCCCCCCCCCCCCCCCCCCCCCACTGCTCTCAGGCCTCGCCCTTGGATTCTTCGTTGGGTGTGCTTCATCTCTTAAATTGGTTTTAAAGTGTCTTTGTTCTGGAGTATTTTAATACTGTGGGCAGCTTTTAACCTGTGTGTGTTACTTCAGTGTATTTTATGTGCTCTACAAATCACCAACTGTGTTTCTTAAGTTTTTATGTCCTCCTTTTTCTTGCCTTTATATGATAGTTTTCTCATTTTGTTAGCTGTCATGTCACTCGACTGAAAAGAAGCAGGTTGTGCCGCTGCCAGCCCTCCCCGGCCCCTGTGGGGCAGGAGAATGAAATCACAAAAACGAAAAGAAAAAAATATTTGCCTAGCGATCCAACAAAACAACTTCCTAGGCAGCCTATATTAGACGAGTGGGAAAGATACTACAGAAAAGAAAAAAAGACTAGATTACAGTTGCATGGTGCAAAAATAATGAGAGCTACTTGTTCTGAAATGTAGTGACTAGTGCCAAGTGCACACACACACACACACACACACACACACACACACACACACACACACACACACACACACACAGAACTACTAGAGTAATGTGTGAGTAAATGAATGTTTGCAGTGAGAAGGTTCAGCAATGGAAGCTGAGAAAATAAACTCTAATAGAACTACTATAATATCACTACTTTTGATGTTTGATACTACATAACCACCGCGTTTTACTTGCTCCTAAATACGAACACATACAAACACACACACACACACACACACACACACACACACACACACACACACACACACATACACACACACACACACAGAGACAAGATGAAAGCATGTTTCTGTACACACATAATAATTCCTACTCCTCAACTCTTAGGCATTTGCTGCTGGTACTGATGGTGGTAGATGAGGATGAGGAGTGTTTCATTTTAGTGGCAAAAACTCAAAGCAAGCATGCAGCTGGAGAAAGAGGCACAATGAGGGCAACTGCACCATGATGAGGGTTTATATGACCTCTGCCCCCCTCCACCCACTACCTCCCTCGGGGAACCAACAGCATTCTGACCTGTTGATGAATATGGGTCTGAGCACAATGGTCTGTGAGCACAGTCTTTATTCTGCTGGCTGTGGGTTTTTGCTCTTCAAACACTGAATGTAAGATTAAATGTAGCAACAGCCAATAGGAATATAGGAACAGAAATCAACAAGTTGGGACACGTCAGCAGATGATGAATGTTGGACACACATACTGTACATTTTTATCCTACAGACAGAAACCTACTTAACAATCCAATGTGCAAGTGTCCTCCATTGTCGTCGTCTCTCGCAAGCAGAGATCTACTGATTTCTGAGTGGTGTGGAAACCTTTTCTAAAAATTACATTTCTTTGAGAAAGATCATAGTATGATGTGTTTAGGACAAAACTGTGATATCCAACACAGAGGATATAACAGCATAGTTTTAGACTCCCAACAAGTAATGATACTTTAGCGATGTGAAAACATGTGTATGCTCCGATTTGTTTAGTCTTCGAAAATAACTCGCATAAAAGAGAGGAATCTAGATTTCAAGTGAGAAATTCGAGGTGTATAGACAACAAAATCCCTGTCTTGGATTGGGTGAAGTGGATTTTCTAAACTGGGGAGTCAATGTCAGGATGGAATTGCAGTTAGAACTATATGAACAAGCCACCCCTGCTTGTCTTGCAGTGTCTGCAACCAGTGGCTGACTGGAACTGGCAGCTTAGCTCGTGCGACCTGCAATTACGAAGCAAGATTCCAGCTGCTGGATAGTCGGATCTTACTGACAGTCACAGGGGGAAGTCCAGGTGGTGGCAGCCTCTGGGAAGCTGAATATTGAACTAGCCAGTATACCAGTAGAGTGGCGAGAGAAGGAGACATGATTGTTGCGTGTATACTCCGACTTTTACTTGTAAATTTGAGAAGAATCATTATGGCGAGAGTTTGCACTGGACAATTGTTCCCTCCTTTTAAACTGATTGTTGACTGCTGGGTGGTCACAGTGACACTCTGTCCAGTCTCTGAGCATCTGGGGCGGCTGGATATGTGTGTGTAATAGACTCTGGATATATTTAGTGCTAGGATCTATTTGTGGCAGAAATTTAATTATTTGATTTGCAAAATGTTTCAATGTTGAAAATATGTTTTATTATGAAGAAGAGTGTTTTAAGTGATCTATTTGACTTCGGTAAATTGTTAAACAATTAATTTCACAAGGTAGTGCAAATAGACTATTTCCCACCAAGAAGAAGCACTTCAGCTGTTTCGAAATTTTGCTGTGTGTATTTCAAAGTATTCCCCACAATATGCGCATATCACCAGACCAGTTACAAAGGGGGCTGTAGGACAGTTTTGAACAGCCCCTGGTGGTAGTGTTGCGGACTAGAATAGCTGATCTTCAAACTTCAAAGTGAACATATACACACGCTATCAGGAAAAGTGGAGGTGGGGATCGACAAAAGTGGGGGCAGCGACGGCGGAGTGTGGAGGCAAATAGAGAACAATACAGATGCAGAATAAATAAAGTAAATAAATAGAGACGCTACTTTACATCTTTCCTCCCCAGCAGCTCAGCACAGACTGAATATTTTCCCCGCTAGTTCACAAATGATGGGGGGGAGGGGGGGGGGGGGGAAAGCAAGTGAGTGAGGAGAGAGGAGCGCAAGTGAGGGAGGGGGGGGGGGGGGAAGAATAGGGGTGGTGATGTCATCAATGCGTTGTTGCCACTTTCACTCTCCCAGAGGAGGAGGTCGGGGAGAGGCTGCCATTGTGAATAAATTTGACAACAATCTAGATGACCTTTATCCCGTTACTCTTCATCTAGAGCTGGTACGTCCGCATGGGTTGTATGTATTAGCAGAGGGGTAATTATTTATTCTGAAGCAAACCCAGTACTTATACACTATCCAACTATTGTGTTATGAGAGCTGATTAATCGGCCAGTACAAAGCAGACCAAATCAATGTCAGAGTCTCCTCCAGCAACAGTAGTTAACTTAGTACCACTTACACGTCAATCTAAATTGTTGTGTAACTATCTTTAGGTGACATACTGATAGGATTTGTGTCACTTGCCTCCTACACTGTCACTTCTTGGTGGGCAGATAACATCCCCCTTTAAAAATTCATGCAAATGAATTTGAGCCTGTCATATTCTTCTACTTTAGCTCACCGACTTGTCAGTTTGTGGTGTTTGGGTGACTTCCCTTAAGATTCTAGCAAATGAACCCAAAACTGACACATGAAGTTTACTTAAGATTGCTTCAGATGCTTACTGGTAGGTGGAGCAGATAGGTAAAAAGATGAGGACTAGTATAAATCCATGGGTAGCACATTAGATATTGAATTTAATTGATGAAAGGCAAAAACATAAGAATGCAGTAAATGACACAGGATAAATGGGATACAAGTGTCTAAAAAGAGATTGACAAGAAGTGCAAAATGGCTAAGAATGAATAGCTACAGGGTTTAGAAGCATATATCACTTGGAGAAAAATAGAAACTGCCTATAGGGAAATTAAAGAGACTTTGGAGAAAGAGAAACACTTGCATGAATAATAAGAGCTCAGATGGAAAACTAGTCCTAAGGAAAGAAGGAGAAGCAGAAAGGTGGAAAGAGTATGTAGAGGGTCTGTACAAGGGAGATATGCTTGAGAGCAATATTATAGAAATGAAAGAGGGTCCCTTTAAATACCTAGGAGAGTGGATTTCATACAATCCAAAAGAAAAGACAGCTATAGAAACTAGAGTGCACAAAATGGAAAGAGTGTTTCATATGATCAAAAATGTTTATAACAAAAAATTCTTGTCCTGGAACATGAAATTAAGACACTACCTAACATTGGCCAGACCTGAAGCTCTGTATGTAGCAGAAACATCTAAACTAACAAGAAATGGAGATGTTGAGATACTAGAGAAGGTCGAAAGAAGACTTTTGATGAAAATTTCGGGAGCTAAAAGATACGATAATTCTGAATACAGGTTAAGCGTACATGGTTCACAGAGACTGAAAAGAACATGAAAAACACTGGAATTAGAATAGCCACAATAGAGAACAGAACACATTTCATAAAATCAGTTCAAAAGGCAGAATTTTAGAAGAGAAAGAAAACAACTACACAAAAGTGGACTCAAGAAGAAAGGGAACAACACTATTAAAGAATGAAGGAAATTAAGAAAGTAAAGAAATCAAATACAATGAAGTGTAGCCAAAGTTGATTCATCATACCCTCCAAATGGGTTACTCAAAAGTTGAAGAAGAAACGGAAGGGGACTTAAATAAAGACGAGATAGGAGATAAGATACTGCATGAGGGATCTGATAGAGCACTGAAAGACCTAAGTCGAAACAAGGCACACAAAATTTTATTAGAACTATTGGTAGCTATGGGAAAGCCAGCAATGTCAAAACTCTTCCATCTGGTGAACAGATGTATGAGACAGGCCAAATACCTTCAGACTTAAAGAAGAATGTAACAATTCCAATTACAAAGAAATCAGGGGCTGATATGTTTGAAAATTACTGAACTATCAATTTAATAAGTCTTGGTTGCAAAATACAAATACTAACATGAGTTCTTTGTGGAAGAATTGAAACACTTGTAGAAGCCACCCTCAGAGACAATCAGTTTGGATTCCAGAGATATGGAAATACTGACTCCATGACTTCTCATTGAAGTTATAAGAGTCAGGAGGCATGAAAGGGAAGCAGTGTCTGGGAAGGGAGTTAGATAGGATTGTAGTGTATCCCCAAAATTATTCAATCTGTACACTGAGTAAGCAGCAGTGCTGAAGTTCTAAAATTTGACATGCTGGAATGCTACCCTGCAACCATATATTCTCCAACCACGACACAGATACAAAAAACACAAATTTAGGTTTTTGAAAACTAATAAAACCGAGTATGAGATACTGTTCCAAATTCAAGTTTTCCCATAATCCAAACAATAAAATTACAAAATTTAATGTAAACAGCAGGTGCTACCGGGTCCCCCCCGTACCAGTGCCACTTTGCTCCAATGTTCTGCACAATACCTCCCAGCACAAATACGTAGTCACCGCAGCCATGACGTCCTCCAACTTTCCAACTGCTGCCAGCTGCAATGTTCAAAAGGTTGCATTCTACCTGCTTGCAAAGTGTGTATCCAGTATAAATGAATAAAGCATTTACCAACAAATGATGTTGAGGATTACCTGTGGCCTATCGGGCTCCAGAAGGGTCAGGAAAAACAGAGCACGATGTGACATAAGACATGGAATTACATGTTCAGTAAAGACTCCAAATGTCATTTCTTGTACTAACGAAGTTGTATTACAACTGGGTTAAGTCCATATTCATTAATACAAATAAACAACACATTTCAACACTAACATCCTTATACGAACGAAGCTCAACTTACCTTGGTCACACTGTAAACCTTTGAGGTTGCTGGCAGTCGTAATCAAGACAGTAGATGCGGATACTGATAAGAGCTAAGGGATGAAGCTCAACCATTACAGTTATGTTGTGGTTTAACACAAGTTTACTGTGTCAAATCTCCAATTACTGTAAAAAATATCCCTGGTAGCTGTCGGCACGCTGTTCCAGCACATTCCTGCCAAAATTAAGCCTTGGCAAGCAGTAAAGAAAACAAAACAAAATTGGAGTAGGAATTAAAGTTTAGGGAAAAGAAAAGCTTTGAGATTTGCTGATGACATTGTAATTCTGCCAGAGACAGCAAAGGACTTGAAGAGTGGTTCAATGGAATGTACAGTGTCTTGAAAGGAGAATATAAGGTGAACATCAACAGAAGCAAAATGCAGATAATGGAATGCAGTCAAATTAAAACAAATGATACTGAGGGGATTAGATTAGGAAATGAGAAACTGAAAGTAACAGTAGAGTTTTGCTATTTTGGGAGCAAAATAACTGATGATCGTCAAAGTAGAGAGGACTTGCACAGGATAGAATAGCTTGGAGTAAATCACACAATTATTATTGATTACCCTTCTATACCAGTCCAACATGTTGATCATGCCTATACACTTCCATACATACCCTAAGACACCCCTATGTTTCCAGGAGATATGTGTTGTCTTTCCCAAACACTTTTTTTCCATCACATATTCAAATGGAGTATGTGAACCCATACAGTCCTATCAGTATTCATGTGATGCTTTTGCTGCACAAATCAGTCACATAACATGAACCAATTTGGGGTCACAGGATTGGTAGATAGCGACTATGTAGTGCTGAACTGTCGAATTGATGTTATTGTTCACCAGTGTGTATCATTTACCCACAAACTGGTCTATGCATGTTAAGGTCATTATAGCAGCAGACAATGACTTCTAAGTTATTGTATAAATTGATAATGTATAGTGAGGTATAAAGGTGGGGTTGGTTCAAATAGAGTTGAGCGGAAGCTGTGTGGCAAATGCAAATATATGTCAAGGGGCAGTTGATGGCTAATTATGACACATTCTGTTTTGGCATTCTCATCTTTGACAGCAGCAGTATTATTGCATCAGTACTTACTGTGCTTGGTGTTGCTACATTAAAATTAACAGCCTGAGAATCATCCAACACAGGATGTATTTCTACAAAAAACAATTATTTGCAAAATATTGTCACATAGTTTGCAAATGTATGGTACACCCTCCCACAGTTAACAAATGGTCCATTAAAACTACAGTCTTTCACTTCATACACATCCCATGCTGGGTTTTCAAGTGTACTTCTGTATCGCTAGTATCTAGGAGGATCAAACTTGAACAGACTGATTCCGTAATTATAAACCATAACTTAACAACCAGGTCCTTTTATATGAATCCAAAAGATGGTAGTCATTCATAGACAGCTGCTGCTCTAGCACAGGCTGATAGTCCATTTCAGTGTCCACCAGTTCCATATGATAGAAGGCCACTGCAATGGCGGTTGAAGGTGCTTTTTTTAATGTATGCACTATATGGTGTATGGAAGGATGATGCCATATATCAATACTTCAATAAGGGGAAGTCTGTACACTCTAGGGGCATTGTACCATATTCCACAGTCAGGAACATGGTACATATTAGGAGGAATTGGTATAGATGAAGCAGGAATACAAAAAAAAAAAAAAAAAAAAAAAAAAAAAAAAAATCCATCTGAAGCAGAACTGGTTGACGCTGAAATGAACCATCAGCCTGTGTTACTGCAAAGATTCTCTATATGTGTCTATTTGCTTATGAATTTGGACAGCCAAAGTGGATTTGTGGGACTTCTAAAACTATGGAAACTGACTATTCGAATTTGATCCCATCTAAATGCTAGCGATATGGAAGTACATTTCAAAAATAAACATGAGATTTATATTTTATGGAAGACTGTAGTTTTAATGGAACATGTGTTAATTATGGAAGAGAGCACCCAGCATTGCTATACTTATATAGCCCTGTCAGATGTTTGGTAACCATGTTACAGACATCTGATTCCATTGCTTCAGTGGATGCACTGTATTATCATAATAAGCAGATTACATTTCAAAATCAGGATGGATTCTATATACATATATGTGGAATGGAAGATTCTAGTTTTAGTGGACCACTTGGTAATGGTGAGAGGGTGTACCACACACAGTGTCACTGTACTTAAACATCACTGACTGAAGTTCAAAAACTATGTGACAGTAATTCACAAATAGTTGTTTTCTGTAGAAATACATCCTGTGATGACTCTCAAGCTCTTAATTTTAATATACCAACACCAAGCACAATTTGTATTGATGCACTAACACTGCCACTGTCAAAGAGGAGAATGCCGAGACAGAATGTTTCATACTTAGCTGTCAGCTGCCACTCACTATATATGTCCTCTTGCCACACAGCTTCACCCACTATATCTGAAAGAACCCCACCTTCGTACCTCACTGTACGTTCTCAATTTCTGCTACAACTTTAAGTTCATTGCCAGGTACTATCATGACATTAACAAGCAGATTTCAATTTGAAGTTAAATGATAAATACTGGTGAACAGTAACATCAATTTGACAGCTCAACACTATGTAGTCACCTCTACCAGTCCTCCACATCATATTATATGACTGACCTGATATACTCCATGATGGAAGAAAAAGTCTCTGGGGAAGACAGCATATTTCTCCTCAATACATAGGGGTGTTTTAGGGTATGTATGGAAGTATATAAGTAATTTGTTAGCTGATTAGCATGTCAGATTGGGATGGAAGGGTAATCAATAATACTGGTACAATGTATCCTCCTCCATGCACCATGCAGGTGCTTGCAGTGTATTTTTGTAGATGTGGGATGTTTGTAGATGATGAATTGTCAGCAGACTAGTGGAAAGACTTGTGGTGGAGTTGGTAGTTGACATTAACATAACTAAATCTATTGCACATTAACAGGACTAGACATCCCATACACTCTCACCCGGAGCATTAACTGCTGTCAGATGCCTAGCAGTACACATCTGCAGCAAACTGAAGTAGAATACATAGGTAGGTTTCAGATTCACTTGCTGGCATTTTAAGGGAAGCAATTCAAATACTACTAACTGACAGGTCAGTGAGCTAAAGTAGAAGAATATGTCAGGATCAAATTAATTTGCATGAATTTTTCACATGTGCGTAATCCTCCAACTAAGAAGTGATGGTGTAGGAAGTGAGTGACACAAATTCTGTCAGTATTTCACCTAATGACTGTGGCACTACAATTCAGGAAGAGGTGTAACAGGTACTAAGATGTTGGTGTTGCTGGAGGTGTGATTTGGTGTGGCTTGCATTTGTTGGCTGATTGGCTCTTGATGTACAATGATTGGATATGCATGTAAGTACAGTGTTTGCTTCAAATTAAATAGTTACCCATATGCTTATGCATATTACCCATGTTGACATACTTTGCTCTAAACAGATTACAGAAGACAGAATGCAGTATCATGGTCAGTCAACTATCAAACAGCACATGGGGGTAAAAAATGAACAATGCTGTTATTAAATCCGATTCATCCCCAACTCTTACTGTAGCTCTGAATTATGCTTTGACGTGTGAGGTTATTGCACCAATTGTAAATGATTCAATGGATAGTTTATTGGAAGCTCTGTGATAGTGTTAGATTCATACTACGGAGATGTGCTCCATTGAAAAAAAGGTGATCTATTTCTCATGGAACAGTATGCTGTCAGTGAAGACTCTGACACCATTACATTGCCATATTTTGTAGGAATATGATAAATGAGATTAGAACATATACAGGCACATATTTACAGACAATCATCCAACAACGATGAATTACAGATGTATCAGATTTTCTTTGTGCATTCCTCTTACAGCAAAGGGTAAAGGTGCAGCAGTAGGGGTTCCTTGGCCTTTAAAAAAACAATATCTGGCGTACACACTTGAGATAAAACTGGCAACTTCTTTCAAAACTGATGGCTAATAGGTCCTTATAAGTTCGGGATCCCTGAGTCTATGACACAGTGTCCAGTTTCATTTCCCACAGATGGGGAAAGAACAGAGCCTTGTTGACAAAACCAAGTAAGAAAGATAAGCAAGAAATAGACAAACTGCAACTAGCAGTGAACTTACCTGCAGGCATGTACAAGGTGGATTGCGAATGTAGAGAGGCATACATCAGCGAGACTGGCAATGCTCATTTGGGAACACTAGCACTATATTCGTCTGGGGCAACACAACAAATATGTTGTGGTAGAACATCATCAAGATTGCGGAAAAGAAATAAAATTCAGCAAACCTAATAGCTGATCGACTCAGGCTTGCCCCACATTGGCTGCCAGCAATCAAAACCCAACAGACTGCACTGTCACACGAGGCACGAGCATTAGCAGCGAGTAACCACGGTGTGGCCGATACCCAGCATTTGATAAACAGCAGCCAACTTCTCATTCGAAAGTGACCACCAATCATGGCACATAACACAAGAGCTAATAGACAACAGATGTTACGTCTCTCTCCTCCACAATAACTTATTAAAATAAAGTTCCCTCTCTTTCTTCCTTAAGTGACCAATGAAATGAACTATCTTTTAAAATTATGATGTAACAGCATGCACAGTGAACAGGGACACTGCATAGCTAGAATGCTCATCTTCATCGGAACTAAAGAGACTTTCGTCCTTCAAGGATTGTTAACCAGAATTGTTGAAGTGCTATGATTTGTCACAGGTGCAGCAGCCTAGGTCCAGTTTTGAGTTCCGGTAGTGCCAGCAGCCCAGCCGGTTTCCAGCCACACCAGCCGGTTCCAGATACACCAGCAGCCCTCGCCAGTTCCAGCAGCAGCCCAGCCGTTCCAGCCATTCCAGTCATTCCAGCAAATTCCAGCCGTTCCAATAGTTCCAGCCATTCCAGCCATGCCCCGCTACGCCAGTTCTACCGGTCCTCGGTGATTCCAGTGGCCCTCACCGGTTCCAGCAGCCCTCATCAGCTTCACATGTGTTTCATCTCTGTCTTCGTCCCTTATTGTTCTGGTTCTCCTGTGTTGTTTTTCCCCCTGATAATTTCTCACCATGACTAACCCCACCACCTTGGCCATCACAACTGCAACAGTCTACACATCCCCATCGCCCCCTTGCCAATACATCCTCCCCCTCTTCACCCTTACAACCACTACACCCTTTCTTGCCCCGTCTCTTGCTCCTACTCCCACTCCTGCTCCAGCTCAGCAAAATCCTTTGCCCTCATCTGATCCCTTCCCTCCACTTCCCCCCTCCCCCGGCCACTACATCAGCTACTACAGCCCCAGCCAGGGTGGTCACTCGACAGGTCACTACCCATGCCACTATCCCACCATTGCCATCACCAGGACCTGCCTCTCCCCTCTATCTCACTCCTCCGCCGTGGTTAAGCGCCCTAGCGCAGCCCCTGCCTCCTCCAACCCTAAAAAATCGCAGCCTCTCCCTCCTCCCCCACACCCTGATGCCATGGACGTCACGCCCCCTGCCACCTCCTCCCCTCACCTCCCCACAGCCTCGTCCCCTACCTCTACCTACCGGTACGTCCTATCCAATTCTGACCCATCCCTCCTGGAAGCCCGTGTTTCTCTGGAAGTACTACCCTAGTGTCCCTATCTCCCTCCTTACCCTCCATAGGGACTCTGCCCTTATCTTCTCTCTCAGCCCCACCCTCCATACTGATATACTGGCCAGAATCCCCCATATCCACTTTGGCCCCAATGCCTCCTTCATCCCTGCTCCATCCTCCCCCTCCTCTCATCAAACCCAATCCTGTGCCACCCGGCGTTCCTCACCGCCGTGATCACCAGGCTTAGCTTGGTGATCATGGAGCGGGAGATCTTAACACCCATCCCCACCTTGAAATCCGTGCGGATTGCCACATCCATAATTCCACCGGCCATACCTACCTCATGTGGGTCTTCTCAGAGTCCACCCCATCTATTGACCATGTCCTCAAAGAGGGCACCCTGCTGTTTAACCACCACTAAAAAGTTGACTCTTCCCGTTCCCCTCCCCAGTCCGTTCACTGCCAGAGGTGCCTCCAGTACAATGTGCACTATACATCTGAGTGTCGTGAGGCCCCTGTCTGCCTTCACTGCAAACAGGCACATTTCCTCTGGCAGTGTCGTAACCTCGAATCCCCCCCCCCCCCACCACCTGCAACACCTGTAGCCTTCCTCACCCCACCTACTGCCAAAAATGTAAGGCCCAGCCCCCTCCCGTCTCTCCCAAACTCACTGCGCCCGTCCATCCTATTGATAATCCCACCCCTCCTGGTGACATTCTTCGCCCCTCCCCACAGCCAAGGACATCATCAGATTCGTCACCATTGTCCTTCAGACTATCCAGCCCTTTCAGCGCCCCTATACCCTCCAACAGATCTCCCAATCTGTCCGTTCCGTCTTTCACCTCAACACCTTCACCACCTACTCCCATAACCTAGTCCACTTTACCTTCTCCTGTCTTGACACCCTCGTTTAAACCCCACCATGGCGTGACAGCACCGTATCTTGTTCAACAATATCCACTTCCTTTACGTTAACAAGAACCTCCTTATGCATACCCTCATGACCCACCACATGGATGCCTTCTCCACAACACACCCGCCCCAAATCGAATACCACTCCCAATGTCATCCTGGCCTCCCCTAACCTCCTTTGCTGAATGACGGTAGACATCATCGATCCTATTGGCAGTGATCATCTCCGTGTCCTCCTTACTGAATCAGACAGTCGTCAGCCCCGTCTCGACCCTCACATCAATCCTCCCCTGAAGTATGTCCACGACTATTCCCATGCTGACTGGAATGCCTACTGTGATACCCTCACTACCCGGAACGATAGCTACCCCCTCGTCTACCGCCACCCTGATGATGTTACCTATGCTGTCTCCTTTCTCCAGCAGACCTTGTCTGAGGCTGTGGAGGCTCACATCCCTACCGTCACCATTTATGATGGTGAGATTGATCTGTGAAAACCAACTGTTCTGCTAAGCGGTTTATGACAACGTCATAATTCATTTATGACCCCCTGGGGATAACCCATCCTTCTGAGAAACAGATCCACCCCAACCACCCCCCTCCTCTTTCCCCCCTTCCTCTCTGGATAAAGGGCTGCAACCCTCGTCACCAGTTCTCAGTTTAGTTCTGAGCCACTTCTCCCCCTCCTGGGAAATCTCCAGCCCTTCCCCCAACCCCTTGCCAAAACAAGCACACTTTTGGTATTAAATTAATTGAACAGTTGAGGCATCGCAGCTAGAGCACTATCACCTATTTGTCTACTAAAGCTTTCTTGTATGAATGTATGTGGGCTCCAGTGTAAGCAGTCAGAATCCTATACAATCTGCAATAGGCAAGTTGTGTCTTGCAGACGTGCGTCATGACCATATGGCATGACTGCAGCGTGTGAAAGTAGCAGAGAGGTGCTTACAGAGTAGTTACTTTCTCTGGAACTATGTTGTTGTCGTTGTTGTGGTCTTCAGTCCTGAGACTGGTTTGATGCAGCTCTCCATGCTACTCTATCCTGTGCAAGCTTCTTCATCTCCCAGTACCTACTGCAACCTACATCCTTCTGAATCTGTTTCTTGTATTCATCTCTTGGTCTTCCTCTACGATTTTTACCCTCCACACTGCCCTCCAATACTAAATTGGTGATCCCTTGATGCCTCAGAACATGTCCTACCAACCGATCCCTTTTTCTAGTCAAGTTGTGCCACAAACTTCTCTTCTCCCCAATCCTCTTCAACACCACCTCATTAGTTATGTGATCTACCCATCTAATCTTCAGCATTCTTCTGTAGCACCACATTTCGAAAGCTTCTATTCTCTTCTTGTCTAAACTATTTATTGTCCATGTTTCACTTCCATACATGGCTACACTACATACAAATACTTTCAAAAACGACTTCCTGACACTAAAATCTATACTCGATGTTAACAAATTTCTCTTCTTCAGAAACGCTTTCCTTCCCATTCCCAGTTTACATTTTATATCCTCTCTACTTCGACCACCATCAGTTATTTTGCTCCCCAAATAGCAAAACTCATTTACTACTTTAAGTGTCTCATTTCCTCATCTAATTCCCTCAGCATCACCCGACTTAATTCAACTACATTCCATTATCTTCGTTTTGCTTTTGTTGATGTTCATCTTATACCCTCCTTTCAAGAGACTGTCCATTCCGTTCAACTGCTCTTCCAAGTCCTTTGCTGTCTCTGACAGAATTACAATGTCATCAGCGAACCTCAAAGTTTTCATTTCTTCTCCATGCATTTTAATACCTACTCCAAACTTTTCTTTCGTTTCCTTTACTGCTTGCTCAACATACAGATTGAATAAAATCGGGGAGAGGCTACAACCCTGTCTCACTCCCTTCCCAACCACTGCTTCCCTTTCATACCCCTCGACTCTTATAACTGCCATCTGGTTTCTGTACAAATTGTAAATAGCTTTTCGCTCTTTGTATTTTACCCCTGCCACCTTCAGAATTTGAAAGAGAGTAGTCCAGTCAACTTTGTCAAAAGCTTTCTCTAAGTCTACAAATGCTAGAAACGTAGGTTTGTTTTTCCTTAATCTTTCTTCTAAGATACGTCGTAGGGTCAGTATTGCCTCATGTGTTCCAACATTTCTATGGAATCCAAACTGATCTTCCCTAAGGTCGGCTTCTACCACCTTTTCCATTCGTCTGTAAAGAATTCGTGTTAGTATATTGCAGCTGTCACTTCTTAAACTGATAGTTCGGTAATTTTCACATATATCAACACCTGCATTCTTTGGGATTGGAATTATTATTATCTTCTTGAAGTATGAGAGAATTTCGCCTGTCTCATACATCTTGCTCACCAGATGGTAGAGTTTTGGCGATGAGTGGCTCTCCCAAGGCAGTCAGTAGTTCTAATGGAATGTCTTCTAGTCCCAGGCCTTGTTTCGACATAGGTCTTTCATTTCTCTGTCAAACTCTTCACGCAGTATCATATCTCCCATTTTATCTTCATTATATTCTGCTTTCACTTCTTTGCCTAGAATTGGGTTTCCATCTGAGTTTTTGATATTCATGCAAGTGGTTCTCTTCTCTCCAAAGGTCTCTTTAATTTTCCTGTAGGCAGTATCTACCTTACCCCTCATGAGATAAGCCTCTACATCCTTACATTTGTCCTCTAGCCATCATTGCTTAGCCATTTTGCACTTCCTGTCGATCTCATTTTTGAGACGTTTGTATTTCTTTTGCCTGCTTCACTTGCTGCATTCTGTATTTTCTCCTTTCATCAATTAAATTCAATATTTCTTCTGTTACCCAAGGATTTCTACTAGACCTCATCTTTTTACCTACATGATCCTCTTCTGCCTGCACTATTTCATTCCTCAAAGCTACCCAATCTTCTTCTACTGTACTTCTTTCCCCCACTGCTGTCAATTGTTCTCCTATGCTCTCCCTGAAACTCTGTACAACCTCCGGTTATTTCAGTTTATCCAGGCCTCATCTCCTTAAATTCCACCTTTTTGCAGTTTCTCCAGTTTTAATCTACAGTTCATAACCAACAGATTGTGGCCAGAGTCCACATGTGCCCCTGGAAATGTCTTACAATTTAAAACCTGGTTCCTAAATTCTGTCTTACCATTATATAATCTGCCTGAAAGCTTTTAGTATCTCCAGGGTTCTTCCATGTATACAACCTTTTTTCATGATTCTTGAACCACGTGTTAGCTAGGATTAAGTTATGCTCTGTGTAAAATTCTACCAGGCGGCTTTCTCTTTCATTTCTTAGCCCCAATCCATATTCACCTTCTCTTCCTTTTCCTACTGTCGAAATCCAGTCACCCTTGACTTAAATTTTCATCTCCCTTGACTTCCTGAATAATTTCTTTTATCTCATCATACATTTCATCCACTTCCTCTTCATCTGCAGAGGTAGTTGGCAAATAAACTTGTACTACAGTAGTAGGCCTGGGCTTCGTGTCTATCTTGGCCACAATAATGAATTCACTATGCTGTTTGTAGTAGCTTACCCGCACTCCTATTTTTTATTCATTATTAAACCTACTCCTGCATTACCCCTGTTTGATTTTGTATTTATAACCCTGTATTCACCTGACCAAAAGTCTTGTTCCTCCTGCCACCGAACTTCACTAATTCCCACTATATCTAACTTTAACCTATCCATTTCCCTTTTTAAATTTTCTAACCTACCTGCCCGATTAAGGGATCTGACATTCCACACTCCGATCCATAGAATGCCAGTTTTCTTTCTCCTGATAATGATGTCCTCTTGAGTAGTCCCCGCCTGGAGATCTGAATGGGGGACTATTTTACCTCTGGAATATTTTACCCCAGAGGACGCCATCATCATTTAATCATACAGTAAAGCTGCATGCAATCGGAAAAAATTACGGCTGTAGTTTCCCCTTGCTTCCAGCCGTTTTTCAGAACCAAAACAAGTCCGTTTTGGTTAGGGACACAGGGCCAGATCAGTCAATCATCCAGACTGTGGCCCCTGCAAGTACTGAAAAAGTTGCTATCCCTATTCAGGAACCACACGTTTGTCTGGCCTCTCAACAGATACCCCTCCATTGTGGTTGCACCTACGGTATGGCTATCTGTATCATTAAGGCACGCAAGCCTCCCCACCAACAGCAAGGTCTATGGTTCATGGTGGGGTCTGGAACTATAAAAATTAATAACTGATATAGAAATAGCCTGAGGAACTGCATATTAGGTACATAACCTTCTGTCGTGTAAAGGAACAATCTGTCAAAATCTGACGTCAATAACTGTCATAATTTGGGAGTTAAATAAAAGAAATGTCAGTGAAAAAAGGAATTATCCGACACTTAAAATATATATATATATATATATATATATATATATATATATATATATATATATATATATATATATATATATATATGTTAGTAGTTCACGAACTGTGATTATATGAAAAGATATGATAGCACCTTCAGTGTTTAGATTGAAATTTGGAAAGTTCTCATTCTAGCAAACCTTTCGTAATTTTGCTGTAGTAATAACTTTAAGAATTTCAAGTAGATATTTATGTTTTATGTTAGGGTAAGTGTGAAAGAGAGTACAAGAGAGTGTGTATGTGGGACATTCGCCAATATTAAATTTTCAGTTTGTAGTTCTCTATAGAAACTTGCAAGTGTTTCAGCTTAGTATTGTGGGAACGAATCCACCAGTGGTTGCCCTACTATTGGATGACGGATGTTCAAGCATGTTTGAATATGTAAGAGACAGCCAGAATGTTCGCGACTATATAGTTAAATTCCAGACGTAAAGTACAGCTTAAAGTTTATTTCATTTTATTTGTTTAACAAAAGCGTTTTGAGTTGCTTCTTTCAATGACGTCAAAGAACTAAGAGCAGTGGTTTGTTCTTACTAGATTTCGGCGCGAGCCGCGCCCTGAAAGTCAGTTCTGATTGGCCGTAATTCTGTACAACCAATAAGAAGTGAGGCGGTTTGCTACCTAACGCATGAGATATAGGTGCTTGTAGAGGCACAGAGAGGAAGAAAGAGGTGGACTAGTTTTCGAAGGAGCCGCTCATGCTGAAAGTGTCCGAACGCATTATGTGTAAAATGAAGTGATACAGTGACTTCCGCGTTTCGGTACAGTGATAAAGGTAGCTGGTGTTTACCATTAACTATTTGTGAAATTTTGAGAGTCGAAAGATATTTTCTTCTGGAGAAAATCGCGTGTGTAAACTTTGAACCAAAAGCGTGGCGGTACTAAGTAATTTTTTTTACTGAGTATTTATGGCGAGCAAAAACTTTATTTAAAGACAACCACTGAATGCCGAGTGCAAAAGTAAATAGCAGTTTATTGACTGTGTCACTCTCGTTAACGTTTCGGAATTGGATAGGAAAAGTTCTGGCTGTTTGAGTGTGGCGAGGACTGTGAACAGGAACTTTAATTATTTGAACACATGTGGGCTGATGATCTTGCTTAATAGCAATAAAAAATCCTAATGCAAGTTCAAAAGGACCTTTGAACTTAGAAATTTGAACATCAACCCATTTCAGATTTATTCTTTAGAGTTCACAAGACTATTTTCAGTTTTTTGTACTTATAGCGTCCTCCGATGTGTAGTTACGGAATCTCAGTTTCTTCAACACTGCTTTTCTGACATCTCTTAAGTAGCTGCAGCCAGGACTTAACGTGTGCAGATCTGCAGCAGTATCGAGATAGGTGGGCTATTTATTTTGCAGAACAGCCGTCGACGTGCGAAAAAGAGCGCGTTACGTCGCGCACTTAATTAAATTGATCAATTAATAACCCCTCCTCCCTGCCGAAAATCCCCTGCGCCCCCACTCACTCCTCCTACACTCCCTGCCCCTACCTGGAACAATGATTGGAAGTACAAAACTTAATGGGAAATTCAAAACTTAGTAATAAATTCGAAATTCGGAGGTAAATTCAAATGCTAATTACATTGCATTGTGAAGGTTACAATAATAATAACATATTCTCTCTTTATAAAAATTCAATTAGCATATCACTGGTGTGGAAGGATGTAGGGTGCTCTCTTTATTTCATCACCCTTGGAATGCTAGCACACTCTGACTATAATGTAACAATCCAAAATGGCTGATCCAGAATACTGGCGCAGTCTAAGTCCCCATTCTCCTATTGGCTGGAAATTCCAAATCAGCGAGAAAATTCATCTGTTTTTTTCCTATGGCTGTAAAGCATGGGAGTTGGGGAGGGGTAATTGCCATTTGTCAAGCACTAGAGAGTAGCTCTAACCAGTCTTGTCACTAATTGCTGGATGTAGAAAAGATGTTTTCGCTATTAGTCTAGCACTAGGAGATTCCTCCAGCCAGTCTAGTGAACAGTCCTATATGGGAATGATAGCTAATAATAATAGGACAGCAAACTATCACTAAAGTGCAGGGGAGTAGCCTCCTGTAGATCAACAAGAGGAATAGCTTCCACAATGAAATCTTCAATCTGCAGCTGAGTGTGTGCTGATATGAAACTTTTTCCTTGCAGTCGGATTACACTCACCAGGCAAGTTATAACTCAAATGAGAATCCTTGGAGATAAGGCAGTGTCCTTTATAGGAATATATAGGAAAGTGCTCTACTGAGCACTGGGTTGCGAAAGGCAAAGTTCCAAAGTCTTGGTCTGGCACACAGTTTTATTTCAAACAACTACGAGTTTCTTTTTTTTTTTTTTTTGTCTACCGATAATTAGTTGGACCATTCTTGTTTATTGTAAGCTTTGGATTATTGTTCTACTCGCCCTAGAAGTGGAGTTATTACCGTTTTCCTCCACGCCTGCAGAGGGAAATGGGCGGCTGCTGAATGCATCTAACACCCTCTCGTGACTTCCTGGCGAGCTGCTTGCGATTTTCTCGGCCTGTTATGCATACAGCGCCTTATGTTATATTGACAGAGAAATGATAAGAGGAGCAGAAAGAAGAGAAAGGCATATGAAGTATGATGGAACAACAGGCCAGAAAAGAAGACAGAAGAGGAGGCTTTTGGAGGATGAAGTAGAAGACCCTGATAATCCATCCTATAGTGCAGGAATGTATTGAGAAACTTTGATAGCCATTTACCGTAAATTACAATTTTCCGAATATAAGGAACATTTTCTCAAAATCCACTCAAGCTAGAGAGATGAAATTTTTATACAGCACTCCTAGTGGTCAAACTTACATTGTAACTCAGCCATTTGACAATATGTTCAGTAGTTTCATTTCAGTTTAATTATAAAGCAATTATTTGTAAAAAAATTTGGGTCATTAATAAAAAAAAATAATTGGAAGGAAATTAGAAAAGATACTCCAAAATCCCTCTGTCATAACTGCAATACTAAACCACTCTAATGTAAAAAAAAATTCAAATTTTTCAATTTGGTAGTTTATTCATAAATGTTCCTCAAACTTAGTGATTTTAACATGGGCAGCATAGGCATCTCCGGATCCCCTTAAACTGCCAGTAAGTTTCAAGTGGAATAGTTGTTGGGAGAGACGTAAGGATAATTAGTAATATTAGGGGACAGACCCACTGAACCTGCTGCTTTGTTACACTGAAGCCGCAAGGAAACTGGTATAGCCATTCGAATTCAAATACAGAAATACGTAAACATTCAGAATAAGGAGCTATGGTCGGCAACGCCTATTTAAGACGACAAGTACCTGGCGCAGTTGTTAGATCGGTTACTGCTGCTACAATGGCAGGTTATCAAGATTTAAGTGAGTTTGAACGTGATGTTATAGTCGACGCACAAGCTATGGGTCACAGCATCTGCGAGGTTTTCCTTACGACAATTTCACGGGTGTACCGTGAATATCAGGAATCCGGTAAATCATCATATCTTCGTCATCGCTGCGGCCGGAAAAATGGTCCTGCAAGAACGGGACCAACGACAACTGATGAGAATCGTTCAGCGTAATAGAAGTGCAACCCTTCCGCAAATTGCTGCAAATTTCAATGCTGGGCCATCAGCAAGTGTCAGCGTGCGAACCACTCAACGAAACATCATCGATTTGGGCTTCCGGAGCCGAAGGCCCAATCGTCTACCGTTGACGACTGCACGACACAAAGCTTTACACCTCGTCTGTGCCCGTCAACACCGACATTGGACTGTTGATGACTGGAAACATGTTACCTGGTCGGACAAGTCTTTTTGCAAATTGCATCGAGCGGATGGACGCGTACGGGTATGGAGACAACCTCATGAATCCATGGACCTTGCTTGTCAGCAGGGGACTGTTTAAGCTGGGGACTGTTTAAGCTGGTGAGCGATATGTAATGGTTTGGGGCGTGTGCAGTTGGAATGATATGGTGCCCCTGATACGTCTAGGTACGACTCTGACAGGTCACGTGAACGTAAGCATCCTGACTGTTCATCTGCATCCATTCATGTCCACTGTGCATTCCAAAGGACTTGAGCAATTCCAGCGACACCCCACACGTCCAGTATTGCTACAGAGTGGCTCCAGGAACGCTCTTCCGAGTTTAAACACTTCTGTTGGCCACCAGACTCTCCAGACATGAACATTATTGAGTTTATCTTGGATGCCATACAACGTGCTATTCAAAAGAGATCTCCACGCCCTCGTACTTTTACGGATCTATGGACAGCCCTGCAAGATTCATGTTATCAATTCCCTCCAGCACTACTTCAGACATTAGTCCATGCCACATCATGCTGAGGCACTTCGTGCTCGCGGGGGTCCTAAACGATATTAAGCAGGGGCACCAGTTTCTCTGGCTTTTCAGTGTACAGTATTTGTGGAATGGACAAGAGTAAGCAAAACATCAGAGGTTAATTCAAAAGTGACATGGCTTTTGAAGACCAGTAGTGAATGTTGTCCTTATTATTTCGTTTAAAATTTCAGTATTGGAAAAGTTGATTGAATAAGCACCACTTCATTTATTCGTTATTTAGACAGCTTTGTACTTCACACTGCACCACGCATTGGCGTTCCTTCCCGTTCCATTCGCGGATGCAGTACGAGAAGAATGTCAGCTTAAAACTTCTTTGCGCATGCTGTAATCATTCTAGTCTGCGATCGTGGTCCCTAAGGGACCAAAGAGTAGGCATATGTATGGTCTTACTAAAACTCTCTGTGGTACCATTTCTAGGAGCCTTGAAAGCAAACTTTCGCAGAATAGTTGATGTCTATGTTTAAAGGTGTGCCATTTCATGCTTTTGAGAATGTCCGTGACGATTTTCCGTGAGCCGAACTAACTGTGAAAATTCTCCTTCTTTGTACACGTTCAGTATTCCAGACTAGTCCGATTTGGTGCGAGTCCCACACACTTGAGCGGTATTCTAAGATGGGTCGCACGAGAGTTTAAGAACTATGCTATACAAATTGATTAGAATTTTATAGTATTTTTCAATTAACTGAATACTGCACCTGCTTTACCTACGACAGACCCCATGTGATGGTTCCATTCCACGTTACCACTAATGGTTAAATTCTCGTGTTTGTGTAAGTTGACTGATCCCAGTTGTGACCCCTTGATAACACTGGTCTAACCAGTGTTTGAATACAAATATGGTCCGACCAAAGTTGGAATGCGCAGCTGTGACGCGGGGAAAGGCCGCAAATTAGCTCACCGCAACGCTGCAAAGCATCCAGAACTGAGCTATAAAGACCGCTCTGCGTCTTCCGAGGGGATAGTCCACTCGTTTTCTGCACGGAGATACTTGAATCCCGCTCATGCAGGACATATTCAAGATCATCGCGAGATCTTTCTACTAGAAGACGGGACAATCCAGCAACCGGGTATTCCGTGAACTGGACCACCAACCACACCACAGGCCACACGTTGACTTGACCTGTTGCGAGAATAATTTTCTCGCAGAAGACACAGGATATCATCACGACAGCACCCAAGGACAATATTTGTAGGTAAAATTTTTCTTTTCTTCTCCACAGGAAGGGCAGTAACAGTTTTTTCATGCTTGCGCTGGTCAACATGCCTGAGTAAGGTAAGTTCGCCAATGAAGCGTCACCCCATTAGTGATCACTGACGTTGTAGTCTTTGGATATTATGTTTACCCGTTTTGCGAAATGCATAGATTCACGGTTCAGAATTTTTATTAAAGGAAGTTGCCAAGTTGTGTGTCTCTTTGAAATCTCGTCAGAATCTGACTCAATTTTTGTGCAGCATGTTCCAGGCAGTACTTTTTTTATAGATAAATGCATCATCTGCACAAGCGTCTGAGGGTACTGTTAATATCTTCTGCCAGATAACTAATTTAAAAAGTGTAAAACAGGCGTCTCACGACACATCCTCGGGGCACACCCAAAGTTACTTCTGTATCTGTTGGTGATTTTCCACCAGAGATAACGTACAGTGTCCCCCTAATAATAAATCCTCAGTCCAATCACTGATATCGTTTAATACCGGTTGGTTGGTTTGTAGCATTAAAGGGACCAGGCTGCTTCGGTCATCGGTCCCGTTTAATACCGCATATGTTCGTACTTTCATTAATAAGCGCTGATGTGTAACTGATTTAAACCCTCTTAAGTAGTCGATAAATACTGAGTCTACCTGAATGCTTTGATCCATGGCTTTCAGGAAGTTATGAGAGATGAGAGCGAGTTGAGTTTCGCATGAATTGCTGACATGGAGAACGTCATTCTGTTCGAGATAACTCATTACGTTTGAACGCAAAAGAAGTTCTAACTATTAGCTGTACATTGATGTCAATGGTATTGAGCGTTAGTTTTGTGTTTCACGTCTATCACCCTTCTAGTAGACAGGTGTGATCTGTCCATTCATCCAGCGTGTCAAATTGAATTCTTAGTCAGGGTGAAATCATGTTACTAAATTATAAATACATTAAAACATAGATCTCACACCTCTTCGGTATCAGTCATGCCGAGCGTGCCAAGTTTTCATTTGAAGTAAATATATATTTAACGTCATTTTCAAAATACTGTAGACGGAAAATAATTTGTAAAGTGAAAACTGTCTAAAATAAAAATGATTTGGTATGCGTGGGTTTAGCCAGCTGTCCTACAAAAAATATTGATATTAGCCAGCAAAAATTTTTCTCATCACAAGTGAAAAGTAATTGTGGTTTGCATAGCCGTTACGTTTGTGTTCATGTCGCGGAGTAACGACATCAAGGAAGCTGGTTTTAAGTGGCAGGTGACAAAAGATCAGGGGGATGAAACATTTCTTAGGAATAAATTAATGTAAAATATGAAGTTCCTATCTAACCTTCTTCTCATGCTACTGTAAATATGTGAAAATAAGGAGCGCAACAATCTATTGGTTTGCTCACAGCAATTTACATTAGCCTCCTAAAGGTGTACGGACGCAGGAGGAGCTGGCCACTCTTCGCGAACAGCTGAGTGTGTTGATGGCCGCAGTCAGCCGTCTTCAGGCAGCTGCCTCGGAGTGTAGCGGGAGTGGGGAGTCTGGTGCGTCGCAAGGTACACCCCAGGTGTTACATGCTTCACCCACTGTCCCTGCTGTCGAGATATCTTCGCGGGTACCTGGCGCGGTTGGGCCACCCTCTCCCCAAGCAGAGTGGCGGGTTCAGCGGCGTTCGCGGCGCACGAGGCGGAGGGTAAATGTGGAGGCTGGCCGTGTGGCATCGCCCGCTCTGCCTGTGAGTGGACATGTTGCTGCTCCTTCAGCAAGGTCTGAGCAGGCACACGGGGGGAGAGGTTTATTAGTTATTGGGAGCTGCAACGTTAGGCGGGTGATGGAGCCCCTTAGGGAAATAGCGGAAAGGTCGGGGAAGAAGGCCAGTGTTCACTCTGTCTGCTTGCCGGGGGGTCTCATCCGAGATGTGGAGGAGGCCCTACCGGCGGCGATAGAGAGCACTGGGTGCACGCGACTGCAACATGTTGCTCATGTCGGCACCAATGACTCCTGCCGTCTGGGTTCAGAGGTCATCCTCTGTTAGTACAGGCGGTTGGCGGAATTGGTGAAGGCGGAAAGCCTCACTCGCGGGGTGGAATCAGAGCTCACTATTTGTAGTGTCATTCCCAGAACCGATCGCGGTCCTCTGGTTTGGAGCCGAGTGGAAGGCTTAAACCAGAGGCTCAGACGATTCTGCGGAGAGCTGGGGTACAAGTTTCTCGACCTCCGCTATCGGGTGGAGAAATGTAGGGTCCCCGTGAATAGGTCAGGCGTGCACTACACGCCGGAAGCGGCTACAAGGGTAACGGAGTACGTGTGGAGTGCACATGGGGGTTTTTTAGGTTAGAGAATTCCCTCCCTAGGCCCGACAAGGCGCCTCCTGAGACGCGGCAAGGTAGGAGTAGGCAAAATGCAACAGGGAATAACAATATTAATGTGCTAATAGTAAACTGCAGGAGCGTCTATAGAAAGGTCCCAGAACTGCTCTCATTAATAAACGGTCACAACGCCCATATAGTACTAGGGACAGAAATTTGGCTGAAACCAGACGTAAACAGTAATGAAATCCTAAACTCAGATTGGAATGTATACCGCAGAGACAGGCTGGACAGTGAAGGGGGAGGCGTGTTTATAGCGATAAGAAGTGCAATAGCATCGAAGGCAATTGACGGAGATCCGAAATGTGAAATGATTTTGGTGAAGAATAATTTGGAAAATATTTCGAGTAGATTTCCCCACCATCTGGGTGGAGATTTTAATTTGCCGGATATAGACTGGGAGACTCAAACGTTCATAACGGGTGGCAGGGACAAAGAATCCAGTGAAACTGTTTTAAGTGCTTTATCTGAAAACTACCTTGAGCAGTTAAACAGAGAACCGACTCTTGGCCATAATATATTAGACCTGGTGACAAAAAGACCCGAACTATTTGAAACAGTTAATGCAGAACAGGGAATCAGCGATCATAAAGCGGTTACTGCATCGATGATTTCAGCCGTAAATAGAAATATTAAAAAAGGTTGGAAGATTTTTCTGTTTAGCAAAAGTGACAATAAGCGAATTACAGAGTACCTGACGGCTCAACACAAAAGTTTTGTCTCAAGGACAGATAGTGTTGAGGATCACTGGACAAAGTTCAAAACCATCGTTCAATATGCGTTAGATGAGTATGTGCCAAGCAAGATCGTAAGAGATGGAAAAGAGCCACCGTGGTACAACAACCGAGTTAGAAAACTGCTGCGGAAGCAAAGGGAACTTCACAGCAAAAATAAACATAGCCAAAGCCCTGCAGAGAAACAAAAATTACGCGAAGCGAAATGTAGTGTGAGGAGGGCTATGCGAGAGGCGTTCAATGAATTCGAAAGTAAATTTCTATGTACTGACTTGGCAGAAAATCCTAAGAAATTTTGATCTTATGTTAAAGCGGTAAGTGGATCAAAACAAAATGTCCAGACACTCTGTGACCAAAATGGCACTGAAACAGAGGATGACAGACTAAAGGCCGAAATACTTAATGTCTTCTTCCAAAGCTGTTTCACAGAGGAAGACTGCACTGTAGTTCCTTCTCTAGATTGTCCCGCAGTTGACAAAATGGTAGATATCGATATAGACGACAGAGGGATAGAGAAACAATTAAAATCGCTCAAAAGATGAAAGGCCGCTGGACCTGATGAGATACCAGTTCGATTTTACACAGAGTACGCGAAGGAACTTGCCCCCTTCTTGCAGCGGTGTTCCGTAGGTCTCTAGAAGAGCGTAGCGTTCCAAAGGATTGGAAAAGGGCACAGGTCATCTCCGTTTTCAAGAATGGATGTCGAACAGACGTGCAGAACTATAGACCTATATCTCGAACGTTTATCAGTTGTAGAATTCTGGAACACGAATTATGTTCGAGTATAATGACTTTTCTGGAGACTGGAAATCTAGTCTGTAGGGATCAGCATGGGTTTCGAAAAAGACCGTTGTGTGAAACCCAGCTCGCGCTATTTGTCCACGAGACTCAGAGGGCCATAGACACGGGTTCACAGGTAGATGCCGTGTTTCTCGACTTCCGCAAGGCGTTCGACAGTTCCCCACAGTCGTTTAATGAACAAAGTAAGAGCATACGGACTATCAGACCAATTGTGTGATTGGATTGAGGAGTTCCTAGATAACAGAACGCAGCATGTCATTCTCAATGGCGAGAAGTCTTCCGAAGTAAGAGTGATTTCAGGTGTGCCGCAGGGGAGTGTCATAGGACCGTTGCTATTCACATTATACATAAATGACCGGGTGGATGACATCGGAAGTTCACTGAGGCTTTTTGTGGTTGATGCTGTGGTGTATCGAGAGGTTGCAACAATAGAAAATTGTACTGAAATGCAGGAGGATCTGCAGCGAATTGACGCATGGTGCAGGGAATGACAATTGAATCTCAATGTAGACAAGTGTAATGTGCTGCGAATACATAGAAAGATAGACCCCTTATCATTTAGCTACAAAATAGCTGGTCAGCAACTGGAAGAAGTTAATTCCATAAATTATCTGGGAGTACGCATTAGGAGTGATTTAAAATGGAATGATCATATAAAGTTGATCGTCGGTAAAGCAGATGCCAGACTGAGATTCATTGGAAGAATCCTAAGGAAATGCAATCCGAAAACAAAGGAAGTAGGTTACTGTACGATTGTTCGCCCACTGCTTGAATACTGCTAAGCAGTGTGGGATCCGTGCCAGATAGGGTTGATAGAAGAGATAGAGAAGATCCAACGGAGAGCAGCGCGCTTCGTTACAGTATCATTTAGTAATCGCGAAAGCGTTACGGAGATGATAGATAAACTCCAGTGGAGGACTTTGCAGGAGAGACGCTCAGTAGCTCGGTACGGGCTTTTGTTAAAGTTTCGAAAACATACCTTCAACCGAAGAGTCAAGCAGTATATTGCTCCCTCCCACGTATATCTCGCGCAGAGACCATGAGGATAAAATCAGAGAGATTAGAGCCCACACAGAATCATACCGACAATCCTTCTTTCCACGAACAATACGAGACTGGGATAGAAGGGAGAACCGATAGAGGTACTCAGGGTACCCTCCGCCACACACCGTCAGGTGGCTTGCGGAGTATGGATGTAGATGTAGAAAGGTGCTAGTACCCCACTGTTGAGCTCCTTAAATTCACACACACACACACACACACACACACACAGAGAGAGAGAGAGAGAGAGAGAGAGAGAGATTAGCCTATCATGTTCCAACTACAGAAACACCTTCGGTTGCAAGAGAAAAGTGAGAAATATGACGTAAGACTTAAGTGATAGTATTGTCATTCATTCCATCTCTCAGCAGTTTAATGTCACACATTAAGTCTCAGCCCAATCACTACCTGAGACTTTCTTTCGTATTTAAAAATTGACTCTGTAGCGAGTATCATGGAGATGTCATTGTTTGCCACTTTCTTCGCTGCAACTCAAGATAATCTGTCGTATCTAAGTGGAAACGGCACCTTGGGATCTACTGAAAATATGTATATGAATTCTTAACATGTCAGGTTTTTTGGAGTCATAAACACATTGTCCTAGCGCACCTCTCGATGGCTGCCTATTGTTCAAATCCAGTTGCCGTTACCCATTTTCAAACTATGCGTAGTATCAACGTTTAAGCAAACTTTCGCTGAAGAGCTAAATTAATGATAATATAATGATCCAATATTTCCGCCGTTTCAGTGTAATTAAAGAAGTAAAAATGGAAGAGCCGGGATTTCAATCTTTGCAGAATGCAGCCTCCAAATGATTCCAAATCATCCAGATGTTACCTTTGCTGTAAAATGACAATGTTAGAAGTTTAATACCTCATTTCAACAACATTCTTTAGAGATCACAACCTGTACCGATAGTTCTAGCAATAAATTACACCACAAAACGCGATATTGAATTTTTTGGCTCATATCCTGGTAATTTCCATGAATGATTGCCTATCGAAGTCACAGGGTCCAAACGTATATATTGAACGTGCGATCATAAATCCATAATGCGACTCTGGTGGCGGAAGTTATGAGTATGTTTACGGTGATCCCTACAGCAACGACAAAAGAAGAGAATTACAAAATTACTTATATTTGCAAAGGAGATGACTTCTATGTTGTCATCATGTAAAAGTCCTTTATTTTGGTCTGAATGGATAATTTGGAAGAGTGGAACCATGTATTCTTCCAATTCTCGTTCGTTTTCCGCACTGTCCGAAATGAAATTGTAACGGTATTTCAGCATCGAAACTGCTCTTATGAAGTTTTACACACTTCGCACCACCACAGTCTACACAGTCCCTTCTTTCCTCGTCCAGTAGTACTACATACAAATGTTAAGTACCATAGTGCTCAGAGCCATTTGAACCAAGTACATCATACTTCCGAAAAAAAGTCGAACAATTTTCTACGCTACACAACATGGAATTCGATTTTTCATTGTGAGAGAATCCACCGAAGAAACGTCAAGAAAACCAGACATCCCACTCACTAACGACATAAATTGTCTGGGATTGCCTAACAACTGACAAATACCAGAATGAGATTTTCACTCTGCAGCGGAGTGTGAGATGATCTGAAACTTCCGGGAAGATTAAAACTATGTGCCGAACCGAGACGCGAGCTCGGGACCTTTGCCTTTCGCAGGCAAGTGCTCTACCAACTGAGCTACCCAAGCACGACTCACGTCCCATCCTCACAGCTTTACTTCTGCCAGTATCTCGTCTCCTATCTTCCAAACTTTACAGAAGCTCTCCTGCGAACCCTGCAGAACTAGCACTCCTGAAAGAAAGGATATTGCCAAGACATGGCTTAGCCACAGCCTGGGGGATGTTTCCAGAATGAGATTTTCACTCTGCAGCGAAGTGTGCACTGATATGAAACTTCCTGGCAGATTAAAACTGTAGGCCAAGGACCCGAGTTCGAGTCTCGGTGCGGCACACAGTTTTAATCTGCCAGAAAGTTTCAACTCACAAATAATCCGCAGAGGTATGTAATTTACAGCAACTAAGGGAACGACGGAAAACATAAAAATGACGATCACAAATAATTAGTCACAACGCTTGCCACAAGAGTCGCATGATCCATTTACGATCGCACGTTTGATATATATCGTTTGGACTCCGTGACTTCGATAGGCAATAATTCTTGGAAATTACCCAATCCTTACATGTTTGCTTAAGAGAGGAGCACATTATATAAAAAAAATTGCAAGAAGCAATGTTCCAACAGTATTAGACAACAGTGTAAAACACATAATAGAATTATGAGTTCTTGTGAATGTGAAAAGAAAAATACACGCACCTCATAAAAGTGAAAATCGCTTCGCGAGTTTCTCCTGCAGCCCGTGTAGTCGATGCAGTACATCATCTCAGCGTTCTTCGGCCAGCTCCGAATATATTCGTCGACTTTCTGCAGGCCGAGATCGGGAGTGAAGTCGCTGACTGACGGCCACTGCACTAAGCATTTCGGTGTCACAATGTGCTTCCGAAAGTCTACGTTGACACCCTGTCTTCTAATTTCCTCTACCGCCGATTCCAAGAGATTCTCGATAAAATCTCTGGCGATTTCTTCTACACTTAAACAATATGGATCTTTCTGATAACTGCCGTTAGTTGAAACGTCGTTCATTTTTAAGCGCCTAAGAGCAAGAAGCGATTGTGCTTTCCTTACAAAAACCGATCGAACTTCTATGTTTATCTTTGCCGTCAGCGATAATTATACTTCTCTGTCAGAGATAGACGCAATATACTGGCGAGCGAACATTCAGTTTAATTACGAACTTCTGGTTATCTGTTTACTAGTGAAATATCTGAACACTACTCGAAAAGGCTTACTGAACGAGGCCCACTGGACCCGCGTGCGGGCGGATGACGATTCAAATCCGCGTCCGATCGTGTAGAATTTTCTAGGATGCAGGCCACATTTAGGACCAGCATCTAATAAGCGAGAAATCGCGATCACTATTCACTTTAATTCTTGACCTTTCGCTCGTCGCACTATCTAGTAACGTCTGTTGTTACCATATCCACGACGGGTCGCGACGATACAATTTTATCTGGCGGTTCCATTTCCAGTCAGTTTAATATCATTTCTAATTGATTATGTTTTTGTTTCATCCTTATCTTAACATCTTGTTTCCAAGCTGATAAAAAGCTGGTTAACTTTATTATATTTATTTGTGAACAGTGATCGAAAACCACATTAACCCACTTCTTAGGTCATTATAGTTTCTAATAACGTAATAGGTCACTGCATTGGCTTCAGTGCCACGTAATGTGTTTTGAAACAACATTTTCCTCTTTGACAGTTTATAAAAACACCATAAATGTTAATGTATCCATACACACTGTCCGAGAACTTTTACTCCAAATTTGTTTAAATACAACAGGGGTGTATACGGATGTAGGAAGTTATATTTTTTTCTCTCGTACCTCATGAAGTTGTTAAGTATCACGTAGAGCTATGGCTAGTTCTTGGGACTAGTTTGTAGTTCCCCGCGGATCGATAGGGTAGCGCTCGTAGAGCGCGAGTCAAAGATCACGTGATTGCTCGAGCAGCGATCGATACTTCGAGCTCTGCAGAGTATAGCGAAACTTCGAGCATGTTAGAACGCGAGCATCGTTTGCCCAGCCCTCCGGTTTACTATATTTGTTCTGGCACAAATCATTCAACGTAGCGCAGATGGTAAGTTTCAGTCTTTGCAGCAGCAGCATCGAGACAGAAATAACGCCTAAGTAACCAGTATTAAGATAACATAGGTCTCAAATCCTGGTAGAGGACACACATTTGCATAACAGCATTATTTTCTTCCCTCATTTTATTTCCTGTAGGAACATTTTTCTAACAAATCACTACCAGGAACGGGTTTTGATCAACATTATTAATAGAGTATGGAGTTAATTCTTCTACTAATGGTGCAAACTGTGTCTGAAAGAGAAGTAATTCCTTTTTCACAGGGAACTGGCCCTCAAAAAGCAAAGCAAGAAAGAAATAAGAAGAAGGTAAAATATTATTCTCGGACAATACATAATTTGCTATGTTTTCGTACCGTTGAATCCAAAATTATAGCTACCTTCTTACACTTCTTTATATTTTGGTAAGTGAAGGATGAAAGTATGGAAAACTGCGAGCTAAACGCGAAACACATATCAAACCACAGTCCTATTGTTTTCTGAAACAGTTGGCATTTTGACGTACGACAATTACGAAATAACGACGTTAACAATTTCAAAATCTGTTATGCAAGGGTAACGCCCATCTCATTAGACTTCCCGCAAACGTAAGCTAGTTTTAACGTCACACTCCGTATCGAAGGCGGAAAGAGCTGTCTATCGACTTTTGTGATCGTACTGTTTACTAAAATGATTCGCCTCAGTGGAACTGCAGAGAACGCTGTGTCTTTACTGCAGGATACGTTAATCTCGAAGTTACGTTGTTTGTAAATGTGTCAAGTACGGCATTCTTATGGGCTGGGCTGTTGATAAAGGAGATATTAAAGTGTTTGCAAGATCTAATTCCGAAACTTACTGAAAACGTGTCAACTATTTTTCCTAATAAGTCTTCGTCAACACTGAATATGAGACAATTTGATGATTTACAAACAAAAAACAAGTTGAAGCCCGTCAGCACAGGACCAATTTAACGTATATACTCAAAGTTGTTCATTAAGGCGTCTTAACAACGTAAGTATATTTTAAGAAACACTGGACATTAGTTTCAGGAGTTGGTCTGCAAATAAAAAGGACGGACAGCCATTTAGCCAGACAAATTGAAATGGCAGCTCAGTTAACTTATTTTCTATAAATAAATGCTATTTCAAAACGGCAACACACTGAGTATCTCTCGAAAACGCGACGGTTTTTATACAATTTGTTGCAATAAAATAACTAAAAAGTCTCTCGAATGGTTGACACTAATTTACCTTTTAACTCTTATGCAAATGTGTCAGTCTTTTCTACGCTTTTTATTCAGGGTGGTAGTTTGTTTTACTAACGGGCCAACATGTCGGATTGTTTACTGCATTTGCATGCTTAATTTGTAAATTATTGACGGTGACAACTCACTTCTGACAGAGCACTCTTGTATGTACACAACATCAAATATTACAGAACATACTTTTATTAACCTAATAAGGAAATCACAAAACCTTTTAGAAAGGAGAAAAAGAATTGAGAACCAGATGCAAACCAGCAATCTTCCCCCATAACAATTCCACACTCATAACAGCACTAACCCGCTAAGACATTGTACTGTACTATAACTTACAGCTCCTATAAGTTTTATGTAATTATGTGACGCTTAATTATAATGGAAATGAAGTTGAGGGTTGTTTTGAGGGAGGAGACAAGACAGCGAGGTCATCGGTCTCATCGGATTACGGAAGGACGGGGAAGGAAGTCGGCCATGCCCTTTCAAAGGAACCATCCCGGCATTTGCCAGGAGCGATTTAGGGGAATCACGGAAAACCTAAATCAGGATGGCCGGACGCGGGATTCAACCGTCGTCCTCCCGCATGCGAGTGCAGTGTGCTAGCCAACGCACCACCTCGCTCGTTGAAAATGAAGTCCGATGCTTCTAGACAGAGCATAGGAGAACGATGCGGGAGACCCGCTCCGCCATACTAGCCAAAGTCCTAATGGAGGTGGTACGCCGTTGCTTTCCTCCGACCGTAATGGTGATGAATTTTAACGATGAAGACGACACAACAGCCAGTCATCTCGGCAAGTGAAAAATTCCTTTCAATATATTTAAGATATTTATTGCTTTCAAGAATACAACGCGATATATGGAACAATAACTAAATATTCTCTGAACCAGCTATTCAGCTTATAGCGACGTCAGGCGTCAGATGAAACAGATGTCAGTTAATAAGCTGATCGGCTGGCGCATATCAACAGAGTTCGCGCGCTGACCGCTAGGAGCGCTGTGAGACGCTTTCTCCTTGCTGCAGTGCGTGCTCCATGAATTTAGTAATTTGCTTTGACCTTTTTAGTATTCCTGTTACTGATACTGCTTCCTCACTTAATTACCAAAAAACTGGTACTATTCGTTGCACTGGAAATGTTTCATAATGTTTTTCCTGCCGTTATGTGAGTTTAAAATAAACGTCTCGTCTAAATAAAGTGCTGAACAGAATTATACGTCGCGCTTATCTTATTCTCGCTGCGGACAAGAACACGATATGTTACTCCCATCTGGCCTGGATCTCCGCCCCCCCCCCCTACCTTTTATAAATCCCTCCAAATCCTTGAACTCCATGCACTCCGCTTCGCCTATCGCATCCGTCTCCCCTCCCCCACGCGGATCCTGTACGATCTCATACCGTTCCCCCACCTCCTCCTTTTCCTTGAGAGGATTTTTTTGTTTTTGGGTCATCAGTCTACTGACTGGTTTGATGCGGCCCGCCACGAATTCCTCCCCTGTGCTAACCTCTTCATCTCAGAGTAGCACTTGCAACCTACGTCCTCAATTATTTGCTTGACGTATTCCAATCTCTGTCTTCCTCAACAGTTTTTGCCCTCTACAGCTCCCTCAAGTACCATGGAAGTCATTCCCTCATGTCTTAGCAGATGTCCTATCATCCTGTCCCTTCTCCTTATCAGTGTTTTCCACATATTCCTTTCCTCTCCGATTCTGCGTAGAACCTCTTCATTCCTTACCTTATCAGTCCACCTAATTTTCAACATTCGTCTATAGCACCACATCTAAAATGCTTCGATTCTCTCCTGTTCCGGTTTTCCCACAGTCCATGTTTCACTACCATACAATGCTGTACTCCAGATGTACATCCTCAGAAATTTCTTCCTCAAATTAAGGCCGGTATTTGATATTAGTAGATTTCTCTTGGCCAGAAATGCCTTTTTTGCCATAGCGAGTCTGCTTTTGATGTCCTCCTTGCTCCGTCCGTCATTGGTTATTTTACTGCCTAGGTAGCAGAATTCCTTAACTTCATTGACTTCGTGACCATCAATCCTGATGTTAAGTTTCTCGCTGTTCTCATTTCTACTACTTCTCATTACCTTCGTCTTTCTCCGATTTACTCTCGAACCATAGTGTGTACTCATTAGACTGTTCATTCCGTTCAGCAGACCATTTAATTCTTCTTCACTTTCACTCAGGATAGCAATGTCATCAGCGAATCGTATAATTGATATCCTTTCACCTTGTTTTTTAATTCCACTCCTGAACCTTTCTTTTATTTCCATCATTGCTTCCTCGATGTACAGATTGAAGAGTAGGGGCGAAAGGCTACGCCTTGTCTTACACCCTTCTTAATACGAGCACTTCGTTCTTGATCGTCCACTCTTATTATTCCCTCTTGGTTGTTGTACATATTGTATATGACCCGTCTCCCCCTATATCTAACCCCTACTTTTTTCAGAATGTCGAACAGCTTGCACCATTTAATAATGTCAAACGCTTTTTCCAGATCGACAAATCCTATGAACGTGTCTTGATTTTTCTTCAGCCTTGCTTCCATTATTAGCCGTAACGTCGCAATTGCCTCTCTCGTGCCTTTACTTTTCCTAAAGCCAAACTGATCGTCACCTAGCGCATTATCAATTTTCTTTTCCATTCTTCTGTATATTATTCTTGTAAGCAGCTTCGATGCGTGAGCTGTAAAGCTGATTGTGCGATAATTCTCGCACTTGTCAGCTCTTGCCGTCTTCGGAATTGTGTGGGTGATGCTTTTCCGAAAGTCAGATGGTATGTCGCCAGACTCATATATTCTACACAGCAACGTGAATAGTCGTTTTGTTGCCACTTCCCCTAATGATTTTAGAAATTCTGATGGAATGTTATCTATCCCTTGTGCCTTATTTGACCGCTCCAAAGCTCTTTTAAATTCCGATTCTAATACTGGATCCCCTATCTCTTCTAAATCGACTCCTGTTTCTTCTTATATCACATCAGACAAATCTTCACCCTCATAGAGGTTTTCAATGTATTATTTCCACCTATCTGCTCTCTCCTCTGTATTTAACAGTGGAATTCCCATTGCACACTTAATGTTACCACCGTTGCTTTTAATGTCACCAAAGGTTGTTTTGACTTTCCTGTATGCTAAGTCTGTCCTTCCGACAATCATATCTCTTTCGATGTCTTCACATTTTTCCTGCAGCCATTTCGCCTTAGCTTCCCTGCACTTCCTATTTATTTCATTCCTCAGCGACTTGTACTTCTGTATTCCTGATTTTCCCGGAACATGTTTGTACTTCCTCCTTTCATCAATCAACTGAAGTATTTCTTCTCCTTCTTTGTACCTATGTTTTCCTTCCCAACTTCTGTGATGGCCCTTTTTAGAGATGTCCATTCCTCTTCAACTCTGCTTCCTACTGCGTTATTCCTTATTGCTGTATCTATAGCGTTAGAGAACTTCAAACGTAGAAGATACAGATCCTGTACACCTCCCGCAAACTCGATCCTCCTCACCCACTTGTCTCGCCCATCCTCTCCCGCCCCCGCCCGCTGCCGTGCCTGTATTCCCACGTCCCACCCGGTTTCCATCTCTCCACCCTCCTTACCCTCTCCCAAGGTGGCTTCCACCAGCTCCCCCTCCCTGATGATGCCCTCCTTCCATCCACATACCCATTCTACCAACTTTGATCCTCCCTCCCTCTTCCTCTGTCTGTTCCTTCGGGCACCCTCCCTCACTCCTCCCTTTCTCCCCACTCCTCCCCTGGGCTTCCCCTCCCCTGTCCCTCTACCCCTCCTCCCATCTCCTCAGCCATTAGCATCTTTGTTCTCTTCTCCCCACCCTTTCCCCTCCCCCCTCACTATTCTTCCCCTCTTGTCAGGTCCCCGGACTCGCACACGTAATGTGGACTTTCGCGCGCTGCAGATCATCGCCGTCTGTGTCTCGTGTGTGTGACGTCGTTTTGTGTTTTTAGTGTCCGCCGTCACACTTCTACGTTCACTTGTGCCGTCGGATTCAGAAGTGTTCTGTGCGCCGTGTCAACGTGTTTTCAGTGTCGTTATCGTCGAGTGTGAACGGCTCCATGTTTTGTTGTGTATCTGTGACCACTATTTTTTGCCCGTCACTATGTTCATTCTGTTCCTCCAATCTGTGTTCTGTTATTGTCAACACTATGGCTGAAGAGCGGCGTAGCATGCCGCTGAGAGCCTACCTGATTGTTTAGGTACTAAAATAACAATAAAGGAAAAAAAAGAACATGATAACGAGATCGCAGGTACAACACACACAACTTGCGACAGTGGTGACCCCGACGTGATCGCAGCTAAACAGACAATAAATCAGCAACAAAAATGGCTAGCAGCGAACTGCAACAATCAGAAATTGTTGCGGGGACGGACCCGTCAACCATATCAAGAATGCCCGTGCGGCTACCGCCGTTTTGGCCCCACAACTTAGCATTATGGTTTGTTCAGATGGAAGCGAGTTTTCTCTGCGCCGGAGTGACCGCCGACTCCCTTGAATTCGCACTGGTGGTCAGTCAGCTGGACCACCACTATGCAGCTTAGTTTCACGATATTGTAACTTCACCTCCGCACACCGTATCATACGCGAACCCTTTTGAATGCGCCGGCCGATCAACTGATTAACTGACATCTGTTTCGGCTGACATGACTTTTGAATTTTATCACATGTATAAAAATGCTTTTATTGTTTGATGCATACTGCATAGTACGATTCAACCTGCTGAATTCCATACTCTTACTACGCCAAACGTGTTTAATTCATACTTCCATACTAATATCAACCACAAACCTGTCGCATTTTCGTCGATGAGCGTTACTCGTGTCTTACAGCTTCTGAAATGCTTGAACACTCTCAACAACGCTGTCATTTGAAGTCCTGTACGACAAATAGAAATACGTTGCGTCGTGACGTTATACGGAGAACATGGAAGGCTTTTAGTAAAACTGCATTTGATTATGATATGCGACAGCAGCTGTGGGTAACGGGCAGATACGTGAGGGCAGCCGACGCTTTTAGACATACAACCATTATATAATATGCTCTGCTCTGCATCACAAATTATTTATTTTCTTTCTTCCTAAATTAAACGCTATTTTTATTGCAACGTCACAATAGGTTTCGTTACATAGTTAAAAATCAGTGCTATAATATGTTGCTATCAGCTGATAGACATTATCAGTGTAAATTCAATTACTTTACGTAATTCATGAACAGTGAAATAATCTCAGCCCCGAATTACATGCATGTAGAAACAATTATGGATCAAAGTTTTTTATTCTCATTGCAATATGAACGTCCTGTGTCCCTATTCACATTTCCCCACCTCTCCTTAAAGTACGTGGTCAGGTGTGAATGTTTTGAGTGCAGTAGCAAACGAACCAGAGTTGTAGTGGGTCTCAGGATCTTCTACCAACTTTAACACAGTCAGTGGAAGGCAAAAAGCAGGAAAAGGAGAGTTCGACCAGAGGTGCGAAAGACTAAAAAAAAAAGTTTTCTTAGCAGAGGTTGGTGATGGGCCTCCCCCACCACCTCGTGCTGCTCGGGACAAAGAGCCGCTCAACGGTTACGGGGAGTTTTTTGGAAGACAGGTAAGCGACCAGACGTTCCTTCAGAACGCTGCGTCGAAACCAGGGCAAAGATATTTGAATGTTTAAATATGTTTAATGTTAACAGTTTATTTATCAGAGGCTTTTTCGCGATGGATTAATTAAGAAGCATTTATTGATTTTTATTCAATTTATCCGATAAAAGAATTATCTTCTCCGATCGAGATTTCCGTTACGACCCGCCACGTGGTGTATAGTTTGAAACGGCAACCGCCGGGAAAGCTAAGAGAGGGAGCTGTAGCCAGTTTTTTGCGATTGCTGAACATTTATGCTAGCGTGTGTCGATGTTTAACAACTTATTGAAAATTTAGCAACGAGTATAGCTTTTCTAAGATGAATCGTCTCGTATTCAAGCACTTCGCGTTGTGGATACCAGCCACGAATCCTGCTCGATGCCAGCCACTGTACGTAGAAAATCTGCATAGAGAAATAGTTACGATATTTGTATTTCAGTGATAACATAGTGCATATGTATGTATCAGCGTAGTAGTGTAGTGACCACGAGATCTCCAAGATTTAGCTTTCCCCCACAGGACGATGCAAATCAAAGGCAACGTGGCTTGCAATTCAAAGGAGAAGTAACCTATGTTCATAGTTGAATAATCTTTGTCTATAGTTAAATGAAAATTCAAACCAGAATTAGTGAAATGTGTATTCAAAAGATTGTTAAGAAGTAACTTCGTTAATTTTTGTCTAATGTTGGTTAAAATAAAATTAACTTTCTTTTTCGAAGTAATTTCCGTTCTCGGCTTGTTCATTTAAATCATACCTAAGAAAAGAGAATCATATTAATCACGCTGCCCCTTTACTAAAATTATTGACACAAAGCTAGACTCGTGCAAAATTACAATTGCGTTATCCGTTGCGACCTCAAATTCAATCGATAAGATTGTACTCTGAACTTTGATGGGCCTAAACATCAATTCTAAAGCGGGCAGAATGGTCACGGAAGGTTACGCTGCCGAGAGAGAAAAAGTGTGCATAAGAAAGATCCTTCCCCACAGCAGGCTCATATAAAAATGAATAAAAGTAATCCCTGCTGATAAAATTAAGCGAACTCCCTTCTCAGCCTGCCACAGACAGGGAGAATTAACGACAGTTACTATCTAAATACCAGTCGTTCGGAGCTTGCATTATAATATTAGAAAGTTCACATTTTATTTTACACAGAAGAGCCAAAGAAACTGGCACATCTGCTTAATATCGTTAGGGTCCCCGTATGACGCAGAAGTGCTGCAACACGCTCTGACACGGACTCGACTGATGTCTAAAGTAGTCTTGGAGGGAACTGACACCATGAGTCCTGCAGGGCTGTCCATAAATCCGTAAGAGTACGATGGGGTGGAGATCTCTTCTGAGCAGCACGTTGCAAGACATTCCATATATGCTCAATAACGTACGTGTCTGAGGAGTTTGACGGCCAGCATTAGTGTTTAAACTCAGAAGAATGTTCCTGGAGCCACTCTGTAGCAACTCCTGACGTATGGGGCGTCGCATTGTAATGCTGGAATTGCCCAACTTCGTCGGAATGCACAATGGGTTCCGCAGCTCGTGGTCGGTGCGGTAGCGTTCTCGCTACCTACACCCGGGTTCGATTCCCGGCGGGCTCAGGGATTTTCTCTGCCTCGTGATGACTGGGTGTTGTGTGATGTCCTTAGGTTTAAGTAGTTCTAAGTTCCGGGGGACTGATGACCATAGATGTTAAGTCCCATAGTGCTCACAGCCATTGGATTTTTTTTTTTTTTTTGCATCATGGACATGAATGGATGAAGGTGATCAGATAAGATGCTTACGTTTGTGTCACCTGTCAGAGTCGTATCTAGAAGTATCAGGGGTAGCATATCGCTCCAACTGCACACGCGTTCACCAGCTTGAACAGTCTCCTGTTGACATGCAGGGTCCGTGGATTCATGAGGTTGTCTCCATACCTGTACGCGTCCATCCCCTCGATACAATTTGAAACGAGGCTCGTCCGAGCAGGCAACATGCTACCAGTTATCAACAGGCCATTGTCGGTGTTGACGGGCCCAAACGAGGCGTAAAACTTTATGCCGTTCTGTCATCAAGAGTACAGTAGCGGGCCTTCGGCTCCGAAAGCCCAAGTCGGTGATGCTCCGTTGAATGTTTCGCACTCTGACACTTGTTGGTGGCCCAGCATTTAAATCTGTAGCAATTTGCGGAAGGGTTGCATTCGTCTTGTTGAACGACACTCTTCAGCTCTTGCAGGATCTTTCTCCAGTCATAGCGATGTCGGAGATCTTATGTTTTACCGGATACCTGATATTCACGGTATAGTCGTGAACTGATCGTATGAGAAAATCCCCCCTTCATCGCTACCTCGGAGATGATGTGTCCCATCGATGAGATTTGGTACGGAGATAGCCTGAACCACCATGAAGAGTACAAGATACTTTAGAAAGTAAAAGAAACTGACTGTTAAGATCGTGAAGTAGAGATTAGAACATACTTTTTTACAGCAGTAAACATAAACCACGTTAAAAATTATTCCGCTTGTTGCATAATGTGCACAGTGTATAGATGCCAACGTGGCTGCACATGCAACACGCAGCAGCAAGGCTGCACATTCCACATCATCGTGTGGCAGATGGGGGAAGATGCACATCATGAGCTCTGCTTACCTGAACAGGAAGACGCGGAAGGACGGCTGCAATGGATTACTTACTCATATTCACTCATAACAAAACTACTGATGTGCTACTGCAGCTACGCGTAACAGCAGCAGGGATAGTTACATAGAAGGTATGTTACATTTTGAATAAAAATCCTGTAGTTTACTCGTAAATGTTAATTTTTTTAAAAAAGTGTGTGTATATTTGGGTCTGTTGTTAGATATTCTCTTTGTGCCGATAGCTAGTTTTTTCTAGCTGGAGATAGGAGCTTGCCGCAAAAGCTGAAGTATGAATATGGGGACTGACAACATCCAGAAAACTTAGTATAAGCAGTAGGGGGAAGAAATGCGGAAGACCTAGATACTGAACAGACAAAAAGAAAAGGACTTCAGGTGCTAGAGAGTACCGTTACCATCCTATAGCAGGATAGTGGATGACATGAATAATAAAATGAGCTACGGGAAAAGATCGCTAAGGCAAGCCAACTGTCTTTCATTGTAATGGTAATTTAACCAGATGCAGGTGTGTGTGTGTGTGTGTGTGTGTGTGTGTGTGACCACTGACGTAAATAAATTATTGTGATTCAGTTGAAAGATTTTGCTTGTTTTATTGTTAGGATCTGTTGTTATTATTTTAGGAATGTGCGGCACTTTAAACGTGGAGGTGATCACAGATTATATTTGGTGGGGGAAGCACGGACGCCCATACGATGGTTTGTGGGGCATGCTAGACCTATGGGTATGGAGTATTTCAAATATTTTGAAGATGCTAGCGACTTGTAAGTAGTCAAAAGATGTTCCAGTTTCGAACTTGTTGAAAATCTTCGTAATACCGACTGTTAAAACATTTTCTTGGAAGAACTATATTTTTTTTTCCTTTCTGTGAGAGGAGGGGGGGGGGGGGAGGGCGCTGTCCCGGCCTTGCTCCCTGGACCTGCACATGTAATAAAGTTACCAAACGGCAAAGCGAGCCATCTACAGATCCATTGTTGAGAGTATTGCTACCTTATGGTGCCGAGACAAAGGGAGCAATTGAAGTGAACAGGACTGAAAACTGGCCTTCGGAAATGTTATGGCATTTCGAGGACACACCTTGAGAAAAACAATTAGATTATGACAGTCAGCATAATGATAATGTATACAACAGAGACAAGAGAGATTTCTGGCTCGCCAGTCTATAAGTAGTAAGTGACAAGGAGTAACCAAAAACACTGCAACACTGGTATGCAGGCGTCTTTCTCCAGGGCGGAGACGTGCAGAACAGAAAGTGGCAGAAAATAGAGAGAAACTGCGGGAAGCGTATACAGGGTGACGAAAAATTGTACAGTGGGGGCCGCTACTGAATGGATTTATTAGTACAAAAAAATTTATTTTTACTTTTTACTTGATGTTCGTCAGTGCCTTCTGTCTGACGCTAAGTTGCAGCCTGTCAGTCTCGTTGCCCAAAATCGGATAGAACCACCCTGAAACTCACCTGTTGAACCGTCAGCAGCTAAACTCACGTGTTGCTGACGAGGTAACGCTGCCGAACTGCGCGTCTTACGATCTGACCGACCAATAGGGAGGCTTTGAGGTGGTCAAGTGTGGGTGGAACCGCGGCCGGCTGCTGGGAGCGGACGCGCCGTTCGCTCTCTTCTGCTGGCAGCTTCCAAACCAATCCAACACCCCCCTCACCTGTTCTCTTGGGAGGCTGCTCATTCAGTCTCGGCGGCTTATCCAGGCCTGCCTTTCTTTACGGCATTATAACTTCATACAGTTTAAACTATGTTTTATTCGTCACCTCAACGGGTGCCTACTGCTTTCCCCTCCTGGCCAATACTGACTCATTAACAAAATTTCCACCTTCGGACTTCGCAGCGCGATTCCTTACATTCTAGCAACAAAAAAATATGTGTCATAAAATCTCGACCTGCGCATATTTGGGCAGTAAATGGACGTAAAAGTTTGGTCACCTGGCAACACTGTAACCAGATGTACAGAAACTACCTCTGTCAGCAGTGGATAGTGTTTCGGGTTAGCATGCAGGAGGTGGAGGGTTTGATCTGGGTTGGGGCGTATTTGTTTTTGTTTGCTAAATGTGGTCTGCGTGGTACATTATCTGGTGTTTTAATCGTCATACAGCTATTACAGTGGGTCTTCTACGAAACATTTATTGTTACGTACTATGAACACAGAAATGGAAGTACAATCGTTTCCATGAGTCAGTTTTTGAAGAAGCCTAAGCACGACGCAAACTGTTTCATACCATTGCAACTATTAGAAATGGGACTAATGGAGTGTAGTAAAATGAAGTTGATGAATGTGTTGGAACTGCACTTGTGTCGAAAATAAAAGCAACACAGGCAAATTGCGCAAGGTTGCGTTTATTTTGCAACAAAACAGTATAAACTGGTGAGAGTGATTTAGAAAAAATGTAAAGAACAGAGAACATGATCAACTACAACACGCATAACGGTAGACAAAAACGTTCTTCGTCTTTTGCAACTTAACAGATTTGCACACACATTTCGACAACTGGTTAATGTGTTCAGTATGGAGTGTGACCCCCTCTGGCAGCAGTACAGGCCTGACAACGATGGAGCATGCTGTGAATGATGTCATCAGCCCAATGTTGAGGTAATCACTCCCATTCTTGCTGTAGAGCTGCCCGCAGTCTTGAAGAGTGGTTGGTGGATGCTGATGTGATGCAAGCCGTGTCCCTGGTGCTCCCAGACACTCTAAGGGATTCAAATCGGGAGAGCAACCAGCAACCACCCATGGTCTATAAGGTTGAGCATTGTCGTCCACCAATACGAAGTCTGGGCCCACGGCACCTCCCAACAATCACAAATTAGGTCCCAAGGTAACGTCACGACACCTGACAGCAGTTAAGCGTTGCTGATTCATCTGTACAATTTCATGAAGAGGGGTTCGAATGGTAAACATAATCCCTGCCCAAGCCATTAAAGATCCTCCTGGAGATCGGTCTTTTTCCACAATGTTCGGGTCAAGAAACCGTGTTCCAAGTTCCCTCCAGATGCAAATTCACTGAGAATCATTCTTCACACTAAATCGGAATGCATATGTGAAAACATTGGCCCATTGTTCGACCGTCCAAGTGGCATGTTAAGGACTCCACTCTAGACGTTCCCTTCTATGAAGACGCATCAGAGGTAGGTAGACATACAGCAGGTCTCCGACAATAAATGCCACTCAGCCGAAGCCATCTGCGCACCGTTTGCATCGATACAATGCGTGCAGTGGATGACGCGAGCTCACATGCCAGTTGGTGTGCAGTACTAAGGTGGTACTATTGTGCCCTTACAGCCAAATAACGGTCCTCTTTTCTGAAGTCACACGTGGTCGGCCCTACCCTGGACTTCGGGATACAGTTCAGGCCTTTACAAACTGTCGCTACATCCGAGAAACAACAGAACGAGCCACACTAAGCCTTCGAGCCATACCAGTTTGCGTCTGTCCTGCTACCTTTTTTTCTACGGCCCTGCACCGCAAAGAGTCTGGTAGGCATCTTCTCTGTGCCATACTGCACCGTCTGTGGCTGTGTACACAGCGATTGTGGATGTGGGGCTACCCAGCAAGCACTACCTAGTTTCATAGGTTCCCTGTCGTCATCGTTGGAGTAGTTGACCGGAATGCCATCTTCCGTGCAAAACACTATCGTACGGACGTCTGGTTGACAGTTTATATGACTATATCGTTAATTAGACACAGGAGAGGGAAGTTGCAGTTTGTTGCTTAAATTCTGGGCATCAGAGTAGTTTAGGAAATGAAATACGGGAGTAGCAGAAAACTAGAAGAATTTTGCTATTTATGGAGCAAGATAGCTTACGAAGGCGAAAATACATAGTATATAAAGCGAACATTAGCAACAGCAATAAAGGCATTTCTGAAAATATAAACTTAAGTCTTCTCTAAAAGTGTACCCTTGTATATGGATGACAAACAGTTCAATGGTGAAGATAATAGACGACTGTCAAATGTCAGAACAGAGGTTGAGGCTACCCCGGGATAGGCTAGCGTCGGGAGCTGCGTCAGACCAACCTACGTACAGAAGACAACAACAACAACAACAACAACAACAACAAATACGGGTTTAGAGACCGAAGCGACTTCACATCCAAGTGGAGCACAATATACACTCATGTTCATAAATTAAAGATAATTGCAGAATATGGTGCCACACAACTTGGCACTGCACGAAACTGGCACTAATAGCATAGGCACATAGGGAACACACACGACACAGATCTGTAAGTTCACGGTATTGCTGATAAGTTGAGAAAACCGTCCCGAAACACAAGAGCTACAAAACGCCACTGTTTCCTGCGCATGTACCCCAACATCAGTATTGGATATGATCACCATGCACACGTACACAGGCCTCACAACGGGTTGGCATACTCTGGATCAGGTGGTCGAGCAGCTGCTGAGGTATAGCCTCCCATTCTTGCACCAGTGCCTGTCGGAGCCCCTGAAGTGTCCTATGTGTTTGAAGACGTGCAGCGATACGTCGACCGAGAGCATCCCAGACGTGCTAGATGGGGTTTAGGTCTAGAGAATAGGCAGGCCACTCCATTCGCCTGATATCTTCTGTTTGCAGATACTCCTCCACGATGGCAGCTCGGCGGGGCTGTGCGTTATCATCCATCAGGAGGAAGGTGGGACCCACTGCACCCCTGAAAAGGCGGACATACTGGTGCGAAATGATGCCCCGATAGAACTCACCTGTTACAGTTCCTCTGTCAAAGACATGCAGGGGTGTACGTGTACCAATCATAAACCCATCCATACCATCAAACCATGACCTCCATACAGGTCCCTTTCAAGGACATTAAGGGGTTGGTATCTGGTTCCTGGCTCACACCAGATGAAAACCCGGTGAGAATCGCTGTTCAGACTATATCTGGACTCGTCCGTGAACATAACCTGGGACCACTGTTCCAATGACCATGTACTGTGTTCTTGACACAAGGCTTTACGGTCTCTCCTGTGTCCAGGGGTCAGTGTAATGCACCTTGAAAGTGGGCGAATAAACCATGTCTGTTCAGTCGTCTGTAGACTATGGGTCTGGAGACAACCGTTCCAGTGGCTGAGGTAAGGTCCCTAGCAAGGCTGCCTCCGGTACTCTGTGGCCGTCTGCGGACACTGATGGTGAGATATCGGTCTTCTTGTGGTGATGTACACTGTGGACGTCCCGTACTGTGGCGCCTGAACACGTGTCCCGTCTGCTGAAATAGTTGCCATAATCTTAAGATCACAGTCTGTGGCACACGGAGGGTCCGTGCTACGACCTGCTGTGTTTGACCAGCCTCCAGTCGCCCCAGTATTCTACCCCTCACAATGTCATCAATATAGGTTATTTGACCCATTTTCAACATACAGTCCCCATTAGCAAGCCTGAAAACGTCTGCATACTTACTCGCTGCGCCGTACTCGAACATGCAAAAACACACTACTGCACATGTGGACTGCCGCCAGCGCCACCGTGAGACGACCGCACGTCAAATGCACCGCATGGTCATACCCGGAGGTGATTTAAACCCGCAAACCACCCACCAGAGCGGTGTTTCACCATGTATCAACATTATCCTTAATTTATGAGCATTCGTTCATTTGCTGCACGTTCTATCATGTTCTTTTGTATCAGCCTGCAGGCATGATATTAGGAAAGAGCTAGGGAGTCGCTAGCATATCTAACCGTATAGTATAGCGTAGACCAATATGCAGAATCCGAGTTATTCGAAGTCAGATAATTCCAATCCCAAGGAAAGCAGGTGTTGAAAGATGTGAAAATTACCGAACTATCAGTTTAATAAGTCACAGCTGCAAAATACTAACGCGAATTATTTACAGACGAATGGAAAAACTGGTAGAAGCCGACCTCGGGGAAGAACAGTTTAGATTCCGTAGAAATGTTGGAACACGTGAGGCAATACTGACCTTACGACTTATCTTAGAAGGAAGATTAAGGAAAGGCAAACCTACTTTTCTAGCATTTGTAGACTTAGAGAAAGTTTTGACAATGTTGACTGGAATACTCTCTTTCAAATTTTAAAGGTGGCAGGGGTAAAATACAGGGAGTGAAAGGCTATTTACAATTTGTACAGAAAACAGATGGCAGTTATAAGAGTCGAGGGACATGAAAGGGAAGCCTCTCCCCGATGTTATTCAATCTGTATATGGAGTAAGCAGTAAAGGAAACAAAAGAAAAATTTGGAGTAGGTGTTAAAATCCAGGGAGAAGAAATGAAAACTTTGAGGTTCGCCGATGACATTGTAATTCTGTCACAGACGGCAAAGGACTTGGAAGAGCAGTTGAACGGAATGGACAGTGTCTTGAAAGGAGTGTATGAGATGAACATCAACAAAAGCAAAACGAGGATAATGGAATGTAGTCGAATTAAGTCGGGTGATGCTGAGGGAATTAGATTAGGAAATGAGACACTTAGTTTTTCTATTTGGGGATCAAAATAACTGATGATGGTCGAAGTAGAGAGTATATAAAATGTAGACTGGCAATAGCAAGAAAAGCGTTTCTGAAAAAGAGAAATTTGTTAACATCGGGTATAGATTTAAGTGTCAGGAAGTCGTTTCTGAAAGTATTTGTATGTAGTGTAGCCATGTATGGAAGTGAAACATGGAAAATAAATAGTTTAGACAAGAAGAGAATAGAAGCTTTCGAAATGTGGTGCTACAGAAGAATGCTGAAGATTAGATGGGTAGATCACATAACTAATGAGGTGGTGTTGAAGAGGATTGGGGAGAAGAGACGTTTGTGGCACAATATGACTAGAAGAAGGGATCGGTTGGTAGGACGTGTCCTGAGGCATCAAGGGATCACAAATTTAGCATTGGAGGGCAGCGTGGAGGGTAAAAATGGTAGAGGGAGACCAAGAGATGAATACACTAAGCAGATTCAGAAGGATGTAGGTTGCAATAGGTACTGGGAGATGAAGGAGCTTGCACAGAATAGATTAGAATGGAGAGCAGCATCAGACCAGTCTCAGGACTGAAGACCACAACAACAACAACAACATGGGGTGGATACGGGTTATCACAGTGGTGGGATGCATATTACTGCTGTCTTGGAGTATGTGCGCGCAGACGTACATGTATCAGCCACACCCAGGTACTAGTTTCGACATCAGAATATAGCATTTTCCTTCTGAAGTGAGCATGTTGATATTTGTCACTTTTGTTATGTGTCGCACTAAAATGTCGATAGTTCGTAAGAAACACAAACCGACGGCACTTTTACTCTAGATCTGCGACGTCAGTGTTTCTAAAATGAAGATACTCTAGTCACAAAATTGTGAGAAACAAGCGATAGTTACCTGGCACATCGCAACATACAACATGGAGAGCAGTAATGCCACATTAACTCTTTCTGTGACAGGCACTGATTTGGGATTCAGTTCTTGGGGTGGGTGTTGGGGGGGGGGGGTAGATCATAGTTTCTTACTGTCCTTGTCTGCCCCACCTTGCCCCCCGCCCCTCCCTTCTCGCTAAACACAGGGTGCAAATTGTCAGGGACGGACACTTGACTGAAAAGAGAGGAGAAAAGATCCTATGAACAAGTGTCCGGAAATGCATCGTTACCGCGAAAGATGGCGCTGACGAATGACAGTTCCTCTTACCATCCGTGTGTTTCTCCTGTTTCTGGCTGCGTGCTTTATGCAGCGAACTGCAAGCAGCATAATGGCCCGGTTTTCATGTCGAGAACAAGCCGAGATGGAAACGGCTATGCCAGAACAAGTACCCTTACAGACACGAACCATCAAACACATTATACAACATTTCAAGGCCTCTTTGGGCGTTTGTGTGATCAGGGTTACTTTCAGACAGGCGTGTAGAAAGGCGGTGGACTGAAGGATCGGGCTCGGTGGGATACTGAGACGAACCGTAGTAGAAACTGGTCCGCCAACTTGGTGTGGCCCAAACTACGGTGTGTGTATCCTGCATGACGACAGCTATTGTTCCTATTAGCTGCAGTCCCATGGCGGCCACTTCGAACATCTGTCGTGACATGGGTGCGATGCATCTCTGTGCTGTGTTCCTGGACGATTTTTTGTTGTTGCACGTACACTGTCGACTTCCGGACACATGCCCATAGGACCTTTTCTGCTCCATTTCCAGTAAGAAATGTGTTCCTGCAGTTTGTCTGTTTAATATGTTCATCCAGTATATAATGCAGTTAGTTCCACTAATAATGTGCCACATATCTGTACGATTTTCATTATAACAACAATGAAGTGTATAAAATGTTTTTACGCTGATAATAATAATAATAATAATAATAATAATAGACTGCTTAATAACCGTAACATTTATGATATATTTTTATAAAATCATTATAATTTATAATAGACTGCTTAATAACCTTAACATTTATGATATATTTTTATAAAATCATTATAATTTCTTTACATTCGGGAATAGTACAGCCAGGAAAATATAAGTATTGAAAAGCATACGTCCGGAAAATTGGAAGTGCTTTATCACGCATTTTATATAACGCCAACAAACCCTTAGAACTTTGAAAACCCCACAGATAACAGAACAAAATACAAGACTGTTCTCACAAGTGTCAGTATCTCATTAAGCACAATGGTCGTGAATACTCGAGTGCAAACTATGCCTATACGAGTGTGTAAACGATGAAAGTGCGGTACCCTTCAGAGGTGCTTGCCTACGTTCAGGTGCTCTGATTTTCCATTTTTCGTTTCTTTTTGCCTCTGTGGAGCATCTTCCTCTTTCTGTCTTCCATTATTCAGTTTGCCGTAGTTTCCCGGTTGTACACGTGCGTTCGACAACCGTGTTGAGTTCGTGGTTCTGTGCAGTTTCCGATCGTGACGTACCCGTGACGACCCGTGACGTACTTTGTGTAATGTTTCCGACCGTCAAAGGTAGCCAGCCTCTTTGTAATAACATACCTTGACGTTTTGTCCAGTCTTAGGACTGGCTATGGGCGTAGTAGGAGCGTAATGCCAAAAGTAAGGTCTATTTTTTATAAGTACATAGTCCTGTTTATTTCTACAACGGTTTTCATCAGTTTACGGTTGGAACATTTAGCTATTTTTCGACATAATCACCATTTCTGCCGATGCATTTTTGTAGACGCTGTGGCAGTTTTTGTTTGCCTATGTCTACCAGCTCGCCGTTATGCTGTTCAGAAAGTTATAAACCTCTTCTTTCACCTCGTCGTCGGAACTGTATCGCTTTCCGGCCGAATGTTCTTTTAACTTAGGGAACAAGTGATAGTCACTGGGCGTCAAGTCAGGACTATAGAGTGGATGGGTGATTATGTTCCACTGAAACTGCTGCAGGAGAGCAACGGTTTGCCGAGCGATGTGTGGGCGAGCGTTGTCATGGAGAATGTTTACGCCCCTGCTCAACATTCCTCTTCTCCGGTTCTGAATTGTCCATTTGAGTTTTTTCTGAGTCTCTGCCAGCGTTAATTGTGGTCCCAGTGGACATGAAGTCGACCAACAATGCCCCTTTCCGATAACAAGAAACGGCTGTCATGTCTTTACCGGTAACACTGTCTCCTCAGAAATTGACGGTCTCCCTCTCCTTTGTTCATCGTGAATTTCGGTCCGACCAGCTGCAAACAACTCTCTACACCGCTTACGAACATTTTTGACATCCATGCACGACTCACCATACAGTTCCATAATTGGCGATGGATTTCAATCGGTACAGTGCCCTTTGCGTTCAAAGACCGAATAAGTGAGCGCTATTCGCACTTGGCGGTAACATCCAACGGGAGCTCCATTCTCAACGGCTGCCAAGCCAAGACTGAGCGCCTCAGCGCGCCGTGCGCGTGTTTACACACAGCGCGTGAAGCATTCTTCACAACAGTGTGACCAACTGGCACTGACCTTTCTTTTGGGGTTACCCTGGTTCAAAAATGGTTGCCGGCCGACGTGGCGGCGATGCAGTCTGGAACCGCGAGACCGCTACGGTCGCAGGTTCGAATCCTGCCTCGGGCATGGATGTGTGATGTCCTTAGGTTAGTTAGGGTTAACTAGTTCTAAGTTCTAGGGGACTAATGACCTCAGAAGTTGAGTCCCATAGTGCTCAGAGCCAAACATGGTCAAATGGCTCTGAGCACTATGGGACTTAACGTGTGAGGTCATCAGTCCCCTAGAACTTAGAACTACTTAAACCGCGCGGTTCCAGACTGAAGCGCTTAGAACCTCTTGGCCACACCGGCCGGCGGTTACCCTCGTATATTGGCATACTTAAATATTTATCGATTTATTTATCTTTGATGTTACTATTTTTTTATTTTATTTATTTTTACGTTTCTTTATTTCTTCATCATTACTGCAGCGAATGACTAAACTTTTTGTCTTATTTTACTAAATTCAGTTTCTTACTCAATTTTTCGTATAAAGAACCAGAGATTTTAAACTTTCTTAAATCCTCCCACGTGTTACACACTATCCAGTGATAATAATCACCTTTTCCAGCATGACGTGCAGGAACAGAGTCAGTGAGGTTCTGAAAAGTATCGTCAGGTACGTCTATCCATGCCGACTCCGGTGCTGTGGCCAGCCGCGCTACGTTTCTCGGTGGGGGATCCAAGGAGGTGGTCCCACAGATACTCAACCGGGTTTAAATGAGGGGCGTTTGTTGGCCAGGGGAGTACGGTGAACTCTTCCTGGTGCTCTTCGAACCACGCACGGATACTGCGAGCTCTATGCCACGTTGCATTGTCCTGCTGGTAGACGCCCTCGTGACCAGGAAAAACTAACTGGATGAATGGAAAAATGGATATGAGCGTTTGGCATCATTGGCCGGGAGGCCCCTTATGGGGCAGATCCGGCCGCCTTGGTGCAGGTCTTATTACATTCGTCGCCACATTGGGCGACCTGCGCGCCGGATGGAGAAGAAATGATGATGAAGACAACACAACACCCAGTCCCTCAGCGGAGAAAATCCGCAACCCAGCCGGGAATCGAACCCGGACCTGTTGGACGGCAATCCATCACGATGACCACCTTTCTTTTTTCCCCTTTTTTTTGACCTCATTTTGTTCTATATTGTTTGTTGAATTTGTTGGTGGCGGACGTCCAATGACACCTATTCAGGTTCTTTGTTGATCCGTTCACTCAGTTTTTTATTACAGAGAGTAGCTAACCCCCTGACCGATCACGCTGAGCTACTGTGCCGGAGCACCACTCGGCCATCGCAGCGGACACTGGATGGATGCTTACTTCTGTCGTTCCCTTGCACAATGACGAGTCCTTCAGAGAATGCCACGAAAAAATTCCCCAGACCACAATCCTCTCTCCTCTGGCCTCCAAACTTCCGAAGGTTCTTGCAGGTGTTTGCTATCAAGCGTTTCGCACATTACACGCATAAAAAGCGATTCATCTGGAAAGATGATGTCCAGATGTGGCAGGCGCCAGCTGCGGACGTCCATGTTCAGCAAAGTCCACTGAACCGTCGTTGAGGACACATTGTTGGTGCCCCTTTGGTTCCCCTGGACGGTCGGTTACTCCACAACTGCACGTTTATTCGCCCGTACACACCTCCGCAGTCGTCCGTCACCCCTGACATCTATGGCCCGTGGTGACCTCAGCTGCCTCGGCGCCGGTTTTGGACAGCGCCATTTTGCTATGCACGGTATACTTTAACCACGGCGACGCGCGAGAGTTTACAAATTTAGCCGTTTCGGAAATGCTTCCATGTGTCCTTTGGTCTGAAAACCAATGATCATGCTGTTTTGCACGTACGTTTTTTCCCTGCTAGTCTTTAGTAATAGCGAAAACAGATTTCGCAATTAGTTTCGCGGCTGCTACGATCGCAGTTTCGAATCCTGACTTGCGCATGGATGTGTGTGATGTCCTTAGGTTAATTAGGTTTAAGTAATTCTAAGACTAGGGAAGTGATGACCTCAGATGTTAAGTCTCATAGCACTTAGACCATCTGAACCATTTTTAGATTTCGCAATTCTTGTTGCGGTATCGAGTTTGAACACCTGTCTTCGTAATTTGCTTTAAATTGGTCCTATCCAATAGTCAGCAGTCAAAAGGGAAACAATATTAGTTCGCAATTGCAAGCAAAATCCATAGCTTATTTAAAGCTCTATGTCGACTTACTTCTTGTTCCTTCTAATTGGTACTACGAAAATTCGCCCAATGTCTCTTTTGTTATACGAAATAAAGCATTGGATTCTAATATATATTTGCGTGGTACCTTAGCAAATAGAATTAATGAACGTGCCTATGCGATTACATATGATTTATATTTTTGTCAGATCTAACCCATAAAATATTGTCTGTGGCATTGGGAGAACGATTACGAAAGTACAAGAGAAGACAATATTTGAAATGTGTCCGAATGAAACTAGGCCTGCGATCAAAAGTAGGCAGTAGGAAACAGTAGCAACTGTATTCATGTTAATAAATGTAGATTGGGGGCCAAATTGCAAAAGTAATATTAGCATTGATATGTCCTACATCCTTGTAAAAAGAGATCTACGGTTGAATAAAGATACTACTACTATACCACTACTACTACTACTAGTAATAACCTACTGGTAACGTAAATAGTTATGAATGAAAGGTCGTAGGTTCAATACTTGCATAGTACAAAAAAATTTCTTTTACATTATATTGCGTGCAAAAAAGTACAACTTATTATTGTGAGCATCCTAAATATAAGTTTAAAGCATATTGTACAGTCAATCAGGTCAAATTTTTTACCAGTCATGATAACTTTGTACAGTACCACTCACTATTTTCGTTTTATAAGCTATCAGTGGCAGTTTTATCTATAAGCTGCAATTCAACTATGCTTTTCTTTTCATTAATTTCAATGTTTGTCGAAACAGACCTACACTACTATACGCAAGTAATGGGTTCTTTATCACGCCAACTATTTTCACGAAACTTACTGAAAACGACGCGTTGTTAATTGATCTTTAAAGACAGCGATAATAGCGAATTTTTCGGAGGACGCAACAATTTACACTAAAACATACAAATACATCACTTTCCGTCTTCAACAGTTAGGCTTAAAACAACAACTACGAAACGAAAAACAATTTTACCTATTTCATCTTTCATGCTGCAAAATATACGCCTTTATAGCAGTCGGTACATTACAGATTCGCGTCGTTTTTACTAGGGTTTGTCCAAAAAAATAGGCTTGAAAACGACGTACCTTTTAAAAACAACTTGACTATCTTTAGGCTAATCACATATAATGATGATGTGATCACGAAGTGAGTCACAATATAGCACGTTTGACACAAAGCGAATCTTAAACCTTAACATGATTTGCAGTAAGGAGTAAACACTGTACTTACCGCACACAAGCGAGAGTCTCTTGTGGTCCGCCAGTTGGCTCTGCTGATTTTCATCAGCCATATTCTCCTTCCCGTTGCATCGCTCCCTTCGGAACGAATTCTGTACAGTTTGCCTCCCTTTTCGCCTCGACACGAACAGCCAAAAGCACAGCACTAAGGCATTATTCTAATTAAAACTTCCAAAATACACAACGCTTCCTATGCTTCACATGTAACGCTTGGGCTCACAATGGCTGTTAACGTCACGTGACGCGGTTTCAGCCAATGCTGAACTGCGGACCGTGGCAAACGCAGGGGAATAGGATGGCCATACTTTGCTTAATACAGAGCTTTACACACAAACAGTGTACAGCGCCAGATTTGTACTTGGTGGCCACAATTGGAACTAATTTTTTCCCAGCGTAGATCGGTTCCACATCAACGCGCCCACACTGGTCTTCCGTGAGGATCTGCACTGTAAGTATAATCACGCGGTAGCTTAGGCCTGTGAAGCCGTACGGAAACGGAGGCTGTTCGAGAGGGTACTGGGTGAAAGACAGTGACAACACATCCGCTGCTGATGAACGATTGACGAAAATCTACAGTGAGGGAGACTCTGATGGGACAACCCACTGTGCAAAACTGCTTGGCCTGTAGTCCCACGTCACCTACAAAAGAGCTGCACACAGCACTGCGGGATAGCACAGGTAGCCGGAGGTGTTGACAGCAAGTAGGGCAGCCTTTATATTCGGCTGCGGTGTTAGCGGTCAGGCCGCAGGCTCATACAGGCGGGCCCGTCCAACCGCGAGCAATGATGAACGTACTCAACGTGAAATGTAGCTCGTAAGTTGTAGAACTCCTCGCCACATTCGAGACCCTTCGTTTTCGTACTACCGGTATTATATTCTACGAAAGTTAGTTGTGAAATTTGGAAAATCGTATATCTAAAGCTATAAACACTTTATGATTTCCCTCAACCTTGGATCGGCGCTTGTCTTCAGACGAAACTTAAGTCGATAGACAATAGTATTGGTGTGGTCCTGTTTCACGTACGTACAGCTGTGTGCGCCCATTAACACGCTCCGTTGTGAGAGACCTGTGGCTCAGATTCGAGCAATTATTCGTATTCGGTGTGCTCGACGATCATTCAGCCTTCTGTCTCGCCTAAAAGATATCATAACCGATTAGTTATCATTTACTCCTGGATGAACGAGTCTCCGGGTTCCCGGGTTCGATTCCCGGCGGGGTTAGGGATTTTCTCTGCCTCGTGATGACTGGGTGTTGTGTGATGTCCTTAGGTTAGTTAGGTTTAAGTAGTTCTAAGTTCTAGGGGACTGATGGCCATAGATGTTAAGTCCCACAGTGCTCAGAGCCATTTGAACCATTTTGAAAGAGTCTTCCAGATTTTACATATGCCGTCGTTTGATTCATACCTCCAAACAGGCTTTCGCTGGTATTCCACGTCGCGCACTCATCTCCTATAGGTTGTTATCTAGATCGCTTCGTATCCTGCGGAAACCGTAAAATGAGGTTAACCAATTTCCCGTCAGCCGTGCGGCCAAACGTTGCGCACCTAGCACTTACTCAGTGATTAACCGAAGAGAACTTTGAGTTTTTCAGTAGCATTCGAAAGACATTTGGCTGTCACGTAGCACGAACGACGCATGTTATGTTGTACAGAAAAAACTAAATGCACTGTCTCAAGTGTTCAACGCCGTTTAAAGCACATCTGACTTGATGGTAAGAATACCGGGGACTACCAAAGTTCATAAAGAAATGGTAATATGTATATAACAGACCAATTTCTGCAAGAGTAACCCGGTCTAAGGAAACGTCCAACTAAGTGTATGCCGGCAGCTGTGGCCGAACGGTTGTAGGCGCTTCAGTTTGGAACCGCGCGACCGCCACGGTCGCAGGTTAGCTAGGGACTGATGACCTCAGATGTTAAGTCCCATAGTGCTCAGAGCCATTTGAACCATTTAGTTAGACCATTATTAATGAATCGATCATATCTAAAAGGTCCCATAATTAATCATGATGGTGTCGAAAAAAGACAAACTATGTCTTAAAATCAAATTACTGTTCTCTGATGAACTATTCCTTTTACATCATCAGTGAAATTACGCAATGAATTTAGTTTATAGTGTAATTTCTAATCCATCTCATTTTCACTGTTGATGTTTCAATAGCAAGAACGATACCTGTGGTATTGGGAAATATTTGTAACGATACACAAAGGTATATCAATCAGCAGATGTACTGTGTAGTGTAATTATAAGTTATAGTGATGCGTTCTTAATATTATAGAATACTTTTTTTAAATCTTATGGTCATCAGTCCCCAAGCTTACACACTACTTAACCTAAATTATCCTAAGGACAAACACACACATCCATGCCCGAGGGAGGAGTCGAACCTCCGCCGGGACCAGCCGCAGAGTCCATGAATGTAACGCCTCAGACCGCTCGGCTAATCCCGCGCGGCAGAAAATACTTATTCAATTACATAAATGTGGATTTCTTTCATTAGCTGAGGTGTGCTCATATCATTAAGGAACTTGCGAGATAGACTATTTTAATTTGCAACGTTTCTAACATTTCGCATCACAGTTGCACTCTTAATAACGTTATTTTCTCTCATCGTACGATTTTTCCACTCGCGTGATCGCCATCATTTCCTACCTCTTTTAACATATATCTTTTTGCAACAAACATGAGAATGAACCTCCAACTCGATCCTCTTATCCTGTCGCATATTATGTTACAACTACAGTATGTCTGCATGAAATTATATTTTACTTTCAGAAAAACGATTTTCCAACTCTCAAATTTTTGGCTACCCACGCTAAGGAATGATAAGTTTGCAGGTCTCTAACAGTTCCTCCACCAGAAGAGATGGCAACTTAACGATAAATGAAAAGAAACGACGCTCTGCTTTTCTGAAACACATATCTTGCATTTGAAGGAATAAAAGACAACATTGACAGTAATACTTCGATAAAAAGCTAAGGATGGAGTAATTTCTGTAGGACAGTGACTAAAACAGCAGAGTGTCTTGACTTCACACCAGGCACTGAAATTAGAAGAGTAATCACAAAAGCTGTAAAATACGAAGAACAAAATTTATAAAAAATTGTGGTATGGCAATATAATGTATAAAAATCTTTAGTATTATAATTGCATATTAACGAATTAGTTTTTAATTGTCACTAATTGGATCAGAATTTTGTAGAATTAGAACTCCTGCATATATAACACCGAAATGACTTTTAATTTTAATGGAAGGCAAAACAATGTTTTACAATACTTTTTGCAGTTGTTCAGCACGAGTCCGTCAAAGCGAGTGTAGCCTACCGAAACATTTCAAAATTCCAGAGTATTGTGTTACGGACGAATCAGTCATCTTTCAAAGATGGACTTTAAAGCAAGTTAAAATGTTTCCGAACGGAATGCAACGACCCTTCAACCATGTTCTCGCCTTGTAAAGCGGATTGGGTTTCAGCCCAGGTAATTATTGTGTAACATTTTGCATGGTACTCGGAGCACGTAAAGCAGACATTCCACTGATTAATGCAAAACGTTAAACTCAAGTGCAACACGTGTTGCGAATCTAGGCCATTTCAAAGCGTCAGATACCTACACAATCGTTCCGCGACGGGGTGCTTCATTCTGCAAAGCTGGAATACCGGCGACTTTTCAGAATTACAATACTCACGTCTACGCTGCTACGTACTCAGTAGCGGCCATTTTAACGGCTGAGGCGACTGCCATTAATTTCCATGTCCGATTCCTTTGTGCAATGTGGATCAAACACATACAAATTTTCATTATCGCAACAGCTTGTTCCTGGTCTTGATAGTGCTCTGCAGTTTTTTTTTTTTTTTCGGAGTGCGAGTAATCGATCGTAAAAGCTGAGGACTACGGGCTTCACTTGCTTCACCTAAGGCTTTACACCCACTCAGATCCGTTGTTTAATTAGACCATAATTAATTAATCGATCACTTCTAAAAGGTCCCATAATCAATCAAGCTGGTGTAGAAAAAAGACAAACTACCTTTTAAAATCAAAATACTGTTCCTGATGAACTATTCCTTTTACATCATCAGTGAAATTACGCAATGAATTTAGTTTTTTATGTTCAACAGAAAGACTAAAAGCTTGCAAATTCTATTAATCGTAGGACTTTTAGCAATGACTTCAGAAATCTTTTTCTTTCTGCATCGTATACAAACAAGTGTACCTCGTTAAAATCTATTATAAACACTGGATTATCCATGACACTAGTTTCCTTTCGTAAATTTTAATAATATTGATGTATTTAGCAGGCCGTTGTGGCCCTTCAGTCTGCAACCGCGCGACCGCTACGGTCGCACGTTCGAAGCCTACCTCGGGCATGGATGTGTGTGATGTCCTTAGGTTAGTTAGGTTTAAGCAGTTCTTAGTTTTAGGGGACTGATGACCTCAGATGTTAAGTCCCATAGTGCTCAGAGCCATTTGAACCATTTTGGGATGTATTTTACAGCCTTCTTGGTGTTTTCTAACTTGTTATAGTTGATTTGAACATTTCCGTTCCACACTGGACTTCAGAGAGGATTCAGACGTTTTGTTGCGTCAGTGGTTTGAGCTGTGCTAAAGTGCGGATAACAAGCAGGACTGCCTGCTGCCTTTGAGATTTCATGGAGCATAAATTAGGCCCACATCAGTTGAAACATAAAATTTTCTCCGTATTTGCAAGGTGGGGCTTCAGATTTGTGGTTTCTTGCACAATATACACTGAAGCGCCAAAGAAACTGGTACAGGCTTTCGTATTGAAATACAGAAGTATGTAAATAGCCAGAACACAGAGCTGTGGTCAGCAACGGCTATGTAAGCCAAGTGTCTGGCGCAGTTGTTAGATCGGTTACTGCTGCTACAATGACAGGTTGTCAAGATGTAAGTGCGTTTGTTCCTGATGTTATAGTCGGCGCACGAGCGATGGGACACAGCGTCTCCGAAGTAGCGATGCAATGGGGTGGAGATTTTCCCGTACGACCGTTTCACGAGTGTACCGTGAATATCAGGAATCCGGTGAAACATCAAATCTTCGACATCGCTGCAGCCGGAAAAAGATCCTGCAAGAACGTGGCCAATGACGACTGAAGATAGTCGTTCAACGTGACAGAAGTGCAACCCTTCCGCAAATTGCTGCAGATTTCAATGCAGGGCCATCGACGAGTTTCATCGAGCGAACCATTCAACGAAACATTATAGATATGAGTTTTTTCGGAGCCAAAGGCCCACTCGTGTAGCCTTGATGACTTCACGACACAATGTTTTAACCTCGTCTGGGCCCGTCAACACCGACATTGGACTGTTGATGACTGTAAACGTGTTGCTTGGTCGGACGAGTCTCGTTTTAAATTGTATCGAGTGGATGGAAGTGTGCGGGCATGGAGACAACCCCATGAATCCACGGACCTAGCACGTCAGCAAGGGACTGTTCAAGCTGGTGGAGGCTCTGAAGTGGTATGGGAGATGTGCAGTTGGAGCGATATGAGATTCCTGATACGTCTAGATGCGACTGTGACACGTATGTAAGAATCCTATCTGACCGCCTGTAACCATTCATGTCCTTGTGTATTCCGACTTGGGCAATTCCAGCAGGACAACGCGACACTTCACACGTCCAGATTTGCTACAGAGTGGCTCCTGGAACAGTCTTTTGAGTTTAAACTCTTCCGCTGGCCACCAGACTCCCCAGGTATGGACATTATTGAGGATATCTGGGATGCCTTGCAACGCCCTATTCAGAAGAGATCTCCACCCCCTCGTGCTTGTACGGATTTATGGACAGCCCTGAGGGACTCATGGTGTCAATTCCCTCCAGCACCTCGTTTAGGAACAATATGTTCATTTCTCCATACAATGTGCCGTTGTGGGACCTGTGTGCTCGAGGGGGCCCTACACAATATTGGGCAGGTGTAACAGTTTCTTTGGCTCTTAAGTGTACAAACAATGACGATTCTCTGTTGAATTGCCCCCTCCCCAGGAGAAGCGACCCTTCAGAAGTGAATGAAAATAATGTTAGCCTCCTATGTCAGTATTAGTTGCGGGAGAGAGGTCTGTTTATTACAGTACGATTCATCAGTCCCTTGAGGGCCACGACAAGAGAACATTTTTACCAAAAAATCTGACAAATGCCTTTCCGAAACGATCGAAACAAGTATTCATTACATGCAGGATCATATCTTTCCAAATAGTCGCCTTTCAGAACAGATGACGAAATTCTTGTGTTAGTACAATAGAAGATAGGGCGGTACTGAGTATGAGAGGAATTTATACCACGACTATGGAACGAGTAGTTCCGATATGGTTAGAGTAAACGTCCGGTGATAAACGTGTATTCCGAAATTCTCTGTAAACAGATATAGAAAGAAAGCGAATAAACCCTAGATGCGACGGTCACTCCAAAAGAAATGCACACTATTTTTTTTAATCCATATTTTATTCTACATGTTTGAAAGTTTTACAGTGTGTAGATACATCCTTTAGGAACAATATTTTCATTTCTCCACATAAATTCCATCCCTATAAACTGCCTTACGCCATCTTGGAACCAACGCTTGTATACCGGCACGGTAAAATTCTGGACCAACCTGTTGGAGCCACTGTTTGGCAGCGTGCACAAGAGAGTCATCATCTTCAAACTTTGTTCCACGAAGAGAGTCTTTCAGTTTAGCAAAGAGATCATAGTCACATGGAGCCAGGTTAGGACTGTAAGGCAGGTGTTTCAGTGTTGACAATCCGAGTTTTCTGATCGCTTCCATGGTTTTTTGACTGACATGTGGCCTTGCATTGTCGTGAAAGAGCAAAACGTCCTGCTTTTGCCGATGTGGTCGAACACGACTAAGTCGAGCTTGGAGTTTCTTCAGTGTCATCACATATGCATCAGAATTTATGATGGTTCAACTTGGCATGACGTCCACAAACAAGAGTCCTTCGAAATGGGAAAATACCATAGCCATAACTTTTGCCGGCCAGTGTGGCCAAGCGGTTCTAGCTGCTTCAGTCTGGAACCGCGCTACCGCTACGGTCGCAGGTTCGAATCCTGCCTCGGGCATGTATGTGTGTGTTGTCCTTAGGTTAGGTTTAAGTAGTTCTAAGTTCTAGGGGACTGATGACCTCAGATGTTAAGTCTCATAGTGCACAGAGCCATTTGAACCACAACTTTTCCAGAAGAAGATGTGTTTTTGAATTTTTTTTTTTTCTTGGATGAATTTGCATGATGCCACTCCATTGATTGCCGCTTCGTCTCTGGTGAAAAATGATGGAGCCATGTTCCATCACCTGACACAGTTCTTCCAAGAAATTCATCTCCACCGTTCTCGCACTGTTCCAAAAGTTCGCTGCATACCGTTTTTCTTGTTTCTTTGTGAGCCACTGTCAACATCCTGGGAACCCACCTCGCACAAACCTTTTTTAACGCCAACACTTTCAGTATTCTGCAAACACTTCCTTCCCCTATCCGAACATAGTGTGACAATTCGTTCACTGTGATGCGTCTGTCAGCAGTCACCAATTCGTTAACTCTCTGCACACTGTCTGGAGTGTGTGCAGTACGAGGCCTGCCGCTGCAAGGACAATCCTCAACATTGCCGTGCTCGCTTTCATCGCGTAACCTGCTTGTACTGCGATCGACAGCAGCATCTCCATACACCTTTTTCAAACTCTTGTGGATGTTTCCCACTGTCTCGTTTTCACAACACAGAAATTCTATGACAGCACGTTGCTACTGACCAACGTCAAGAGTAGCACCCATCTTGAAGACATGCTGTGACGGCGCCACTCACGGCAAGTTCGAAAACAAGCGGTAAGGATGTATCTACACACTGTAAAACCTCCACACAGGCAGAATGAAAACTGTATTTTTACAAAAATAGTGTGCATTTCTTTTGGAGTGACCCCCCATATATATATATATATATATATATATATATATATATATATATATATATATATATATATATATATATGATCAAAAATATCCGGACACATGTGCGTAGCGCGGAACTGACCACTAGAAGTCACGACAGGCAGACGCCACCAGTGTGGCGAGGGGTACTGTGCTGTCAGTAGAGAAGCGGTAACAGCAGAATGGATTGGTCAGATGAACTCAGAGATTCCGAACGTTCACCAGTCACTGGATGACTGGATGTCATCTGACAAGGGAAACTCCCCATGGAATCACCATCAGATTTGGTCGTAAGACGGCCCAGTGGATAGCCCGTCAAAAACTGAACACAGATCAAGCATGAAGACAGGAAGAAGGTGCACTGAACTGTAAATGGTCCAAGCTCAACAAATGCAATGTTGAGCGTGTTCCAGAAATCGCAGCGTCGTGGTTAAGTGGTCACAGTGGTGAACTATGGAACGCACGAATACTGTACAAAACTCTTTCATACCGTTTCGTTTTTATTTATTTATTTTTTCACAACTTTATGAACTGTCCGTCCAGTCACTGAAACGTTTGTTCTCTTTCTGTAGTCTGGGCAGTTGCCATTCTATACATTAGAGCATATGAGTCATGTGGTAAGAATATGTTACCGTCGCAAGTAAACGTGATGAGTATTGAGAGCAGGCGAGATACCACATAGACTTCTCACAGACATGAAAAAAAAAACGGGTATGAACTACGTTACAACAAAGGAATTCTAGAGCAAAAACTTCCAAATCGGTAGGCAACTTTTAAACCGTTAAAAACATGTGTTTTGACAAAGCGCAGAGAAACTAGGTGATAGTGAAACTGTTGCGTTCATTTATTGTAGCTTATGTGACAAACTATTATGGCTACGTCATTTCCTTGGCAGTGATGACATTCACATTCATACGAACACCTGAGTCGGGCATGGAGGTATGTCTCTCACCTATCAGGCGTACAAGTTAGGTACTTCGGTAAGAGATTCCTATCATATGGCACACGTACTGTCATTAATGCCGCGCATGACACAGCAGACGTATTTTGCGGTGGAGAATTCGGTTAACTTGTCGCCTTGTCATCAAACGTTTGCTGTTCCCCTTCGAAAGCCACTTCCTTTCGGCTACTAATAGAGTAGTTGTGTAGTGGCAACTGTCATTACAGGTCCTCCCATACACCTCACTGATGCAAACGGACGTTTCAACACGACACAGACCCAAATTTGAATACAGCGAACAGCGAAAAAGGAGAAAAATAGCTGGGACGAGGGAGTTTTGAGCACAGCTCACTCGCGTCGTAGTCCAATACCATGACCACTTTTATTATTATTTTTTTAAAACTCATTTTGTTCTATACTGTTCGTTGACTTGTTTGGGCCGGACATCCGATGACACCCATTTAAGTTCTCCGTTGATCTGTTCGCTCAGTTTTTTGTTACAGACGGAAGCTAACCCTCCTACCTAACACACTGAGCTACCGTCCAGGCTGATGATACGATGATGATTAGGACAACACGACACCCAGTCCCTGAGCCGAGAAAATCTCCGACGCAGCTGGGAATCGAGCACTGACCACGACGCTGCTGATGTTTCAGCCTACTGTTTATTGCACTTCTATTTTCCTTTTTTTTCACAGTTCAGTATACCATCTTAAGGTTTCCATGCTTGACTTGTGTTCAGTTTTTGAAGGGCTGTCCGCTGGGCCCTCTTACCACTAAATCTGAGGGGGTTGCGATGGGGAGTTTCCCTTGTGAGTAACAAAACAATACGAGACATTTGAACCCTTCCATAGCGGCCCAAGTCGACTGTTGGTGGCAACATTGTGAAGTGGAAACGCGGTGGAAAAACAAAAGCTAAAACAAGACGAAGAAGATCTCACGTTACGATAGACGGGGACCATCGAGCATTCCGCAGGGTGAATGCGAAACGTCGCATGACAACAGCGGAATGATCTTATAATTAAATGTTTCACTGAGACATTTAAATCTCTTTTTATTATCTACGATAATGGTCGAAGCAGACGAAATTAATTAAAATTTGTGCTGCGTTCGGGACTCGAACCAGATCTTCTTGCTTGCTAGGCAGTAGTGACAATATGTGAGGGAAAAATGAATTGAAGTTTGTGTTGGAGAGGGCACTCAGCTCAGGTAGTTCGTGCAGCCCTTTGACTATAGCACTGCGGTGGATAGTGGTTAGCATTTTCACCTATCAAGCAAGAAGACAGGGTTCGAGTCCCAGCTGCAGCACAAATTTTAATTCATTTCTTCTGCTTCCATCAACAGCAGAATGAATCAGATGCGATTTACAAAGTGCTACCAGCGGCCCGACTGGAACAATGACTAAGTGCAGGGCGTTAAAACAATGGGCTGCAGTGGTCGATCAGCTCCCCATAAGCCACACATTTCTTTAGTAAATGCTAAGAGATGCTTAAGATGGTGTCACAAGTGAATACACTGGACAGTGTATGACTGCCAGTGGACTGATTTGGAGTGATGAATAAGCTATACCATACGGCAATCCAATGGAAGGGTTTGGGTTTTGCGAATGCCTGGAGAACTTTTTAGTGCCCTATGCGTATTGCTACCAGTGAAGAAACAAAGATGTGGTGTCACGGTATGGAGGTATTTTTCATTGTTAGCGTGTAGTCTCTTTATTGCGCTTCAAAATGACTCTGGGCACTATGGGACTTAACATCGAAGGTCATCAGTCCCCTAGAATTTAGAAGTACTTAAACCTAACTAACCTAAGGACGTCACACACATCCATGCCCTAGGCAGGATTCGAACCTGCGACCGTAGCGTGCGCGCAGGTCCAGACTGAAGCGCCCAGAACCGCTCGACCACCACGGCCGGCTATTGCGCTTAAAAAAACGCTAAATGTGGAAGGATACGAACACATTTTGCAGCACTGTGTAATGCGCGCTGTAGAGGAACTGCCTGGAGACGGTGATTGCTTGCATCAACATGACAACGGGCTCCGTCTTAAACAGGATCTCTGATGCAGTGGTTTGTGGACAATAACATTCCTGGAATGGTGAGTTGTGAACCGAATGCAACACCTTTGGGATGGGTGAGAATGTTGAGTTCGCTCAAGAAAGCAGAGTCCAACATGCTGCTCTGATTTCGGGTCCTGCGGAAGAATGGTCCTTCAGAAACATTCAGGAACCTCACTGAAACTGTTCCTAGCAGAGTTAAAACCGTTATAAACGCGGTAGTTGGGCATACCCCACTCTATATCTACATCTACATCCATACTCCGCAAGCCACCTGACGGTGTGTGGCGGAGGGTACCTTGAGTACATCTATCGGTTCTCCCTTCTATTCCAGTCTCGTATTGTTCGTGGAAAGAAAGATTGTCGGTATGCCTTCGTGTGTGCTATAATCTCTCTGATTTTATCCTCATGGTCTCTTCGCGAGATATGCGTAGGAGGGAGCAATATACTGCTTGACTCCTCGGTGAAGGTTTGTTCTCGAAACTTCAACAAAAACCCGTACCGAGCTACTGAGCGTCTCTCTTGCAGAGTTTTCCACTGGAGTTTATAAGTCATCTCCGTAACGCTTTCGCGATTACTAAATGATCCTGTAACGAAGCGCGTTGCTCTCCGTTGGATTTTCTCTATCTCTTCTATCAGCCCTATCTGGTAAGAATCCCACACCGGTGACCAGTATTCAGGCAGTGGGCGAACAAGTGTAATGTAATCTACTTCCTTTGTTTTCAGACTGCATTTCCTTGGGATTCTTCCAATGAATCTCAGTCTGGCATCTGCTTTACCGACGATTAATTTTATATGGTGAGACGGGCTTTACACAGGGCGGGAAACTGTAGACAGCGGGAGCCAGCAGCATTCTGCTAGCCGTGGAGGAGATACTCTTATCTGACGCTGCTTCGGTACACATTGCCAGGCCAGCAGCTCTGTTGTTTCTGCTCACTGTTTGTCGGTAGAGAAAAGCTCTTTTGTGCATATCTACTGTCACTTGGGTTGAACATTAAAAAAAAATCAAGATAAGGGGGACTCTGATCCAACAAAATGAATAGGTCTAATGCAATTACCTTATTGCCTCAACCAACCAAAAAACCTCTCCACAACAATTACAATTTAAAGGTCTACCGATTTTTTTTATTTGAAACTATATTCGTTTACATTTTTGGCAGCAGCCTGAACTCTACAATCATTCTTTGAAAAGTTAACAAATCCCTAACATTTGTAACCAAAATTAACACTTATTTGTAAATCAGCTTTCATCAAATCCACATTACAACGGTTCCTGTCATCAGACAATTTACTGTTTATCAAAGAAAACATTCTTGCTCTGTGAGCTTTAGATGCTAGTATTCTGAGAACAAAGCCAAGAATCTTATTTATCCCCTGAGCCTTTCCAGCGTTGGCCTCTGCTACATTCATCACAGATATCCGCTTTTCCACAGTGCTACATTCGACAGAAATTTTCGTACTCATCATATCTTTCAAAGAACGAAATTCACCAAATAGGTTACCTTAATTTGTTTCTAACTGAATACGAGTAAACATGTTCTGAAATTCATTAAAATTTACAGAATTCTTTAACGATAGTGGGAGCAAGAACCGAATTGTACATCTGTCAGAAATGTTTACATTTTTTAAATGTAAGTATTAAAGGTGTTGTAGAAATCAATAAGATAATTCTGAATTCTCTTCAGACGGACATGACCTAATTTATTTAAAACTTTGCGTGTACTGGTCATCTTTCCGTTACTAAAGTTTCTTCAACAAAGCTTCAGTAGCATCACAGGACTCCATTATAGTTAAATCTGAAATATCTGGATACTTTGAGGTCTCCAAAAGCATGTTCACAACACAATAAAAAGTTTAAGATATGCTTCAACATTTTGCTCGGATCTTCATCTCTAAAACAAAAGTTAAAAGCTTTAGATGTTTCATTTATGTTCTAAAATATATTACTATTGGCTCCCAGTTCTTTGTTAGGCTATCAACGGCTTGTTCGACGAACAGCCACCTAGTAGACACATGTCTTAACTTTCACACCATTAACACAAAAGAAAGATCTTAAATCTTAATAACTATCATTACTTCATTACTATGCCTACATGTAAGGCATCAGAAGACTTTTTTTAGTGCCATTATGAATTACGTGATTTGTGCAGTTTGCTTTGAATATTTTGTTACCATCATCACCTAACAACTTGATCACGGATTTATTTTTACTATGAATTTAGACTAGCATTATCTGCATTTAACATTTTTAAATGTTCGGATAATAAGTTGCCGTCTCTTTATCTAAGAATAGACGATGAATGCAGCTAGCCGCTATCTCTGTGTAATGTCTTGTCTGTATGGACGTGTATCTGTTGCCTTTAAGATCCCTTCGCCTTCACACATAAATCTATACAGTAAAGTAAGGGCCACCCATCTCTTGGCTGATCCGTGATAAGACAGGCGAAAAATTAGACTAATGGAGGATTATTAGTATTATCTCTATTTTTCATTCGCTCTCTCTCTTTCTCTCCTTTATCTATGTACAGTTTTTAATATAATATTTCATTACGTGAAATCAGCCAAATAGAATCTTTGGTGGAGTCCTTCGTCTTGGTAATCAGCGGCTGGCTTGCTGTAAGAGATCTTTACATTTATTATTACTGTTAAACACTGCATTCAGTCGGGAGAATCAATCGTTTGGACAATTTGTTTCTTTTATGAAAAATTGCGAATTCCAGATGTGTACGAAGCCTTTTTGGACGATTTAACAGAGACTCAGTGATTGCAGGCTCTCTTCGACACAGCTGAAACTTCCCCACTAATTACAGGGCCAACGTGATCATCAAATGATTCAGAAAAAAAAGTCATTCGTTCATTCACTCCAGAACAAAAAAGTCACAAACCATATTTATGGAGGAAATCGTGTATTAAATCCTTCTCCATTACATGTCCAGATCTCCAGTGATTCCACGCTTTAATTATTTTCCTTTTACAGTCTCTATCTCTTCAAACACACCACTACCGGCACAAATGTTAATTGGATCGCTTTAGCGAGAAGAAAAGCAGAATATGTGTCTCTCAGAAACACGTCAATCCCTCAAGAGATCCTCCAGAAGCTGGCCTAGTTACCACTCTAACAACCATGGAGGATGCATACATGCATCTCTGTTATTTCAAAGAATAACCGCACTAGAAAATACTTTGGCGTCGTCGAGCTGCCGCCGCATATATTACGAGAAAATCAGATCAGATAACTTTCCAAAGTGAATGAATGTGGATGGTTTGATTGAAAATGATTAATTGGTGCGTGGTAGAGGGTATTTTGTGTGGGGACATTACATGTACTATAAGACGAAATATTATTTACGTATTATGAATCGAGATTCAAAACTCTTTTTATCAAAGCATGAGTACCACTACACTCTCATCTGCTAGTTCCACAAAATGTAATAGTTTATTTCTGATGCCAACACAAGTTTCAAAGTACCTGATTACTACAGAAATGTTTTCCTTTTCTTGTAATTCGATGCATCTGAAGCCACAGAAAAATTCAGAAGAATACTGGAGTTATCATATAATACGGGTGAGTTGGCAACCCTAGCCTTTACAGGAGACACTGACTATTCGTGTACGGTGAGACTTTTCTGTAGCTGATCATGCAAACAAATTAAAAGAGGCCGAGTTTGATAGAAAATATGTCGATAGCATAAAGCGGATTTTTACACCTTTTCAGTACGAAAGAAGAACATTATGGGTAACTACTTCTAAAAACATTGCATTTAACATGCAAACATTTGTCACAGATACGTCATACTTGTTCTTCCCACGCTAAATGACGACCAACAAGTTACAGGTTTGCCAAAGACCGCAGTGACACGCAGCGAAATCGAAAAATTACAGAACTGATGCCTCAGGATGTGTCCTATCAAATGATCCCTTGTTTCGGTGAGGCTCTTCCATAAATTTCTTTCTTCCCCAGATCGATTTTCCACTTCATTAGCTATTCGGCCAACCCATCTAATCTGATGATTCTTCTGTAGCACAACATTTCGATCATTCTTCCTGTCTGAAGTGTTTGTTGTCCACGTTCCACTTCCGTACAATACCACACTTCGCTTCATCGTAAGTAGCCAGTTTAAATTTAAAGTGTGAAATTAGCAAGGAGGTTGCTATTTAGGGAAAAAAAAGAACATTTCCTTATTCAGTTACATTTATTTAATCATCTTTCACTAACCTGATGTCAGCATGACAGAAATGATGCTTATAACAGAACAACAGCCGTCTATATACCCTAGGGAAACAATAACATTGCAACTTTACTATGCAGCTAACATGAACGCAGAAAATCACGTAAATTGTAAAAGCAACGGCTAATATCAAATGGTGTAACGTTTTCGACTCGAGATGGAGTTCCAGATTCTTACAATATTGCAGTGCATGTGTTATTAAGGAGAATAATTCAGGCACTACAACCGCTATAGCCGTTATGGCATAAACGAAATGCGAATACGAACAACCATCAGCTGTATAAGAGAATGACGACAATAACAATTCGTGCCGGACCTGTGCTCGAACCCGGATTTCCCGCTTTACGTCAGTCTCCTTAACCGGATTGGGTAGAGGTTCACGACTCACGGCCCAACCAAAACTTCCATATGTCGTCGTTCCTGCCTCACAACCTGTACTTGTACATACGTTGTCTAATTACTGTACAGGGAGGACTTGCAAATTGGAAATCGCTGCCTGATAACCTCGGATAAATATGATATCGCAGTGCCTGTGTTGTAAAGGAGAACGGTGCAGTGTTCCTTCGGACGTGCATGCATATTTATTTCCACGGAATTTTCTAGTGCCCACTTGCTGATGGTCTCCATGGCTGGTTGTAGGTCTTCTAGGTTCCTGGAGAGGATGACCATGTCAACTGGATACATACAATATTATGAGAAGGGTAGACTGCTGTTCACCGTAAAGATACTCGTTGAGTTGCGGAGAGGCGCAACGAAAAGAATGTTACACACTGAGCTTTCGGGCAAAGCCTTGTTCTGGAAAGGAAGCAGTAGACACACAGATTCACACACGCAAGCACACATCACGCGCTGGCTCCAGCCGCTCTGCTCCGTACGAATTTGCTTCGCCTTCCCTGCCCTCGCCCTTGCACAGCGCAGATGTAAATGTCCTCCATTATTATTGTGGGATCCAGTTGTTCTAGAGGCATTCGTTGAGGGGACACTCTAGAGGTTCTGCCAGATCTTACAGTGTATCCTTCAGCATTCACTTCCCTCCATTATCAAATTGACTATTCCTCTTCAACTCTTTTAGTTCTGTCTTCCTCAGTTGCGTGTAATATTACGGTATATTGATAATTTCATAGTGCTGTGGAATTTGGGAAAAAACAGCAAATTGGCATTCATAAGAAAAAGAACAACACAAAAAATGCAACGGGAGCGTAATACGTAAGAAATTGTGCAAGCAACCTGCCACTGATGATGCCTTGCAGAAAATAAAGGCGAAGCACGTATGGCACTAAAATTGTTTTATTCGGTTGCTGTCAGACGGTCCATAAGTAAAAATTATCAGTATACCGTAATACTCGTTGCGTCGAGTTATGTTCTATTAAACGGCCCCTTCTTCAATCAAGCTGTGCCATAAATTTCTGTTTTCCCCAATTAGATTCAGTATCCTCTCATTACTTATGCGATCTACTCATCTAATCTTCAACATTATTTTGTAGCATCACCTGTTAAAAGCTTCTATTCTCTTACTGTCCACAATATTTACTGTCTATTTTTCTCTTCCGTAGGGATCCTGCACTTAGGATCCATTTAGCAATTAATAAATACAACAAACCCTCCGTTGCCAGATTTACCTTCATTGTAATTTTAATTAACGTGGGAGCCATAAAAGCACCACACATAGAGGCGAAATGTACGCATCTAAAAGCTACTTAAAAAAGGAATAAAATCACTTAAATTTGTTTCAACAAGAGGAGAATGCAACGTTCCAATTCGGACCTCGCTAACACTTACATTTTGCTGACATTAAATATAACAAGATAAATAATGCTACATGTGACGAGAACAAATGAATAACACTACCAATCTTTACAGATGAGAATACGACTATATCCACCAAGGTTCGCGCCCTGGCAAGGGAGATACTTAACTCCAACATATAAGGTGATTACAGTGAGCCCTCATTCCACTCGAGAAACGTAGTAACGATATAAGCGAGACAAATGTACTGAAGGAGGATAGCCGGATGTGCCGTAGTAAACAGGGCCACTATCAACCCCTTTAGGACGCGACCCCCGTGAACACGTCAGTTTCAGCTACCTTGCTTCTTAAAAACAATTAACATGAAAAGGCACAACGCGTAACACACTAATAAAATATAAACGACTACTTCACAGAACTACCTCCTCTTTAGACAAAGCAAACAGCAGAATATTAATAACACGTGAAATACTAACCTATAACAAACGAAGGTATCACGTAATAGAATATCGTCTTGAGCTCATAGAATACTCAGTCTGACTTGCCTGTTTATAGGTATTACAACTCAACAGTGTCAGCATAAGAACAGAACTCGAAATATGCCAGGAATAATGACTGAAGCCACTGACAATGCTAGGCTGCCACACAGAGGAGACAATAGTAATTTACAGCGGCACACAACCGACCTTACATCTCCAAATTAGCATAATTAAAATAAACAATTTTGTGTAAATATTACTTACAGTACCATGACAACCTCAGAATAACAGTTATTACCCAAGATAATATAGAATGCAGAATTCGAGTGAATTCACTTATTGGAAGGGTTTCAGCTTTACATCCCTTTCCACATAGTTCTTGTTTACACACTTCTATAACTTATCCAACTAAAGAAGGGGATATAAATGCAATATATAACTGACACATATTTAGGCAGAGTAAAACAGTACCTTAGTATGGCGCGAATGGCCTCATTTGCTTTAGACGTGGGATATATTCACCATTCAGTAATTCCGAAATATATTCAACAACGTGTGAGAGCAAGACGTCGCCGTGGTATCAGTTATTTACTTCACATAATTTCCTGCACAGACACAAGGCAGACGAAGCAATAGCAGCGAGCATCACACATTTCCTCCGTCACGTCATAGACACAGCTCAATTTCAGTGGCCAGTAACAAGAACCTATACATGCCCTCGCAGCAGAAAAGCCCCAAAACACAACAGTGCACCACCGCGATACCAAACCCGAGGTCCCATCAAGTCATTGCCGGGATCTTTCGCTGACCCTGCCCAGGCGTCGAACCACAGGCCTCACGGTAAACGTCAACAAGCCACCCCCGACCGTACGAATATCCACTTCGCTGTCTCTCCCTCTCTCGATTAACCCGACCACCGGCCTGAATCGCGGAAGGCAAAGATGGTGACCCTATAATCGATGGCAGCGATGCCATACTAAGTGCGAGAACACTGGCGCCTGGCTTCTCACGGGTAGCACTCAGTGTGTACGGCTATGGTGATATGCAAGAAAACCTTCCTTGTTAATCTATTAGTCAAAGCAGTATCAAAACCCCTACCGTAATCCCTGAGACTTTCACATACAGGCAGAAAAAGTGGAAGGGGACTTTGATTTATAATATTTACAGATATCAGCAAATTTCTTTTTTTTCTGAAATTTTTGTACTGATCTTGCCAGTCGGCATTTTATATCCTCTCTACTTCCGCCATCGCTATGCTGCTCAAGCAGAAAAACTCATCTATTACTCTTAGTGTTTCATTTGCTAGTCTAATTCCCTCAGCATTGTCTGATTTCATTCGACTACGTTCCCTTACCCTTAAAAAAGTGCTTCTGGCCGACCGAGCTGTTCTAGGCGCTTCAGTTTGGAACCTCGCGACCGCTACGGTCGCAGGTTCGAATCCTGCCTCAGGCGTGGATGTGTGTGATGTCCTTAGGTTAGTTAGGTTTAAGTAGTTCTACGTTCTAGGGGACTGATGACCTCAGATGTTAAGTCCCACAGTGCTCAGAGCTATTTGAACAAATTTTTTGAAAACAGTTCTTCATTTCGTCCTCCCCCCCCTCCTCGACCCCCTTGCTCGCACCCCTGGTTGCGCCCTTGTACTTTGTACTCAACAGAGTGGAGCGGATGGCAACGGCCCCGCAGAACGCCACACAGAACTACCTACACAGCAGTTTCGACCGCAGCCACCCGAGATATTCCCGTGATTACACGAAGAGCAGGCGCTCCACATCAGAGGGGCAGCTTCTCATTTACCAAGCAGTATCGGTTCACTGCCCGCTCCATGAAAGGGCCCATTGTATCAGTGACGGACGGCTTTTACCATAGAACAGCCAACGCCAAAACCCCCCGTCCTTAAGTTACAGTTTGTCTACAGCTGACAAACACGAGCCCGCTAATCGGCCAAATCTACACAGTAAGTATACCGTCAGAAGAGAAATTGCAAGGTTACAGTTCAGCACGAGGGGAGGATAATTTAGAGCAGTCGTATAGTAAAATACGTTATCAAAAATATGGCTCTGAGCACTATGGGACTTAACTTCTAAGGTTATCAGTCCCCTAGAACTTAGAACTACTTAAACCTAACTAGCCTAAGGACAACACACATATCCATGCCCGAGGCAGGATTCGAACCTGCGACCGTAGCGGTCGCGCGGTTCCAGATTGAAGCGCCTAGAACCGCTCGGCCACACCGGCCGGCAAAATACGTTCTCAGTTAGTAACGTAAGGCGCTCTCGGATCAACAGATCCCATGTATGTACGAGAGTGAGTCATATGAAAATCTTAAATATTTTTTAAAATATTATTTATTGTGCAGAAGTGGTACAAAGCTGTATCACTTTTCAACATAATCTCCCCCACGCTCAATGCAAGTCCTCCAGCGCTTACAAAGTGCATAAATTCCTTTAGAAATAAATTCTTTTGGTAGTCCGCGCAACCACTCATGCACCGCGTGGCGTACCTCTTCATCAGAACGGACCTTCTTTCCTTCCATTGCGTCTCTCAGTGGTCCAAACATATGGAAATCACTTGGGGCGAAGTCTGGTGAGTATGGTGGATGAGAAAAACACTGAAATGCAGGTCCGTGATTGTTGCATCCGTTTTACGGGCAGTGTGGGGCCTTGCATTGTCATGTTGCCAAAGGAGACCTGCTGACAGCAGGCCACGTCGCTTTGATTTTATTGCAGGCCGCAGACGATCTTTTAGGAGATCTGAGTATGATTCACTGGTGACAGTGGTCCCTCTACGCATGTAATGCTCCAAAATGACACCTTTTTCGTCCCAAAAGAGAGTCAGCATAGCCTTCCCTGCTGATGGTTCTGTTAGAAACTTGTTTGGTTTTGGTGATGAGGAATGGTGCCATTCGTTGTTCGCTCCCTTCGTTTCCGGTTGGTGGAAGTGAACCCAGGTTTCGTCTCCAGTAACGATTTTTGCAAGGAAGCCATCACCTTCTTGTTCAAAGCGCCGAAGAAGTTATTCACAAGCATCAACACGACGTTCCCTCATTTCAGGAGCCAGCTGCCGTGGCACCCATCTCGCAGACACTTTGTGTAACTGGAGCGCATCATGGACAATGTGGTGTGCTGACCCATGACTAACCTGTAAACGTGCTGCAATGTCATTCAGTGTCACTCGGCGGTTTTCCTTCACTATGACTTCAACTGCTGCAGTGTTCTGTGGAGTCACAACTCGTTGTGACTGATCTGCTCGAGGGGCATCTTACACTGAAGTCACACCATTTGCGGACTTCCTACTCCATTCGTTGACTTGTTGCTGTGACAAACATGCATCATTCGTCGATGAATTTCAATAGGTTTCACACTTTCACTACGCAAAAACCGAATAACAGAACGCTGTTGTTCCCTGGTGCAAGTCGCAAGTGGGGAGGCCATCTTTATACTGATACTGCCACGGTATGTGTGCATCTGCACTATGCTGCCACCTACAGGCCATTATGCACGCTGTTTGTAGCACTATTACGAACTTACAGGATAACGGCGCGAAATTTAGATTTGTTACTACAAATTTAAGGTTTTCATTTGACTCGCCCTGGTAGCACATTGAGACTCGCGTTCAGGAGGAGCAGCATTCAAATCCACAGTCACCATCTTGATTGATTTTCCAAGGTTCCATTATATCACTTAGGCAAATGCTGCAATGGCTACAGCAAAATTTTTACGGGTAAATTGAAGATGGAGAAGGGAAGAAAGGAAAGTAGAGCTGCATTGGGACGTTACACAGAATCAGCGGTGACTAGTGAAAATGTGTACTAGAGTGGGATTCGAATCCAGGATCTTCTACTTACTAAGTACGTGTGAGCCACTGCGCCATCCACGACACAGCGTTGTCGCAATTGTAAGGACCACGTCGGCACACCTCATGGCCGATCTACATTTCCATTGAGCGCCACCTGTACGCAGCCTCTGTCCATTTGCTCCACATTCGCTCTCTGAGATTCCCACAGGAGGTTGGACGAATTTATGCATCTCCACTGAAGAAGACAACACGAATTCATATACAATGTGCGTTCCAAAAAGTAATTCCACCAAATTCACAAAAAAATATTTATTGAACATATTCGTATAAGTAATCAAAAATTTTCAAAATAGTACCCTCTTGCGTAGATACACTTCTGGAGGCGGTGTTTCCATGCCTGGAAGGTACCCTGGAAGTCATTTTCCGGAATGTTCTTTAGAGCTGATGTAACATGCGCCTGGATGCTTTCAATCCTGTCCCATTGTTTTCCTTTCATGACTCCTTTTAACTGAGGAAACAAAAATAAAGTCAACGGGACCCAGATCAAGACTGTAGGGAGGCTAGGGAACCAATGGGGTCTCGGTCCTGGGCAGGAAGTCGTTGGCAATAAAGGCGCTGTGACTCGGCGCGTTGTCATGGTGAACTTTCCACGTGTCCTTGAGACCGCTTCGGCAGCGCGAGACCCTCCTTTTCAGTCTTTTGAGCACTTTCAAGTAGAAAGCTGAGTTCACTGTAGTCCTGGTAGGAACGAATTCGTGATGGACAATGCCTCTGATGTCAAAGAAGACAGTAAGCATGGTTTTGACCCTGGACTTCCTCATGTGTGCCTTCTTGGGATGGGGCGACGATGGGGTGTACCACTCAGAACTCTGCCTTTTTGTCTCATGGTCGTACTCAAAAATCCACGATTCATCACCAGTGATAACTGAATTTAAAAAAAATTAGTATCATTTTCAATGGTTTCCAACATTTCTCGGCACCGAAGCACTCGCATGTGCTTGTGTTCGTCGGTCAACACTTTTGGGACGAGTTTGGCACACACCTTTCTCATATTCAAATCCTCGGTCACAATGTGGAAAACAGTTGTTTTTTAAATGTTTTGAGTTAGCGAAACTCAACCGTCTGTCACAGTTCAAACAATCGCGCGTCACATTTTCATCGACTCGTACGGTCCACTGCGACGTTCATCAGTGATCCCCTCCTGGCTGTCCATGATCGACTTGTGCCATCGGAAAACTTGTGATTAGGACAAGCAATCAGTCTCAAAGTCATGCTGAAATAATGGAAACGTTTCAGTGCTGGACTTTCCAAGTTTAACGCACAATTTGATAGCGTACAGTTGTTCTACAGAATTATGCATTGTGCCATGTTACATAAACTCAAAATGGGGTTGACAGAAATGCACTTCCTGACTGTCTGGCAGCTCGCTGCCGAATGAGACAAAGAGCGTTTGGAAGCTAACCCCCCCCCCCCCCCTTTCCCTCCGCCCATTTAGCCTGTCACACTGTGGTGTACCATTGCGTTGGCAAATAAAAAAAAAAAATGATCGCCTTACTTATGGAACGCACTCTGTTACACA